>NW_023416308.1:73594081-74234081 GCF_014176215.1 Rousettus aegyptiacus | reverse complement strand
TTGGCGAGCAAAGGGATCGGAAAGTTTTAAGGTCTTGCTCAAGGTCACGCAGCTGTAAGTGGCAAAGCTGGGGTTAAAATTCAGGTGTCAGGCATCTCTCACAGCCTGCTTTGCTTTTCCCCCATGTCTACATTTCCATGTACATGTTTATATCATGTTTATATTCACATTTTTTCCCCAGGAATTATCTAAAATTGTGTGGAAACATTATAAAGAAAAGGGCAGTTCCCGACATTCATATGTCCCTGAGTCACTAAACCCCAAATAACTCCTGGCTCTGTTGCATTCTGCTGCTTCTGAAAATGACATTACTTCAGCCTGTCCCACAAGGCTTCCATTTTATGTACATTTCTATCTGAATCCTGAAGAAGGGCTCGTGGAGTGGGCCAACAGCTTTGTGTACTTTTAAGTTGCACATGAGAAGGAGTGAATAAAGGAAGGTAGAATATCATAATATATTAAGCACCCTACCATGTGCCAAGCGTCATATAAGGCATTTTACAGGTATTTGCTCACTTAATGCAACAGCCATGTCGAGAGTGTTTCATAGTTCTCCCCATTTTACAGATAAGGAAGTTGAGACCATGGACATGGAGTGACTTGCCTAACGGCACTTATCTAGCAATTTATTGGAATCGGGGTCATTTATTCAACCGACCCTGATGTAAGACCCAGTGCTAGGGACTGAAGATTCAAGATTAGGGGACCCAGCCTCTCCTTCTAGGATTTTATTAGTATCTGGCATCAGAGCTCTTTCTACCATACTATAGCCTTTGAAAAGCTGATTTCCCCTCCCCTCTGTGAGAAATATGTACTGTCACTCTAGTTCATTCCCTGCTTCCTTCCTCCAGCCTTTTCTCCACACACATCTTATGAACTTTTTCTCTAGTTCCCCTCATTCAAATCATCCTGGAAATGTCACCTCCTGTAGGAAGTCTTCCTTGACTGCTTCAGCACCCAGTACACTCTGTCTCCTCCCTCTTTTGTATTGTTCTCTTTCATATATACCGGTTCCATGGCCATTCTTGAAGGCAGAGGGTGTGGCTGATTCCTCTCTGGTTCTTCTATGCCAGGCCAAGAGCTTGGGAAAAGTTTGCCGACTGATCAGCAATCACTGAGTGAGAGAGAGAATGGGAACTGAGAAAGACTCAGAATAAAAAATGAGACAGACCTGGGTCTCATGCAGCCTGTGTCACTGTGTGTCTTTGGGCAAATCACTGCCTCTCTCTGAACTTCAGTTCTTTCTTTATAAAATGGAGATCAAGATCCCTGCCTCCTTCACAGCCCTGCAAAGAAGATCTGGGTAGAGATGATGGATATGAAAACTACAGCCTTTCCAGAGTTGTCCACTATGTGTCCTTAAATTCTCTGTGTGTCCTTGGGCAAGACTCGGTCTTCTCTGGGACCTTTTCCTCTCTGATGCCCCAGATGACTACTAAGTTTCCTTGTGGCTCTTCCCTGGCTCCAGAACATGAAAGCTTGGTGTTGAGGAGCTTAATATTCTCATTGTCTAAGACTACAGAGGCCCTAACAGGCCCAGGCCTCTAGAAACAGGCCGGCCTAGAAGGAGAATGTTCCTGGGAGTCCACAGGGCTCCAGACTTCCTGGAGCCAGGAAGGGAGGGGCTGGAGAAGGGTCAGGCTGCTGCTGTCCTTCCAACCCACACAGGAGGGATTTGTCCCCGGGGCTTCCTGAGAAGTGGGGCAAACCCGGGCAGGAGATCTCAGACGCAAAGGCCTCAGCTGAGGGGCTGAGGACAGAGCTCTGACTTGCCTCAGGACCCCACTACACCCCTGATTTGCTGCTGGATGACCTCAGTTTTCTTTTCTGTAGGATAGGTGCTGATGGGAGATAATGACAGATATCACTCCCCTGCAACCATCCCAACCACTGCCCAGCTCTGGTCACACCATCTCTCCTCTGAACTATGCCAGTGATTACCTCATTGACCTCCTGACTTTCAAATAATGCCTTGCGTAAGTGTGGCTAAGCAGCCACCACTGCCCTCTACCTAAGATGAAGATAGAACCATGAGGCCTGACCTTCAGGCTGCCGGAGCCTGGAGCAGGCTGGGATTACACTATCCCTATCATGTCATCTCCACAAGGCCTGGGCACCAAGAGGTCATGTTGCCTCCAGCCACCACTCCCTGCCCCAATGACTGAGGTCACCTCTCCATGGCCTGTATGGAGCCACTATCCTGGCCCAGGCTGACCCCCTCCTAGACTCTGACTCTAAGAGTCCCCTCAGGGTAGAGTCTCAGCGATGAAGACGATGAAGACGCCTTGATCCAGGCACTTGCCAGGCTGCATACAGAACTACAACCATCCTTCACTTCGGGACCCAGCCCAGGAAATGAAAAGCCACTTAAAGTCCATTCCCAATGGCAGGTTTATTCTGCCTTGCATCTTCCTCTGAGCAATGGGGCTCCTCCCCCCAACCCCACCTCCCCTCAACCATGAACACACAAGTTTGTCCATGCCTGTGTTTATGATGATGTCAGGTGGGGCTTTGACACTGGCCAACTTTAAGCTGGCTTTCAAGGCTAAGTTTCCCTTCCAGCCCTTATCATCAATTGGGTGACCTTGAATAAGTCACTCAAACTTCCAGAATCACGGTTTCCTCATCTATAAAAGGAGTCTAAAAAGTAGCTGTCCCATAGGGAGGTTGGGGTGAAGGGGAGAAGAAAGGGAGGTGAAAGTGTTTTCCAGCTGTCACATAACCCCTGACCACCAGGCAGTCAAGGCACAGGCTTGCTCCCGTCTGTTCAGTCTCAGTGAACTGGCCCTTCTTCCCTCCTCTACTCTTCCTGACAGGCAGATGACATTTTAGGAGCAAATAAGCCTCCAAGGGCCCTTACTTCACCATCCACAGGCACGGGGCTGCCCTGCAGGGGCTGTTGGTGGGTGGGAAATGGAAAATCTCATGCTCAAAAGCTGCTGACCGTAGAGGCCTGATGGGTTTCGTATGCCCCCACCCCAGTTTTCTCAGTTACAGTCTCTGCTCAGGTCCTGGCTCTGCCAGGAAGCTTCCAGATACCCCGGGCCACTCCCATTCTACCCTCCCCACCCCTCAGCCTCGACTTACACTTTAAGGGTCATCCCTCAGGGCTCTCCTCTGCCTGCAGCACCCCTCACTCCTGGGGCTGTGAACCACGTGAGGTCCTCAGGCTCTTAGATGCTGTGCCTCCCAGAGACACTGAGATGCCCATGCCAGGACTTCCTGATTTCTCCTAAGAGTTCCACAATTCTAAGTGTCCAGTTCCAGGCACGGGTAGATTGTGTGATGGGAGTGAGGACTTTTGGAAAGCCTGGCTTCATGAAAGCTGCCTTCAGGGTAAGATATAAAGAGTACCTCAAATGGATCAACCCCTTTATCTGCGAATATCATCACTTTATCACTCTCTGTTAAATCACTTCTTTGGGTTAAGGTATTGAAAGCCTCTGTTAAAATGAAGATCTATCTTTTAGACTTCTTGTGAAATATCAGTTGAGTGGTGTCTTCATTTGTTGAGCATTAAGATGGATAAATCTAGTTGTTAAAAAAAATTTTTTTTTTTTTTTGGTTGCTGTGGACCCTTTTAATCAAACAATTTATTGAATGGAGCTGCTCTGGTCAAAAATGGAGAGAGATATCTGCTGAAGTCAGTGGTGGGCTCAGAGGGGCTCCAAGGACGGGTGGCACCAGAGCAGTCTTTAATGAGTGCCTGGGATTTTGCCAGGGAGAGATGTGGAAAGGGCATTCCAGGTAGAGGGACGCATTTGCCCAAAAGCTGGGGTGAGGGGCAGATGGGCTGATGGGAGAGGCAGGTCTGAGAGGAGGGGACCTACAGTGTCTGTGGGCTTGGGACGGGGCTGGACTGCAGCAAGATCTAGTGGGTCCAACTCCTCTCCAGGCCAGAGAGGGCAAGAGTGGGGCAAGTGCTGGAGACACGAGGGACTTGTCAAAGCATGTCCCGTCTAAGAGACCCACATCCACACAGGGTGCTCAGGGCTCTGATGGGAGCATGGGGCGAAGCGCAGGGGCTGGAGAGTACTGAGCCTGGGTGGGGGGCCCCTGACTAGCTGGGGGATGGGAGTCAGGGAAGGCTTCCTGAAGTAGTTACATACTGCCCATGCTGCATGTTAGAGTGCACGTCAGCACCTTGAGGAAGGCATTGAGCCAGAGGGGCTGGCATGGGTGGGGGCTGTGTGTACTCCTCAGAGGGAAATTTAAAACGGAGGAATACGGTGCCCTGCCCTGCTCTATGCCAGTTAGTCCCATGTGTGGCTGGGCTTCTCCCCTCCACTTCCTCCCACCTTCTCTGTCTCAAGCCTCACCCCTTCCAGTTCATCCTTGACCTCTCTAGGACCCCACTTCTGAAACCCAGCTGAGCCCCAGGCCCTGCCCTGCTCCTCCCTCTATAGTGCCCCCAGGTAAAATCCAGACTTCCCATGGGTGGGGGGAGGGTGGGTCAAAGTCTTTCTGATCCCAAGCCTGCCAAGATCTCCAGCATCCAAGAGGCAGAGGAAAGTGAGGCTGGGGGTGTGGGGGCTGAGCCACCTCCTCCGGATGGGGCCTGCGGAACTTCCTGAGATAAGGGTGGCCGACAATGGGGGGCTGTGTGGTGCAGCTTGTCTCCCGGTCAGAGGAAATGAGTGGCCTCCGCACCATTAATCCCACCATTAATCCGCTGAGGCCTATAGCACCCTCTCAAAGTGTGGTCTGGGTTTAGGGGGTGGGGAAACGTTCCCAGCCCCCACCCACTGTCCCAACCAGAGGGACCGGGCTTGTTACTCCAGGTCTGCCTCCTTCCAGGACCATACATATAAGTAGGGGGCTGGGGGCAGGGGCAGAAGGAGGGGGCTACTTGGGTTGGGGAAACAGGGCCTGGGTTGGCTGTCTGTCTGGGACCTGGGTGAGTGCCTCACCCCTTCTGAATCCCCTGCCCTTCACTGATCCCTGGGATCCCTCCCTCTAGCTGTTCTGGGAGACTGAGGACACCACATGCCTGTAATTCTTGTCCTTCTGCCCCTCTCAACACATGGGCCTCAGGACACACGCTTTGCCCAAATATGGGGGATCTGATGGAAGAGTTTTAGGCAGCAACCAAGGCTGCTAGCAGAGGTGTTCGGGCTTCGTGACTGACGCAGCTACTGCAATTAAAGTCAGTGAGGAGAACGCACAACCCTGCACTGTTCTGGGCCTGAGTTTCCTGTGGAGGATGGGCTGCCGTGGTCAGTGACAGAGGCTGAGAAGCCATGGAGTCCCCATAGGCCCCTCCACCCTGAAGTTCCACCTTAGCCACTGACCAGCAGTATAAATCTGGGCAGATCCCTTTCTGCCCTGGAGCCTTGGTCTTCCTGCCCATAAGAAAGTTCCCGTGGCCAGCCAGCTCACAGAGATTCTGTGACAATGGTATAAATGGGGCCCTGTGTGCTACACGGGAAGAGAGGGGGATTGCTGTCTCTAAAATGGCCTGACTGGGGACCATATCCTGGGCCCAATCTCCAGTCCTGGAGTCCTGCCCTCTCCGCCCCCTCCCCTCCTCATTTTTCACCTCTCACTCTTGCCCCCAACTCTTTTCTCAGGGAAAGAGGTCAAGATCCCCAACCCAGGAAACATTCAAAACAATGGATAGGACCCATGTAGGCCAGTCCACTCATTGTTCAGACAGGGAAACTGAGGACACAGAGGCTGAGAGTCATCCAAAGCCACACAACAAGCAGATGGCAGAGAATAGCCTGGAATGCAGATATGCTCCCCACCTATCCCTCTGGCTCTGAAATGTTAGGGCTGAAAGGGCATTTGTGGCTCAGGTTGTCCAAATTCTCTCCTTGCTCAGAAGGGGAAACCGAGTGTCTTAAAAAGGAGGAAAGCCTAGTCCAAAGTTGTCCCCCAAAGCCAGTCTGGAACCCTGACCTCCCAACTCCAGGACCCCTTCTGGTCCTAGGGCTCCACTGGCCCATCCGAGTTGGGGGAGCCCCTCCTGTTCCCCATGTTCTATCCAAGCTTGCAGTGAGAGAACAATGTCTTAGAGGTCAAAACGGAAAACAACCAAAAACTTCAGGCGTGAGCATTTTCCCCATCATCAGGAAAGTCCTGCTAAGGTAAGCCCACCCTACAAGGCCTCCATCTCGACTAACAACTGCTCCTGCTTCCTCCCAAGGGTCCTTTTTTTTTTCCAGAAAGGAAATATGTTGGAATAAGGAGGATAAAGTAGGTGACTGTCCCAGGAGTCTTACCTCGGTCCTGGGGTCCCTGAAACACATGAAGCCTTAGGCTCAAGGGGAAGCAGGGGCAGGAGGCTTGCTGAGAGAAAGGGGCTCGAGCAGGTGGAGGTGGGGCAGGGGTGCAGCTCCAACGTGTTTCCATGGGAATGCAAGGGGTGAACACAAAGGAGGGAGTGTTGGGCGGAAAAGGAGCCTGTGGGAGGAAAGAGTGGGATGGGGGAGCCTAGCGATGGGATTCAGGAAGTCTCCATGGGACAGGCCATGAGGAGGGTGGGAACAAGAATGGGAACAGATGCAAGTGACTTTGGGCAACAGAAAGTTAGGGCACATTCCCTGTGAAGCAAAGAGGGCCCTTTCTGATGAAAGCGGAGTATCTCGAGGGGCAAAGTCTTGATACTGAGAGGAGAGGGAGAGGGAGCTGACGGAGTACACAGAAATGTTACCACCGAGGACCCAACACAGGCGAACCCAGACTCGCAGCAACCCACGTGTTGATCACAGCTGGCACTTAGACACCCAGGCAGCCTGACTCCAGAGTCAGCTCCTAACCATTACACTCTCCCTTCATAATAGCTGTTAATATTTGCAGAGAACTTAGTAAGTGCCAGGCACTGCACCAAGCCTTTTACAGGTGTTAACTTGTTTAAGCCTTACAACAACAACCCTAGGAGGCAGATATGATTGATTACACACACAGACACACATGGATACACCTGGACACACAGACACAAACAGATACACATGGGCATGCAAGCAAGCGTGAATATACAGACAGGCATAAGTTCATATCTGACTTGGGGAAGCATGTGGTGGGGGATGGGTGGGGAGCGGTCCATGATTGAAAGACCAGCCCCCCAGCCCTCTAGCTCTCAATCATTCTTTACCTCCCCACCCCCATTCTCCAGCAGGCACCACATCCCTCTGGTCTGCATCTCCCTTGGACTGGGTTCTTTGTTAATGATTTTCAGACTATCTTTCCTTGTCTCCCCAAAGCTGTGACTACCCCTCTGTGGGAGTTGGGAAGGCAGAGAAATCTAAGTCCCAGGCCCACATGATGGAGGATTTCAGACCCTTACCTCCGAGGTAGGCTGCCTGCTGTTAGGGTCTCCCTCCAATCTCCCATACTTCATTTATAACCCAAGCACTCCTGGGAAAGGACCCCCAGAGCTGGGTGTGGGCAGCTGGAGCAAAGCAAGACCCCTCCGGTATTTGACTGGGGTGGCTTAGGTACTCCTGGCGGACTCCAAGTTCATTATCCCTGGTCAGTGCCAGGAGACTAACCAAGAGAAAAAGTCCTGTGTAAGCTGCTGCCTACCTCTCATATGCTTTTCTCCCTCATGGAGGTCTTTCCTCCCCGTCTCGCCCTCCAGAGATCACTGGCCATCTCCCTTCCTGCCCCCAGGCCACTCAGTTCATGACAAGAATTTCCTTCAGGGGACCCCCTGGGCTATACAGATTCTATCAAATGTCCACTGTTTCTTGCCCTGTGTCCAGATCTAGTCCCTGCCCACTCATTGAGCCGTTCATCCATTCACCTATCTACCCATATACCCATCCATCCATTCTCTGACCTTCCCATCACATCTATCCATTCATTTACTCGTTTATCCATTGCATCCATCCTACCTTCATCCAGCATCTATAAGAGAGTACATTACTAGATGTCAAAGTAAGTGGCATAGATATAAAAACTGCCCTGCAGATCCCCTCACAGGACCGGAGGGATTCAAATAAGCTAACGGTAGTGAACCTTGTGTGTGAACTGCTGGGATCTGTGCTATGGGACAGGATTGTCATTCATTTCTAGAGCAGAGATCACTGTGAGGCAAGGACTCTGAAGGCTTGCAGTCACCTGGTGCCTTCTGGGAATCGCAAGATTCTGTCTGGAGAGGTGAAGCGAGGAGGGACTTGGGGCGAGGCTGGAAGTAAAGAGAAGGCTGGGCTGTGAGGGCTGTGGGGGCTGAGTGAAGGAGCTCCAGCTTTGTTCTTTGGGTGTTGGGGAGCAAAGAAAGGATTTGCAGTGGGGAGTTAGAGGACCAGGTCTGCATGGCAGCATGTATGGACTGCTCAGCTGTCTCCATCAAGACTATGAAGGCCTTCAAAGAAGAACAGGCTATTTGGCAGTCAGCGCTGCTGGGTCTCATCAGTGGGAGGAGAGGGAGCTCTGGTGCCCTTCAGAGTTGAAGTCTGAAGCCATAAGCCACGAGTTAAGCTGGAGATATCTAGAAGATCCATGAACTTGCACATGCTCCTCCCCCCACACAGCCCCCTGGAGCATCCTGACTCAGGAGGGCCTCTGGGCTGGTCTTTTTTTTTTTTTTTTAACTAAAAATTTCAATGATTTTAATGACTTCAGGCATGACTGGATCAGAACCTCCAAAGAGGTCATCGATCTCTTGACCTCTGCTTTCCTTTGCTTTGGCTTCAAAGATTCTCAGGAGAGTCACTTCACGCCCTGGCCCCTGGCAGCTCCCAACTCACATTTTACGAACAACTTCAACAGGAAACTTTCAGCAAAGTCCTGGACTGATTTCATTTGCTCTGTCTGTAGCCTCAGGTGCTCTGATTGGTCAGGTCAAGGTCCTGTACCCACCACTTCAAAGCTAAAAGAGTTGGCCCATGGACTAAGTAGATGTTTCCAGAAGAGGGGAGAAGAAAGACATAAATACCAGCTATCCCCAAGTCGTTTCATTTTGTGCTTCATATTCTTCTAACGGCCAATTACTCAAATCTTCTACCCAACTAGGTATGAGGTTATCAGGCACAGCTAAAAGCAGGAGGATCAGAGGGGCCCATTGGCCAGACTGGAGGAAGAAGGGTAGGAGCTACACTCTTCTCTGACAGAGCCTGGCAGCAGACCGGATGGCTGGGTCTGGAAGCTGAGACATCTTTGGATAACCTGAGGAAATGAAAAGAAACTAGACTGGAGGAAGAAAAGGGGATTGAGGAAAGGGTGCCCCTGTCAGCCACTCTATAGGACCCCCAATGACAGAGTGGGGCCCAGCTGAGAGAGGCACACCACAGGGGCCGGGGAAGGCCCAGTTGTATAGGGTGTTCACTGTACAAGGGCATCAGGCTAAGGAGGTGAGCAGGTGGTAAAATCCTGGTATGGGGCTACATCTGCCCAGACAGAGCACCTTTTTCTAACTTTCTCAAAGGCATCATAGAGGCTTGCAGGCACCCTGGGACCATGAGAGAGCAAAAGGGGCCCTGGAACAAATTCAGGAGCCCAGAAAGCAGTAGCCTACTAGGGCCCAAGACTGCCTCTCTTTGTTCTCTCAAAACACAATCTGATTTTCTTCTGTGCAAAGAGTGGAGATGAGCGTTCACTGACCTTGCCGAAGACACAGTCTGATGAGATGGGGCTATGACAGAGCCCTTAGCTGATTCTGGAATCCCCACAGGATTCAGGTACCGTGGCGGATCTATGTGGCTTGGTCGAGACAGGGGACGTCTGGCAGGGCTGACCCCAAGTTCTGCTGCTGTTACGCTGGTCACTGACAGACAGTTCCCAGATGACCTGTCTGAAAGGTGATGCATCAGATGAGGTGGTGGCCACACTTGTGTTTGCCTCCAGGAAGAAGTGAGGGGCGAGGAAGTCCTGCCAGGGGCTGAGCTCAATGTCTGGCCCCATATTGTCACTTCCTGGCGGTGATATCTCTCTGTCCATCTCTGTGGCTCAGTGTCCTCATCTACACAGAGATCACATCTGAGGCCTGTCCTTTGGGCCTTCTCTGTCAGATCTGAATCTCTTACTGGTGCACACACGTTTTACCTACTTGCCTCATCTAATTTCATTCCCATCTGAATTAAACAGATGACATGAGCCCTATTTGACAGGGTGGGAAACTAAGCCTTCAAAACAGGCCAAGACCACACAGTGGGCAGGTAATGGAGCTAAAATCTGCCCCTGGAGCTTGGGGTTGTCTCCCTGTCCCTTGGCACCTGGTGGCTGCTGTGAGCAAGACCAGATATTCTCCACCTCCACAGGAAGGGGTGGGGTAGGAGAGCTGGAACAGAAAGGAATTTGGGAGGCAAGGATCTCTCAAAGTGAATAGGCGAGCTTTCTCCCATGACTTCAGAGGAACCCTACCTCTCCTGCATATCTCTCCAGCACCCCCTTGCTCCCAGCTGCCCATATTTTTCACACCTCAGACTCCAGAGGCCCAGTCTGAATGCTGCGGTGATGGCCACTATTCTGAGAGCACAGACCACGCCAGGTCCACAGCTAAGCACAACACACACATCATCTCACTTAAGCCTCTTGACAGCTCCACAAGTACAGGAGTTTTATTCCCAGTTTATAGATGTGGAAACAGAAACCTAAAGAGGTTATGTCACTGCTTCAAGTCATAAGTAGCAAATGCTGGTGCTAGGAGCAGTGTTTGTTCTTAACAACTCTATTATCTTACTTTCTGGTCAACGTGGCCCATTGGGCAGGCCTGGGTGTCTAAATCTCAGAGCAGGTGAGCCAGTCCTTGCCCTGTAAGGCCCATGGCACAGAGCCAGCACGATGCTGCCTTCTGGAGCCACAGGGATCCTGACCCTCAGGCTGGGCAGCAAGGGAGGCTCACCCGGCCAGAGCTAAGTCTGGGGTGTTTTCTGCAGCTCTAAAAACAGAAAGGGAAATTGCTACTGGACCTGACACAGGACCTCAGCCTGAAAGGTCCGAAGCCCCCAAGATGCCCCCTGGGGACCCTGGGGTTTCCAGCCCACTTGTCCTGTCCCAAGGGACTCCATCTGCGTAGCTGGGGCCACATCTCTCTGGTTGCTGGGGACCAGCTTTGCACAAAGGGACATGAAAGACTCCGACTAGGAAGTTTCTAATTTGGCCTCCTCGAGTCCTCCCAGCTTCAGCCCTGGACTAACACCGTGTCGGGGGAACTCAGTGCTGGAAGGGCCCTGGACACCTTGCATGTAACCCCATCGCCAGAAGAGGAAACTGAAGCTTTGCAAGGGGCCCAGACTGGTCCAGAGTCACATGGCCTGAGGACCCTGTTTTATTTCCTCTCCTCTCTGTCAAGCCTTCCTGCCCTAGCTCAGCTCTCTGGGGCTCCATGATGAGGCCCAGCCTAGTTTTTATGCCCTAAAACAATGGGGCTCCCACTTCCCTGGGACCTAGAGAGGTTTGAGAGAGAGGAGAAAGTCCAGATAGAGAAACAGTGTCTGCAAAGGACTAGAGGTATGAGCGGAGGGTCTGGGTGTGGTGTGTATATCAGACCCTGCAGGCCAGCCCTAGAGAACTGTGAGAACTGCTCTGGAGCCAAAACCAACAGAGGTTCAGGGAACACCCTGGGCACCCTCCCTGCCACCTTCTCCACCTAACCCCTACCATCACTTGAGGTCTTCTCAGCCCATCGATCAATACTGGGTGACTAAGACGGAGCTCTGAACTTACAGCACCGTCTCTCGCTTCTCACCTACCCAGGAAAGAAGCCAAGAGTCCTCTGAGAAGCCTTAGTGGTGATGGTTGCACAACACTGTGAATATACTAAATGGTAACTTTTATGTTTTGCATATTTTTAAACCATCAAACTTTTTAAAATTAATGGATAAATGAAAAAAGCAGTGAGGACTCTTGTGATAGAAAATGGGAGTTGGGGTAGGGGGGCAGCAATAACTGCCATTCATTGAACACATACTAACTGCCAAATGCAGGGTCCAGAGGGTCAGGTGGTGATGGGCTCGGGGTAACGGAACCACTGGGCTAATCGGCAAACCTTAAGTTTTTAGGAGAAGGGGATCCTCCTAGAACTGTAGGAAGACAGTAAGGCACAAATAGTAGGGATCCTGCTCGGCGATGTAGGCAGCACAATATTTTAAGGGGACATAGGGAGTACATGTTATTTTGCTGCCCACCTGCAAATCCCCTTCTTGTCTGAGGAGACCCCTCCCTGAACAAGGCTTGGCAGAAGATAGACCCTAGGTCTGTCAGTCTTTCTCCCCTCAACCCTATTCCTCGCTGTATCAAGGGTGTGGAGAGCTTGAGTGAAGGCCAGCTGCTAGGAGAGCTTAGGCAAGAAGCAGAAGCCCAGGGGGTGGGCCAATGGGGCACACTGGCCAGGGCTTTGCATCTTAGAGTAACCTCAGTGTACAGAAACAGTGGGAAGGAGGTGGAGAAAAGAGTAGAAAGAGGAAAAAGTAAATGTATTCATTCAAGAAAGTTTTACTGAGTACTTATACTGTACACCAAGTACAGAGCGAATGAATGAATGAGAAAATCAGTGGGTGGGTGTGCATGCTGGCAGCTGGCCTTTGGTGAGTCTGGGGATGGGCAGGACTGCCAGGTGAGGCCAAGGGCTGGGCAGGGTACCCTGGGTGAGCACACCGGCGAGTGGTTCCAGCTCGGTCACTAGGGTATCCATTGGTGTTTTCTTTCCAAATCCAGGCAGGGGGTCTGGGCCCAGACAAGCTGCTTGCCTCATAAAAGCCCTGATTTATGCCATAGCCGCCTATTGGCCACGATATCCCTTGCGCCTTTTATTTATTTGTGAGAGCCAGGCTGGGGTCTGGCTCCTCTGTCCTTCCTGGCTCCACGTGTTCCAGCCCCACACGATGAGGAAGACGGATGCCTTGGAATTATTTTGCATGAAATAGCTATGGAACGCTATTTGGACCACATTCGATTTCACCTCTTGTTACGATATAATTTGTTAGCCTGAAACATGCAGCAGCTGGAGGTCTAGAGGAGCAGATGTTCCTGGGGGAGGTGAGGGCTCCCCAGGCAGGGGTGGCAGTGCCACAGAGCAGCAGCAGAGCACTGCTTCTGCCACACGGGCCTGGTCCTGACCCCATCAATGCCCCTCAGGTCTGTGGAAAGCTCATGGAGCCCTGTGTGGGCCTTGGTTTCCCCCATCTGGAAAATGGGAAGGAGAACACATACCCCCTGGAGCTTCCATGAGAATTGAATGAAGCACTTAGCAGTGCCTGGCCCACAGTGAGACTTAATAAATGTTTGCTATTATTCCTGGAAGAGATGATTGTTCAGGAAAGGTTTTAAAGAATGAGTACAAGTGAACCAGATAAAGAGGTGTGTTTTCTGGCACAGCGTGAACAAAGACGTGGAGGGTGAAAACCACAGCTATCAGTGGTGCAGTCGAAATGGAAAAAAGGAGGCAGGCAGCAGTGGGAGAGGGGGATACTGGAGAAGTCCATGGCCCAGTCATGAAGGGCGGTAAATGCCAGGGCAAACGGGCGCTACAGAAGACTGCAGCTGGAGAAAGACACAATCCAATCCCCCCTTTGCAGAAAGCACTTGGGACGCAGAGTCAGCTGGAAGGCCCCACATAGATTTTCTAGGGCTGCCATAACAAAAGACCACAGCTGGGTGGCTTAAAACAACAGCAATTTATTATCTCAAAGTTCTGGAGGCTAGAAGTCCAAAATCAAGGTGTTGGCAGGGCCATACTCTTTCTGAAGCTTCTGGAGAAGAAACCTTCCTTGCTGCTTTCTAGCTTTTGGCATCAGCCAGCAATCCTTGGCATTTCCAGACTTGTAGCTGCTTCACTCTAATCGCTACCTTTGTTGCCACATGTGTGTTTTCTCTTCTTATGAGGACACCAGTCACACTGGATTTAGAGCCCACCCTACTCCAGTATGACCTCATCTTAACTAATTACATCTGTAAAAACCCCGGCATATTGGAGGGGCATGATTCAACCCAAAACAGGCCCCAATACTCCATCCTCAGTCCTTCAGTCATACAGGAGCCCAGGGGCTCTGGATCCCAGCACTCATTCAGTGAATAGTGTCCCTTTTGGTGGTTAGAAGCAATGTGGGCAATTATAAGGTTTAGGGCCCATAGCAAGCTCCAGGGAATCAGGGGAGGGTGAGGCAGCGACCAGGAAGGGAGGAGAGGAAGCAATGATATCACAGCCCACAGTGGGGATGAGAAGCCCGAGCCAGGGTGGCCCCTGGGATGGAGAGAAGGGGTGGCTTTGAAGCTCTCAGAGAGGTAAGATCTCATAGTCAGTTGCCCTGGGGGCAGCAAAGCCAGAGCATGAGTGAAGGTCGGCTGCCAGGAGAGCTTAGGCAAGAAGCAGAAGCCCAGGGGGTGGAAAGAGGGCAAGGTAAGCCAGCCACAGGCAGCTTTAAGCAGTCAGCCTGGCTGCCACGGATTACAAGAATGAAGGGGTATCTTTGGAAGGCCCTCAGCCTCCTCTCTGCAGCCTTAAAGGCAGAGTCGTATGGAATTGACTTCTATCTGTGCCAGGAAGGAGGCCCAGAGAGGACAGAGACTTACCCTAAGGTGACACAGTAGAGGGGGACTGGACCTTCCACCTCCTCCCTCCCAGCCTACAGCTCTTCCACCACCCCAGCTGTACAGGTGCTCCCGGACCTGGACAGGGAGTGTCCTCTGAGGCTGCCCGCTGGAAACATAGGATAGGAAAGTGGTGACATTTGTGGGGAGGAAGGATGGAAGGAATGCCTGGGGGTGGGGACCTGCGCCACAGATAAGGACATGAAAATGCCCGTGGAATTAAAAGCAGTGTCTACTTTCTCAACCCTGCCGGGGCAAGTATCCTGTAAAACCAAGAATTTCGAGGTTGATAGGAGATGGCGATGGCAGTGGGAGGTGGTGTTGAAGTTTGGACCTCCCTGGCAGGGTGGGGAGCATCAGATGGTGGTAGAAAAGGGTACATCTGGGTGGAAGCGCAAAGTAATAAGCTTAGGGCAGTGGAAGTGCGTGCGTGCGTCCGCGCGCGCATGCGTGCATGCACTTATAGGGGGACATGGCTCTGCAGGGATAGGGGTACCAACAGGACAAGGGTTTAATTCATGGGGAGGACAACTGATTATGCCCCTCTGGAGAACGGAGGCCTCAGAAACCACCCACAAAGCCGAGGGTGGGTGCTACCGTAGTGAACTCAGAGATGAGACTCAGTGGTATTTAGTGGTTCTCCCAGTTTTAAATTGCAATATATCAGCTGTTCTGTTAAGTCTCTCAGGCAATTTCAAGTCAAAAGGTTTATTCGCCTTTAAAACCAGTGTCCCTAGAACCTCTGGCGGGAGTGGGAGCCAACCTCGGTGTCTCGAGCAGCCAGGAGCTGAGCGTGCTGGGTCAGGGCATTTCTTGTCACTGCCTCTCTCTCTGCAGCTGGTTTCCTGGACTCATGAGGCAGGACAGACGCCCTCAGCCCTCCCTCCTTCTGTTCCTCAATATCGGCCACACCTGGAGACTGACCGAGGGTGAGGTCCGGCGCTGACTCCAAGCCTGAATCCTTAATTCAGCAAGAGAACATGTGATTGGGCCAGCCTGGTCAGGTGTCCATGCTGATCCAATCAGGAATCAGGGTCCCGGAAGGCAAACAGGCGGCCAGGACCCCGCCCTCGGCGTTGTAGAGAGGCATTCTTTGGGGGCTAAGCTCACCCCAGAAGGCATCTGCATACCAGCAAAAATCAAAGATTAATCAAATTAAAGGAAAATCAGTTCACAATGATACAGAGGGAGTATACGTAATACATTAAAACAAACAAACAAAAAAACTTAGGCATGGAGGGCACACAAAGTAGGCTAAAGAAAAAGCAACTGAAGTTTCAAAGCCCTACCACAAGGGCATCGAGGTCCGCGGCTTAGGTGTCTCCAGGGCTGGCATTCCAGGCTGGCAATGAAGGGGGAAAGAGCAGAGAGTAGCAGGCTTGGTTGTTTAGCATAGTGACGACCCCTCAACCACCCACCCTGTGCCCCCTGCCCATCTGATCACCTCTCTGAACCTCTATTTCCTCCTCTGACAAATGGAGGTACTAGTCAGCCTTTCCTCTCAGGGCAGTGGCCAAGACTAAATGAGAGGATAAATTTTAAGAGGCTGACGTAAGGTCCAACAGACAACAGGCGCTCAGCACTGCCAGTTCTCTCCATTTTTTATCTCCTCCACCAGGGTCCCACAAACTTTAAATAAAGGCTCTGCCCCCTTGGTGAAGTCTACTTGAAGTGCTTCTTGCCCTTTCATGAGTGTCAAGTTCTAGTTTACCTTCAGCTGCTATTTCCCGTGGAAGCCTCAGAAGCACATCCAAATGTGAGCACAGACTGCTGGCCATGGGTTCCAGGACATTACCTACACCTAAACCAGTGTCCTAGGAGGTGCTGAGGGCCCTAATAAGGCCAGCTACCATCAGTTTAAGGTGCCCATGGCATTCATGTTGCTAATCTGGAAGCATTGTGCTGGTGTAGTCTCCTCACCAGCCTCATTCTCTGGTGGCTGCTGGGAGACAGCAAGCTCTGTGTGGATGTTTGTCTGACAGACATAAACACAGGCCTGGAGCAGCAATCACCACTGCTGGCTGCTGGCTCAGAGGATAGAAATTCCATCTGCATGGGTCTCCAGGGGAGAGCCGTTCATCACAGGCCTGGGAGCCTTAAGCCCCATGGGGAGCCTGGAGCTCTGAGTTCATTGTTTGACCCTTCCCTGTCCCAGCCTAGCCTGGGGATGCTTGGGACACCCAGTTCCTCCTGGAATCTCTATCTGGGTTTGGTTTGGGCCTGGAGTTTGTTTCCATTCAAGGCAATTTGATCCCAACCCAGACTCAATCTCCCACTGTCCCCCGCCAATTCCTGCCCCTCTAGAGGGGGCTTGACTTTGCTGACATGCTGACAGGGCGGGTTCCTCCAGACCTCCCACCAAGGGGATTGGAGGTTCAGTATACTTTGATGTCCTGAAAGAAGGCCCCCCAGCCTCAACCCCCTCTCCTAAATAGTAAATAAGTCAGACCGTGAAGCTGAATTGCCACCCTGTGAAAGAAAGAAAGAAAGAAAAATGAGAGAAAGAGGAGAGGAGAGGAGAAGAGAGGAGAGGAGAGGAGAGGAGAGGAGAGGAGAGGAGAGGAGAGGAGAAGGGAGGGGAGGGGAGGGGAGGGGAGGAGAGGGAAAAGAAAAGAGAAAAGAAAGAAAAGAAAGAAGAGAAAAGAAAAAAGAAAAGAAAAGAAAAAAGAAAAGAAAGAAAACAGCCTTAGGGAGACAGAATAGCTGATCAATAGGGGTCAGAGACACCTATTGATCCATTCCTTACTATGTAACTTAGAAGAAGACACACCTCTCTGAGAGATGGCTAAAATGACAGGATAAATAATTCACCTATGAGAAGGCACACTGACAGATGGACCAGGTGACCACCATGATCTCTTCAAAGCATAGTTGATTAATATTCTTTGTCTTTAATATGTATCGGTACCTCTGGCCCACACTGTGCTTTGGTTAACAAATGAATACATTTTAACCATGTCCTCAAGAAACTGGAGACCTGGGGACTAAGCCCTAGATGAGTAAAGAACCTCAGAGAGAAAAAACATACCTAGAAGCTGGTAGGCCGGGCACTGAACCAAGAATGTTACTCTCTGTACTCTACAGATGAGGAAACTGAGGCTCAGGCAGTCATGTGAACACCACAGATTTATTGTTGGGGCAGTTGGTGGAGCAGGGGTGGACACCCAAGAAAGGCTTAACTAAAAACCTTATCTGTCCCCTTCCCTGGTTGGCTCGAAATCAACGTCCTCAGTATGGCTCATGGCCTCTGCCCAGCTTTGTCCCTAGGCACCTGGGATTCCTGCCCCCAGCCTCTGGATCCTGTCAGGTCACCAGAGCTTTCTGGAGAGCCTGACACTGTTCAAAATCCTGAATGCCTCAATCAGGAGAAAGCTTAGAATACTGATAAAACACAAGGTACCAGTTTATTGATCACCTAAAATTCTTATGATTTTGCTGTGATGAAACTGAAGGTCAGAGAGGTTGAGTGTCTTGTCCAGGATCACAGAGGTTGAGGACATTCATTCAGGTCTTGTGTAGGGCAGGAGCCCCAGCTGGGATGGCCATGGTCTTCCTCACTTCTCACTTGCTATGTGACCCTGGAGTTCTTGTGGTATCTTAATTAGCTCGGGCTGGTATAACAAAATACCAAAGACTGGGTGGCTTAAATGACAAACATTTATTTCTCACAGTTCTGAAGGCTGGGAAGTCCAAGATCAAGGTGCTGGCCAACCTGGTGTCCTGTGAGGCAAATCTTCCTGGTTCACAGATGGACATCATCTTGCTATGTCCTCACATGGCAGAGAAAAAGATCATACCTCTTGTGTCTCTTTTTATATGGGCATTACTTTCATTCATGAGGCCTTCATCCTCATGATCTAATTATCTCTTAACGGCCCCACCTCCAAATACCATCACATTGGAGATGAGGGCTTCAACATATGAATTTAGAGAGACATAAACATTCAGTCCATAGCATATAGGTACTCCAAATAGTGGACTCTTGAGCCCAACCTGATGTTCTTGGTACCCACGTGCTAGGGATTCTAAGAGTACATATGCAAAGATTTCATATTGTGAAAGGAATCTCTGGTCTTAACATAAAAATACTAAGACATCATTATTGTGGTTTTCTATGATTTAATGGTTATAGGATTCCAACATTACATTAGTCTAAGGTTCCATGATCTTGTGATTCCAAGATCCTAGAATTCCATGTTCCCCTGAGAATTTGGGCTCTGAGGAATAGGAAAATCCAGCTGGGTGGCACCGAGTGGTGGAGAAGCAGTATAAAGAGGTAGCTTTTCCATCCTGCTGACTTTTCTAACAATGAGGAGCAATGTGTTGTTTGGTTTTCTTTGCATTCAAATGAAAGATCTGGGCTTGGCCAAGCCACATCAGAGTATGAGTTCACCCGCCCGAGGCAGGGCAGTCCACGGAGCCAGAGGGGGGAGGAGAGGGGAGGAGGAAAGGGGCAGCACCATCCTTCCAGGCTGGAGGTGGCCAGTGCTCCATCCCCTTCGATGAGAGTCTGGCACTGTGTTGAACACAGGGGCCCTGTGTCACTTTTTCTGGTCTCCATGTGCCATGTCAGGAGTGCCTAGCCAAGTGCAAGGACACACAGCAGACAAGAACAATGGGATGTTTGGATGTGAACAGGAGCAGGGGATGTGAAGGCAGTCTGGAAGGGCTTCCAGGAGGAGGTAATACCTGCACCAGGAGTTGACAGCAGCAGATCAATGAGGAAAGGGCACCAGAGAGTCTGGGAAGTGACAGCTGGTTCCATGTGGCGAAGACTAAAAGGAAAAGGCAGGAAGTGGCAAGAGCTGGAGTTGCGGAGTCACCAGGGGTCAGTTTATATAGGGCCTTGACTGCTATGATGAAGATCTTGAACTCCACTCTGAGGACAGTAGGGAAGCAGGGGTGGTTTTTATTGGTGGAGGGAGATCACTAGGTCTCCTGAGGAGGCAAGGCCTAGAGAGCAGGATTGCTCACAACCACCCAGCACGTCATCGCAGAGCTGGGGAGATATCCCAGCCCACCCCCACCAGTAGATCCTGGCATAGGCAGTCCTGGCAAACCAGTGAGCATCCCCCTGAAATCTATTCTCCCTTGGCACCCTTGCCCAGATCCCAGTACACAGGCCTTTCCTTTGGTTACAGGATCCCTGCCTGTGTCTCCTTGCCTCATACCCAGCAGGCCCAGCTACAGGCTGCCTCAGGTGGGGTCACCAGGCTTCCCAATGTGAGCCCTCAGTGGAGCATTTATACCCTTGGCACTGAGGCCTCGGCCACACTAGGCCAGGGTGACAAATGGTCCCCAAAATAGGTTGTTAGTAAAAGAGTGAAAAGAACAGAAGTTCCATATAGCAACGATGTGGAAATTGAAACACAAGAAGCAGTCAAGAGAGCCACAAGATGGTGTACATGGCTTGTGCATGCTTCACTCTGAAGATGAACAAGAAAGACACAGTTACCCTCATCTCCAGCAGGTTCCTGCAGGCCTGAGGGCACGAACCTCCTTTCCTCCCCACTTGCAGCTCGGATGACAGGGAAGCAGATGGGAATAACTGTCTTGGAGGGCAGGAAAAGAAGTCTGGGAGAAGAAAAGAGGTGAAATGCAGAAAGGGCCGTAGAACACCGCTCAGCAACGAGGGGCGGGGCCTGGTGATGCAGGCAGCGGCCTGGACGGCTCTCGAGGGTACCACGATGAGTGAAAACAGCCCATCTCAAAAGGTCACATACTGTTTGATTCCTTTTATAGAATATTCGTGAAGTGATAAAATGACAGTAATGGAGAATAGACTAGTGGTCGCTAGGGGTTGGAAGTGGTCAGGCTGGGTAGAAGGAATCTAGCATCACCGGTGGGACCAGGAGGAGCAGTCAGGTGTCCGGAGGGGTGGGGACCGTGAGGAGATCATGGAAAGAGAGAACAGTGAGGCAGCCACTGCAAATGCTGTGTGGGGAGGGTGGGTGTGACTACAGGGGGCAGCACAAGGGGGATCTCTGTGGCGATTGAACGGTTCTGTATCTCGACTGTGGTTGGGGTTACACGATCCTCCACATGTGATAAAATGACACAAAACTACACACATGCGTTATATCAATGTCAAGGTTTTGACATTGTACGCTAAAGACCTAGGATGTGACCATCAGTGGTAATTGAGAGAAGGGTACAGGACTTTTCTGTACCATCTTTACAACTTCCTGTAAAGCTATGATTATTTCAAAATAAAGAGTTTAAAAAAAAAAAAAAGAGTCAAGTGGCCATACTTGTGAAGGTCTCTGTGGACCCCATTCAGTTCCATTGATCTGTATGTCCATCCTTCTGTCAATAATACTTAGTCTTGATTACTGAAGCTACATAAAAATCTTAAAATCAGATAGGTGCTTCTTCCCACTTTATAATTTTTTCCAAAATTATTTCATTCAAATTTCTCTGTTCTTCTATAAATATAATCCTTCTATACCTACAAAAAAAAAAAAAAACCTTGCTGGGATTTTGATAGGAATTAAATAAACCTGTAGATCAACTTCCTGTGAATCTATTAGTATTTTAAAATAAAAAAAATTAATTAAAAATAATAACGGAGAGGGCAGTGGGGAGAGGGAGAACAGAGAGGAGCGGATGTAGATGTTCACTCTGAGGGATGCTCTGTCTGCATTGATAGATGACTCAGGGCAGAGGGAGAGGGGCAAAGAATTTTAGAATTAGAATTCTCTAGAATTAGAATGTTAGATTTATTTGGAAGGAATAAAGAATTGTTTTGCACTGTTCTTGAGATCTGCACTGTGTTGGGGCTCGTCACCTAACGTGTAATGTTTTTTTCCAGCAATGTGGCACTGGGCACACATTCCCACACTCCTGTCTGTGTGGGATGAAATCAGAGATTTCTGCCTTTGTGCAGAGGTCACCATGCTGCTGGTGCAAGCTGGGTCAAAGACCTTGAAGCAAGCCTGTGCACATGATAATGGCCACCTGGTTCTGCAGAGCCCTCCCCAAAGGCTGGTCTGCCCTGGCCTCGCCGGGGGACTGGGAACAGAAACCAGTTCCTAGAACAGAGTGAGGGGCAGGCAGCAGTTTCTACTGGCCAGCCCTTTGCCCTTGCTACCTCGCTGCTCTCGCACTTCCCCACCTTGGTGACCCCACTCTGGACACTTGCCTGTCCCTCCTGGTCTCACCTGTGTTTCCAGGTTCTTCCCTCCACCCAGCCTGACTTCCTCCTGGGCTCCCCTGGAAATAGAGGCTCTCACAGATCCTGAGCCTCCACGCCCAGTGCCCATTGTGCTTTGGGTCATGAAAACTACCCTACGAGTTCAACACAGCTACCAAGGTTTCCTTAGAGCAGGATGGAGCCAAACCTGGGCACAGGGAGGGGTGGCTTTCTCCGTCCTCAGTCCTTGGCCGGATGTCATGGTGCTGAAGGAGGTCACCCTTCCCCAGACCCGTTGGCTACCTGGAAAGCCCCTTGGGATGAACTGGGTGAACAGCAGTAGGAGAATGGCACTGCTAGCCAGCGTACGTGACAGAATTCAGGGGAGTGTTGCAGCTTCCCACCCTCACCTTGAATGTCCTTAATGAACCATGGCACCCAAGAAACTATACCTGGCCAAACTTCAGGCAGTCAGTGGTCTTAGCTCTGGATGCTCTGGCCAACAAATGGTTCCATCTTCACATTTATTATAAACTCTTGTGCCATTACCTAGAAATTGTCCACTTCAAGATGAAGAACTCTGGGAATCCCTTGCCTCACATATAACCACAATATAAAATCAAAATTACACATGTCTCCACATATACAAGGCCACAATAATAGGCCCTGTCAGGACACTCCTTATTCTTTTCAGAGTTACAGATAATACTGGGAGTAACCAAGCTACGCATTTCACTTCTCAAAATATACAATGCTGGACTCTTGGAAGAGGCATTCAAGAGAACTTTCATGTCCCTAAAAAGCCCTAGACAGCCATATTTAATTGAGAGACATAATAGTCTCCTCAAACAACTCCTTTCAGAATTCTAATCCAGCAAATAAACTCTAAATGTGTCTCTATCTTGCCCCAGGCCTTAATCTAGCTTTATAAATTTTCAATCTTTCTGTATCCTTTAAGGGCTGGTGGCCAAACCAAGGGCACATATTCCCCTGATACCCATTTACCATAGATTGTCCCATAGGCCAGGCATCTGCACATCTTATTTGGGACCCATCTGAGCCTAAACTTCCACCCAAAACAAAAACCTGTCAGCTGCACACTATTCTAGTGACTGGTCTTATTTCTACTGGTCTAGGTTTGTTTGTTGGTTTATAATCCAGAAGCCCAAACCTTCCAAATAAGTATTGTTTCGACCAAACATGGCATATGCTTAAGCTCATATCAGCTTCAGTGTGTACCCACTAGGAAGGATACCCTAGTCTTACACCCAAGAGAACGTTGCCCTGGCCCAGAAGCTCGCTGCTAGTGTTGACATTGTCTCAGATACTCAGTTACCTCTATAAATTTAAATCCTGCATCTAATGATCGAGACATCTTGCCGCCCATATTCTGCCTCTAACGTGATTCTGTCTGTTTATTCTGCATTGACTAACATGGGCCTCTTATCTCTGTACTGGCCCTACCCTCTCTGGACAGCTTCTAACCACCCAGTGAGGCTCTCGGTCTTCTCCAAATGCCTCCTATCTGTCTAGACTCCAGGCAGCTGGGCCTCCAAGATCTTATTTCTCTGACTCCCAGACCTGGGTCACCAGACTTGTTGGGGCCCAAAACAGTGTGGCCACAGAAACTCTCTTTGGCCACTTCTGTCTTCCATGGGAAGTAGTGTATTTTCCTACAAGACGATGGGAATGAGTTTATCAGATAGAACCTCACCCAGTTCTAGAGTAACTGCTCATTTGTCCCAGACCATCTGTCTTCCTAGAAATGGCTGAACTTGACCCAACGATATAGCAGTGTTATAAAGTTCCTAGTGTCTGATGACAGTGGACAGTTCTGCCCCAACCAAACTGCTCTTATAGGGGACCTACCAGAGACAAAATCAGAGCCTGGGGAAAGCAGCTCTAAAGGTGGGATTTTAGGTATGAGACAGGCTGGAGGAGATGATACTTTTAGGCTACAGGGTCACAAATCCCTGTGAAGTCATGATAATAGCAAAATATCAGTCACTGGCAGAACTTCAAAGCACATTTCCATCCATGATCTCATTGAAATCTTTCAACACTTTTTAACAAGGGCAGGAATGGATTTTCTCATTTCATGGAAACCAAGGCCCTAGGAGATGTAGTGACTCGTGCAGTGTCCTACAACAAATATAGACTGGTGCTAGGGACAGTGAAAAGCCATGGGCTATGGGCAAACAGACCCAAAATCATGGTCCTGGGTGACTTTGAACTAGTTACTTCGCCTGTAAAATAAGGCTAATAATTCCCATTTCACAGAGCTGTTGGGGGATCAGATTAGCAAATGTCTGTAAAATACCTGCCTTGTTTCCTGTTGACCTTGTAACTGTTGTCATTCTTAGAACTCAGCTCCCCCTCTGCATCCATATTTGCTACTCAGGGAGTGAGCCAGAGGGCTAGGCACTGGGAAAGCCCTATACCTCTCCAGCTCTGCAGATGCGCCCACCCCCAGCAGCTGGGTGACCAGCAGCATACCAGTGACGTCCTGATGGAGCCTGCCAGATATGCCCCGCTCTGACTCAGAGTGTCTGGGCACCCAGACTTGGTTCTGTGTCCAGTGAGCAGCATCCCCTCTAAGGGTTCCCTTGATCTGTCCATAGTTGGACCTAAGACTCCTGCTCCAACTGTCACCATGCTCCAGCTTCAAGAACCTTCAGAGCATGAGACAGGCTGCTTCCATCAGCCTCTGGGTATGGATCCTGGGTCTGTTGTGGGATCCTGGATAAGTCGTTAAAATTCTGAGCTCCGGTTACCTTGTTATTAAAATAGGAAATATAAAACCTAGCTTGAAGGTCTTCATGAGATTGAAATGCAAGAATGCATAGAGAGCGATTAACTCAGTACCTAGGTAAGCACTGAAGTGTTGCCTTTGATGATAGGGGCTCAGTAAAGTTTTGCTGAACAGATGAGCAGCCCTATGCCCATTTGACAGAAAAGTAAATCTGAGGCCTGTGCAAGGGAAGTGAATGGCTCACACTAGTGGCTAGTATCTGGAGTGCTCAAAAGTCAGAGCTCTGGCTACATCCTTTCCAGTCTTTATTCCTTCCAAAGAGGCCCTTCCTGATTGGATTTTGGGGAAAATTTTGCTGTCTCTGCCCATTTGGCAAATTCCAGAGTGTCCAGATCCACCCGCACAGCTGCGAGTGGACAGGCCCGGGGAAGGGGAAAGAAGACATGAGTACTGGTCTCTCTCCAGCCCGTCCCCAAGTCTGGACATTCTGGAAGCCACACCCTGTCCCCAAGTCCCTCTGGAAACCTTGGCAGCCTTATCTGCAAAGGGGGGAGGGTGAAAGAGATCTGAAGTCAGCCAGAGAATGTCAGAGGGAGAAGGAAAGCGGGGCAGAGAGGGTTGGAGAACGCCCCATGTGACCCCAACCATGGCTCGCAAGCACTTGCTGTCCTCCCAGATTGTGGACAGCTAGCAAGAACTGGCTTCCTTCCCTGACTTAGCCCTGAACTCAGTGGGTAACCTAGCATAAACCACTTCTTTTTTCTAGGCCTCAGTTTCCCCATCTGTGAACTGGGAAGTTGAAATTGAGCAGTGGTCCTCAGTTAGGAAGTGGCGTTTCCAGAACAAAGCCCATGACCTCCCTGCCCACGAGCCCCGCACCCATCCTCAAGTGTCCAAGAATTTGGCTGAGGTATTTCATTTATCATCCTTGTGGTTTGCAGGTACCACAGCCGGCAGGCTGATTACTCAACAGGCTTATTATACTCCTCAGTGACTAATAGATTCTTTTTCTGTTTGTGTTTTAAAGCCATAGCAATAACATTGGCTCTTGGTGACACCGCTGAAATCACCATTATTCAGCCTGATCCTACCTACATGATAAACAGACCAGCAGAAACATCCCTTCTTAGAGAAAAGAGGGCCTCTGCTTTACTTGTGGTAGAAACAGATTCTTTGATAGTAAAGCTGGTGTATGTCGGGGGGTGGGGTGGATTGATGAACTGTTGAGAATCATAGGATTAGGTCATTTCTCTGGTCCCTTCCAGCTCTGACCTACACATTGGACTTCATCAAAGGGAGGAGCTGAACAGATACCATCTTCCCTTTGAAAGTGTTCGAGTGTGGGGTTAAGAGCCTGGCTGAGAGTCAGACAACCTAGCTTGTGGGCCTGGTGACCTTGGGCAAGCTCTCTGAGCTTGTCTTCTTATTGAACAAATGGGGAAAATAAGATGACCCCCAACAGAAGGTGGATAGGGCAGAATACCAGGAAGTAATTCATGAGCTACACTTAGCATAGTGCTTGCATACAGTAGGAGCTCAAAACCTGGACATTGTTAATATTAGGTAAATATTGAGCTCCTGAGTAGTGGGCTAGAGTGCAACAGGATGAGGAGAGTTAGGCTGACACCAGGGAGGACCTGATGGGGGGCCAAAATTCCCAGCAGGGCAAGTCAAAGGGCTGGTCATTGCCAAAGCCACCTGGCCTCTTCTTTTCTGACCAGTTTTATCTGTCAAAACTGCAAGAAACAAAATAGCCCACCACAACATACAACCTCGGTGTCTGTCATGCAAAATTGCTTAATTCTTTAGAGGGAGAAAGCAGGGGCTGCCTCTGGTCTGGCTCCTGCCTCCCCGGAGGAAGAGCAGGGAGCAAAAACTTCTCTGGCTGCTCCACTACCCCCTCACAGGCCTCCTCACAAGGATTCAAAGCTCTGTGGCTCCTTCAGTAACAAACAGGAGCCCACTTCTTACCTGCCATGGGCAGGAGGTCTTCACCCACAACCATCTGTAGGCTCACTTCCCTCCACCCGTGGCTCTATGTACAGGGCCCATGACCCCTTTATTATGCCGAAATGGTCTTCATAGATAATACAGCATTCCTCGCACACAACGGAAAAGCCAGTGTAACCAGTGGTGACCTGGTAAATGTTTAACAATCAAATCCCTGAAGGAAAAAAAGAAATTTGATTTATATCTTTTGACAATTTTGTGGTATAAATACTTCCACCAGAGCTGATTTCAAACTACCAAAATGACAACACTGAAGGCAGGCTCGGGAAGAAACACACATAATCTGCCCTCATGTGACTTGGCTCCAGCACACAACTGAATAGAATTGCAATAAAATAAATAAAAAATAATTTATAATAAAAAAGACACATTTTGCTATTTTCATGCCCAGGGCCAGCTACCCTAAGGAGACATAATAGAGGGTCTCTGTGGAGACTCATTGTGATTGCGACTGCTGTGCATACAGACTGGGCCAAGTCACTCAAACATCATGAAAAGTGCTGTCATCCATCATGTAGTTTTTCTGAAATGGTAAACCAGTCTTAATAGTGTTCTGAATGAAGCACAGTCTTTCCTCAATTTACAAGATAGTTGTATTCCTGGAAATTTCAGGGTATATTAGAATCATACAAAAACAAAAACAACCATTGTGCTTATATATAAAACAGTTAGGTTTGAGGCGCAGGCAATTAAAACAAGATTTTTATCCACCCAAATGTCCCACCAGATTTTCACATGTCCCCACTCACAAAATGCCAGTGAAAATCCTCAATCATTGTGACATCCAAAAATCACTCCCACAGATTTCGAAACAGCCTCTTTTCTGGTACTTGGCATCTACTGCCTCATCCCAGGCAGGCCACTCTCTAAGGCCCCTGCCACCCCAGGAGCTCTGTTAATTTGCTCGTGTACTTTCTTTCACTTGAGATTCTATCTTCCAAATTCTAACCTAGAGTTTATCCATTCATTTATCCATCCATCCATCTCTCCATTCATCCCTCCACCCATCCATCCATCTCCTCTGTGTCAGGCCCAGTACTGAGAACTAAGGACCTGGGATGAAGACAACCTGACCCCTATCCTCAGGGAGCTCCCAGGTAAGTGGAGAGACAGACACAGAGAGAGACATCGCAGAAAATGACAGTGCTGTGTGCCAAGCAGGATGATAGAGGTGAGCATCTTTAGCTGGTGTAGTTTGGTCTTGAACACTTAACTGTGATCCCTACCTAGGCAGGTACTCACTGTGTGACCTCAACAGAGTGACCATACACTTGGAGCTTCAGTTTTTCTCAGCTATACAATCAGGGGAAATATGAAAACCTAAACCCTGAAGGCTGTTGTGCAGATAAATCGGGACGAAACTCATGGTGGGCTCACATGCCCTGGCAGGGGCCTCAGAATCAGAAGCAGCCAATCACTGGTCCTTTCTAGTGGATCTGTATAGCCAGCTGCCAACTCCTGAGGTAAAGAGGCTGTTCCGTTGAGACCAGGTTAGGCAGATTTCTGCTGATAGAACAATTAGTATATATCCCTGGGCTTCTCCAACAAGGAGTCACAGTGAACTTTTCTAGCCTAGTGCCCTTAATGGGCCGTTCCTTGTCTGGCTGGGTGGGATGGTTGGTTAGGTGAGGGGCCACCACTCATCAAGCTGAGCGCCTGCTCTGGGCCAGCCCTGATGTCCCAGGATGTTGGGGAGATCAAGATAAGCCAGACAGTTTCTAACTCCAGGGAGCCCTCAGTCTGGTTGAAAAGGCAAACTCGACATTGGGTCGTTGGCCCCTCCCCAGCCTTTTGGCTCACCCGTATAACTCCCTAATGACTTCCATATTATTAGATGGCTAATGGCCATTCTTCAGTCCCATCATCCACGACCTCTTTCTGCCTCTGGCCCTGTGACCTCCCTCCTCCTAGGCCCCTGTGACAGACTCCACACTTTTCCCGGGCCCAGGGTGCCTCCCTCAGAGGCAGGCTCCGGACTCTGGCTCTGTCTTTCCTTTGCTGCGTGACGCCACCTTGGGGAGAAGGAAATTGCCCCACTTCCCTGTCTTCCCCCAGCCCCAGTACACGCCCTGGCCCCATGGCCTACAAAATAGCAAACAGCTGCTATGACCATGGGCTGCCCAGACCCCAGGGGCCTGGGGGGAAGTGGGCCAAGGAAACTTGGAGAGAGAGCTCTTAATAACATACCTTCCCCAAGCTGCTTCCAAAGAAACTTCTCCTCACAAATCATTCCATAAACACTTAGCAGGCTCTCAGAAAAGCGTGCACAGCTCTCACCCGGCTATGAGGAGGCTCCTCACAAGTAAATTGAGACCAGGCAACAGAGGTCTGTGCCAAATCCCCCTGCCTGCCCTCTTCTTACACGGCATCCTCCTCCCCCACCTGAACCCTCAGTTCCAAGGGCTGGGGTCTCCTCCCTTGCTGCTCTGGCCTCTCCTTAGTCTCTGGCCCTATCGCCATGCTGGGCAGAGGGTATCCTGTTTCCCTGGAAACCAGCCCCCTATCCACTGGGTTTCCAGGGGACTCTCTTATGCTGTCATGTGGGCCTAAATCCTACCAAGACTTCTGAGAGCCACACCACTAGGCTAGGCATTAAGAGACTGGGCTGCCCTATGCCCTCACACTGTCCCAGCCACCCTCAGCCCAGGCTGCTGGTGCCTCTCAGGCTGGGACTGCTCAATAGGGAAATAACTCCAGGTTCATCCAAGTCACGAGCTGGAAAATCCCTCCCATCCAACAATCCCCCTCCAGGGAGAGTGTTGTGCAACTTGCTCAGCTGGCGAATATCCAGCACTTGGCTAATATCCAACCAGGATCAGGGATTGTTCATAAGTTGACACATTTGCTTACAGGTTAGCAGCTTGCTCGTAGAATGACTTTCATTAGGGTCTTTGAGAACAATAGTAGGGTCTGGCACCCCAATATTGTCCTCCATCACAGTTGGCTTTGGAAATCACTTCAAGAATGACTGCCCCTTTTCCTGGGTTTGCCCAACATCATTTTGAAGAACAAAAAGCTCTATTGCAAACAAAAATCATCAGTGAAATAAATAAAACATTCAGATTAAAATAAACATGCAGATTTGTGGGTATTGAAATTAGTATCAGATGGGCTTGAGAGACAGGCCCTAGTCATAGGTCTTGGGTTGAGCCCAGCCTACCACTTATTGTAAGGCTGATCTTGAGCAAATATTTGTAAATCTCAGTTTCTTTGACTTTAAAATGGGGATAAACCCAATCTACCTAAGAGAGCTGCCAAGAGAAGTCAACTCACTCTTCAGTCCTTTTTAACAAACGATCAGTGGCGGCCTCCCAAGGAACTCGGAGGCTGGAGGTCTTGCCCGTGGCACCAGGTGCTACTGCCTAGTCACTCTAAGAGTTTGATCACAGGTCCCTCATTCAACCTTTCTTTCAGCAAATATTTAGGGAGCCTCTTTTATACACCAGCCTCCAAGTAAGATGCTGACCAAAACAGACACAGTCCCACCCCACGAGAAGTAAACAGAATAGGAGAGACAATCACAAAAGGATAAGGAATGAAATGCAGTTGCGGTAAGAGTTGTAATGTCCCTGAGTCAAAAAACTGAATATTTCCTTCTGCAGAGTAGGAATCAAATTCCAAGCTCAGATCTGCAGGAAAGCAGAAATTCAGGCCCAAAAAGCACCAGGGAGAGAAATCAGGATGCCAGTCTGCTGTTAGCATTAGGAGAAAGAACAAAAGAAGGCATGGGTCCAGACGTGTAACAACGTTAACGATAATGTTGAAGATAATAATAACTACCATTCACAAGGTACCTGCTCAGTAGCAAGCTCCATGTGCTTTCCTGTTATTATTGTGAATCCTCATCATACTCTGTAACTTACAGATGGGATAAAGAGGTTCAGAAAGGTGGAGTGAGCTCCTTAACACCACACATCTCTGAAGGAGAAAGGCCAAAATACAAAGCCAAGGGTATTGACTTCAAGATAAGATGACAGCAGACCCCTTCCCCCAATCCAAAACAAAGCAGTCACCTCTGGAAACTGAGCAAATGGCATCACTCTGCAGTGTATGATCTGTGGGACTTGGGGCAGATGTGCTGGTCTTCTCGAACATCAAGGCCTCGCATGCCACCTTCCCCAATCTGTGTGCCTGTACACAGTGGGCCCTAGATCACCTGTCACTCTCCATCGCACCCACCTATTTCCACCTCTAGGCCTTTGCTCACCTGTTTCTTCCTCCAAAATTCTCCCTCCCACTTTCTTCTATAGGAATCCTACCCACTCTTCAAGGCCCAGCTCAAACTCCACTTTATTTCAGAACTTATTCTGATTCCTCACCTTCTGGGAAAGTGATATGAGAGGGGAGAAAAACATAAGATTTCAACTTAGGAAATCTGGCCCTGGTGTGTAGCTAACGTGCAACCATGAACAAATCAAATCTGTTCTCTCGGGCTTAGTTTTCTCATCTATAAAATAGAGCTAATAATATTTACTTCATGAGCATAGTGTGATTATTAAATAGAATCATGCATGTAAAAGTTCTTTGTAAATAGTTGAGTACCGTAAGGCTATTAATTATAATCACAGTTCCATTGTCATATAAAAGTGACAAAAATTGATTTAAGAAAAAAAAAGTATTGACTCACATAACTGAAAAGTTGAAGGGCATGAGAATTTCAGGCATGGCTTTATTCAGAAGCTCAAATTTAGTCCCCAAGACCTGTATGCCCCATCTCTAGATTCCCTGGTTTCTATGTTAGCATCATTCCTAGGCTCTGTGTGGTGGAAAGATAACAGGTTCAGGTCCAGCTGAGAGAGAGAGAGAGAGAGAGAGAGAGAGAGAGAGAGAGAGAGAGAGAGAGAGAGAGAGAGAGAAAGAGAGAGAGAGAGAGAATGAATCCCAGAAAGTATTCAAATCTGTAACCTGATTGGTACCTAATGTCACATGTCCATCCTCAACAAGTCCTTGCAGTGAAGATGTGGTGTTCAGTTTGGTCAGCCTGTGTCTCACAGTCAGCTCTGGAGTTGGGAGGTGGGGAAGAGTGGGTGAGAGGAATGACCATCCTAAAGCAAAATCAAAGTGTTGTTCCCAGAATAAAAAAAGAAAGGATGTGATGGCAAAAAGTGCCCCACATAGTCCACTACTTTGATGAATTAACATCTGCACCTACCTTTATTTACATACAAAAGAATACCCTCCCAATTCCTCCTCTCCCTCAAATGAAAGGCAAATCGAAGACTGAGTTCAAAATCTTTGGGCGAGTTCTATTCTTTTCCTTCAGAGTTACATATATTCTGAAGGCCCTGCAATCTGTGGTCTGAAAAATAGCCACTCCCACATGCCATTACTCCACACTGGTGGAGAGAGACTAGAGGAACTACAATAACAACTCCTATTTGAAAGGGGAAAGAAAGGAAAACAACATGAGCAGCACCAGTTCACGCCATTGATCAGTTCCTGATGAACAGGAATGGCAAAGTCTCCTGGTCCTGATGGAAGAACCAGTTACTTGGATGGAGCGGTAAACAGAAGAATGGCCCTCCAAAGAGGTCCACGTCCTAATCCTCAGAACCTATGAATGCATTAAATAAAAGGAACTCATACAACTCAATAGCAACAAACAAACAAACAGTACAATTTTAAAAAACGGTCAGAAGACCTGAATAGAGATTTCTCTAAAGAGGAAATACAGATGACCAATAAACATATGAAAAGATGCTCAAGGTTACAAATCATCAGAGAAATGCAAATTAAAACCACAATGAGATATCACCTCACATCTGTCAGAATGGCTATCATCAATAAATCAAAGAACAAGTGTTGGTGAGGATGTGGAGAAAAGGGAACCCGCATACGTTGTTGGTGGGATTGTAAATTGGTACAGCCACTATGGAAAACAACCTAAAGGCTCTTCAAAAAAATTAAAAATAGGTTTACTTTTTGGCCCAGCAATTGCACTTCTGAGTATTTATCCAAAGAAACAAAACAATAATTCGTAAAGATCTACGCATCCCTGTGTTCATGGCAGCACTACTCACAATAGCCAAGATATGGAATCAACCTAAATGCCCATCAATAGATGATTGGATAAAGAAGTTATGGTTCATATATACGATTGAATATTACTCAGCTATTAAAAAAAAATGAAATCCTACCATTTACAATGACATGGATAGACCTAAAGTTTATTATTCTGAGCAAAAGAAGTCAGACAGAGAAAGATAAATACCATATGATTTCATTTATATGTGGAATCTAAGGAACAAAAAGAACAAACTAATCAAAAACAGACTCACAAATGTAGAGGATAATCTGGTGATTGTCAGAGGAGGGGGGATTGAAGGGCTGGGAGAAAGCGGTGAAGGGTTAAAGAAGTACAAATTAGTAGTTGATAGATGGTCCCAGGGATGGGGACCAGGGCATAGGGAATGCAGTCAGCAGTAATGTCATGGCTATGTGTAGAGCCAGAGGGAAGGTAGAATAATCAGGGGGATCCTTACATAAACTATATAAATGTCTAACCAATGTACTATATTCTTGAAACTGATAATTTAAAAAAATTAAAAAACAGAAATTAAGATTGTAGATAAAGTGAGGGTTGCCAAATCAGCTGACCTTAAATGGGAAGGTCATCCCAGATTGACTGGATGAGCCCATTGTAATCCCAAGGGTCCTTGAGAGTGGAAGAGGAAGACATAGTGATGGAATGTGAGAAAGACTCAATCCGCCATTGCTGGCTTTGAAGAGAGAAGTGAGGCAAGGAATGCAGTCACCTTCTAGGATCCGGAAACGGCAAGGACGTGTATCCTCCCTAGAGTCTCCAGAAAGGAGTTTATCCCTGCTGACACCTTGCTTTTAGCCTGGTGTGACCCATTTTGGATAGCTGGCCTACAGAATTATAAGATAATAAATTTGCATTATTGTTTTAAGCCACTAAATTTATGGTAATTTATTACAGTAGCCATAGACAATGAATACAGCAAAACAACAAACCCCACTGCCACAATACTCCTTTCGATCCTGTTTTTGTGCCTGCGGCTTGGCATTTAACAGATACTGCCACTTTTGGTCCCCTCGCCATGTTGCCAGGTGAGTGTGATCATCCTATGCCACAGTTGGGGAAACAGAGACTCAAGTAACTGCCCACTTGTCCGAAGTCAATCAGCTAGCGGAAGGGGAGGCCAAAATTCAAAGCTTCGTCTATCAGACCTTGAGCCACGCTGGGGTCCTCATGTCACTTCCCGGTACAGCGGGCCTCTCATCTGTGCGTGAACCCTCCAGTGACAGGGCGCTCACACCCTGCAAAGCCATCTTCCTGCCTCAGGCCTCCTGCTCCTTCTCGGCTTCACTCCCTGCATGGTCCTGATGTATGACACAGCCAAACAGATGGCAGCAAGAATGCCAACTCTGGGACAGCCAATACATTGAGACGGTTGCTTGGGCAGCAGGGCTCAGCTGAGCTCCCCCACTCTCTGGGAGCAGGTATTTTTTTTCAAAATTTAGATTTCTGCTCTCCTCTCCTGTCTCCAGCCTCCAAGATCCCCTCGGTTGAACTGAGAAGGGATTGGAATGCCGTATCAAACGGAGGAAGTGTACAGCTTTGTCTTTCATGATTTATTCTTCTCCCTGTTGTCACTTCCACTCTCGTCTGATCCAGGAATGTCCCCAGGGTGGCCGAGGTGAGAAAGGGCAACTCCAGCTCCTCCAATTTCTCCCTGACAAATGCGAAATGGGTCGGGGGCCACAGGGGAGGTAAATAGATTCCTAAAAGTGCCTGGTGTGCAATTGTGGGCTGAGAGTAAGTTCACACAGAGATAGAGCTGTGTGGGTGCATCCCCAAGGGCAGGCCCAGCAGGCTGGAAGCCAAAACCCAGCTGCCTCCCCAACTCCCAACACACAAAACCCACACAGAGGCTCAGGCCCACACCCCCTGACTGGGTGAGCACAGTCAGGGGCCCTCAACCTCATATCACAGAACCTAAACACAGAACTCAAAAGGTCAGGGAGCAGCTATTTTGACTCTTTCCTTGGCCCAGAGAAGGGAGGTAACTTTCCTAAAGTCACACAGCAAAGCCAGGGCTACCGGCTCATCAAGGCTGTTTCTCTAGGGGTAAAGTACAGGCCTGAGGAGAAGCTGAAATAAGGCAGAAATGGCTAAATGTCCTAACGTGAGAGGGACATAACAGCCCACCATAGATTGAGCGCATCCTGTGTACCAGGCACCAAGCTGCTTGACAAGCTTCCACTCATTTCATCTTCACTCTGTGAAGCTGTTTTCCCATTTGGCAGGTGAAGAAACTGAGACTCACCAAGGGAATTTTCTAGAGGAATGAAAACCTGTATCTTAATTCAGGGAGTGGTTACATACGAAACGAGTAATCGAAAGGCACACTTCAGATGGTATACTTCACTCTCTGTCAATTTTACTTTCATTTTTTAAAATGATGTGATAGAAAAAAGTAACAAACTGAGGCTCGGAGAAGTTAAGTGAATTTTTCAGGATCACACAACTAGACAGTGGCAAAGCGAGGCCCTGAACTGGACCGGGTTGACCATGGAGTCCATCGTCACTACCCTTGCTGTATTGTTCTGTTGCATGTCAGCATCACAGGGACGCTACCCATACCCCCAGGCCTATTCCAATTTGCTGAACCAGGGAGTGATCAGGAGGCTTGGAGGGCTCTGGAGAGAGGTCTGAGCTCAGACAGAGGGCAGGAGCAGGGCTGCTCTTGGCCCATGCGGTGCCTCGGTGTAAATGAGAGCAATCGCTCTTTTCCCTCAGTAGTGTAGCCTCACACCAGGGCACAGGAGCATGGCATGGACTGCAGCCCCCGGCCCCTCAATTGGTCCTTTATACAGTAGACAACCTAAACACCCCTACACGACCCTGGCGGGGGTGCCCTTGAGCAGCAGAGGGGATGTCACCCACACTGTGTGCTTTGGGCTGGTGGGGATTGCCCTTCCTGACCCACTGATTCTCCTACCTGGGGATTTCTGTTGTCCCCCTATCTGTGAGGCTTGAAGAGCCTCTTCTTTGGGTTCAAGCCCTCATAGGGTCCTCAGATGCAGGGCATATGCAGTAGAGGGAAGGGAGCAGTCACTCGGTCACTCAGCAAATGCTTGGAAGGGTTCCTTCTGTACTGGGCTCTAGGGACAGAGGTGATCCGCACCTGCCTTGGAGTAGTCCCAGGCAAACGCAGGAGATGCAGAAACACAGGACAAAAAGCGGGGAGCCAGCACCTTTGCCCATTCCTCAGAGCAGAAAATTGTCTTAATAAAAATACAAATCCCAGATGATACTAAGGCAAAGGGCAGCACAGGGCCAACCTGCATAGCCGCATGGCCCTCCTGTGCCCAAATCTGGTCTGAGGCCTCTCTGACTCCAAAGCCATGCTTGTGCCAAAGCATGGCCGACCCCTCTCCTTGCAGCACGCACACTTTCCTGCACTTGCTTCTCTCTCGCCTGGGCTGGTCATGTCCTGTCCAGGCCTCTCTGCCTTTACTGCATAAGTAGGGGCTGAATGAGGGATTCCAAGGTGCCTGCTGGCCTGGGATGGTCTGGATTTTCTACGCAGAAGTGTATGCAGACCTAGACTTCAAGCCAGGGCCACGGCCCCTGAAGTTCGAGAAAGCATTCCTTTCCAATGTGACGTGACGGCGGGGGTCACTTGGAAAAGATAGGGGAAATGGGTCATGGGAGGGAACAGGAGTATAACGGGAGCCCCAACCCTCTGCACTGAGGCTCACCGCTTGCAAAACCAATTTCCACACTTTGGTTCACTGAATGTACAAAAGAATGGGTGAGGTGAGAGAGGCTCAGAGAGCTCAAGTAACTTGCCCAAGGTCACACAGCCCCGCTGCAGCCCAGCTGAACCAGGAACACCAGTTTGCCTCTCTCTCAGGCTTTCTTCATCACTGACAGTTCCTTCTTTGGTGCATGTGGGTGGGCTCAGGAAGGCAGGGGGCTGAACCCTGGATCTGGGCCCTGCCAAGCGAACTGAAGCGTTTTAGCTCCCGATGATGATGACGGAGATGCTGTCTGCTGGGAAGAGGTCACGGTCTGCAGATTTCATGGTCTGTTGGCTTTGTGAGCAAAATGAACTGGGGAGGCCCATCTGCGGCTAGAAAGGCCTGGGCTGGGGGCTTTTATTTCGAGACAGCAGCATAAGCCAGGCCCTCCAGCTCCTCTCCTATTAGAGTGGAATGGGTAGGTGGAGGCAAATAGCCCATCAAAGCTGCCTTGGCTGGGCAGATGGATGGGTGGTGAGCCAGATGGGGTGGGGAGACATGGGCTCGGGGGGACCAAGGGGAATTCAAGCCAAGGGCAGAATTCTAGCCCGGCCCCCTTGGAAGGTGGCAGCCAAACAAACCCAGAGTCAGTTCCGACTAACAAGAGCAGAGCAGCTAAGCCTATGGGCTCTGGAACCACACTCCTGGGATCAATCCCAGCCACCTCAAATCCCAATGACCTTGGGCAAGCCACTTTACTTTGCTGTGTCTCAGCTGATACATAATATCTTGATAGCCAATATGCATGTTTACCTCATAAAGTCGTTATGTCAATTAACCACGAATCATCATAACCAGTGAGTCAGGATCAGGGCTGGCATCAGAGCCGAGGTCTCCTCTCAATAAAGAAGCAGTGTTTGCATGAGAAGGGCTCCCCTAGAACTGCTTCCAACATCCTTTCCCCTTTCTGGGCCCCAGTCTTTCAACCTGCAAAGTCAGTGGGTCAGTCTGGTAAGTCTCTAAGTCTCTGATATTTAGCCACAGCATGCCCTGTGCTCCCCTTGAGCACTGCTGGGGAAGCAGTGGCAGCTAGATTAGGCAGGCGACCAACATGTCCAGGGCTGAGGACAGGTGAGTCTCCTCAGAAGACAGGAACAAAGGGTGATCTTTTTAAAGACATTGAGAGTGGTGGCAGAAGTGGAAGGGGTGTTCTTGTGGGTGGGTGGAAGATCATTTCTGCCTTGTCACCTGCCCAGACAACTGAGGTCAGGCCCTTCAGACAAGCTGCTCCCCAAATTTACTTCTCTTTCAAAAAGAAAAGTATGGCAAAGTCTTTCTCTCTGGGTGCGGATTGACCAGGGTTATAGGCTTGAGGCCAACCTACCTCTTTCACTTAATGCTGTGTGAACTTGGGTGAGACACTCAATTTCTCGGTGCCTCCATTTCCTTCTTGTAAAATGGGAATAATAACCCCTCCCTCATAGGCACATGGGATGACACATGGGAGAGCTCCCTAACCAGAGTTGGTGCTCAGAAGACAATGGTTTTCTCTCCTTCTCTTGGTAATTCAATCCAACCACCTTAGTGAGACCTAAAATGAGTTAGGCCCTGGTGTGGGCTGGGGACCCACCTACCCCAGCCTCCATCTCTGCTTTCCATGAGCTAAAGCATCCCTAGAGGAGTCGTTGCCATGGCTAAAATGTTGGGATGAGTGAAGGCTGGAGGTAGAGATGGCTGGATGTTTATTCATAATTGTTGAAGTTGGGAGTTCATTACAATATTGAATATAATTGTGTATATGTTTTCAATTTTCCACTTTTACAATTTTTAAAGTTTTTTTTTATGAATCACCTAAAATTATCTCAAGTATGGCCAACTATACATAACAGTCTTCAAGAAAAACTAGACAATTTCTCTTTTCCCCAATTCACTGCTATCTTCCTCCAATCTAGGGTTGTCAATCTATGTCTCTGAGCCAAATCTGTCTTGCTGCTTGTTTGTGTAAATGAAGTTTTATTAGAACGCAGCCGGGCCCGTACATTTTCATATTGCCTGTGACTGTTTTTGCCCTACAGGCAGGGTATTGTAGTTTCCACCAAGATCATGTAGACCACAAACCCTAAAATGTTTACTATCTGCCCTTTAGAGAAGTTCGCTGACCCCCGTGCTAATCTCCCGACCATCCTCCATTATTCATCCACAGTTTTGCTATCGAGATTGCAATCCTCCTCTCCGGCCCAAGCCCTTGGGGGGAGGGGGAGGTCCTAGGTGATTTCTTGAACCACATGGAGTACTATCCAACACCTGGCCTCCCCATCCTTCCCACCGCCATCTCTACTCCCCTTCAGCTTTCACTCCCACAATCTCACCTGGGACCTTGCCACCACTCATAATGGCTCCGCCTTCAAAATCTAAATTCAAACCCCACCTCTCGGCCTACGAACACTTTACCTTCCAGTTTGGATGTGCAACTAGTCCCACTAATCAATGGTTCTCTGACTTAATTGGGTATTTTCATAAATTGATCTCTCTACTTTCTCTCAGTTTATAAGCTTTCTTCTTTGTCTACTTCCCTCCTTATCCATAGTCCATCATTTCATAACACTCTTGTTAATACCCCAACCCTGCTGCCTTTTTCCTTTGCATCAAATATTTTAAAAATCCAACAGTAGATGACTCCAACTGTGTACTTTTTAATGCCTAGACCCAAGTAGCGAAGGGCTATGGAAGAAAGAAAGCCACATAGCAGGGCAAATTGTTTTCACTACAGTTTCATACCATGCTCAAAGGGACATTCAACACTGACCCAAACTCCAAAAACATTAGAGTTTCCTCCCTATCCACAGCAGGTATTTCAAGCCTTCTCTAGTTTCTGGTGATGGGATTTTAACAGGCCGAGTGAGGTGGAAAAGGCATTGCAAGTGAAGAAAGCAGCAAGAACTAGTGCCGGAAGGGGGACCCTGCAGAGAAGGAGTTGGATGTGGCTGGAGAATAGCGGGAGCGAGGCCGGAGAGGGAGGCCAGGTCCAGGAGATGGCTACGTTCTACAGATATAGAAGAATGCTGTGGGCGCTCAGGGGGCACAGAAGGTTTGGGAGTGAGCAATGGCCAGGTGGGAGGTGGGCTTCGGCGGGAGCAGGCTTGGGGAATCAGGGATGAGGTATGGGGAAGGTGTGCTCATCTACCTCTTGCTTTGCATCCACATGATAAGTTTAAACTTCCCTCCAAAAAGAGAGCACACTTGGAGGCACACCCAGTGCCAAAGCCCTGCCCATTCCCAGGGAGGCCCAGCCCATGCGCAGCACGCAGCTTCCATGTACCCTCGCCCAGGGAGCACCAACGACAATGCCTTCTGGAGGGGCAGCCAGGCCCAGTGGCTGTGTTCCTTAGAACATATCACCAAACCTCTCTGAGTGTCGAAAAGCAGCGATGATGACATCTTCATGTGTCTAGCTTTTCTATGGGGCGAAGGAGAACTGACGTTTCCAGAGCACCTACTGTGTGCTGGATCTCTTCCCATCTGCTAGCCCACAGCATTGCAAGTAAGAATGTCCACACTACAATCAAGAAACTGAGGCTCTACCGGGCAAGAGACCTACATCAGCTCCCACAGTCTGTGATGGCACCAGACCTAGAGCCCACATGTTAGACTCTCGGTGCAGCTCTCTTTCCCTGAGACTCACCAACCATTGAGATTCAAAACCCTGAGGCAGAAATTTACATGTATGGCTCGCCCTCACAGGGCAGCCCCCTTTCCTCTGTGGTCTGGCTCTATCTAGGAGAAAGCCATTTCTCACAGTTCATCCGGAGAGAGCTGGCAATGGAGGCCTTCCAACCTCCCACCCTCGCCCTGAAGTCTGCCCTTCTCCAGACAAGCACCCCTGCCGTGCAGCCATACTTCACAGCATGCACTCAAGGACCTGTTCAACTTTGTCTCCTCTGGACAAGCTCCAGTTTTTCCACAGAGCCAAGAGGAGGCAGTTCTCCAAAACAGGACATCCCCTCAACGGTCCTGGCCCCTCTGCCTCTCAGTGATGACCCAGAGATGATACTGGCATCCTTTGCCACCTCACACTGTTGGCTCATGGCCACTGTCCTCTCTGCTCCTATCCTGGGTGGCCTGCAGGTGGGCTGAACCACAGGCAGCAAATATTTGCTGACTGAGGGAATGCATTGTCACTGAAGACCACTCAGCAGGTGTCTGTGTGCACAGGAGGTGAAACAGGGGGCAGCGGCTGGGGAAGGAATTGCCCAAAGCCTCACACCTGTGGGAAGGCCCAGACAGTGGGTGACCCAACCCCAACCCCAGTCAAGTTCAAAGACTGAGGGAGACAACCGGGGCCAGATGGGACACTTAAACAACGGGGCACAAGTGAAGATGTCAGCAAAGGCTGGAATGACAGTTCACAGCTGCATCTGAATAGGAAAGAGCTGGGCATGAGGAGGCAGCTCCAGAACAGGGTGCGGGAAGCATGCCAGCAGCTTCTGAGAGAGCCCGGATACACAGAGAGACCCCGGGGGCGGGGGTGAGCATGGAGGGCTGGCGGAAGTGTAGCATATTAGGGTCGGCCTGGGGAAGAGGTGTAGCTGTGCAGTGTACTGGACAGAGTCCCAGAGAGTCCCAGTTTCACCTCTGAATCTGCGCAGCCTCAGCAGGACACTACCCCTCTCTGAGGTCCCCCTCCCACTTCTGCAAACCAGAAAACAAAGCCAATTCTATGAGATGCTAGAGCAGAGGTGACGATGGACTGGTGCACAGTAGGTGCTCAATAGAGTGGAAGTCACCCTTGTCTCTAAATTAGGTCCAGCCTTCAGCTCCATGGCTACTCCTGTGTGAAGTTGGCCCTGTCCACCACTTGTTTAAAATATTCCTAATACTAGCTGCATCTTATTAAGCATCTACTAAGTGCCAGCTACATGCTAAGTGCTTTACAAGCCCTCACACTAGATCTTCAAGGCAAGGTCATGAAGTAGGTGCTGCCACACTATCTTCCCTTTAAAGATAAGGATGCCGATGCTGGGAGCTGGTTGAATTTCCTGAGGTGCAAGGCCAGCATGTGACAGGAGACTTTGGGGCCTGTCCGCCAGGCACAAGACCCTGTCCACCCTGCGGCAGTTCCCTCCCTGTAGCTTGCCACCTGGGCCCAGAACCACCAATTGCCTTCTCTTGTCCTTAAACAGGTCACAAGAGAGGTCCTAGGTTTCGCATCAGTCCTGTGGATGAAGACTCTGTCCACTCTCTCCTGGTCTCCCACTCACAGCAGGGAGTGAAGGCAGCCTCGTGCCCCTGTGGAGAGATGAAGGCCCAGGTGTGGAAGAAGGGCAATCCTGCCGTGACTGAGGAAGGGTCCTCAGAGCAACTGAGAGTCTAAGACTGAGAGGAACTCGCATAGTTTGCCATATTTCGGGGGCTGCCAAGAATCCCAGCCTCCTGCCTCCATCTAGGTTCTGCCCAGGCCACAGAGAAGGGGGAGGCAGGGTGAAGAAATAACTGAGTCTTGAGCGATGAGGCCGAGGCCTGTGCACTGAAACCTCCCCTGCTCAGCATCTGGGATGGGACCAGAGGAGAGGGTGCCAGGCGATGGCCGCAGAGCTTGGCAGCTGTGAATTGGCCTTGGGTGTGACCTTCATCTTCTCAGAGCCTCAGTTTCTGCCCTTTGGTTGGGGAAAGTATCCCGTGGGACAATGTGTGTGAACGTCTTACATGGAGGTGCTTCCCTGTTATTCTTACAGTTATTGTTGACATGTAACTCAGGGTGACCCTGTGCCTATCCCGGCTGGGAGCAGAGGCGTGGTCTTCTCAGATGAGGGGCCCCCTGAATCCCAAACAGAATGGCAGAGGCACCACTGAATGATATAGGGACCATCACAATAGTAGGCGAGCCAGGAAAGTAATGAAGCTGCCTGCTCCTTCCTGCTGCCAGAGACCACGGATGGGGTGGGGCCTGTGGGTGCTGCTGGTGAAGGTCAGTTGCCCTTGTGCCCACCTGCTCTAGGACCCCAGGTAAGTATTCACAGAAAGCCTGGCACAGGGTTTGTCCCACCTAATTGTGTCCTCGGCCTCCCCCTAAGATCAGACTCCGGGGTGAGGGTGGGGCCGCTGGTGCATCAGAGCAGGCTGGGCTGGGCTGGGCTGAACTAGGAAGACCCCTGAGTCTGACTTCAGAGGTCCCCGGCCCTCTCTGGACATTAGAATTCTCATCCGTACAATGGGGAGTTTCTTTCTGACCCTGATTCTTCAACACGTGTGATCTTGGCAGAGGCTGGGGCAATGTTTGCAGGGCTAAAACAGTCCCAGGGAGAGTTAGGGATGCTCATTCAGGCCTTCATAGCTCACTCCAGCCCCATCACCTTGTGGCCTGTTCCTTCACATCCCTCTTTGGGACCATGCCACATCTTTCCCCAAGCTCTCTGCCTCCAGAGCGTACAGACATCACCCCCACAGAGACAGACAGGGCTCTTCAAGGTCAGGTCTCTGATGAGTGCCTGGCGTGGAGGAGGCACCTAGGAGATGTTCATGGAAGGAACAAACTCCAGGCAGAGAGAACAGCATGTCAAATGCTCAGGGCTCAAGGTGTGTGTGTGAGTCAAGGACCAGGATGGGGTGGAGACAGGAATGGCAGAAGAAGGGGGTGGAGAGGACATTTGGGGCAGACTGAGAGGGCCTTGAATGTTGTGTCGAGGCCTGGTAATGAGGACGTCACTGCACAGGACACATTTTCTCCAAGAAGGGGTTCTGTGTCCACAGCATGGAAGGCACGGCACAGAGCCAAGAAGGCAGAAACCAGGGCAGCAGGCCCACCCAGAGAGTATGACTGAGAATCCAAATCTCAGAGCCTCGACAGAAGTCTCAGGATGGCACTCTGGACGGGGGCCTGGCTGGGCTCCAGGATCTCTCACCACAGGGCAGAGGCAGGGAGGGGCTGATGTTCAGTAGCCTCAGAGTGTGGAGCCCAGTGAAGCCTTGCGGGGATGGGGGTCCGTGGTCTAGAACAATCTACTTGTGCAGGGCCTGGGACAGGGGCAGTCACCACCCATCCCAAGGGACCAGCATGCAAGTCCTCTGAGACATCAGCCGCTCGTCTCTCTCCCTGCCTCCACCCCCACCTCCTCGCCCCTCTGGACTGAGGGTCTTCTGCCTTGGCTGAAGGCTGATACACCCCTCTGTTCCATTATCCCTATGACACCCAGTGAAGGCCCGTTCCTTCTGCCTCAAAGCCTCCTGCCCGCCAGGCTCTCCTCCCTGGTTCCCCTGCATTCATCTCCATGCTTTAAGACTCAATCAAGGACAGCTCTTCCAGGTAGCCTCCCTAAGCCTTCGCCACTCTGGGCCCCCATAGTTCCTAGGCTCCCAGCTCTGACTGTGCTGTGCTGGCAACATCTGAATGTGTTCCTTCTGCCCCGTGCTCCCGGAATCATCCTGAGGTCTGGGACTCCTAGGCGTGATTGAGTCAGGGTGGGTGTTCCCAGTGCGCTAAGTGACTATGGGTAATCCATGCCTCTCTGAGCTTAGTCCAGCCTGTAAAGTAGTGTGATCACCACCAAGCTGATTGCACAGGCTGCCTGGGCCCTGCAGAGACTATGGAGGGGAGGGAGCTCGAAACATCCTGCACAAGGAGGGATATCATGACCGGCATCCACAGGGGTGCAGTGCTGCATGTGCTGGGCACCCACGGGCCTAGAGGGAGGCTGCTCCCTGTCTCGTCTGTGGTTCCAACTGTGCCACCTGCACCCCGAGGGCCTTTCCCAGCCCAGAGCCCAGCCCTGCCCTGCCCTGCCCTGCCCTGCACCCTCTATTCCAGAAGCCCCCACCCCAGGCCCCCATTGTTCTTAGAACCCTTCCTCCTGGGATCACCCTCCCATCCTGAAGGTGCGTTAGCCCCTTCTCTGGAGATGGTGCACATTCCAATAATTCCGCAGCCCCCACCCCTGCCCTCAGCCTCCTTCAAAAAGGCTGCTGGGCCTAGGGTCCTCCCTGCTCTGCCAGCTGAGCCTCCGAAGTTAGTCCAGTGGCACTGGGGAGGGGGCTCTGGGGTTGAAGGTGCAGCTAGAAAGGCCTGGCCAGGATGGTTGAGCTAGACCCAGGCCCGAGGCCAGGGCCTTCCTCAGACATGCTGGGCAGCCCCAGTTAAGCCACTGCCCCCTTGAGACCTCTGTTGAAGTGAGGCAGAGACAGCAGAGTGTGGTGGTCACGAGCTCGGGCTTTGGAGTCAGATGCCCCGGGCCCTGATCCTGGCATCGACTCGCGCAGGTCGACAGGCCTCTGCATGCCTCTGCTTTCCCCTCCATCAAATGGGAACGGTACCTGCACCTACCTCAGAGGTAGCTGTGTGCTTTAAAGGAGCTATGTACGTAGCCCACAGAGCTCAGGGCCTGGCTGCAGTGAGCCCAAAGGGGAATGGCCTCCGAAAAATACCCGTCATCTGTGTCACTTCCTGGACCCTTTGCTCCCCGTCCATGCGTTCCTGCTCCCTGCCGTTCCCCATGCTGCCCCCTGCCTAGCACTCTTCCCCTTTCCTCTCTTCAGCATTTGTCTGCCCAGAGACTCGCTGGGCCAGCCCAGACCACACTGACCTCCCTCGCCCCCACCTCAGGGCACCCTTATGTCATACATTAACTGTCTGCCAGCCAGTCCCGCCTTCCGACGCCAGGTCTGGGCTCCCAGTGAGGAGCCCTCAGCTGGGTTTGGAGTTGACTAGATGGGTGGATGGTGGAAGGAGGACGGATGACTGCAGCGACAGAAGGAACCCTCCAGTCTCCAAACGGCCTCCAGCCAGCCCTCTGGCCCCAGTGACACCCCTGTGCCCGTCTTCCGGGCAAGACGGCAGAGGGCTTCGCCCTCCCCTTGCTGGCCCTGATTTGTAGGGTCTCTGAGGTGGTAAAAAGTGATGCAGGACAGGGCTAATTACCTCCAGTGTGTGTGGAGCGGGGGCAGGAACCACTCAGAGAGAGGAGGGTTCTTGGTGGAGAGTGCAGAAAGAATTCGAACACACGCCAAATTTTGAGTCAAAAGAAAAGTTTAATAGAGAAGAGGTAAGGCTCCATAGACAGAGCGTGGTCTCCTCTCAGAGGCAGAGAGTGAGGGAGCCTGAGAGAGACTCAGAGGGACAGAGACAATAGAGAGAGGACAGTGTGAGGGACAGAGTAAAGACACTGAGAGGGACCCCAGAGGAATTCAGTTTATATATTATTCTTTGGCTCCTGTGAGTTACAGTTTAAAGACTTTGTTTACCCATTTCCTTGGATATGGACGTACAGTGAGGAAGTCGATGCCAGGATCAGGGCCCAGGCGCCACTGACTCCAAAGCCCGAGCTCGTGACCACCACACTCTGCTGTCTGTCTCTGCCTCACTTCACAGAGGCGGCAGCATAAAATGCTAAGAGCATGTAGCATGAAAGGCCTGCTGGCAGGTCCCAGCCTTTAATCCAAAGGTTCCCTATGGTTTCAGCCGTAGGGAATGAATCCTTTTATTTTGTGTAGGGTTGCACTCCAAGACTTTGTTTTTCCTGTCTCCCCTTCACCAGTCTGGGGAAATGGGCTGTTAGCAATCCCAGCAGAGATCTGCAGGTGTCCTTGTGGCCAGGCTACAGAGCTGACCAGCATATTGCAGTCTCTGAATATAGCTTGATTTAACACTTTAGTTCTCATTCCTCCTGCTTATAGGAGTCTGGGTTCCCTTCCCCTTCCGGCCTGGCTCATGTGCACCCCTCGGAGACTCTAGCAGAGAACCACTTTCGGGGAGGCAACTTTCAACATCACCAGGGGAGAGACCAGTCAGCGCCTTTGTCAGCCCACTGGCTGACACCTGCCCACCTCGCAGAGAGGGCCTGGCTCTGGCCTTCTGCCACCGCCCCCCATGGCCTGTTTCCCTTGGAGCCATTTCCCAGAGCTGTCTTCTCTCCATGAGCAAAACCTGTTCATTTCCTTCTGAAAATACAAATCACTTCCTGGCTTTGCAGAGAACTGCTTGGGGAAATGGGCCATGGTCTCAGCGTAGTCTGTGCACCCCCCTCCATCGTCCAGCTGGTCAGAGATATGTCCCCCTTCTTTCCTCTCCTCCTAACACCTACCCCCCACTCACATACCTCCCTGCAGACACATACACTCGGCCCATTCACAGACTTGATCCCAAGACCTCTGTCTGTCCAACACTGCTCAGAGGACTATGGCAGGTGCAGAATGTTCTTTTATTCAATAGACTTCCACCAAGCGTATTCTCCATGCTGGGGCCAGGCTACAAAACAACAAACGCTCAGTGCTAAGTGAACAATCCACTCTGGGAAGTGCTGAAGTGGTTGAGATTGCCCTGAGCCCCCAAAGGTGGGAGCCTAGAGGTCCACCTCTTACTAACACCATGAGGTCCTCCAGTCAAGGCCTCTTATTGCACAGAAGGGGAAACTGAGGCCCAGAGAGGCGCAGGACTTTGTCCCAGGACCCACGCTGAGTCAGTGTGGCTCCAAGTGGCTGGGCCAGGAGGAGGCACTGAACCCAGCCTCACTATAGGTGTCTCCATAACTGAGATGAAGGGGAAGAGAAGGATAAGAAAGGAGGGAGGTCCGCAGAGGAATAGGGCATGGGGTGGGGGTTCACCGGTGTAGAGCCTGGGTGTTGATAAAACTTCTAACAGTCCCTAGACGTCCCACAGGCCCTGCAGAACCAACCCGCCCCAAGGCTGCCTCCCCACCCACCTCTACATCTGCTCTTCTGCTTACTCTCTCCCTGGTAACTTCTTACCCTCCAGAAGCCCAGCCAGAGCCCGGGTGGTCCTGAGCATGCCGCCTCTCCCCTGTCCCCACCAGTAAACCTTTCCACAGGGTCTAGGGACCTCACCTCATGAAAATTTCTCTACAGTGAACATACAGAGAACCTATAACCCTTGCACTGCTGGAGGAGGGCAAATTGGCAGAGGCAATTTGGACAGCTGTGTTGTAGTTAAAGCTGATTACATTCTAGCTGATTACATTACAGCCTGCAATCTACTCTGAGGGGTATACCCAGTGGTGGTCTGATAAATATTGACTGTCTCGAAAAAACTAGCCCTGATTTGTGGCACTGCCAGTTTCTTTGGTGTAAATAACCCCACCATGGCCATTTTGAACTATTAGTGTGATGTCACTGAATACAGAGCTGGGCAGGGATGCCCACCATGGTTTCTTTTCAGCTGGTGCAGGCTGTCTCCGGCACACCGCTGGGTATGTCCCACACAGATGGACCGGAACGGTCGGAGCAGCACTAATTGCCTAATCGCCCCAAATCAGACTCTCCCCAAACACTCGCCAACAGGAGAAAGAGTCGGTGAACTGTGGTCTACTCACACGACGGAATACTACTCAGCCATGGGTGGGGACGAGCCACAGCTACACACGCGACCCTGCGGATGACTCACACATGTTTTGTCTTGAATGTAAGAGGCTGAACACAAATAAGTACACTACACTAGGAAGTCCAAAATCAGGCAAAATTCATGTGCAGTGACAGAAGGCAGGAGAGTAGTTGCTTTGGAAGAAGGTCCTGACTGGGCAGGACACAGGGTGCCATTCTGTTTCCGACCTATGTGGTGGCTACTCAGGTGTGTTCACTTTTGATAATTTATTGAGCTGCGTATATATGATTTGGGCACTTTCCTGTGTCATGTCATACTTCCATTAACAAGTTTTCGTTAAGAGAAAAAGCACCAAACCCTCTCAGCTCTCTCCCATATTCCAGCTATGCCAAACTTTTTTTTTTAAGCATATCAACGAACACAGCTTTTATTCATTTTTTCAAAAATTGAGATATAATTGACATATAACATATTAGTGTCAGGTATACGATATAATAATCTGGTATTTGTGTATATTGCAAAATGATCACCATAATAGGTCCATCACCACACACAGTTACAAATATTTTTTCCTTGTGATGAGAACTTGTAAGATCTACTCTCTTAGCAGCCTTCAAATTTACAGTATAATATTATCGACTATAGTGACAGCCAACTTCTTAACATTCATTTACTCATTCACTCGCTCTAAAGATCTTCGCCGAGCGCTTCCTACGGGCCGGCGCTCTTCCCCAAGCGTATTGCACCCTCTAAGGTCATTTTGCACATGCTGTTTCCTCTGCCTTCCCGTAGCTTAGCTGCCTGATCATCTCATCTTCAAAATTCAGATCAAGCCTCATTTCTTCCTCTTCCCAGGGAACTCCCCGACCATCCTGCCCCCGAACTGTGTTAGGGACCCCTCCTCTGGGCTTCTACAGCCCCCGAGCTCCCCTTTGTCCTAGCATTGAACACACCAGTTTGTCATTGTCATTGCCTATGTCCAAACCTGTCTTCTCACCAGACCGTGAGCTCATCCTGGACAAAGGCCAGGTCTGACTTATCTTGGGGTCCGCAGCCCTGGCTCAGGGCCTGGAGTAGAACTGACATCAGGAAAGGTGTGTGGAGTGAGTGGACGAATGTAGTAATAAATAAGCAAAGGGAGCAGAGTCCAGGAGTTTTCTAGGCAGTTCTGATTTCACAGTGTCTTTCCTGTCACACCCATAAGAACCCAGCTATTATCAGACCATGTGTATCAACTAATGTTTTTGAAAGCACCAGCCCGAGGGTGCAGGGCCTGGGGTAGGTAGTAGAGGTACACCGTGGGCTGCATGACCAGGATTGGGTGTTTGAGTTCTGGCCCTGCCTCAGTGGGTCCCCGCTCCCTCTCCTCCCTAAGCCTCAGTGCCCAGTCTGTGAATGGAGAGAATGGAAAGTGGCTGAGGGTCTGTGCTACACAGCTATTTTGGCTCTCACTCTGTCTTCTTCAAGCTGCCCTTGGGCCTCACGCTCCAGCACCTGCAGCTCTGGGAGGTGAGACTAATAGCAGCAGAGGTGGAAGCCCCAGTGCATTAATGGGCTCATGTTTACCAAGGCTGGGCCCATAAAATGCCTCAAGCGAAACGGAGCTTGGCTTGGAGCATCTGGCATTATATTGTTCCAGCTCTTGAACTTTGGAATGGACCACCTGGGTGAGCGTCTCATTCCCTTGACAACTTGGAAAACTCCAGAGGGAAGCGTGGAGATGCTTCGGAGAAAAGAATGAGCAACAATGGATTTGTAGGGCTTGGGGACCTGGGACATCATCTTGTCCAGCCCTCAGCCCCATGCAAGGATCCCCTGCAGGCTACACTATGGCTTGATGGAAGAAGGACTTGGACTTGTCCTGCATGCTGTCTCTCAGCAGAACCCTGCATGGGTACCCAGTGGGCATGGCTCTCTGACACATCGCCTCTGCCTAGTCTGTGGCTTCTTTCCCCATATTGTTGCTGTGCTCCGGAGGGCAAGGACCTGGGTTAACTCATCCCTCTCTTCCCAGTCCAGCCCTTTTCTAAGTTTCTCCGCTGGACCCTTCCCTCTGCTGCGCTCTCGAGACCAGAGAAGCATAAGACTCAGTCTTGCCTTTGGGGATTTTATGTCCAGCAGGGAAACAGCTGGGTTCTCAGTGTGCCAAAGAAGTAATCTCTCCAGTCTCTCACCCATCCATCTATCTCTCCAGTTGTCTATCCATCCATCTATCTCTTAACAACAGTCCCACCAGCTTCTGCAGAGCAAAGTGCAGGCTCTGGGGTCACATGGTTCTGAGTTCTAAACTGTCCCCCATTGCGTGGTCTTTGGCTTCTCTCTCTGGGCCTCAGTTTCCTTGTCATTAAAAAAGCCTACCTCACACTCACAGAGTAGTCATGAGGTTCCCTGAAACAAAGCACGTAATCTGAGAAGAGTGCCGGCTCAGAGTGCCGGCTCCGACGCGGACCTGGGGAAAGGTAGTGAGGTCTGTGTTTCCTGGCCTTCTGCTTGCATTTGTCCCTCTCTCAAAATGTGTTCTTATGGTCACACATTTTTGTAAAACCTTGTAAAAAGTAAGATATTTTAGCCACAAAGTATTGATAACACTGTTTCTTTGTATCCAGAATCCCCCCCCCCCCCGCCCCCACCATCCTTCTTTCCTGATGAGTTACATTGAGTTACATTGAGGCGCTTTGGACATAAAGGGAGGTTGAGTTGAGGATACATGTTAAGTAATTTGGGACGAGTGGTGTATATTTTTATGCTTTGCCGTCACTTATGGATGTAGTTATTGCTAGCTGTCCTGGCGTAAGAACAGCTTCCAGAATGAAGACCCCTGCTGCCCACTGTGCTGACTCATTTAGGGTCAGAACTGTGAGTAGCCCCAGAGGTCTGTGGATAGTGGGAAAGAAACAAGGTTTAAAATGTACAGAACTGAGTCTGCAGCCATGCCACCCTGAACAAGCCCGATCCCATCTGATCTTGGAAGCTAAGCAGGGTCGGGCCTGGTTAGTACTTGGATGGGAGAACAACTAGGAAGACCAGGTGCTGTAGGCATAAAATATGAAAAAAATAAGGGATTGTAAATTGACAAGGTCCTTGCAATCTGTGAGGTCAACCAAGGGTTGCTTCGCCAAAAAAATAAAAAATAAAATAAAATGTATGGAACTGGAAGTTAGTCTGGAGAATATTCTCTCAAACATCAGATGAGCTAAATTATAGGCAAAGAATTTAGGCCTTATCAAAACAGAAACTCTCTTCTGTCATCAGTAATGTCACCGATAATAAAGCCCATATCATTTGAATTATAAATACATCTTTTTTTCTTTGTAAGAATCATGTGAAAAAGAAATGGTCAGAAGTCCTGTATTGGTAGGACACAATCTATAGCAGTACTACAAACAGCAAGTACATCTATGTCTAAAGGTGTATATTTTATGTATCCCAACTATCAACAATAATAAACTGGTTTCAATTAGTCATAGAAGAGGAAAGACTGAATTCTTCTTCTAGTCTTTCTACAGAAACTATCGCAAAATATATTGTAATATGAGGAGGCAAATAGAGAGCATATAGTCCAAAATTCTAAGAAAAAAAAGTGTTACAGTGGTATTTCCAGCACTTAATTAAGAAAAATATTATTTTTTTCTGAATTTGGTGATGTTTGTTTGTGATATTCGTGTTTTTAAAATTTCACAAATGTTTGTGATCTCTGTTCTCATTCTAAATAAATATTCACTTTAGTACTTAATTTAGTATCTTTTTGGTATTTTTCTTCTTAAAGAAGGCTCCCAAATTATGTTTCAGGCCCCCCAAATCTGGATTAAACCCTGCCTGGCACACACTAAGTGCTCAGCAGTGTTGGGAATTTTTGAATTGTTCCTCTTGCACTAACCAAGACTCCAATCAAGGTTGCTCCCCTCCTCCCACTATGGAACCCAACATCCCCTACCCATTTTGCACTTATAAAAAAGTATGTGGAGGCAGATATGGGACAGCTGCAAGGTCAATGCTGGCTCAGCCCTCCAAAGTCCCTGGCACACATTTGTCTCTCCCACCAGAGAGGAGGCTCCTGTGTAAAAATGTATCTGAGTCATCTGGGTCCCAGTGCCCGGCCTGGCATGGAGGAGGCCTTCAAGGTCACAGGAAGAAACTGTCTTGGGCTCAAGGATTCCCCTTGCTTATTTCACTTTTTATCTGGTGGACAAAGATGAGTGTAGCTCGATGGTCTTAAACTGAACCCTTAGGATCATCGGAGGGGCCAAAGGAGCAGCCAAGAGGGTGAAGGGAAGGCTGAGTGGTTGGGGTGCCAAGTCTCCCTCACCTCCCTTCAACTAGAGCACTTCCCCTTTTATCAGAGATATTCACCAGGGTTCTGCATAAGAATTTGTCTGGAAAATGTCATGCAACATGAAAAACGAGAAGCAAAAATAACTGATGTGTTTCCTGCCTCATATGCATTGTAGGAAGCTCAGAGCTTGTTCAAAGCTCCTGTTTGGAAAGTAGAGAGAACCTCCCAGAGGGCATTTTGTGATTGACCTTACCCCTTACATCCTTGTATTTTTTCTGCCCTTATTATCGCTTCTTCCTCTAAAAACTGGTTAACTTCTATATATTTCTGTAGGCTGCCTCTCTCTTGAAATGAGGTGGGCTAGAAATAGCTTAATCTAAAGGTTTAACAAAAGTTGTTGAATGATGGATCCTCCAAGCACATGTCCTCTAACCTAGCCCAGCCCTTTCCTAAACCCTCCCTCCCTCATGGAGTAATTATCGGCTTTCTGTTTCCCCTACTAGATGATAAGTCCCTTGAAGGCAGAGGCCTTATGTACCTACCCAGCACCCTCCCCAGATGGTGCAAGCTCTCACTGCATGATTATGGTGCATGATTATGGAAAGGAGGAAGAACAGGAGGAAAGAAGGGAAGCAGGGAGGGAAAGATGTCTTATGTCATAACCCATCACTCATGGTACCGTAGCAGGAGCGAGCTCAGGCTCTGGAATCACACACACCCAGGTTTGAATCCTGATTCCATAGTCTGCCAGCTGTGTAACTTGTGCGAGTCACTTCCCTTCTCTGAGCTTCTTTCTCTAAAATAAGAACCAACAGTGATCTATATCTTACAGGTCAGTGAAGAGTCAATGAGATAACATGTGCAAAGCACCCAGCCAGAGCCAGGCACACAGTAGGTGCTCTGGAAAGGGCTAGAGAATGAACTGAACTGGCTTAGAGGGGAGGGGCCCTCTGTGTGTAGAGCCTGTCCCAAACAGGGGCCTCCCCTCCTCAACCCTTGGGAGCTCCAAGTCCAGTGGGGCAGAAACTTTTAATTGGGCCAGGGTAGGAGGGTGGGTGGAGGCAATTGAGCCTACCCAAGCTTGGCAGGCAGCCTTGGCTCCCCGAGCCTGCTATGCTGACTGCCAGGCTTCCAACAACAGATCATTCCAGAGGCCTGTCTACTACCGCCAGCCACCACTAGCCACAGCCTGCTCGGCCCCTAAACCTGTGAAGGCCTTGAGGCTTGGTGTGCATGATTAAAAGCCCAATGTGACAGCATGGGCAGAGTGAGTGCCCAGCCAATGACAGGTGAGTTGAACAATTATATTTTATAGCACATTCCCATAAAATGCACAGATACCTTTGTAAAATTTTCCCTGTATGGGAAAAATATAATAATACAGCCATTTATTGAGTGCCTGCAATAGTGAGACATATTTATATTATTTAACTCTATTATCCCCATTTTACAGGTAGGGAAACTGAGGCGGAGGGAGGTTAAAACTTGCTCAGGGTCACAGACAGAAGGCATGTGCTGTGGTCAGGGTTCAGATACCACCATTCACCCCTGAAGTATGGGCTATTTCCCTGTCCAGTACCATACATCTCTCAGTTCATGTCCATGTTAACCAAACTCTCCTCTGCCCAGCTTGGTGTCATGGCTGGGGATGCAGGCAAACCTGCAGAGTTCTGCCAGGGAAGATCAGATTCACACATTGACAATGCTAAAAAGAGACAGCCATCCCCAGAGAAGGAACTGGAAGAATCTGAGTTGCAGCATTAGAGAACTAGTGGTGGCCTTTGTATAGAACTTCGAAGGGCAGGAGAGAAGATGATTCCTCAGGACCATCTACTTTGAATTCCCATTATTCAGAAGCAGGGTTACATATACGTACCACAGAGGGATGCAGGGAGCAGAAGCAGAGCTGCACCTATAACCCAGGCCCTTCAGGCCTTGTCTGGGGCTCTGGCCTGTACTCTGCCCACAGCTTCCTGTGGACCCTTGATAAATACTCAGGGGGACAGCTGGGTGGCAAGAAGGTAGAAGCAAAGAAAGAACTGACCATTGACATCTGAGAAAGCTCCAAAAGAACCTAGTTAGAGTGTCCATATCCCAGAGGGGCCAGATGGGCAGAGGGGATTGTAGGCACAGGCTCAACTCACACTGAGCTCATAAATATTTGTTAAATGAAGGAAGGAAGGAAGGAAGGAAGGAAGGAAGGAAGGAAGGAAGGAAGGAAGGAAGGAAGGAAGGAAGGAGTGGGGTCCCAGTGGGCAAAGCAAGGGCCAATAGAAAGGCAGCACAGGGAAGAAAACATTCGAAGCAGTGTCTGCAAGGACCTTCTCCCACAAAGGTGCTGTCCTTGGAAGAGTGAGCTCCCCATCAAGGGAGGGATGGAAGAATCACTTTCTTGAGGGCCTTTGGCCAGGACTGCTAGAACCAGGGTTCCCTCCTGAGATTCTGGTGTCTCTGGTCCTGAGATTCTTTCCACAGAGCCTCTGAGGACCAGAGCTGGTTCCTATTGGGAGGAGGAAAATGTTTGCAGGCCAGAGATCCACCCAGCTGAAACATGACCCCTCTGATGGTCCAGAGGAGGAGGGGGCCTGCTCAGAGCTCAAGGCCTCTGCACAGGAGGCCCTCCTTGCTCTTGACTGAACAGCTCAATCCAGCCTGCTACCAGCTCACCGTGTGCCTTTTTGTTTTTATTTCTTCTGATTTAGGCCTACAGCACCTGGTCTTTTTAGGTAGTCTCCCATCCAAGTACTAACCAGGCCCAACCCTGCTTAGCTTCCTTGATCAGAGGAGATTGGGGACGTTCAGGGTGGCACGGCCGTAGACCATGGACCGTGGCTCCACTGGGGTGCAAACCCAGGACCTTCTCTGTATAAAGCAGATGTGCTAACCACTACACTATTGAACCACATCTTGGCGTGTCTTTTTGTAGGGCCCTCACCTCTGCCCTGTGGCCTCACCTGCCAGATCTGCTCTCACAGCTGTAATGAGGCCAAAACACTTCCTATTTCCTCCAAGTCTGCAGCCTAAAAGCATTTACATGATTCCTTTTATATGCAGGGGGAAAAAACACCTTAGCTTTGTATATAATTCCTTAGGTACAAGAGTTTCCCTCAGTAGTTGGAGTGGGTGTGGCCTCCTGAACAGGCACACCCTCACCTTCATTGTCCCCAGAGCCACTTTGTTCTTCAAGTCCCTTTACCTCTCTGAGCCTCAATTTCTTCTTCTATAAAATGAGAATTTAAGACTGTTTACAAAATCAAAACCAGACAAAAGTAGTTCTTAAGAAAAGAATGGTCCATCACCTGCTGTAGGGGCTATGAGGACTGATAAGATGGCTGGAAGGCCCCTGTCCTGGGCCTGGCTTCCATGGTCCCCGCTCCTGTGCCCTGGGGTCGGCATCACCAAGTACTGTTTCCTGAGGCTATTCCCTCCTCTCACTTTGGCCCTCGTCCAGGGAAACATGGAAAATCTGAGTGCTTCAGACTCAATGTGTTTTGTGTGCCCTGAGAACACAGCAGCCCCATAAAATAAGTCACTGCTGATGGCTTACAAGCCCTGAAACTGCCTGGGATCCCCTCACCCAGGAACCCTCAGCTCATCAGGGAGCACCCAGGCCCCAAAACCAAAGGACGAGCTGCCAGGGCGATGGGACTGGGCCACTGAGATAAGTCCCTCTGCCGGCCTCGCTTGCCCTTGTGGCCCAAGAGACTCAGGGAATGGCTCTCAACCCAGCTAGGTCCAACCAAGAAGGTGATGGGAGGTTACTCGCCTGTATGCTGGGTGAGCTAAAGGACTGGCCTTGTCCTCACCCTAGGCAGAACAAACCCCTGTGTTTCTCAGAGAGGTGTAATAGGGAGGGAGCCAGAGAGGCCTCCGTCTGCCTCCCTTACATGGGGGAAGGGGGAACCATGATTAAAAGGGGGGCCATGGTTAAAGGTGGGGCCACAGTTAAAAGTGCAGACTTTAAAGTTAGCCCCGGGGTTTTGTCCTGTTTCTGTCACTAGCACTGTGACTTTAAGCAAGGCACTTCAGCCAGCCAGCTCCCAATTTTTTCATCTCTACAGTCAGTATAGTAAGTTATTTCTACCTCATGTTGTTATGAGAATCAATAGTACCCAACAGGTACTATTATTTTATATCCCTGCTTTGCCCTCCAGGCACTGACCACTGACCGACCCAAAGGATGGGCACATCCTGTCATCACCAAAGGCCACTCCTCTCTGGGGCTTACTGTAATCCAGCTGGGGTCTTCTTGTTCCCGGATTGCCAAGGAGCTTCCAGCAGAAACCTCGGCTCCAGTATCAGCCCACCTCGAACTGTCAAAACGGATTTTCAAGGCCCTCCTCAACCAGGCCCATGCAGACCCACCATCGCGCCCTCCAGTTCCCCCAGCCTTGAAGGGCCCAATATGCTTCACTCACATAGGTAATGCCACCACTACTACTAATACTAATAAGAATAATAATAACTAGCATTTGTGGGGTGCTCACTCCCCATATGTTACATATGACATGTCACTGGGTTACATATATCAACTCAATTAATTCTCATAACCACCTTATGTGGTAGGTACCCAAATTAGCCCATACTGCAGACAAGGACACTGAGGCATGGAGAGAAGTAATTTACCCAAAGATCACACAATTAGAGGTAGAAGAACTGGGTTTCCAGCTTGTGAAGTCTGGCTCCAGAGCCCTAAAGAACGCTTCTTGGCACATGCTATGCATTCATCTATGAGTCATGAATAGGCACCGGATGGCACAGGGAACATGGGCTGAGAGGCGTATTCTCTGGCCTGGGCATTCTGGAGCTGCCCCAGTCATCTGCAATGTTAATGTTCTCACCATTAAGGAATGAGGTGGTGGTGGTGGTGGTGAGAGGGAGTCTCAGAATGTGCTCTCTGGACCACCTACCTGTATCAGAGTCTCCCGGGTGTTTGTGAAAATGCAGAGTCCTTGGCTTTGTTCTTGATCTGAATCAGAATCTCTGGAGGTTGAGTTTGATGGTTGGGAAGAAATGCTCAACTAGAAAGTTCTACCCAGACACTGGAACCCATTCAAATCCTGAATCAAGGGCCCCTAGACAAGTCATTAGGTTTCTCTGAACCTCTATTTTCTCATGTGGAGATTGGGAATGATAAAACTGACCTCTGCAAATGGCTGTGAGATCCAAAGAAACAATGTATGTATAACTGGCATGTGGAACAGGCTGAATTCTGTAGTGTGCAAGTGGAAACATTTTATTTTTTCGCCACTGTCTCTCAAACCTGCCCTGTTGACTCTCCCTTTCTGGCCCCAACAGGGACACAGGGTGGACCCCAGCCTTTCTGCTCTACATTAGGTATCAAGGAACAGTCTCATTTTCAGGTGGTAATAATGGCTGCACCAGATCTGACTTCAGTAGGTCGTTCTCACTTCCTTCCCCAGCTCAGGACCATTTCTAGATTTAGCCACTGTGAGGGGAAAAGGAGTTAGTGGGTTTTCCTTATTGTGTCACCCTCATTTTCAGAGTCAGGTCTGGAACAGAGGTTGAGTGGGAGGATAGACACAAAATGAAGACGGTAGGGCTCACTTGGGGCTGTCAGAACCTGGCATGGGGGCATCTCACTGTGGCGGCGTCCAAAACCCAGCTTTCTCGATTTGCGTACTCTGTGGAATTTTCAGTGACCACCCTCTCCTTGCTAAGAAACAATTCGTTGAAGTGGGTGATGCCCCCTCTTCCAGCTAATGTCTCCCATTCTAACTCAACTCCAGGCAGACACTGTCTGTTGGGGTCACGTGCCCCTGGAGGACAGCAGACCCCTTGGAGTGGTCCTTGCTGAATGATGTGAGCCCCACTCCATTCCACAGTATGCATTTATACCCACAGGAAAATTGTTTGCCTGCCAAACTCTGAAGGGCAAGATTGACCCTGCAACCCCGCTCCTTTCCCTCCAGCCACCCAGATGGTGTTTCAGGGAAGAAACAGACACACATCCTTCTGCCCCCAAACTCTGGGACTTGTCATGAGGAGGGTATGGTCCTTGCACCCCAAGCCTGTCCTTCCAGCCCCTGCCTCGTCTTGCACTTGGGCTGGAGGTAAGCGCCAGTCACAGCTGGTCTGGGGCCATCATTTTTTCCTGTTCTGCACAGATGTTTTCAAATGTGGGGTGCTGAGCATTCATGATATGCCATTTGGAGCCTCAGCGCCTAACTCAAAAAATAGTTAGACTCAAAGTCCACAAAGAGTTCCAGACCCTTCTCTTCCTAAAACAAGGGGAGCTGGAAATTCAAGGGAGGAAATCAAAGAGTAGAGAGCAGGGCTACGCCAAGCATCGGCAGAGCGGAGCCTCCATAGGCTCCCCGGAGACACACGTAAAACCAGGGATTGGGAGGGATTCGTTTTTAATTAAAAAGCAATCAAGGCCCAGATATAAAGTATCTTGACACTAATGGTTCAGGAAATCTGGAACCTTAAATCACAGCAATTTCTCCCTGGGGGGCAGACCTGGGACCCCAGGATTAGATAGGGGACTTGGCGTGTGCCAAGGCAGGAAACACTGAAGTTGAGTGCAGATTCCTCCTGCTAAAGCATTCAGATAAATAGCGAGTGAGAGCTCAGAGGCCTCTGAGTCCAGTTTGGCAATGCCATTTCACAGAGTGGGAAACTGAAGCCCAGAGACGGGTGGATCCTACCCAGGGTCACACAGAGAGCAGGGGCAAAGCTGGAGCCAGAACCTGAGCATGAGGCCCACTCCCTCACCCGCCTTGTGATCACACCCAGCTTGGGTGCTTTCCCACAGCCCCCTGCCATGGTCCTCCAGTGAGGTTTGAGGTTTGGCACTCTGCCAGGGTCATTGAACCCAGAGACTTTTTTGAGTTTCTGCGGGGTTCTTGGGTGGTGGTGGTGGTGGTAGATGAGATTAACCTGAAGATCTTGCAAATAGGGGGCACGAGCTGTCGTCCCAGGGTCAGGGGCCACCCTCACATCATCCAGCATGGTCCTCACCACCTGCCTGCCTTTCATCAGGGACTCATAGGTGAACCTGGGAAACCTTGCCAACTCTCTCTCTCTCTCTCTCTCTCTCTCTCTCTCGCTCTCGCTCTCGCTCTCTCTTTCTCTCTCTCTCTCTCTCTCTCTCTCTCTCCCACTCTTTACTCCAGCCTTAGTCTCACCATCTATATGATAAGGAGGTTGAACTGGACCAGCGATTCTATGAGTTTATTAACCTGCTGCTCCACCCACTACAGAGGGATATTGTGAAAACAGAAAACAACCAGCAGAGTGGGGTGATGATGCATAGGGAGACAGGAAGTATTATGAGCTCCCGAGGAAAAACTGCAACATAGCCCCCAGCAGAGAAGATCCTTCTGTGCCCCCTAATTCTCTGGATTTCCCTTCTCAAGGCTGGCCTGAGCCAAAAGTCAGACATTCATTCATTCATTCTACAAGGATTTATTGCTTCTCTGGAACACTCTCTGCTACAAATCTTAAGATGTCTGAGAGCATCTAGCCAAAGTGGGTGGGTCTCCTCGCTGCAGCAGAGTGGAAGGCAGGCTGCTAAATAACCACTGACCTCTTTGGTCAGATCACTAGAAATATTGTGCCCAAATCCAGGGAGATGGTTTTTCCCATTCTACTTCAAACTGGCTAGATTCCTATAGAGGGGTAACTGACGTGGGAGTAAAACTGTGACCAGAAGAAGTGACCAGAAAAATGAGAGTTCTGGAACCTAGCACATGTAGAGAATGTTGAGCTTTCTGGGCCAGGTCAGCCCGGAGAAGAACAAACTCCGGGGACAAAGATGCTAGTTCCAAACCTCTACAAGAATGTCTTGGAACAGATGGCCATATGTGTTTGTTGGAATTATAGACCTAAGAGCTAGAAGACCTCAGACATTTCTGGTTCAAGCTCTTTTCCCATGGCTTCCCTGACTGATAAAGCATAGTCCAGCTTGCACACCTCCTGTGACAGAGTGCTCACTCCCCTGGCAGCTGCTTCCAATAGTAAGCAAATTTTGGCTGAATGAAAGTTCTACTTATTTGTGGTACCCCCACCACCACCACCACTGGTTACATCTGTGCTGACATCTGCCAGACACTGGGCTGGGTGCTTTAACTACCTTCTTTCATTTAATTCTCACAACCCCCAAGAAATAAAAATTATATCCTATTTTCTACAAACGCTGAGGCTCAGACAAGTCCAATGACTTCCTCCAATTCCCAGAGCCAGTAAAAGCAGAGCTGAGATAGAGCTTGTGTTTCTCTGGTGCCAAAGCCATTTACACCAGAACAGTCACCTCTTTCCTGCTTCAGCCACACACGACTTCGTGTCCTTCTCCAAGCCCATGATGCTCTTTCATGAGTCACTGCCTTCTCCTAGTGCTCCTTCTGCCTGGAATGCGCTCCTTCCCTGTCCATTTGAAGACTTCTGTCTTCAGGGTTATATCTTTCTTCATTCTCGTTTTACATACACACTCACACCCCATATCTAGTATGTTTTCTGACATATAGTAGGCACTCCATGTTTGTCTAATCAATACATGAATATATTAGTAATTCGAGTCCTCAACTCAACTCTCACCCACTGTGAGAAGTTCCCTGACATGGGGTAAGTGAGCTGGTACTGTGCTCCCTCAGCCCCACTCCCTGCCCACCACCCTCTCCACCGCCATCCACACCCACACCCGGACACACACACCAGCAGGCCCTTGGTATCTCTCTTGACCCTGGCATTGGCACTGATGAAGAACTGAGAAAGGAATGTGGAACTCAATGTAATATTAGACCCCCAATTAAACTAAAGATGACATTATCTAGCCCCCTACTGTCACAGAAGAGGAAACTGAGGACCAAACAAGGCAGAATTGGGAGGATAGGATTCCCTATCCTATTAAATGTCTTGACCAAAGAAAGATAAAGAGCGGGCCCAGACTCCTCCCATCAAATCAGCCAGTCCTACAGCTCAGCTAGCAAGGCCTGCCTCTGGAGCCCTGGAGGGGTGAGTTAGAGGTCAGGAGGAGTTACTAGAGGAGTTACTCAGGCTCCTGCCTCCCCCCCCCCCGCCCCCACAGAGGCCTTTCATTTTCTCCGCCAAGGGCCTAGTCCTCTGGCTGGCTGGAGGCCCCCCCGGGTGCTGAGTGTGAGGCTGAGGTTCAAAGGCTGCCTGCACAGGCGCCAGCCCTCAGCTTCCGCAATAAATTTACAGTCCCCAAGATGCCCTGCCTCCTCCAGGATGGGGGTGGGGTGGGGTGCGCTAGGGTGGGGTGGAGAAGGAGGGTTTTTTCCGAGTTTGGCCCCATAGCCCTACAGAGTCAAGGACTTGTTGGAAAGTCTGAGGGAGACAAAGTAGTTCTTCTATGCTGGGGGAAGAGATGGGCTTGGGCTAAGGACAGCAGGGCCTGCCCACAGGAACCCCTTGTGGAAGCATCTCAGGACAGGCTTGTCACCTGCACCGCTATCTGACCAGGCCATTTTCTGCTTTGCTTGGACTCCCATATTGATGAAGTTCAAGCTCCTTGATCTGGATTCGAAAAACAGGGGGTCAGGTCAGGGGAGAAAGAAGCTTCATTCCTTATCCCCAGAACCCTTTAGGCGCTCTCTGGGGCTCAGAACCATGCAGGCCTGGCAGATGCTCGCAATCCTGCAGATGGCAGCCAGGACCCCAAAGTGGAGTGTCCTTGACAGAAGCAGATGGGAGCTAGAGCACACCAAGTACCTGATGAGCATCTGTGGAATGAGCTCCATCTACCCAGGAAAGGTCAGCAGGAGAGGCCCTGTTCCTGGCAAATTCCTCCTGCAGCCTGCAGGCTGGCGCTCAGCTTGCAGAGCCCACCTCTGCCACCCCCGGATCCAGGGCTTCAGCACCAGCCGCTTCTTGGTGCAGCAAGACTCACACTAGAGACTGCTAGAAACCTGAGCACCACTGGATGTAGGATACCAAATCTCACTCTTTATATAATGGGAAACTGAAAGTTAGGGAAAGGTAGTAACTCATCTCAGGTCAATGGCTGAACTGTCACAAACAAGGCTCTTCTTCCAGTGCAGCCCATGCAGCTGAGTGATCACTACAGAACTGGGCTAGAGACCAAGACAGAATCACAGCATTAACGCTGCAGGTGACACTGAAAATTATCTAATTTATCCCAAAGCCACCTCTGCGCCAGGCCCCGTCCTGGCCCTGGGGCCACGGGGGTGATCAGATCTGCCCCTGCCCTCCAGAAGGCCATTTCCTGGCAAGACAGACTCTGAGACAGACTACCACATTCAGAGGGTCAAGTGCGGGTACAGGGAAAGGTCAGTTGCTTTCTAGAGAAAATGGGAGGAAAGAACAATCTGGGCAGGGGAACAGCAAGGGCAAAGGCCCAGGAAGGGTGGGGGTACAGGGAGGCAAAGGATGCCAGCCAGAGAACTGCAGGTGGTGGATTCAGAGCATCTGGCATATAGGGTGGGAGTCAGGTTGGAAGGAAGAGGCCCAGGAGATGAGGCAGGAGAAGCAGGCAAGGGCTGGGTCATGAGGGCTTTCTGAGCCTATGAAGGAGGTAGGTTTCATCCTGAGCCCAGAAAGGTTCAAGTATATCCTTTACACAGCAAGTTCCTAGCAGAGGCCAGCTTGTAGCCCAGGTGCCCAGCCTTCTCTTGCGCCCACCCACTCGGCACAGAGAGCCACGTGTCCCCTTGCCTGGGATAGTGAGGGACAGAGGCCTGGACACAGGCTCAGGACCTCCCTAAATCATCTCTTCAAGATCCCTCCCTAGGACCTTGGGAATCAGACCTACCGGGCCTCACCTACTCTAACCAGGAATTAGCTTTCTAAAGTCTTTGTTTAATTAGGGTCGTTTTCTTCAACCTGCACATCAGACTGAAAACAAAAATAAAACAACGATCCTGGCCTCTCCCTCCGCAGATCCCACCAGGGAAGGAGAGGCCTCCCTACCATCTCTCAGCTGCTATCCAGAACTCCCAGCAAGGGCTAGGCCTGGGGGCCAAGGTGCAGTGGGCCAGGACGCCCTACCACCAAGGGATGGGCCCGGAGCATAGAGTCCATATAAATTAATTTAATTGAGCTCTATTATCACTTTGCTCCAAGCCTGCAAGTCTAATCTAGTGTTGAAGTAATTCATTGGGTGTGAACGTCCTGGAGCCAAGACTTCCCTCCGCTCGGAACAAAACTCTCCTCGTTTGGCCCAGGCCCCCGGCCACTGCAGCCTGGCTCAGCAGAGGGGCTGTGTGGGGAGCAGGGCGGGCAGCGGAGGCCTTAAAATAGCTCTTTGCCTTGGCTGCTTCCCCTGACTTTCCCAGAATGAGGCCCCGGTCCACACCCCCAATACATACACACACTCAGCCACATAGTCAAACATTTGGGGTGACACTTGGGGCCTCACAAACCCAAAAGATAGCCTAAGAGTCCCAAGAGACCTGGCAAACCTCGAATTACTATGAGATGTTGTTGGTCAAGGCTTTTTCACCTTTCTGTGCCTCAGTTTCCTTCCTGCAGAATTTCCTGGCTTCTCACTTTAGTAATTGTGTGACCTTAGGCAAGTTATTAAAACCCTCTGAGACTCATTTTCCTCATCTGTAAAACAGAGAATCCAGTGATTATCTCACAGTGTTATTGGGAGTATTAAATGAGTTAACATTTGTAAAAGATTAGAACTATGCCTGGCATACTGTAAGCATCCATAAATGTTCACTCATTATTATTGTGAGAATCGGATGCAATAGGGCAGGGAGCCCTTTGTACAATTGTAATTGCTGAAACCAAGGTACACATTGTAGTTATAATTTCAGAAAAGTATGAGGGAGTTGGGTAGTGTGGTTCCCATGAAAGCTTTGTCCCAGGACCAGGGTACCTGAGAACTAAGAGAATGCAAGTTGCCCAGGATGATGTTATTACTAGATTTACATACCTTATAGAGCAATTATTCAGACCCTGACGCCAAGCTCATTAAGCAATCAGGCACCATGAACAGAACCCGATGGGTTGAGCCCAATCTAAAGGGGAGACATGGCCTTGGGGGCCCTTGGGGGCCCTGGTCTGAGGGCAGAAGCAGCATAGTCATGCATGAATGCGGGGGTGCACACTGAACACCCCCAGCAGGCTCATACACTGCTGAAGACCTTGTCAGAAGGAGGCAAGGGGCACAGGCCCTAAAGGAGGTGAGGAGGCTGAGGATTTACAGGTTGGCCTGCCCCTTCCTTTACCCACCTGAAATACCAACTGACCTTTGCAGGCCCTGGGCCTGTGCAAACCCCTGAGCCACATGGCATCACACAAGGCAGTTTATTGATTAGCACTCCTCCTGGTACTGATATCCATCTAATGCATTGGGAAAGTGAGGGCCAACCAAAATCTCTCCCCAACAAGCCTGAAAGCCAAACCTAAGGCTCTTCCCCACTGACATTTGCTCCCTACTCCAGGGATTGTAAGAAATGAGTGCTATTTTTTGGAGGAGCTAAGAAGACTCCAGAGAAGCTGGGTTGAGAGATAACAGATCTAGGTGAATCCCTTCGCCTCTCTGGCCCCCAATACCCAATCAGGGCAATGGGAGTGATAACTTCTCTCTCACTGGGCCGCTATGCAGATTGGATGAGACCGTCAATTTACAAGCCCTCACTAGAGGCCAGGTATGTATTAGGTACATACAAGATAAAACAGATCTGAACTCAGCTCCAGAGCCACCAAACCAGGACAACATTCAAGTGGCTCCTGACAAGTCCCAAACTCTGATAAGAGCTTCTTGATAATAGGCTCTTGTTCTCTACATCCAGCCCTAGCAGAACACCTTCCCCACAGGGCAGGTGGCGGGAAATCGGGCCCCAGTCTTGTCACCAAAGGTGGAACTTCCTCAGCTCTGTAGTCAGCGACCATGCTGGGAGATTGAGGGGCAACTGCTCTACTCCCCCTTATTCTCTTCCCTCAACACCAGGGCTCAGCAGAAGCCAGGCTGAAGGGTCAGACAAGATTCACCTTGAGCTTGGCTGCAGCAGTTTTAACCTGCCCACCTCAACACACCTCCAAGTTTGGGCTCAGACGACCTGGTCAGGCCTGGATGGCGTGGGGGGTAGGGAGCGGGTAGGGGCTTCCTTTCTACCCTCCCTGAGTTCTGCCAGGGCTTTAAAAAAGTGGCTGTGGCTCAAGATAGGAACTTTCTCCCAGCTCCCACTCCTGCCCTCCATTTTAAATTCTCTTCTTCCTATCCAAGTTTCTACTGTCTACCCTTTAATAGCTGGATCCCACTGTGCGAGTCACTGCAGCTCTCCAAGTCTCTGTTTCTTCATCTTTAAAATGGGATAATGACTTGTACCTCCTTAGAATTGTGAGAACTCCCTGCAGGGTACATAGAGCACAAGTAAAGCACCTGATAAATATTTCCAGATGGCTGGGGAATTGGGTGTTTTGTTTTATTTTGTTGTTTAGCCTGACTAATCCACGATCGTGGGAATGGCAGGGCCCAGCTCTGGCTCAGCTGTCTTTCCCCTAAAACATATTACTTACATCACCTGCCGGCTTTCAGCCAGAATCCGGGCTGCCTCTGAAGGGTGGGTGTGCAGAGACGGCACCAAGGGGCAAGCGAGGATAGTTCCGAGACTGTAAAAACACCAGCAGGAGGCCCGAGAGCCCCTCCCTTCTGTGTCCTTCATACGCAACTTCTGCAACACCCCTCCAAGCACCAGGTGAGGCCACCTGGCAGAGGGACCAAATCCCCGGACTTGCCAGCACTTAGCAGTTCTCAAGGATAAAGCAAGCAGGTGCCAAGGGCAGAGAAAGTTTGGGAGAGGAAAGACAAACTGAGGCCAGAAGCCACACATTCGTGGGCAGATCTTGGACTGTCTGTGAGCCTCAGTGTCCCCACATGTCATGTGTAGGTGATGACATCTACCTCGCATGGGCTGTGCTGGGCTGGTCAGGTCCGTCTTCGGAAAGGAAGTGCTGGGACTGCTGCTGAGAGAGCTCTCGCCGGCAGCCCTTTGGGGCCTCGCTCTGCTGAAGGAAACCGCCTCACCCAAGATCTCAGCCCCTTCCAGGGGCAGCCTTCATCCAAGACTGATCAACTTGTGGGGAGGGAAGGCCCAGCCTCTCACCCCAAACGGGACAATTCTTGAGACTCATCCCAGTCCCAGAGGCCTTCACGAGGCTGTTGCACACCCCGCTCCTCCCTCTGCCCAGTTGTGCTCTCCCCCTTGTCTTTTACAGCAGGTACCTCCAGGGCATTCCTAACACATACCCTGCATGCCAGTCTCCACCTCAGCGACTACTTCTCAGGGAAGCCAATGTGACAGATGCTATGTGAGAAGTGACGAATGCCTTCCCCAAGTTGGAGTTATTTATTAGGCATTTCTTTGTTTAATGTAAGGCTCCCTCATTAGACTCCAAGTCCACGAGGGCAAGGCCCATGTTTATTCTTGTTCTTCACTGTATTTCTATACCTGGTACATGGTAGGTACTTAATAAACATGAGCGGAGAGAGAGAAGGCAGGAAATAGAGAAGATGAAATGGTCTTGAGGGAGGGAGGCAGTCAGGGAGTACACAGGGGAACCGAACCAGATTCAGGAAGTCGGGTTAGATAGCTCCTGTTTGCACTGAGAGTGGAGGGAGGGAGGAAGCTGGACAGCAGTGGACGCCAGGAGGTGGGGGCAGAAAGATGTATTCTCCCAAGCAAAGAGGACACAGGCAAAGGCTCTGAGGAGAGAGGTTGAGGAGCTAAAAGAAGGCTGGGTGTCAAGGACAGAAGGAGGCTAGAAGGGTGGGCGTGGCCACGTACTGACCCGTAGAACACAGATTTAGCCTGTGGGCAGCAGAGAGCCTGGAAGAGTTTTAAGCGGAGAGAGAGACATGGTCAGCCCTGCTTTGGAAAGATACCTGCTTTGTGAAGGAGAGAGAGAGACCAGTTGGGCAACACTCATGCTCCGGGTAAGACTTGAGCGATGAGGGTTCAATGAGCATAATGACAGTGGAGATGAGGGAAACTAGGAATAGCAGGAACTTATTTGGAGGTGGTATCCTCAGACTTTACTGCTTGCTTGTTTTGGTGTCAGAGGTGAGTGAGAGGGAGCGATGAGTCCGGAAAGGCTGAAATTTGAGGGGTCATTTGCTGACCTGGGGAAAACTGGGAGACAGAGAGGTTGGGGTGGGGTGGTGGTACTCGAGTGTAGCAATTTGAGGAGCCTGTGAAACTCCCAAGCGGCAAAGTTTAGGCATCTGTAAAATATAAGAATCTGGACCTGGGAAGAAATGTCCGGGCTGGGGACAGAGATGCGGGAGCACCTTGGAGACACCCGGTAGGGGTCTTCTCTGTAATCTCAGCATAGCCTAGGCCTGGGACAATGATGCTGCTGGGTAAACACTGGCCAGCTGGCTGGCTCGCTGGACTGACAGGTAGATGTGTTTTCCGCAGGAGAACCTCAGCCCCCCTGATGATGAGAACTGGGCCCTTTCTTGACGCCCACAGCCCAGCCCAGGCCTGAAAAGCGGCAGGTACACAGGATGTCACTGTAGCCACCACCCTCACTATGAGGCCGATAGAGAATGAGGGGAAGGGTGAGGAACGGGGAATATCCAGGGCCCCTCTTTGTACAGGCAGGGTGCTGAGGCCCAGAGGTGGGTAGCACTTTTTCTATAGTGCCAAGTCGCCCCTCCATCTCCCCAGGCAACTTCAGGAATACTGGGCAACAGTTATCTTCCTGGAACGAAGAAAGAAAAGGGGCCTAGAGGAAACCACCCACTTACCTTCAGGCAGCACTAGGAATTAAAATAAACCAGTTTGGAGTTTAAGACTTGATTTCAGATTCCCAGCTGGGCTACTGGTCACTGAGTACTCAGGACTAGCCCAGCCCTTCCTTCTGTGTCCTGCTTTCTTGGGTGACCAAATGAAGATGGAGAGGTCAGCCTATCTGGTGGGGGGAGATGGTGGGGAGTGGCGCAGGTTTGCTAACCCGTAGAGCACTGCAGATGCTGTCTGACCCTGGGGGTGGATTGCAGGACCTGCTCCCAGCAAGCCCGGCTGATGTCAGTGGGTCTGCTGGCCAAGCAGTCTTGCTCAGGGCAGAGATCAGAGTTGAGATGGAACATCTCTGAAATGATGTGATGTGAAGCTGTGGGGCTAAAGCAACTTGATGCGTCCTTCGCTCAGGGCTGAGGATGGAAGGCAGGGCAGGAGCTTCGAGCTGAGCACCTGCCTGTGCACTTAGCCCCATCCTAACTCGGGGTTTCTGAGCAGCAGCTGGAGGGTCCCATTACCCCAGTGGACAGATGAGATATTTGAAACCAGAATGGAACAGGGCTTTTCCCAAAGTCACCCTGCCAGCTGGTAGCAGAACTGAGAGGCCCAAGGCTTGCCTACTGGGGGATATTTGTACTGCTTCTTCCATGCATTCATTCATTCCCTCATTCATTCATTCAACAACCTTCCTTCCTAGCTACATCATGGGAGCTGCACACTCAGAGAGGAATCAGACAAGCCCTGCCCTGAGGGAACTCCTGGTCTGATGAGGAAACACATAACTAGTCAATGACAACATGGAATTTGCGTGACAACTCAAGAGGATAGGGGAGCCCAGAATCAGGCCCAGTCCAGGCTCAGGTGCAAGGTGGCTTCCTGAAGCCTATAGAAAAGGGGCTCCCAGGGGTGTATTCCTAGCAGAGCACAGAGCAAGGAGGATTGAGAGCCATGTGGAAGGGCAAGACCCCAGCCTCCACCCAAATCCTGGTTGTCATCCTCTCCTCAGACTTGCCTTGCTTACCTCTCAACAGTGGGGGCTAGGGAAAGGATATGACACCTGAGCCAGTCGCAAAGGACAAGGGTGGCTCTGCCCTCAGGTCCCCACGGTGCACCTGCTCGCTGGGCTGAAGCTAAATGCCAATAAGGGCAGGTCCTCTAATCCAGCCCCGCTGCGAACTAGTTCATTTACTCACTCTTTCACTCAACAAATATTTATTGAGCCCCTACTACATGCTAGCTGAAATATATAGTTATTCTTGCCAGTTATAATCATTTTAAGAAAAAAAAAAAAACAATGAATGGCTTTTCCTTATCCACAAATGGGGACAGCCTGGGAAAAAGAAAAACAGTAAATTTGGATTCAGAAAGACTTGCATTCAAGTCCTTATTCCCTGACGTAGTAGCCTGGCAATTTGGGGTCTTGGCTAGTCATCAGAGATGGTGACTCTCACATCACACAGGGTGGTTCTGAGAACTGACACAGGAGATATTTAACCAAGCACTAGCGAGAGCTCAGTAAATGTTTGTCCCCTCTCATCCTGACCAGTGTGGCGCGCCCTCCATGAGCCCTTCCCAGGAAGGATGAGCATGTTTTAGGGATGAGGCAGGACCTGAGGAGGAGCCAAGAGGACAGGAGCAGAGGCTCAGGGGCACGTTAAGACTGGCCTAATTTCCCGGGTGGGATGATGCTTTACCCCTCATGTCTCCAGAGGGGAGCTGGTGGCACCGTCCCAGGGGCTGATCTGACTTTTCCCACCAGGAAACCAGCAGGGACTTTCCCTGCAGCCCACAGCTGGAGAACAGTTACCAGAGGCCTCACCATGCAGAGCTGGGTGGCTGGAAGAGGCCCCCACCCAGAGCTCCTGAGATTGCTGACCCAGGGCAAGTGTTACTTTTCAGAAGTAGCTGGACCACTTGCTGGGAGAAGAACTCACTAGAACCCCTGGGAGCCCCCGGGAGCAAGCCTCCCAGAGAGAGGATGACCTCACCAACTGAAGGTGGGCGGGCAAGCATCAGGCTGAGCAGGGCATCACTGGGAGGCAGAGCTGTCCCCCTCCCAGCAACTCCTCACAATGCCCTCCCCCAAATACATCCCCAAGCAGGATGGCTGCAGCTGGAGAGAGGGAGGTAGACTCAAGGAAGTTCCCCAGCAGTGTCTGGACTGGATTTAGACCAGGAAGACATTGTGAATAATCCCTGCTAGGGGGTGAGGATTAGCAACATGGATGTACCAAATGACCCCCAAAGAGTTTCCTCAGAGAATCCGACCACAAGTCTTGGAAGAACAGGAGGGAATGTGCTCTGAGTCCTCATCAAATCAGACTGGAATCAGGAGACCTGGGTTCTGGGCCTGGCTTATGGGGCTGGGCAGGCACAGTCCCTTTCTGGGCCTCAGTTTCTCCTTCAGGGAACGTAGGGCCTGAGCTTAAGCACCAAGGGCTCTTCTATTTTGGACTTCTGTGTAGTTTTGAGACTGGGTACCCAGATCCAGAGACCCCTTGGGAGACTCTTGGCTAGAACTTTCTTTGTTGGCGTCTAGACCAGGCCAAAGTCACTCAGCAAGTCAAGGACACTCCCATCATTGATATTGTGACCCAGAAGCCTGAGACACTCTCTGGGCTCTTCTTTTTGCCCATCCCCAGCCCCGGATTTCTCTGCAACAAATATTTGCAACTCATTACCATGTCCTACCCGCCTGTCTTATGTGGGCAACCTTGCCTCTGGCTTCCCGGCATCCAGCCTGCTGACCACAGGGCTCCTTGGAAAGTCTGGGTATTTTGGCCCAGCCTGATCCCAGGCCAGGAGCCACCCGCCCAGCTGGGCCTTGTCTCTCCCCGGATCACCTCTTCCCTGGCCTCTAGCCGCTGGTCTCAGCCTCATGGCACCACATGAACACTTGTATCAGGACCCAGGTCTCCGCCTGGCACAGAACAGCTTGCAGGCTCCCAATGCTCCAAGACAGGAAGGGACCCTCAGTTCTTGAGAGCCTTCTGCCCCAGGTACCCCAAGTGGTCTCCTGATAGCCCCACACTAGCCTTATGAGACCTTCAGGTACATGTGACTCCCTTTCCTCTGCAGCCTCCTTCAGCTGTGGCCTGATGCCTTGTGTCCACAGCCTGCTGAGCTAGGTCTCACTCACTCACTCACTGGCCATGTGACCTTCTGCAGTTCGCTCTCCTCTTTTGGAAAATGAGGATGTTAATTTAAGTTTCTGTCCTGGCCAGGTTGTGGTGAGAATCAAGAGGCACTGCATGTGCAGAATCGCCTGGCCCATGGCAGTATGCAATGATCTGGCAACACTCCTCCCAGAATGTGCCTGCACTTTAGCCATTCTCCTTACAAAGGCTGTACTGATCTCTACCCGGAAACGAAGCCCTGCGTTCTCCATTTCAGAGGCCCTCTGGGTCACCCAGCTGAGGAGACAGGCACAGGAGTACCTAGTCACACTGTGCAGTCACAGCCATAAGAGCCAAGGAGGGGCACCTGAACCCTCACATCTCAGAAGCTCCACCAAGTCATGGAAGATGAGTAGGAGTTTGGCAGTAGGACAGGGAAGGGAAGATCAGCGTGAGCAAAGGTGCCAGCGGCCCAGAAGAGATTCGTATGCTGAGGCCTATGAGAGGGAGAAGGGCCTTGTTCCTAGGGCCTGGACCGCCAGGCTAAGGAGCCCCTGGTGGTGATGGGCAGGAAAGGGCTTCTGCAGAGGAAGAAGATGGTTGACCCTCCATGTGAGAAAAATCGTTGGGTGAGTGGGGTGGGGAGAAGCACAGGCAGGCATGGAAGAGATCCACAATGCAGGGACCTGAGAGGAGCAGGGGACAATGGTCCAGGCCAGGCAGATGGCTGAGGACTGAGTAGGGAAGGGGCGGTGGGGGTGGCAAGGAGGACTAGGGAACAACTTAGGAGGAAGAAGGGACAGGAGGACCTCCTATACCTGACACACTGGAACAACCCCTGAGCACTAACCCATTCTGTGACTCACACAAGACCCTTCTTCTCTGGGCCTTAGTTTCCCACACATGAAATGGGCCAAAAGAGCTCTGGAGGCGTTCAATGCTTACCCATCCTGCGGCTCTGTCAAGCAAAGCAAGTGCCCTTCCTGGCTTCTGGAGGAAGGGGAGCAAAGCCCAACCCCATCCCCACCTCGGCCCTTTATGGAGCCTCATCAGCAGAGATAGGGCCCAAGCACCAGGGCCAAGCGGGGCAAAGGGTCTCAACCGCCTAGGTGAGAGGCAGGTAGCCACGCCTAGGAGGCTAGATACACGGAGCTGCAGCGCCACCTACTGTCCATCCGAGAAGAGGCCGCCGGTCCCAGGAGCCTGGCTCTGACCTATATAAACCCCAGTGGATTGAAGCACAGCAGGGGGTTCCTACTGGGTCCTCTGTCCCAATATCCCCCTCCCCCAGGCCTCTCCAGGTGGCTTACTAAACACAGATGTTTCCTTCTCTAATGGATTCTGACCATATCATGCTCTTACTCAGAAACATTTCATGGCTGCCCACTGCACTCAGGTTCCATGCACACTCCTTAGCATGGCTCTTCCTATTCCAGCCCCTACTAACTACTGCAGCCTCATTTCCTATACAGAAAAATACTCGCCAGTCCCTTAAATATCCTACATTTTCCATGTCCTCCTGGCTTTGCACATGCTCCTACCTCTACTTGAAATACCCTTCTCTGCCTCTCTGCCTTCTTGGCTTAAAAAATTCCTCCATAGTCATCAAAGACCAGTGCAAATGTCACTTTCTCTAACATACTTGTCTTGGAGAAGTCACTTTCTATAACATACTTGTCTCTGCAAGTTCACCACCAAGTACTGAGCTTGCCCTGCAGCAGGAGTTCAAGTCTATCTTCTTCTGGATTCCTGGGCTGTCCCATCCATAGGTCAGGAATGTTTCTGTGTCCATCTCTTGCCTTCCCAGGCTCTGAGCTCCTTGATGGAAGAGATTGTGTGTGATCCATTGCTCCCTAGGATAGTGTCTGGTGTTAATTAAGTAGCATTTATTAAGCATCTACTACATGCCATTGGACTAGGTGCTTTCTCATGCCTTATCTCATTACAGTGACTCTGTTTACCTGTGATCAACATGGGAGCCTTGACCATTTTGCCCTGGCTCTTCTGTCAGCCATATTGCCTTGCCAGTAGCCTGCTGCATGACCATGGGTGGCTCACTTTCTTTTCATCTGGGCAAAGAAAAGAGTGTGATGACACCACTGCTCTGGCTCTTTCAGCTGGGACCCACCCAAATCCCATGGCTCTGCTCATGTGCCTTATCCTGTTGTTCCCAAGATGCTCACCTCCCATTCTCTGATATCTGTTGCAGCTGCTCCGAGCCAGGCCCTTGCCACCCTGTTGTCTTGGATCAGCAGTTCTAGGCTTGTCTTCTAGGTGCCTCTGTCTCCAAAGGAAATCTAGGCCCAATCCCCCTGGACTCAAAGCCCCACTGGAAGGCAGGACCCAGGTCTAGCCTCTGAAGGTCTGTAGGAGGACAATACTCTTGCTTCCTCATCAGGGTGGCCAAGGAGGAAGCCAGACTCACAGTGTGGAGGAAGGATGTCATGACAGCCTGGGTATGGGCACTGCTATCCCACAGTGCTCAGGGCTTTCTGGGAGCTATGAAACTCCACTGGAAACTGGATGACTGAGGGGCAGTAGTGGGGACTTCAGGGCCATCCTGCTCATTCCCTGTTGTTCAAGGTGTATAGAGAGGCCCTGACTTGCCCGAAGTCACATAGGAAGTCTATAGCAGGCCCGTGCCTTCCAATCCCTGGCCTTAAAATTTTTGTTACACTGTTCTGTTACTTCTATCTAAAAGCTCCAGAGAAGAAGTTACAGATGACACTCTAGAGGCCCTTGTTTAGTTCCAGGCTGACCAACTCTAGTGGAAAAAAAGTTTACTCACTGAGCAGAGACCATATGCCAGGTATACAGAATCTTTCAAGGAAGAGATCATTATTTCCATTGTACAGATAAGGAAAGTGAGGTTTAGAGTGATAAATGACTTTCTCAGGTCACAGAGCAAGTCTGTGGTAGAGCTGGGATTCTAATGCGATCTTAACCACCACACCGGACTCCTTTGAAGGCTAATACACACAAATTAATTCTAGAATGATACAAAACAGCAAAAAACTTTGACACCTGAGATCCATAGGGAGCAGAGAAGGCTTCCTGAAGATGGTGGCATGGGACACTGGGTGAAGCTTGGATCCAAGCTGGATCCATAGGGAAAAAGGAGGATTTTCCAGGTGAGACACATCTCAGGAGGAGGCACAATCCACTCTCATGCTCCCCACTTAGGAAAGGCTAGGCCATCCACCCATCACTCACCTTCTGACCCCCACATCCATCTATCACCAAGTCCTACCCATTCCACGCAGAAAAATCCTCCTGTCCATCCCCTTTTCTCCACTCCCACTGTGACTACCTTGGCCCAGGCACCATTACCTTTATCTACAGACTCCTCACCCAGGTCCGTGCAACTCCTCTATCCACCTCCTGCACTGAACCAGAATGGTCTTTCCTTTTAAAAGCAAATAATCTGGCCAAGTCTGGTGTTCTGTTTAGAACCCTACAGTGCCTGCCCCGCATGGTTTACAAGACCCTGCGTGGAATGGCTCTTGACACTCTCTCCAGCCCTGTCTTGTGTCACTTCGCCTAGAACTCAGTGCTTCACGGACATACGATACTGGTAATTTTGCCCAGATGCCACTCTCTTGGCCTTTACATATTCTATTCCATCTGTTCATGGTACTCTTTCATCTTTCAGAGATTATCTTAGATATCTCCAGGAAGCCTTCCCTAAATCCCTGGGTCGAGTGGGAGCCCTCCGGCAGATTTCCCTCTGGGGTCTCTTTTCCTCCGCTGCCCACACAGCCTGCACAGAGAGCACTGGGATCTAGAGTTAGCCTCGGGGTCGCAGTCAGCGCATGCGCCCCTCGGGCTGCGCTCGGCGAGGAGCTGACTGCGTGCAGACTTCTTGCGGATTCCGCACAGGGGACGGGGAGCAGGGGAAGCGGGGGCCGGCAGGCGGGCCAGGGCCAGAGGCCCGCTGGAAAGTCCGTTTCCGACGCGTCAGGACCCAGAGAATATTTATGGGCTGCCGGAGAGCAGGGAGGAGGGAGGTGAAGACCCGACCGCCTGGCGGGCGGGACGCGCCGCGCAATCGGGTCGCAGGCCAAGAACCCCCAGCCTCAGGGCGCGTCCGCAACCCATTAGGAGGCGAGAGAACCCCCAGTGGTTTCCACCCATGCCCGGGGCGGTTGGAGGCGGGAAGGAGCCTGGGGAGGAGGCAGGTATGGAGCTCGCCTGGACTACCGCGGGGCAGCCCACGCGCTTCTGCCCTCAGAGCTTGCAGAGACTCGGCCCACTTCACAGGCGGAAAACAGGCGGTCTACTGAGCCAAGAAGGGTGGTGCTGACTCTAGGATCCCTTTTCTGCCCACTGCCCCATCTGGCATCACGGTGGGCTGAGATCAGCTCACTGTTCGGTGTACACAGGAATCACTGGGACAGTTGTTGAATGCAAATCACAAGGTCCCATCTCCCAGAGATCAGGTGGAATTAGGGTGGATCCAGTAATCGGCTTTTAGAAACAAGCAGGCAGGCCATGTACCATACATTTGAAGCATTGGCGAAAAGATGTTTTAGAACAGGAAGTCTCCCCTCAACTGATGGCTGGGATAAAGCAAGCGTGGACAGGGTTGGGGAAGCAGACAGCCTGGACTTGAAGGAAGTGGATTTGAATCCTGAACCCAACATTTTCTGCTGGGTAACCAGGAGCTGGTGATTAACCTCTCCGTGCCTTGATTTTCACTTGCCTAAAATGGAGATAACCTTCGGCCCGCAAGGTTCTTTTATATCAAAGAGATCTGTGTAAAAGCACTTTGCAAACTAAATCGCCACCGTCATTATTCACTGCCAGATCTCTAGGGAAGGAGAGAAGCCAGCCGGAAGTGGTGGTGATGAGCTCAGGCGCCACCTCTGTAAAGCCTGCGCTGATTCAGTCACTTGGGATGAAGCCCTCTTTCCTCTGGACTGCACACCACTCAGTGTCTTTACCCCTATTTGGTACTCCTTTCCTGTGCCTGGGGCTGACTTGGCAGTACATGGACCACTTTCCCCTAGAATATGAGCTCCTCCTTTGGGGCTCCTCAGAGGTAGCAATAATGTCAGGGGGGCTGGGTGGTGAAGACAGAAATGAGTTCAAATCTCAGTCCTGTCATTCATTAGCTATGGGACCTTGGTCTGTGGATCCAATTCTCTGAGCCTCTCTCTGGTGCTGTAAAGTGTAAAGGTTTTAAATGGAATAATGTCTGTACGGTTCTATAGTCTATCACTCAGTAGGTCCCACTCAGGTAAAACAAGATGCAAGTTTGTGAGACTGAGGAAGACATCACAGAGGTGGCTTTTGACTTGGGCTTTTAGAGCCAGGAAAAACCCTCACCGGTAGAGAACCAGTGGGGAAGGGCCTTGTAGACTCTCTTCCATACTCTGGTTATACTTTTACTTCTATAAATTGGCAGTAGAGAATTCCTGTTCTGAAATGTGTTGTTGTTATTCATTTAAAAATTGAAACAGGATAAAGATAGCAAGTTGAACACACACTGTGGTCTTCCCTGAAACCAACTAAAACAACAGTAAAGGGATTTATCAAAATATTGGAAACCAGACATAGCCAACAAATAGTGGTAACTGACTGAATCCTAAACAGGCAATAAAGAGGGTTGAAGAGCAGCCTAGTTTACACTGTAAAACCCCCAAATGGTCCAGGAATTGGCTGTACCAGGTACTTCTGGAAACTGGGTGGGTGGGGAGGCTAAAAAACAGGAAGATTGTTTGAAAATCCACTTAAGAAGCAATCAGATTCCCAGACACCCTCCCCACCTGGTAGAACACTAAAGGTCTGTTCTCAGGACAGAGTTAGGAGTGGATCTCTATCCTGGGGGTACTCTAACAATGGGAATCAAGTGAATGCCTGTGCATTTAATATTGAGTATCTCCAAGTAGGAGATTGGAAGTTTTTCTTTTGAACAGCTGAGTAGAAAAGACATGGCCCAACCAGATCCATGTACTCAGCCCCAATCATGATTACAGAGTATGAAGTCTGTGTTTTAGTGTTCTATTCTTAAATATGAAGAGATAGCAAAGGATGAGTAAACATTTGAGGAAAGCTTCTAGTAAGAGAGACAGGGGTTAAAACAAACATCAGGGGAGAAAAGCAACTTAGAAGATAGCAACTATGTAAAAAGAAAACTTAAAAAACTATCATTAATGTCCTAAGAGATAAGGCATTACATTCATGAACAAGAATGGGATGCGATGAAAAAGAACTCTTGGAAATTAAAAAATATGATAGAAAATTAAGAACTCAAAAGAATGGTTCGAATGTAAATTTGAGAAAATAGAACAAAAGTCTAAGAGATGGAAAACAGAAAAGCTAATTAGAGGGCTAGTCGAGGGAACTCAACATCTCAGTAAGAGGAATGTTAGAAAGAGGGAGTAGAGGAAATGTCCTAGAACTGAAATACTGGAGTTTCAGATTGAAATGATCCACTGAGGACTCAACAACAATGGGTGAAAGTAGACTGATACCATGACATCAAGATTTCAGAACCCTGAGAACAGAGATCACAAAAGCTTCCAAAGAGAAAGCAAAAGAAGCAGGCTTTATACAAAGGATCAAGGATCACAATGGTATTGAATTTCTAAATAGCAAGATGGGAACTAGGAGACAATGGTAAAGTGCCTTTGAAATTCTGAGGGATATTATTTCCATCCCAGCCAAATGATTATGAAGGGCGAAGATTGACTAAAAACATATTTAGTGATGTAAGGTCTCTTTGTATGCTTTCTCAGGAAGCTGCTGGAGGATGTGCTTAGCAGAAATGAGTGAGTGAACCAAGAAATAGGAGGACATGGGATCTAAGGGAGAGAACATTCTATGGAGGAGGGGCAGAGGAATCCACAGGCCGATGGTTGTGCAGTAGAAAACTAATCCTGACTGGAACAGGATGGGAGACTCTGGAAGACATTCCTTCAGAAAGGTGAAATTAGTAGACCATCCAACACATTTAAACATACTGAGAGATTACATAACTGTAATTGTTATTCAGGAAAGGAAAAGTAATCATAAACTATTACATGGCTCACTTGTGAACAGCATTTATATGACCTAATAAAGCAAACAGTAAATACTCTTCCAACCAAACCTGTGATGTCATTATATTAGGAATATAGTGGGGGACACAAAATGAACATATGGGTGCGGGGAGTGGGGAGAGAGTGAGAAAGAAGTCTAAAACTAAAAAACTCAAGTAATAGAAGCAATTAATTCAGTATTGAAAGCAATTGCCTCTGTAGAGTGGATAATGGTGTGCGTGTGTGCGTGCGTGTGTGCGTGCGTGTGTGTGTGTGTGCGTGCGTGTGTGTGTGTGTGCGTGCGTGTGTGTGTGTGTGTGTGTGTACTTTCTAAACTATGTGCATGTATGGCTAAGGGTTTGTTTTTTTGTTTGTTTGTTTGTTTTTAATTAAGTGACAACAAGCCCCAAAGCCAAAGCCACTAGTAGCAGGAGGGCAGTTTTTTTCAGCAGAAGGCTTAGCCTAACACTGACCACCTCTGAAATGCTAGCAGGAAATGAATATTCTGGGGGACTCCAGGGAGCTAAGCTGAGTAAGTGGGATGCAATTCAGCTATTGAGGGCAAATTCATATGCCACGTCTTCCAGAAGCCTTTTTTGGTCTCTGCAAACTCATGTGATGCTTCCTCCGCCTTTACCCCTTATCCAACTCTCACTACTGTGATCACTGCCTAGTTTCAACTGTAGGTATCTAACCTCATCTCTCCTACCAGACAGTGACTTCGGCCAAGTGACACAGAGAAGCTGCTCAATAATTATTTGCTGAATGCATAAATGATCAGTATCCAGTGAGGGCTGGGCATGTATTTATTGAACAGAATAATACTACTTACTGAACAGAAAAGATTTTCCTTAGAATAACCCTTACCTATGTTTTTGATACAAAACAAGTTCTTGATAAATGTGCATTGTCTTAGCGGAGTGGATGTGGCCTCATGCACTCCCAGCCTGCTGTATGATTTTGGACAAATTTCTTAACTTTTTCGAAAGGTGCCAGGATTTTCTCATATATCAATAAAGAGAAAAAAGAAGTAGAGGATGATGTCCTGGGCCTGGGAGTCATGACCTGAAATTGAGTAGGAGGAGAGGAGATGGCGATGATGGTGCACAAGAGCCCCCAAGAATTCTTAGGTGTCGGGGAAGGCAGGTAGGTGCGAGAGAAGCATAATGACTAATGAGAAGCCGCTGGAGAGAGGCCTGGGTGGGAAGAATGATTCATCCCCTGACATCCCTCACCCAAAGACACTCCTCCTCACCGTCTCGGCTTCCAGGGGCCAGTGGTGCTGAGCAGAATGCTGCATCCAGAGGGACATTTGGCCAGATTCTCCCCATCGCCTGGGGCTGGATGGGTGGAGGCCCAGGCCAGGCATGCTTCCCCCTGGCTGGTGCATCACCGAAGACACCAGTTCCAAGGGGTCCAGCAGAACCCAGAGTGCTCACACTTACACGGGACACTAGATCAGCTAGCGCAGAAGGTCCCCCACACGCTAGGTTTTACAGACGAGTAAATTTTAAATGAGCAGGGAGATCAACCTGATGTAGCCGACTTTTAATTTTGCTCAGAAAATAACATTGAAAACATATCACAATGTTCCGTTTCTTGATCTGAGTTGAGTGATGGCTACTCAGTATGTTCACTAAGTGGAAATACATCAAACTAGACACTTGTGAGCGAGAGTATTCTTTCTATGTGTTAGACTTTGTAAAAAGTTTACTCAGAAAACTACCATGTACACCATCATTTCATCTTTTAAAAAGACATTTTAATACTATAAAATAGGAAAGACATAATCTCAATACGGGACATTCAGTCCTTCTAAAAAAGGGCAGTGATAAATTTACAATAGCATACTTTACATGTATGATAGTAAAAACAAATCTGGGTGAGAAATTAAAGCTTTGTTTCACAATATTACTCACTCATTGGTTTTGTTGATTCAGGGATTCAGGCACAGAGTTCTATATCCAGACTAATCTTAAGTTTTATCATAGTTGTTGAGGAAAAACCTGTTTCGCTGGGTTATCTTGAGGAAAAGGGAAGCCACAACCAATGTAGAGACACTGAATTTGGAATGTTCTGTGAGAGCTGAGAGAGGCTGAGAACCCAGACAGCAGCCACCAGCCCCTGCTCCTGCAAGGGGCAGAAGGCCAGGAGCCGGGACTCAGAACTAGAGAGCATCCTGATCACCCAGCACAGAGTAGTCAGACCTTTACCTAAAAGGGATATGCAGACCAAGAAGAACTTTGTCAGAGACCCTGACCGGCCAGCCCAACCACAAGCTTTTGGAAACCCACTCCTCTGTCAGACTCCCTTATATTAAAGCTGAGACCTGAAGAGAGGAAGTGATTTACCCAAAGTCACACAGCAAGTTAGTGAGTTGAGGCTAGAACCTGGGTCTCTGGCCTATCAGCTCCCTGTTTTCCCCACCCACCCTGGCTCTGGGGCTCCTGCTCACAGGTCCTGCCATGTTGTCATAAACATTTCAGGGCTCCAGCTCTGGTGGCCAGAGCTGGGCTGGTGCTGGGCTGGTGCTGGGCTGGAGAGGATCAAATTGCCTGCCTGGAGAGGGTCCCTATTAGGAGCCAGCCACTCTCCAGCTTGGCAGGAGGACAACTTGGCAAGGCTAAGCTCATGGAAGATGCCAGAGCTTCTACAATGGAGGGCTTCAGCCATCTAACACCTCCTTCAGTGCGGCTGTCACCAAATCTAGGCCGACACCCTGGCCCTGGGCAGAGGATGGCGGGGGTGGGTAAGGAGAGGAGATTGTTTGGAAGGCTCTGCCAGGCAGAGGAGGGAGGCATGGGGGCTGGCCTCTGTAGGAGGCTTCTTTTCCACCTGGAGGGCTGTGCTCAGGCTGCCCTTCTCCCTGCTTCTCTCCTTGTAGACATGCCCAGTCTCCAACAACTCAACAAAGTCTCTTTGATTAATTATGCCATGAAGAGGCTGCTTCAGGGGACCTGTAGCCTGGTGTACTCTCTGGGACTTTGTCACCTAATCTGTGAAATGGCCACTTATGTGTATGTGAGTATCTCTGAGGTTCCTGTCAGCACAGACACTGAGCTTTTCAGGTGGGAGGGCTCCAGATGAGGGTGTGAACCCTGGCAGCTCAGGTGGCCAGTTCCTACCCTGGGTGGAGGGGTAGGGACCCTAAATTTCTCTGCCACATGTCAGAGGGCCTCAGAGCAGGAAGAAAATCCAGTCAACCATATGTTCCAGGCACCTGGAAGTTCTCAATAAATATTCGTTGAATGGAAGAAAGACTATTAAAGTTCAGCTCAAGATTATTTTAAAGAAAGGTACCACTGCTTAAAATAGAAAATCAGACCTATTCCAGCTTCCCTCATCTGAGAAGAGGAAATAGGCCCAACGAAGGCCTTTTTTGGCTGAAGGTCACACAAGGAGCACACCTGACAAGGCAAGCCCAAACCCAGCCTTTGAGAGTTGCTCTTCTGATAGTTGAGAGGCCATCGAAGGTCAGGGCTGAATACTCCATGACCACCACACCCCTAACTCCTACTCAGCCCTCAGATCTATACCTTCCAGTGACCCTCCCAGTCTTCAGTCTGGCATCCTGGGCTTCTTGAAAATTCCTAGCACTCCTTGAGCTAGCTTGCTCCACCCTACACCCTCCTTTCAAATATTCACTAACTTACCCTACCCTAAGCTATAAGCTGTGTGACCTTGGGCAAATTGTTCATCTTCTCTGAGCTTGCATTATTAAAGTGAGAGGAGCATTACTGACCCTGAAGGGTTGCTGTGAGAGTCATGAGCTCTAACAGAAGAAAATGCATGATAAAGTCAATATTTCTAGAACCCCCAACTCTGCGCCAGACACATGTAAGACACAGGGTCATTTCCTGCACAAAGCAGTGTAGAGGTCAAGTAAAAATCAGATTCACAGGCCTGATGACCTTGGTCAAGTCACTTAGCCTTTCTAGGGACTCTCTTTTCTCATCTGTAAAATGGAGATGATAATACCTACCTTGTTGGGAGAATTAAATGTGAACCCTATAAATACCCAGTGCTTGGCATATACTCAGTGAAAGGCAGCCTCCATGTATTTCTTTCTCCATGAAGTACCCACTGAGCCAGTCTGTGGCATGCCCCTCCCCCCACCCTAGTCCTCAAGTGAGCACTGGCCCCTGGTGTTTAGTAAGTCCTCAGTTCAAGCTGTGGAATCCTATCTGGGTCTAATCCGGAGCACCAAAATAAAGAGAAATGAGGCCCCAGGATGAGGAGCTTGGGGTGGAGGTGCCGGGCTAGCAGCCAGCAGTCCTGGCCTGGAGTCCCCGGCAGCCACCTTTCTAAGTCAGATCCTTCCCTCCTAGCAAGCAAGCAAGCAGACCCCGGGGGAGGCCCGACCAAGCACAGCGGTACCTTTGTGAGCTCTTGGCTCTCCCCACAGCTCCCCCCTTATCCCTGTCATCACCTTCAAGGAGCCCCAGGGGTAGGACTGCAGGTGACGGGGAGCAGCTCCCAGGCAATCTTTAACCACCTTAGCCTTGTCCTTCAAGGGTTCAAGGAACTGGTCTCAGCCCCTCTCTCCAGTCACAGCTCCCTCCAGCCTTCTCCTTTCCTCCCAGGCTGCCACTCTATCTTTACACATGTGATCCTCTCTCCCTTTGATTCTCTGGAGAGGCATGAACAAGACCAGTGCCGTGGAGGGGCAGGGAGAGGCCTTTCTTCCAGGAGAGGTCAGTATTGCCTCCCCATCCTCTCCCGCTGCTATAGCAACACTCCACCACCACCCTGGCCAATCTGCAACCACTCATATCTTAATTTAAGTCTCCACTGGCCTGATGGCTCCAGCCCTGAGTCACTTTCTTCCTGCATTCAAAGAGACGAAATTCCCTCCATGGGCAGGCCCTAGTAGAGCAGCTTTCCGTCCACTCAGGGGTTGAAGCGATCCCCTTGATGCTGTCCTTGCCCCACCACACCAGGCATGTCTGTGCCAGGTGCCTCATCACCACCTGGGACAGCTTGGGTGCCAAGAACCTGAATTCTGAAACCTCCATCTCTCTGAGTTCTAGCCTTGTATGAATCACTGCTCAGAACTCTCCCCCAGTAGTCCAGACCCCCCAGGTATTCCTTCCTCATTCTTCAGGTCTGGCTGGGAGAAGTGCCCTGGTGACATTCTCACTGAGCACTGCCACTCATCCACCATTGCCACCATGGCAGAGCCTCTGCTTATCTCATTCGCGACTGGATTCCCAGTGCCTGGCCAGGGCCTGGTACAAGGTAGGGACTCCAAAATCAAGAACAGGCCCAGGTACCCCCGCCCTTTTTGCTGTCAGCACACGAACCCACCTTCACCTCACTGAGAAGTGAACATTTCTGTACTAAATAAATAAATAAATAAATAAATAAAATCAGACTTTTGACAACGGAGGAAACGTTTATACACAAGACAAACAAAATGCTAATCCCCTTAATATTTTTATAAAGCAATAAAAATACCTTTGTTTCTATTCTTTATCCAATTGGAAAAGAACAAAATTTACAGAAAAGAGAAAAATAAACATTTTATACCTGCGAAAAGATGCTTAACCTCACTCAAAAGAAAAGAAAAATCAATTAAATAACAGTGAAATGCACTTTCTGAGCTATGCCCCTTAGATTGGCTTAGATCAAATATTTATGACAGATCAACCTGCATGTGTTTGAAATAATGGGTAAGGATATCTATTGCAGCGTTGTTTAGAATGATAAAGGACCAGATAGTAACTATTTTAGGCTTGAAGACAGAAAGGGCTCAATCACTACAAAAGCAGGTAGTGGATGGATTTAGCCAGCAAGCCATAGTTTGCCAACCTCTGGTTTAGATCAACAACAAACAAGAAACCATTTCAATGCCTATCACTAGAGGAATGGCTAAACGCACAGGCCACGTTCCCAGGATGGAATATACCTGCGTGAGATGTGCTTATCAGTGGCTTCCATCTGTATTTTGAAAACAAAGCACACACAGACATCCTGTATAGCCTGGAACTTCCTAGGAAGACACAGGAGAGCTATAAATGACTGCCTGTGGAAGAAGGAAACTGGGCATCTAAGGGAGCCAAGGGTGGGAGAAAACTTTTCAAAGGACACTCCATTGCTCTGTTTGAAATGTATTCACCATCTCACACCTGTAAGAATGGCTATCATCAACAGGACAATAACAAGTGTTGGAGAGGTTGTGGGGGGGAAAAGGAACCCTCATACACTGCTGGTGGGACTGCAAATTGGTACAGCCACTATAGAAAACAGTATGGAGTTTCCTCAAAAAACTAAGAATTGAATTACTATATGATCCAGCAATCTTTCTTCTGGACATTTACCTCCAAAAAACTGAAAACACGTATCTGCAAAGATATATACACCCCAATGCCACAATAGCATTGTTCATGGTGGCCAGGACATAGAAGCAACCAAAGTGTCCTACACTAGATGATTGGATAAAGAAGCTGTGGTACATATATACAATGGAATATTCAGCCATAAGAAAAGATGAAATACTGGTATTTGCGACAACATGGATGGACCTCGAGATAACCAGGCTAAGTGAAATAAATCAGACAGAAAAAGTTAAAAACCGTATGATATCACTCATACGTGGAATACAAAACTGAAAGCAACAAACATGACAAACAGACTCATGGACACAGACAATGGATTAGTGGTTACCAGAGGGAAGAGGGCAACGGAGAGGTGGATAAGGGGAGGGGGGGAAGGGAGGTCGTCAAATGTTTGATGACGGAAGGAAATCCAACTCTGGGTGGTGAATACACAATGCAATATATATATATATATATATATATATATATATATATATATATAATCTTATCGTTGAATGATATACTTGAAACTTAATTAATTTTGTTAATCAAATACTTTAAAAAATACTTTAAAAATAAATGTATTCATACCCTAAGTACAGGTTAACTTAAAAAAAAATTAATACCCTAGTCCTCCAAATAAGGATGCTCCCTGAAACAAAAGGATTTGTAGTGAAGTTTGATTCATGCAGGGTTAAGCAAAGTTAAAGCGTCTTTGCTTCGGGATTTCAGGCCTTTAATGTGTTGCTGTGCCTCGTGAATCCTGAGGAAGATACTGTACATGGTGCTTCCCAAGCTTATTGTGAGACCATGTTCCCATAGAGCATCTCTGGGGACTCAGAATCTGTGGAATAGATGATGGGAGTCGCAACTTCTAGGAATGAGTGCAAATGCCTTTGCCCTCACTCTTCTCTGCATGTGCATACATGCTATTTATGACAGATCAACCTGCATGTGTTTGAAATAATGGGTAAGGATAGCATTTCCTGAGGTGCATCCCCCAGGTCACTGGTCTTGCGAGATGCTCTGCAGTTAAACATTCTTGGGAGACACTGTTCTGCCAAAGTGGATGGCAAATTATTGCTCACACATCTCCCAGATTTTGCTTCTCTGCCTTTGCTTACACCATTCCTCCATCTTTGTTTTAACCCATTTCTGCCTGCCCATGTTCTAGCTCATCTGTCGAGGCTTGGGTCTCATGCTTTCTGTACCATGATGAAGGCTTCTTAGATCCTGGCAAAATTCTAGAGATGCTTAACAAGTCTCCCCAGATACTTGTTGAAAGAAAGAAAAATTCCTGAGTGTAACAGAGGAATAACTGAGAGAGGAGGAGGAAGGGATGGAGGGATGGATGAGTGGATACTCAGATTAATGGAGGTGACTGTGATTGGGTTGGTGAGTGGGTGATGCAGTAGTTTGCACGTTTGTGTCCACAGTTCCAGTCATCGTTGATGGTGCAGAAAGAACTCCAACTCTGTAGGTCTGACTGAGGGTTCAAAGCAGTTTGTTGGCTCCCTTTTGGGCTGTCTTGGGGACAGTGAAGAGATTCTTCTCTCCTAAGCCTTTCGCGTAGGCTCTGTCCAAAGCCCCATTAACAAAATGCCCACTTCTGAATGTGGATCTGGGAATGTGTAGCCACATTATGTAGCCTTTCCCTTTAGACCGCCCCTATAGGCACTTCAGAGAAGGTGGGCGCCCCCTGAATTGTTTTAATCAAAGAGCCTGTGGAGATCTGTGGAGAAACTGGGTTGTCCTCACTCCCTACCCAGACTCTGCAGCAAACTGGACACTCCAGTGCTACCCTTTTTAGGGGCTGTATGAGAGTGGAACTGCATAGGGACCCAAAATGAAAAGGGGCCAATTGACCTGTTTATCCTTATAAGTAATTTCCTCTGGACTCTTTAGCAAATTACCTAACCTCTTTGAACATCATTTTCCCTGACTGTCCAATGAGTATGTCTATCTCATCAGCTGCTTGAGTATTAAGTTAAAGTAGATGAAAGTACCTGGCACACAGCAGGTACTTAAGCAGTAGTTTCTTCTTCCCTTTACCCACAATAATTCTGAGCTGCTAGAGAACCTGTTTCTTAGTTTGCCATTGTGTGGTATCAGGACACTGAATGAAGGATAAAATGGGATGGATGGGAGTAGGGGAGAAGGGGAGTAGGCAGCTAGGGTCCAGTCTGTGCCAAACACAGGTACACAAATTTCAAAAGGCTTCCCTGAGTCTTTCTCCTTCAAAGGTTTGCTTTTATCATTCCATCTGGAATGGAACTAGCTGGTTTTCTTGTCAGTTCCCCTCACACCCTCGACCGCCTCCCACAGATGTGGACCTACATCAGATCAGGTGCTGGGGATGACTCAACCGTGTCCCCAAGTCTCCCTCAGGGCTTGGCACAGAGCAGTCTCACCAGATGGAAAGGCTAGTTTCTGTAGCTGTCACTGAAGTGCTCTTAAAGAACAGTTTTACTTGCTGCTGAGAGGGTGCTAAGTTCTTGGCAAGAGGAAGCAAGTACTGGGAGCCCAGGCAGGGAGAGGGAATAAGATTGTGAGAAGCAAGGACGGACAGAGCTGGAGGCACTGCCCTTGGGCATTCACTCATTAAACCCAATGAACAAATGTTAAGTGCTTAGTGTTTGCCAAACTCTTTACACATTTTGGCTTGGATCACTGCCATGTGTTGGTCAAGAGTGATATGTTTCTGGCTCTACGCATTCTTGGGCAAGTTAGTTAACATCTCTGAACTTCAGTGATATCAGCAATATGGACACAACACTCAATGTTTCAAAAGGTTGTTCTGAGAATTACATGAGCTTATTCATGTAAATTGCTTAACAAAATCCTACTAGATAACTGTTCCCTAATGTAATTATTAAAGATAACAATAATCCTCACTTAGTCTTGTGCAGTTAAAGTTAGGGCTCCAGTAGGTCTTGGAGTCCAGGCCCACAATTTAGTTTCTTCATCTGAAAGCTAAGAAAACTGGGGCCAGAGAAGACAGAGGTAAAGCAGGGCACTCTTTCCATCTAAGCTGTTCTTTTTCCGAGTTTAGAGCCTGCAGAGCAGGCGTGGATGTTGATTCACCAAGCGCTCCCCTGGGGGAAGTGGTATGTGAAGCTGGGCCACAGTTTGCACAGAGCAGTGCAATAAAGGCGACTTCCTGGACTCACAGCTGAGGATGTGCTTAAGGCGCAGCCCACTGCTGGGCCTGCAACGTGCTGCTCTGAGCACCTCCTCTCTCTGGCTGGGTCTTTGGCTCAATTATAGTCTGGCCCAGGAGAGTTCATTGCTTCACCCCAGAACATTATCTTACTAGAGTCTGAGGCAATAATGATGATACAAGTGTATTTGTAAGATTTTCCACCATTTCCATCGTGCTTGGTTTCATTTAATCTCCACAATATTTTTTTAACAGATGGAGAAACTGAGGCACAGGAGTTAAGTAATTTATCTGAGGTCCTGGTACCAGTCACCAGTTATTTTTATGAGGTCTAGTGCTTATTCAATTACTTAAAATCTGACACTTACTAGGTACTTCCTGGAAGCCAGTCTCCATTTGAAATGTTCTACCTACATTAAGGCCTAATAATCCTCACAACCACCCTACATGGCAGAAACTGTTAATATTCCTTTCCTAGATGACAGAGGCCAAGAAATTGATCCAAGTATACACAGCTAGTAGGTGGCAGAGCTAGGGTTCAAGTCCAGATAGTTGGACTCTACAATCAATGCTCTTAATCTCTGTGTCAGATTTTTTTAACCTTAAGCTATGGACATTTTGGATCAGAAAGTCCTTTGTTCTTGGGGGGTGGGGGTGTCCCTTGCATTGCAGGATATTTAGCAGCATCCCCAGCCTCTGCACACTAGATGCCAGTAGCTGCCCTGCGAACAGCTGTAACAACCAAAATATGCCTCTAAACATTGCCAAATGTCAGTTGGGGGTTAAAGTATCCCCTGGTTGAGAACCACTACTCTATGTTATACTATCCTAAAATGACGATATGTAATTTTTCTAAAAAAACTATGGCAACTCCTAATTTTAGACAAAATATATTCTGTAGACCTTTTTGCAAAACGAACTGACATTCAGATTTAAACAACCTTAACTGCTCACCTCCTACGCCCAGGCAATGTATAGACCATTTAAAAAAATGAGTTGATGCTTAGGGAAACTAAATGATTTGCCCAGAATAACAAAGCCAGTATGTGACAGAACAGAAATGTGAACATCGGTCTCAAGGTCCACATGACAAACTTTTTTTTTGGTAGTATTCATTTTGAAGTGACATTCTGCATTTTCTCAATTCTAAGATGCACTCTCTTCCCATAATTTAATGGGTTTGAGATACAACTTAAAACCCATGTATGCTTAGAGTAGAAATATTTTTTATTCTTACTAATGCTGATATTTAATTAAAAGCAGGTCTCATAACAGCCGCTTAGAATTGAGAATTGAGCGCTGGAGCTGATGGAGTCAGATGGGAAAAAAAGAGAGCAGTAGCCCTCCCTGTTCTGGGAGGAGGCCTGTCCCTCTGGCCAGCAGTCCACCCAAACCCTGCGCCCTTCCATGCTGATCCCTACTCAGCCTTCACAACCTAGCTCATACCACACTCCTCCAAGAAGCCTTTCTGAGTCCTTTGTCATGAAAGCTCATCCTTTTCTAATTTCATCTAAAAGTTCTTTTCTATTAGAGCATGTCAGTGACATGATAACGTATATAGCTGACTAAACACTTCCACCCTGATCATGGACAATATTAGCATCCTTGCTTTATAGATGAGAAGACTGAGGCACAGAGAGGGGCAGCAGCTTGCCTAACCCCCTTTTCAAGGACAGGGAAGAGAAGTGAGTCTCCAGGTTCTTCACACCAGTACTTCATGCTTGTTCTGAGTTAACCATACCCATAACCTTGGAGAAAGTGGTATCTCAAGCTGTGGTGAAGTTCGTCCATGGTTGCACAATGAACACTGTGACAGCTGAGCTCAGAGAGGTAAACTCGTTTACCCAAGGCCCCACAACTTCCATATGGCAGCACTCAGATGGGTGTCTCCTCACACCAAACCTCTACTTTTACCCTACTCTTTCCTGCTGGCCTAACCCTGCCCCCTCTCCAATGCTTTCAGGTCCCAGCCAGGCCTTTTCCACTCTCACCATTAGCAAAGGGAAAGCAGCCTCTTCCAGACTTTCCCAAGAAAACGAGCACCCACATGGCTGCTCTCATTGATGTCAGGCCCCTCCGGCATAACCCATCAATGTTCTAACTCTTCTAGAGCTGGACTCAAATCCCTCATCTAGCATGTGACATGTACAGGACCCTGCCCCAAGAATCAGACTCCAAATTAGAGAGCCACAGAGCTGGAGGAAAGGAGATATAAAGTTGAGTCTCAATGGCGGTGCTGCATTTCGGCACGTCAGTTGGGGACACCACTAATCACTCTCGCAGGCTGTTATGAAGACTGAAATGACCTGTCTGTGAAGACCCTCGGTGCAGTTTCAAGTGTTGTGGCCGGTTTGAGGCTGGCTGTGCAGTGAGTGCAAAAACACAGGCTCTGGCTTTGGACATGGACATGGACAGACCGCGGGCAAATAATTTCTCTGAAACTCAGTTCTCATGGAAATAATACATTGACCTCATCAAAATGTGAGTCTTAAGTGAGATCGCACAGCACCTGGCATACAAGAGGCACTCAATAAATATTAAATTCCTTCCCACATATAAGCATCATTCTATGGAGCATAGCAGAAATCAGTATGTTAATTCTATTATTTAAGCATACTGATAAATCTCATGCTATGGTAGGGACTTTAACTCAAATGAGCACCGAGATCGCTAATGATTTTAAAGTACCAGCAGCTCCCTTTGTGTTCAGTCATCTATCTCCAGGGAGACTGCAAAGCTGGAAAAGGAATTGTAGCCCAGAGGAAAATGCCACTATATAACAGAAGTAATTTAAAAGTTCATATCCTTATCTCCATACTGTTTCCGGTCTGCTCTCTTTTTCTATAAAAAGGCTGGACCTGAGACACAAGCAGATTCTGAAGAAGGCAATGAAAATTATGTGGGTTGTGGTTTGAGAAGGGAAGAGAAGAAACAAGGCAGAAATTACTTGGAAAGGAAAAGGTAAAACGGGTGTTAAAAAAAAAAAAAGAAAAAGAAAAAAAGGAGGGTATTATATAGCCTGGGAGGATAGTGAGTAACATGCCAAGGTCATTACTACGGCAGGACCTGAGGGGGTGAGGGGCAAAGGGATCATGTCTCAAGACTTGGAACACTTTGGAAGGCTATACAAATCACAGATGTTATTAATTATGATTAATGGTAACCAGTGTGTGGTTTTTTTTTTTTTTTTTTTTTTAGTTCAACCATGTTCTCTCATTTTCTAAACATGCCTAGAAACTTCAGCTAGACTTTGCCATATACATCTCACCTGTGAAAGGTTCCCCATCTATGGCCAGTTCACACAGGCAAGAGGTCTAGGCTCAGCCTCTTGGAGCAACCCCCTGACCAGAGGGAGAAGCTGAAAAACCTTAATAGCTGGGCAGAGTGAACAAGAATCCGACTAGGAGATGAGGCCAGAGGGTGATATGGACCAGATCATGCAGGGCCTTAGAGCCATTGTTGGAGCTTGAAATCTGATCAAAGACCACTGGAGGGGTCTGAGAAGAGGAGGTCCATGATCACACTGCCTGTTAGGTAGAAAATAAACTTGGAGGGAAAGATAAAATGACAGATGATAGTGACTTGAACTCAGGTGGTAACTGCAGAAGTGGTGAGAAGTAACTGAGGGCAAGAGATGGGGACGCAATGGTGATGTTTATAACTCCTCATACTCTCACCACTTAGAGACGAACGTTAGTATTTTGCTATACATTCTTCTGTCTTTTCATACATATTATTAAAAAGGTAAGTATTTCTACTCTGAGGAGCAGCCTGGTCTCCTGGAATCAATTGGTCAGGGGTTGAATCCCACTCCATTGCTGAATGGCCTTGGACAAGTCACTTTCAGATCCATAAAATGAGGAGAGTTAACACCTATTGCATCGGGTTATTATATACCTAAATAACATGACTCATACAAAGTACCTAATATGATGCTTGGTACAGAGTAAGTGCTCAATATATAGTAGCAGCTATTAATAAGTTCAAATCCCACAAGATGCAATTATAAGCTTTCAACGTTTCATTTTTTAGGAAAAAGGCTTTGCAAATACACAATCTAACCACATACACTCTTCCAAAGAAAAATTATCTTATTAAGACTAGGAATTTGCCAAATAAGATGTAAGCAATACCAAATATTTTTAAAACCAAAATGTTACAGTAACTTAAAACAGAAATGTGCCCAGAACTAACCCAGACCCTGGCCTGTTTAATAAATCTCTCTCCTATAAAGCTGACATACTTATGGGATTACCATTCACATTAATAACAGTGTTAAGGGTGAACACTGATCACTTGCCAAGAAATGATTCTTTCAGGCTTTCCATCTTCAGTTACGTCTGTGTGGTATGACAGCACAGCTTTGTTGAGACACTTCTGTTCTCCCCTGGCCTCTGTCACCAAGGAGTGGCATGATCCTGAACAAGCTATCCTGTCTAGTTCTCTAAAATGAGGGATTTTCTATATAACTTTATTGCTCTAAAACTGTACTAGCATGCAGGTTTTAGTTTAACATATGCAAAATTAGTTTGGGAAAAAGTATTACAGCTTTAGCAGTTATCTTGAAAGCCTTAATATAGTAATGATCATCTGTTGTTTTTTAAGGGAATTAATCATATTGTATGGATATATTTCTAATGCTAAGATAACAAGTCACATTTTCATTGGAAAGGAAGTGAGACTAACTTTAAAACATTTGGGGTTACAAAATCCCATGGCACAGACCATTTTTTAAAGGTGGACCTCCTAGCAAGTGTCAATTTCTTAGCAGCTTCAAAACTATCCCACTGAACCTCTGATCACTGGGACAATCAATTACATGATTACCCTACCTTTAGCCCTCTCATTGGCAATGTTGGTGGTGAATCTAGCTTAGTTTTATACAACATTATTGTTCATCAGTTAAATGTGGTAATATGTGGGAAACAAATATTGCTTTTTTTTTTTTCAGTTCAAATATTGCTTTTGTAGGTTTCTGCAAAGGCTGCTGCCTACCCTTTGATGTCTATATTCTTCAAACTGGAAGACATGTAAGAGCCACACAGGTTCTCACGGGGCTTATATCTAGTGCAAGAACCAGGCAAACCTGGGAGCATATATAAGAGGCAGTTGACTCAATTTCAAGGACTGGGAAGCCCCCGAGGTCTGAAAAGTGAAGAGCTAGGGTATATGGGATGACCGGATATGAGAACATGTCTCACACTTTGCAATTCTATGTTTAGCTCCTCTAGTCAGGCTGTTTCCTCCATGTTCCCTTCACATCATGGATTTCCTCTAGCTAGGGTGACCGTTAAGTCCTGGCTAATTCGTTGTTCTGGCCTAACGATTCATAGTGCCTCCTTACATTCTCAGAAATGTTCTGGTTGGGATGATAAATTTTATGATTACCCTGTCTTTATCACTGCTTCTGGTATATTCCGGCTTGCATGTCTAGCTCCTCCATGTGACTCAGTTCACTAAGGGTACTGGCCCAATCTTACATACCTTTGCATCCATGGCATGGGCTTCATCTCATTCATCTGTTTATCTATAACACCTAGGCTCATGCCTGAAGCTAAATTTCAATTGAGCAACAGAGGTGTTCAATACAGTATTTGAAATTAGAATGAAGAGCAAATATGAAACAAGAAATTATAATTGCAAATCATTACATCATGTTAGAATCATGGTTCCATCTTCTTCTAGTTGTGTGGCCTTCTTCGAATGTTCAGGTTTTTACTTGAACAAATGGGAATAATAGTACCTTTTTCATAGAGTGGAGAATTTTAAATGAGATAATCCAGGTCAAGTGCTGTAGCATAGCATCTGGCATATACTGAGCACTGCCAGCAGCAGCGGCTCCACAGTGATGGCTACTCCTCCTATCAGAACCCTGCTTTGCTGTAACAAAATTAAAGAAACACCTAACAAGTATCCAGTAGGGACTCAATAAGTGCGCACTAAATGAATGCTTGGTCTCGTGCCAGAGGCTGGCCGCAGACCCGATTCTTGGATTACAAAATGCATTTATCAAAATTACAATTTAGAAGTCAAAAGATCTGACTCCTCTAAATCCTGTTTTAATAAAAACAATTTTAAAAATCCCACCTTGTAGAAAAGCACAGAACAAAGAACACGATAACACTATCTGGCAGCATCCTAGATATTAATTAACAGCATTTAAACCTCATCCTTGTTATAACCATGCCCTCTTTTAAAGGTTACCCTTCCATAGCATGCCAACTTGGATATTTGGGTCCATCTCTCCTCTTTTTGAACTGTCAGCCTCTTACATTTTATGTGATTAATGCATATAGAGAAAATTAGAAAGGCTTCAGATTGAGTCAACAGTAGTTTTCTTGATCCGCTAATTACAATATCCTCTTTGCAGTATATCCTTGTTGAACATTTGGAACGAATTAAGACTTTAAACTTCCAGATGTTTATATTACTGTAAATTCAAACTCATTAAAAAGTGCAGATTTACTACCTCTACTTAGTTTTGAAGTCTGTTGTTCACCTTGTCCAAATAATTTATGAAACCAAATACAGTGGCAAGCAGTGTATTCTATTTATGTAGTATTCATGGTGAGAAATAGGGGCATTTAAAAAGGTATAGAAATTAACTGCCATCTTAGCCAACCTGTAGAACACACTTGTTGTTTCTAAGCTTGTAATTGTTTCCTGAAACTGATCTAGTAGAGATTTTTATGCTAATCTGTACTAAAAATGACTGCTTTTTCTGGCCACAAAAAGCTGGCTACAGAGCATTTGATTACAGCAAGAAGACAGCTGCACCTACTCTCATGAAATAAATGGACCTGGATGTAGTCTTTTGTGGTGGTGTCTTGACAGCCAAAGGTGGCAGCATTTCTACACCCAGTCTGTAGTCTCAGAAGTTTCAGGCTTCAATTTTACTTTACTTTGCAAGGAACCCACGTGGACTATAATAAGCAATTAGAGATGCTGTGCTGAAAGCTGGCAATGGATAAGGCATGAACATAAAAGGAGTCTGTTCCTAAAGCAAATATTTTTTTTTTATAAACCTTAAGAATGAAGTGACTTTCACAATCAATTTTAAGATTGCAGGACTGAAGTACCTGGCTCTGGCACTTACTAGGTATATAATTTGGGGCAATTTATTTACCTCTGTGAGCTTGATTTCTTAACTGAAAAATGGGAATAATACTTGCCCAAGTTTCTCTTGAGAACTTAAATGATATAAAGTGCTTTGTAAGTTCTAAAGTACATCAATAAACACTGCAAGTAAAATTTTCCTGTCTTATAAATTTCTCACTTTAAACAGCACTAAAAAGTGGCTGTCTATATGTGGGATATAAACCTAAAAGCAACAAATGAACAGGACAGACTCAGGGACATGGACAATAGACTAGTGGTTACCAAGGGGTAGTGGGGAGAGATCAGAAAGGAGGTAGTTGGGATAAAGGGGATCAAATATGTGGTGAGAGAAAGAAATCTAACTATGGGAGGTTAACACAGTGTAAATGTATTTATATGCTGTACTGTTAAAGTGTACAGATGACACTTATTGGATTTCGTTAACCGATGTCACCATAAAAAAAGTTAATTAAAAAGAAAAAGTCATTGTCCCCAATATGAAACAAAAACCAGATCCAACTAAGTTACTGCAGAGGAACTGGCCTCAAGAGGTTCCTTTCAACTCAATCCACTATACTTTACAGGCAAAAATTCCTCCAATTAGATACTTCACATCTTGACTATATTTCCTAGTATATTTTGCAAACCGTTAAGACACAGAATTTAAAAAAATACTGTACAAGGCTTTCGTGATACCTATATGCTATTTTCTTTTCCTTTAATTTCAATCTGGTTCACTTAACTCTATAAAATGTATGTGTGTGTGTGTGGGCGGGGGGGGGGGTTGGGGGGATTATAAAATAATTACAACTGTAATCCTGTGGGCCAACTCCAGGCTGTAGCTCTGTAACAAAGTGCACCTGTTACTACTAGCACTTAACCAAGAAGCCTGGCACACAGGAAGCATTCAACCAATATTTATGAAATAGTTCACTATACCTACCTTGTTTGACCTAATTCTGCAAATATGACAATCTTTGTTTCATCTGTGGGGAGACTATCATCGACTCAATCTAACTTCTAAGATCAGAGTTTGTGAAAATGCTTCTTAGCAATTTGAAGTTTTTAAGCTTTCAGGGTTTATAAAAACAAATGATGGGTACCTTAAAAGGTTAACCAATGCTTGTTGAACAAATGTTTTGGATACATTATTATGGTAGGTTGAAAATGGAGCCATATTTTGCAGCTCCTCCTATCAAAATGAGTCTATTTCCTCACACCTTGAAATCTGGCCTGCCTTGTGACTTGCTTTGACCAAAAGAATATGGTGAGAGTGATGTTCTGTCAATTCTTGAGGCCAGCTTTGATGTTACTGTCTCTGCCTTCTCAGTACTCAGAGACCATAAGGCCAAGATAAAAGACCACATGGAGAGGCCCAGCTGTTCCACCCAGCCTCCAGTCAATTTGCCATCTGGACGCAGAGAACCCAGATGAGACTTGCAAAAGAACCATTCAACTAAGACTGTGAGAAACAATAAACTAATTTTTTAAGCCATTAAGTTTGGAGATGTTGTTAAGATGTAAATAGGTAACTGAATAAATAATCTCACAGCACAACCACAAGTGTGGTTTTATGGTTTAGAAAACATACCCGGGTTAAATAATCTCCAAGAGTTGCACCACTCTTAAGTGTCCTCAGAACTGGATGCAGGTGTTAAAAGGCCACCTGTCGCTTTCACTGTCACCCTACTGTCATGAACCTGATCAGTTCTTTCTGCCAAGAACACAGGCACCTCTTAGAGCTCTGGATATAAAATTAACTCTCTATAGCTTTTTTATAAGCTGCATGGATAATGTGTCCTGATGTGACATATCTGCCAGGCCTGTCCACGACAGGCAAGTGCATTGTCAGCCATCATGAAGACCCGACAATCCACAAATACACCCCACTGTTCGCCGAAACTCAGTAACACTAACTTATCCCAATCAAATAATTCGGTGACGTCTTTGTAATTACATTCATTTACATTTTAGCCAGGAATAATTATACAAACCTTGACATTTCATATCAGGGGCCATATAGTATGTAATATTTTTTAAAAAGTTAGATAAAGCTTATATTTAATAATTTCTTAAAATCTTTTTATATACCCAATAGTAAATCATATACCAAAAAATAAGTAAATAAATAAGAACTTACCTTCAACTGTGATGGTGAAAATATTTTCGAAGAGATTTTACCATAAGAATCTATTTTGCCCCCAACAAAAATAACATACCTGAACTTTAAACAAAATTCACATTTTATTTAGGTTGAAATAAACTATACAAATTGATTTTATTCACCAAAAATAACAATAATATTTTCTGTATCATTCCTAGATAAACCACAAAACACAGTTCTGTAGGTTTTCTAGGTTTTACATACAATTCAAGACGAGGCAGTAGATATAGTCATGGAAAAAAACAGAATAAAACAGACAAATCAGTTGTCAGTATCCATGGTCTCTGATCCTGTCTTGACCATGAAACAGAAGTGATCAACATATACCGGCTAAAAAGCTTATGAAGATATAGGCTCAACAAAGGAATGTAAACAGCAAAAAACCAGATGTGGAACAATAACAACAGGCTCTTCCATTCAAACTTTAACTGTAACTTGTTCCTTTAAGATTGCTGAACAAAATCTACAATGAAATCCTTGTTTGGCAAGCTCACATTTCTTTCACTGTCTGGTAATTCCCTTAACCGCCCATTACAGATTTTTAACAGCATACTTAAAACTCCTACTATTCAAGGGTTAGTCGTGAGCTTCATTATAACATTTTATAAAATTTATTCCTTCCTCTCACACCTTCTCAAAATTTATTTTTTCAAAGAACTGATAACTCAATATCTGACAACTAGATGCAGAGTGATAATAAATGTTATGTCTAAAATGACTTAACTAAAACAATTCCAAAGTGCCATTAGCAGAGATCACAGAGAAGTGTAACATGGCACTTTCAATGCTATCTTCTGGAAGAACAGTTAAGTCTCTAAAGCATGAGAATTCAAACAGGGGCCATTTAAACAGGCAGATTATCAATGGATAATATACTCAATGGGAGGCCTCTAGGTCAAGATAGTCAATGATTAAATGACCTACATATACCTTACAGCTTTTCTATAAGATGTTTTCAAATTTCTTACAAATATTTTTTAAATATCAAATATAACAAAGCCTGTCAGGTATTCTGGATGGTTTCTGAATTATCTATAGGAAGCTCTGACTTATTTGTATAGAGTTTGATATATGTGTCCACCATTAAATCCAGATCATGTTTTATATCAAAATTTATGTTAAGCAAAGCTAAGTTACTTGACCTTTGGTCTGTCAAAGTGTTCCTCAGGTATGCTTTGAGACGCTTTCGCCCATTTTCATAGCGTTCATTCTCGACCTTCATCACAGGAAGAATACAAAGGACCTTCAGCAATGCATAAACATTAGGAAAAAACTTGATGTCTGGCAGGTGGAGGGCTTCATAAATGGTAGATGGAAGCTCTATATCTTTCCCTCTGTGTTTCCACTTGATTCTCCAACAATGGAGCTCAGCTGAGAGTGTGTCTGGATTGGGTAAGTCACTTCTGTACATGTCAGCATGGTGCTCCTCTGATGTATTGAATTTCAGCTGTCCCATGACAGAGGGTACCAGAGATAAGCATTTAAGAGCTTTGAGGTGCTGTTCTGAGAATATATCTTTCAGTTCCTGAATGATGTGTTCCACTGTTGGAACACTTAGAGCTTCTTTATAGTAACTTTCAGAGGTCAGCTGAGATTCCAGGTTACCTTGCTGAGCTCTGCGGAATTTCCCAGGGAGCTTCATCTGAATATCAAGTTTGGTTGCCAAATTCGTCGCTTCCTCAAACCAAAATTCATGATAAACTTCAATATTTTCCATCACTTCATTTAGGGAATGCAACACTGCAGTCAAGCTACTGGCTGCAAAGAAGACATCAGAGGTTTGTCCCTGGAGATTTTTCCCAAAGGCTCTTGTAAAAGATAGAACATTTTTAAGAACGACAATGGTAACGATGAAATCAAAATCTGTTACTGCACTACAGAGTATAAATGCTCGGCCAGCTATACAGTTATTCCACCTAATATTTGTGTCACTATTTATACCATCTAAACATAAAACAAGTGCTTGTAGGAGGTCCACTAAAATTTCAAAAGCATCATGCCTGCCTGTCCACTGAGAATGGCAAATTTCCTTTAGTTCTTTACCCTTTTCTTCATTGTTTTGAAAGAGTATAGAAATTACATTGTCAAGCTCTAAGAGTAGTTGTGGTGATCGATGGAAAAAAGAACAAACTTCTTCTATTGTTCCTAATGCAACAGACACTCCCGTAACAGGCACAGATTTTGCCAACCACATATTTAAGGCACAGGAAGAGCAGAGTGTGTAGACAGCTTGGGGATATTTCTCTAAAAGTCTAGAAGCAACAACTTTCATTTTGGAAGAAAATCCACTGGACACAATGTAAGCCTGGCCACGACAATACTCCATGTTTAATCCCCACTTTTCAGTTATTGTAGTGTGAAATTTCATAGCCAAAATTTCGGCATCAGCTTCATAAGGGAGGAAGCCCACAAATTCCTCTCTCAGGTTATGAGATTCGTCAACAAACCTCACCAACACGGGCAGGTGCTCTTCCCCTGCTATGTCCACTACGTCATCAGTGATAATGGAAAAGAAGTGAGAGTCTCTCACTTCCCTGAGAGTTTCTTCCCGAATGCAGCTTTCACAAATTTCTAGCATCTGTTTCTGCTGTGTTTTTGAACAGAATAATGTGTTGACTGCTGTTGTTTCAAAGCGCTTTCTCAGGACCTCTTCACCAGAATTTATCCGGCACTCCAGCAGAGCTTGAAAGTTATCAGGAGTAAAAAGACCTTCCGGGATTTCATCTGCTTCATGTCCATCCAGAGGTATGTTTTGTTTTCCCATAAGAATCAAAATTTCAAATAAAGATTTTAAGTATTCTTTGTTTTCCTTCTCCTCAAGGGTTAAAGGTAAAATGTCTTCATCCTGTTCTTCACCCACTTCTTCTGCACTAGGGTTCTGAGCATTGCTGTTGTTTATTTCTTTATGTTTTTGTTCCTGTTCAGAAGTTTCATCAACTGGAAAACAAAGAATTAATTTTATAAACAGGCTCATGAGGAATGAAGAATCATACAAACAAAAAATTTTACAATCTTGGTTAAATATTTAAAATACATAAACTCATTCATTCAACATTCACAGGGTACCTCTTGGCCCATAAACTAGGGTAGAGATTAAAATAGGACGTGCTCTGGTGAGGAAGACAAACACTGTAAACATGTATTTTAATCCTACATGTAAATGCTGTTATAACAAAGGAACAATTTCTTATAAACTTAACAAGGCAAATTACATATATAAAATAGTAACAGACAGTCCATACCCTCAGAAAAAGGAAGAGAACTAGTATTTATGAAGAACTGTGTTGACATTCTTTATGTATCACACGACTCCCTCTACAGGCAGGTGGTATAAACCCCATTTGACAACTGACAGTAAATAATTGCCCAGTCACAGATAGAGTGAGAAGGATGGAGGTGAAATTCAAACTCTAGCTTCTCTGGCTCCAAGGTCCATGTTGATGTTGTTTCTATCAAACCATGAATATATACTTCTATATGGGAGATGAGACAATTATTTAAACCAATATAATATAAAATATATTCATGTAATTTTTAGGATTAATAACAGAATATTAGAAATCTTTGCTTAATTTCTTCACATTTGGATGGGAAAACAAAAGCCCTGAAGTTAAGTGTCCTACTCACAGTCATACAACCCTGTAAGTACTGGCCCCTGTGGTCACCTCTGGATTCATTTTCTAACCATCATGCATTATTAGAAGCTCCAATAACAAAATCAGTGTAGCTCCCCCAAATCTGGCACCCTGTATCAAGCCACTCTACTTGTGCATATAACACCCTTCCCTTCTTTCTTTGCCTGAGGGTCCATGTCTCTTCATCTATAAAAGGAGAAAATAATAGTACTTACTTCAGGGCTATTGTGAGTATTAAATGAATTAATATACATAAGGCACTTAGAATAATGTCTCGGCACACAGTAAGCACCCAATAAAAAGTTATGTTAATAATAACAATAGTAGGAGGAGCCAGAGAAGGGACAGTAATAACTGACAAAAACAAAAATAACTTCTAGTCCTTATTCTCTGGTGACACAGCTCAGGCATCAGGACCTAGAGAAAAGCTACTGTGATTCCCATTCTCTACAAGGCTCAGTGTCCCCACAGCATTTATTACTTAAACATCTGCCTAGAACTTATTATGTACCACGCATCGAGCAGACAGAGATTCTGCTTCTGTCCTTACTGGTGCCTTTCCTTCCCTACACTGGGACACTCTGTGTGCCTGCCACCCCTACACCACACTGAGAATACCTCGTGGGGAAAACGCAAAGTGTACGGTATAGTGGCACTAAATACAGACAGACTGAACTAAGGCTTTATTTTAGTCTCACAGATAATTCCAGACCACAGGACAATGCCTATCACACTCTTACATCATTCTCACGTAAGTTTGGACATAAAACATATTTATTTGTCCTTACCAGATCAAGGCCTTTTTAAAAAGCATTCAGAAGTTGAGTCATTAACACTATCACTTACTTTTTTTCTGTTTCAGTGTCCTGATTTCATCTTCACTCTAAATGATAAGAAAAAAAAGAAACATTTTCAAGATAACTAAACTCTAGTCCATTATGTAGATTCACAAGTGAAAAGCATATCTGGAGTCAAATTTAATTCTCTCAAGAGCATATTCTTTATAAGGAATACATTCTTCAGACAAATGATAGGAAAACCAGAAGAATAATTTGCTAATGACTCCAAGCCTATAAAATACTAGGAGGGAAAGAATACATCATTTAACTCACTTTAACTCACCTAAATCATCATAACTTTGGGTTATAAGTGTTTAGTGGTAATAAAATGCATGAACGTATACCATGGCATTTGGGATCAAATCAAAGGAGACACAAATCCTATTTCCCACCTCAACCTAAGCCGGGGGGATGCCAGATTAAGAGGAAGTTGCTGGATTCCAGAACCTAACACGAAATCTATGAGAAATACCTGGAAAACAGAAAGTAACACAATGCTAGTATGGAAAAGAAATGAATACACACAGCATAGAGCACCAAGGGTTAGACAGAGGAAGAACTTTCCCATTGTGTCCTTTTCTCTCCCTCTAATCCACTACAATGTTTAGATCACAACCCGCTCCATTACTATACTGGGGCAGGTAAGCAGCTGTACTAGTGATAGCTGGAGACAGCATGATACCTACTGGACAGCATAGGACATGACGCCGATAACAAGAAACTGTCAGCAGGCTAGCCAACCTGAAACATTCCTTCCTTATCCCCTGGGCTGCAGAGTTACAAGGATGGCAGATCTGGGAGAGTGTGCCTGCTGTATGGTATTTAAGGTTCCCCAAGGGGCAGAGTACAGAGAAATGATAGCTAGAATAGGAAATGTTTGAGCTCCTCACCCTTGGTATAAATTACTAAGAAGAGGACTCTTGTGTAGTATCAGCATTCATTTATGAGAAGTCCCATAAAAATAAATAAATAGAGAAGAAATGAAAACTGAGGCTTCCTCAAAACTTAAAAATGTAAGTCTGAGTAAGAAAAACCTCACATCTAGTTATAGTTGAGCCAAATTTAAAATGGCAAACAGAAAAAATATCTATCTATTTTTATCTATCTAAATCTATATCTATATAGAGATATAGATATACATATTAGGTTTTGAGGGAGAAAAAGCAGGTCACCTAAAAATGAACAAGAATTAGGCCAGCATCAGACTTCAATAGCAATAATGGACACAAAAAAACTAGACAAATCAACATCATATAGACTATACGCATCCTCCATGTATCACTTAATAACGTTTGAAATAAAAAAATACAAAATGGTTTAAAAAATAAAACCATATCTGAAAACTGAAAACAAAAATAATTCTATGTTAAAGAAATAGGAGAAATTACAAAATACTCACAGCTGAACAATGAAACCACTACTAAATGTCTATAATTGTGAGATATAGCTAAAACATGCTTAGAGAGACACTTATAGCTTTGGATACACATAAATATGAACTAAATATTCAAGAAGCTAGAAAAAGAGCCAAAAAGTCAGTCCCTCAACTCAAGAAAAAAACAATAAAATATCTTACATGTACAGAAATCACTGATAAACTAACCATTATTCTTTGAAAAGACCGTTAAAATAATTCTAGGAGAAGAGAAAGGCAAACATTCCAAAATCCTAAATGTTCACAAACTTTTTGGAAACATGTAAAACACAAGAAGAAAGAGAAAATCAGTAATTTGAAATGGCAATCAAAATATTCCTTCGCCCACCCCTAGCACTCTGATGGTTTTACCAAGTTCAATGTAACTTTCAAGAGCAGAAAGTACCTACCTTACACAAGTTTTTCTTAAAAAATTGAGAGAAAAAAAGGAAAGCTATCTAATCATTTTATGAGGCTATTAGAACCTTGATACCATAACTGGATAAAAGGAGTGCATAAAAAGAAATTTATAGACCAACACTTATAAATGCAAATCCTAAATAAATTATTGACCAACTAAATCCAAGAGTATAAAAAAAACAGAGATATATTGTAATCGATTAGGATTCATCACAGGAATGTAAAGATGGTTTAACATCAGAAAATCCATCATTGTTATTCACATTAAAGAATGAAAAGACTGTGAACATTCCTACTCATTAGGTGCAATGAAAGCATTTAGTAAGTTCAACAAGTTATGACAAAGGCTCTGAATATGAGTACTACAAGGTAATGAAGGGGATTTCAGCTTGACAAAAACTATGTTAACACCAATAGCAAATATCATACTTAATGAAAAAGGTAAGTGTCCCAGCTGTGACCTTATTAGGACTATTCAACATAGTAGTAGGGATCTTGACTAAACAATAAAACAGGCAACAGAAAAGAATTAAAATTATAAGAACTGGAAGAAGAGATAAATTTGTCCTTATTTGTAGATGATATAATCAACTAGATAGAAAACGCGCTAGACTATTATGATTAGTTAAAAAGGGTCTTTGAAATTGCTCGATACAATCTCATCCAGAACATATAATCTATACCAACAAAAACTATATATATTTAGAAAGTAATCTGAGGAAGAATTGTACACATTCTCTTTTAGAGAACTGTAATAAAATCCCTGAAATTTGTTCATATTTTGAATTTCTGGACTCCTAAAATTATTTTGATAGCCTTTTCAAAGAAGCAGTATTTAGTTTTGTCAATGATTACTGATATTTGTTAATCATTTTATTTTTTTTTTTCCTTCTATTTTTGGCTGATACCACAGTTTTGAAAAAGAAGAGTTAAGAAATCACCCTATTTGAAAGAAAGACTATTATAAATCCATGGTAATAAAAAAAGTATGGTACAGCTGTGAACAAATACTCCAACAGAACAGAGCTCCCAGAAACAGCCATGTATATATATAAACTCAGTATATATACATGTATATATGACAGAGGTGGCATGTTATACCACTGGAGAAAAGGATGGATTAATAGACCATGTCGGGAAAACTGGTTCTCTATAAAAAAAAAAGTCAGATCTCTACTGGACACCACATATGAAAGAATGGGAATAGTAATAATGAAGGAAAGAAAAATAAACAAAATAAGGGCCTTGCTAGTGTCAATGATATGAGACAGCCACAGACTGAAGCATCTGAGTAATTTCATTTTTTTCACCTAAGGTCAGCACAAAGCAGGTGGGTTTCAATCTTTAGAACTAAAAGATATCACAGGATGATAAAAACATGCATAAATGATGCCATATACAAAGAGTTAAAAGATTCTTCTAAACCCGTCAGTACTTAATGGCAATAGAATCCTTATCTCTAGGTATCTCTAGGTATAATTATCCATGTCTTAACTTTTATACTTTTTCTTTCTGTATCCATTTGTGCTGAATTCTGAAAATGCGCCTCAGCTCTACTTTCCTTAATATAAAAGAAAAGGTAGTATTTGGTTTATTTTTCCCGGGAAGCAAATGAGCTAGCAGCCTATAATTAACAGCACACTTTTGCCCAAGTCATTGGCTAAATTTGAGGGAGATTTTCCAATTACATACTAAAACAAACTAATCACTTTATATCCAGCTACTTCAATAATCGCCATGTACTGCTACCTTTAAAATAGAGAATAACTTGGTTCAATTTTAACATGAATGCATCTATATTTGATTTCATGATATTATGGGGGGTGGGAAAGCTGAAAGCACATTGACATACCAATTCTTTTATTCGTTTTCTGTGTCTACTATGTGGATTATTCAAATGACTGGTAAGATCAAATATTGTTGGTATTGCATTATCTCGAAGAACTGTCCTGTAAGGACTCTGAAAAAGAAAAATGTGTTAATTCAGAGACAGTCCTTAAAAATGAATTACACATAAATAAAATTCTATTGTACTGATTTCCCCAGTACTCTTTCAACTCTAGCTCTGAAGTGTGGAGAGATTTGAAGAATTGATGATGGCAGTTCAGATCAGCTTACTATTTCTAACTCTTTTTACATTTGCCTTTTGGTAACTTATTATTTTAAATTGAGGAACTGAACTGATAACATGCATAAAAAATAAAATATATTTGCATTTTGCATATGTATTTTTAATTCGGCCTCTCAACTATTTGATCTATTCTGCCCTTCTATGAGCCCAGCAAATCTACAATAGGCATAAAAGTTTCTCAAATAACTTATCTTCTTGTATGTTCTATAATTATTCTTCCCTTACCTGATGTTCACCCCACTTTTGCTACTATTGCTGAGAAGTATTAAGGCACAGTGAAGTAATATTGGACTGGGACCCAAGAGACCTAGAAACTAGTTCAAACTCAACTAGTGACTCACCATAAGACCCTGGCAGAATACTTTCTCTTTCTAGACCTCAGTTTCCTCTTCTGAGTAAAATTTAGGTACTGAACTACATTAACATTTCTGCGAAATGAAATTATTCACATACTAATGATCATAATGCTTGCTGCTTCAGTTATACCATCTTTACTTTTACACAATCCACTCACTTTTTTAGTTACCAGTGTCTTAAGCAATTAAAACTATAAAATAATGGTTTGATGGGCTAGTTATATTTTCAAAACATATTACAAAACTTCTAAAATAAAAATTGATTCATGTGCCACCTGAAATCATTCGTACCACAGTGATATATACATAACCACACTTTTGTAAACCCTGAACTAGGTATTTCTAAATCCCCTTCTAATTCTAATGTTCTTATCATTGAACAGGCTCTATCCTAATTCCTGTTAACCCAATCCAACCTGGCTAAAAGCTGGATGAATACTTAGATGGTGACGGTCTTCCACAGCCAGCCCAGAGGACATTAGGTAGGGACAAGTAAAGTATCAGATGAATAACTGCTACTACATTCCCCCAGCTAATCCAAAGAAACAGTGCCTTTAATTTCTTCTAGAATTTGTACTGAGTAAGATAAAACACTTTATTTTCAAGAGTTTTTTTTGGAGCAGTGATTGTTTCAAAGTTGACTATTAACATATGATCAAAGCATATGCCAAACAAAAATATCAACTTCTATATTTTTCTGCCCAGGGAAGGAAGGTTAGGAAAATATCAAGGAAAAATACAGTTTACCCTTGAACAGCAAATTGAGCTATGCAGGTACACTTATACGTGGATTTTTTTTCAGTAAATACTGTGCATGTATTTACTCTTCTTCATAATTTTCTTGATAAAATTTTCTTTTCTCTAGCTTACTTTATTGTAAGAAACAGTATTAATATACATAACATACAAAATATGTATAATCAATTGTTTATGTTTATGTCATTGGCAAGGATTTCAGTCAAAAGACTGTTTAGTAGTTAGGTTTTGGAGGAGTCAAAGTTATATGTAGACTTTTTAGTGCCCCTAACAGTGTTGTTCAAGGGTCAACTCTATGTAAACTAAAGGAAACACACTACCTTAGGTTTTATCCAAAGAGTTGTTGAAAGCATTTGGGAAGAACTTCTATTCCGATTCAATATTTTCTAGTTCAATCTCATGCCTCATAGAAAACACACAGAAAAACCTATTTTTTTTTTTTTATGACATCCAGCTTCTAATGCTGAGCCAATTATCCTGAGTCTACTAGGGAGTTTGATTCAAGGATTGATTGGGGACACAATCAGTGAAGGGAACAATGGCTACAGAATATGCCAAGCATCTAATCTTTCCCTCTTAGCAAACATTTCAAAAAGCAAACATACACATATATACAGTCAACTCTTGATATTCTACCTATTATTAAATGAGAAGAGGCAAGATAAAACGTTCTAATAAATTTTTAAAATTCAAATCAAGTTAATGTGCTATAAAGCAAAAATATTACAGACCAGAAAACAATCTATGAATGAAAAACATGAACTTTTAATAAATATTTAATTATAAGTACACATGCCAAAAAGGGCTATATTCATCTCATGTGTATAATTTTAACTCAGTATCAAGACTTAATTTTTAACTGCTGAATTAAGATTATTGCTTTATGCAATAATCTTATTTTAGCATTAAAGATAATATGTGGCTTTGGTTGAACTAGCCACAATGCTTACTGATGAGATCTTAATGAGATCTTAAATGCCAAACTAATGAAGCCAAAATTCTGGATATAGATATCAGGTAATTCAGCTTTTAATAGCGATATCATCTAAATGTGTAGAAAAAATATTTTTCTCACATTTGCATTAATTTATTGATGACAAGAATCATGGAAATGTAAAAAGCAGAAATAGTTCATCTTTCTGTTCTATGCTCTAACTAAACAAGAATATGAGAGTGAATTATATTTTAAATTTCTCACATTAATCTTGTTGACATTATCTAATTAAGAACCATATTTACTACTAAAATAAAAATGCATACAGCTTGTATATTTAAAATAATAACAGGATATTTTTATTTAATGTCAAAAACATAAAAGTAGTTTGCCTTTTAACATATGAACTCTCCATTTTGGTTGATCATTATCACCCTTTTAACATAAGCAAGGCAAAATTATCCCTTATTCGTGATTATACTCTTGAACCGGAACTGGCTCACCTCCCAATGACTTCACAAGTATCTGCTTCAATTAATTTTGAGAAATAAAATAACCCAATCATTCTTTAGTTTTCTGATGCCTCTGCAAAATATATCTGAAAAAAATATCAAAATAAATTGCTGCATAATAATATATAGTGTACTTTCAAATCAAGTTTATATCTATCCCAGTATCTGGGATGATATATTAGTTATATAGCTAAACAGGAATGTTATATGTTTAACAAAACTGTCCTTCCTAATTAGTTTTTAGTGTTTTAAGTCTGCTCCATTTCAATCAAATCTGCCCTATTTATGCCTTTTATGAAACATAGGAATAATATAATCAGAGGGTTAAAAATCTTAGACCTCATGAATTAACTATCTCCTCATTAGAAACTGGGGCCCAAGAGAGGAAGTGTCTTGGTCAAATTCACACAGTTAACAATAGAGAGATCCAGGTTTTGACATGAAATTGCAAATTACTGATGGAAATTTTTTACATTAATTTTATGATTTGCTTCCTGTTGTATTTAGCACACAAAAATTTAGGGCTGGTTCTAACAGTACATACAAAAACAAAAACATGAAAACAAAAAGCTCAATTCCTTGAAGATTTCACTCATAAAAAACCTCTAGAGAAGCTGCTCCAAAAAAAAAAAAAAAAAAAAAATGCCAACTTTACCTTAAAACAAATTTTTATAATTATTAAAAATTTCTGAAGGCTACACAAGAAGTTTAAAAATGGCTCTCTCTGGTGAATAGAAATGGGGCATCGGAAACAGGAGTATAAGAAAAACAAGTTTTAAGAACAAAGCAGATACTATTCCGCTCCAAATTTATCTTCATCTTTAAAAAAAAGTGGTGGAGTACAAGGATACCCTCTAACATTAATAGATTTATATTTCCAACAAGACAGTGAGAGAGAGAGAAAGAAAACAAAAAACCAAGCCCTCCTATTACTTACAGTTCTACAGATCATAGAGGTCTCAAAGTGTTTGGCACATAATCGATAATGTTTATTTAGCTGATCAGGTGTTTTATCTTCTAAGTCTGCTCTCCTACAATTTTCCACCCACTTCTGGCATCTATAAATAAAACCAAAATACAATTAAGGAATATGAGCTCAACATTTAAATTTCAGCATTCAGTTTCAAGGCAAGTACATATTATGGACCATGGATTCCTGCTACCCTCTACTCATGGAACATAACATAATTTAGTGGAGCTAATTAATAACAAAATGAGAGCTGGAAGAAACTTTAGATATCATTTAGTACATTCAATTACAGACAAGATTAAGAACTTGCTCAGAGTCATAGACAATATTGGCAGCAGAACTAGAACTTGAACCTGTGTCTTTCAATTCCCAGGACTCAGCATCAGAGGACTCATTCACCAACAGTTCAAGTAAAAAGTTGTACAACCACAAAGCCAACAGTCTAATATTCCCTAAGAATCTCAACTTAAACAAGTATATAAAACAACACTGTTGTTGTAGAAAATTAGTAAGTACATATTCTATAAATAACTAGTTTCTTATAGAAGCATGATGGTCTTATTATAAATAAGATTTATTATTTACAATATGTACAGACTAGATTGCAAGCTATATGAATGCAGGGATTATGTCCACATAATCTAGTACACAGGTGTTGAAGATAGTGAACAAAACAATGTCCATGACCTCTTGGTACTTAAATATCTGCAGAAAAACAAATAATAATAATAATAATAATAATAATGCTGATGATGATAATGATGCTGCTGCTGCTGCTTACCAAGCACTTATTATGTGTCAGATACTGTTCTAAATCCTTTCCAAAGAGGGTGCTATTATTATCCTTTACGTGCAGATGAAGAAATAAAGGCATAGAAACGTTAATTTGATAGAGGTTACTAGATCTTTCATTCCTCAAGTTTCTAAGAAAAGTTCTACAAGAAGCGTCACACATTTGAAAAGATTCATTTTTATAATTACATCATAGTACAGTTTCTTAACATTACACTTCACCCCTCCACACACATGCACTCTAACACTAAATTCCTTCTGCACTCAACATGTAAAACCACAGTGAAATGTTGATTTTTCTAACCTAAACTAAAACCACAAGTAAATTGTGCAATATGATTTATAAGCATTTCACGTTTCAACATCCAAATATTTAGTATAATAACCGTCTTACTATAAAATAATTTGCCATACTGATACAGTTAAGTTTGTTTTTTAATTCTTAAATCTCTGGAGACCTTCTACACAGAATAGTCCTGTATGTATTATCTCTGAACTAGGCTGAAAAAGCTTTCTGATACCAAGAGCATTCAGATCTATCAAGAATAGATTGGACAGATAGCTCAGTTAATGATACTTATGTCTTCCAGATCAAATACCTAGAATAAATCTAGTGCAAGACCTGTAATAGAAAACAAATTTTTAAATACCTTAAATAGAGGGATATACAATTTCATGGATTGGTACACTGAATTCTAAAGATATCAATTCTCCCCAAATTGATTTACTGAATCAATACAATCACAATCTCAACAAGTTCTTTTGTGCTTATCTCTGTGTGTGTGTGTGTGTGTGTGTGTGCATGCGTGTGCGTGAGAGAGAGAGAGAGAGAGAGAGAGAGAGAGAGAGAGAGAGAGAGAAATGACAAGATTCTAAAACTTTTTATACAGCATTTCAAAGGACCAAGAATAGTCAAAACGATCTTCAAAACACTCTTGAAAAAACAGTTAAAAGACTTATACTACCAGATATTAATACTTATTATAAAGCTTATTATGACAGAGTGGTATTGGCACAAGATAAAACAAAACAAAATGGAGAGCTATAGATACTTAAAAGGTATCATTGCCCAGCAGTGATGGCAATTTTTTTTCAATAATGCTGAGTCAGTTGGCCATCCATATGAAGAAAAGAATCTTGGCCCCTACTTTCACACCATATACACGAAAATAAATTCCAAGTGAATTGTAGATCTAAATATGAAAAGTAAAACAATAAAGCTTCTAAAAGGTAACACAAGAGACTATCTTCTTTATCTTGGACTAGACAAAGATCTCTTAAAGAAGGTGAAAGAAAGCACAAACTCAAGGAAAAGATCGATTAATTAGGCTACTTTAAAGCTAAAAACTTCTTCATTAAAAGAAGCCATTTAAGAGTGAAATGGCAGCCCACAAAATGGAAGTAGGTATCTGCAATATATATATCCAACAAGGGACTCATATCCAAACTATACATGAAAAACTCCTACAAATAAATCAGACAGCTCAATATAAAAAACGGGCAAGAGACTTGAACAGGCAATTTGCAATACAAGTTATCCAGATGGCCAAAACACATGCAAAAAAAAAAAAAATTATCATGAAAAAGCATTCTGAAAAAAGCTCAATCTCAATAGTCGTTAGGGAAATAAATATCAATTAAAACCATAACAAAATATTACTACATACACAGAAGAATGACTACAATGTAAAAGTGGTAATACCAAACGCTGAGAGGTGAAACAACTTTGCCTATCTACAGTAGAAAGGATAAACTGTGGTATACTATTACAATGGGAATGAATGGACTTAACTAGATCTCACAATGTTGAGTAAAATCAGCCAACTGGACATACTATATTACTCTTTTTAAATTAAGTTCAAGGATAGGCAAAACTCATCTATGGTGCCTGTGCATAAAGAGTTAACAGAGCAGGTCTAAGACTGCTATCCTTAGAAAGGTTTGTTTTTAACACTGGCCTTTTGGCTGGTGTCTGGGAACTTGGCTAGTAAATTGTTTCCTGTGCTGACATAAAACTTTCACTAAGTAATCAGGTGGCTCACTGTGCCTAGACTGTTTGTACAAACAATATGATTTATACTGAACACTTGCCTTCCTTCTGGGAGTCTGGAATTTTAGTATATGCCAAGTTAGAGTGTCTGTGACCAGACTCCAATAAAAACTTCAGGAACTGAGTCTCTAATGGGCTCTTCTGGGCAGAATCATGGCACACATGTTGCTATATTTTCATTGCTGGGAAAAAGTGGGTTCTGTGTGATCCCTCCATGGGAGGGAGAGAACATATGAAAGCCTACGTACGCATGCCTCCGTACTCCACCTGTGTCTTTTTCCCCTTATGATCTTATGAGTGTTCTTACTACATTGCTGTAGTAAATCTCAGTACAACTATATGCCTAGTCCCATGAGTCCTAGTTAATCTCTGAATACGTGGGTGGCCTTGGAGACCTCCAACACAGTGGTGATAGTAAGAGTAGTGGATACATTTGGGGAGGAGTAACAACTAGGAGTGGACACAAAGGAGGCTTCTGAGATGTTGGTAATATTCTGCATCTCGAACATTACCGGGATATGTTCATTTTGTAAAAATTCATCAAGTTCTAGACTACCATTTTTGCACTTTTTTCTATTTATTCATATATCAAAAATCAGCTTCCTCTTCCTCTTCCCCTTTACAATAATCAACTAATCTTATGTGTGTGATGTCAGACAGTGGCTACCACTGGGAAGAGGGAGTTTGGGATGTTAGTAATATACACATATATTTTTTAATCTGGGAAAAAGTCTCATGGACATGTTATTTGAAAATCCAATACGCCATATACTTATAATTTGTGATCTTACAATTTATAGCAATAAAGTTATAAAAATTACATACATCCATGTTTTTACATATATGTATTTATGTACATGTATGTGTGTATAAGACTTATTAAGCATATATTTGTATGCTATATAAATGTATGTGTGTATATATTCACATAATTATCTCTCCATTTTTTTAAACCAATGTTCCCCCTTTCCTAGCTCTCTCCCCCTCACTGCTGTGCCCTATACTCTAGGCTCTGTAGCTTTTTCCCTTAGCAAAGTAAAATGACTCCCCAAATCCATCTACTTCAAAACTGGTCTTTTGCCCTTCTCTAATCCCTTCTACTTGCTGAAAGAGCAAATGTTTTAAAAAGCCAATTTGAGGATAATTTATCTTGCTTATGATCCTTTGTGTTTATTACCCTTAGGATAAAGCACCAACTCCTCACGTCTTAGAAGATCCTGCACAATCTGGCCCTTGCTTACCTTTCCACCTTATGTCCCACCACCCATCTACTCTCTCTGACCCCATACATGCCTTACTTATGTTTCATGAATGCACCGTGATCATTTCTATCCTAGGGCTATTCTCCATACTGTTTATTCAGCCTAGTACCCTCTTCTTGTTGCTTTTTTCCAACTCTTTTGCCCAGGAAAGCCTATGCAAAGATTAGCCCTCAAACTGTAGCTCAAATGTCATCTCTTGAGGGAAACTTTTCCTGATCCAACTATGTATACATATTTGTGTATGAGTATGGATTCACAAACACTCAGGTAGGTAAGGCTCTTGTCCACCTCTCTATATATGGTCTTTCAACATCCTATATTTATCCTGCCATATTATTACTATCAGTATAAACATGTTCTAGTATCTTCCATCTAAAAACTTCCTGAACCCTGACCATCTGCATAGCAAAACTAGTTAGTCCATTTTTACTGTATCCACTTTCTTATCTTAATCTCTCCTTAATCAATTCCAATGAGACTTCTGCTTTATCCTTTTCCACTGAAACTGCTCAAGATTACTAAAACTTCCATCCTGCAAATCCAATGGTCACTTTCTATATTCCTCTTAATCAATCCTTCTTTCATACTATTCAACCAAAACTGACTACTCTTTTTTAAATTTTGTTTTTAATTTTTTCCTTCAATGATCTCCTAATATGCATTTCCAAAAATAGATTCTAAGGAACACTAGTCAAAAAATTGTTCCATTAAAAAAAAAAGATTTAATGGTCAAATAAGTTTGGGTAACATTACCTATTTTATCCTACTCTTAGGGTTTCAAATATTCCTGGAGGACTTTGAAAAAATTAGCTAACCTCTCTGTGTGTGCTTTGGTCATCTGAAAGCAGGGACTACCTCAAAATCCACTGCAAGTATTAACATAATACATATAAAACATACAGAACAGTGCCTGGCACATAGAATATGAAATATCCTATAAGAAATATTATTATCATTATAACTCATGGCATTATATGGATTAATGAGATGACATAAAAGTACGATTATATTTTACAGAAGGGATTCTCAAACTTCATACTCTCAGGATCCCTCTACAGTCTTAAATTACTGAGGACTTGAAGAGCTTCCAAATATGTGGGTTTTCTCGATCAATACAGAAATTAAAGCACTTTTTTCAATATTTGTTAATTCTAAAAATAGTAATTCCATTATAGGTTAAAACAGATAACATTTTAATGAAAAACAATTATATTTCCCAAAACAAACAAAAAATATTTAGCGAAATGTTCAGTTAGTATAGTGGAAAAAATGGCATTATTTCCCATCTGCCCAAATCTCTTTAGTGTCTAGCGTAATAGAAGATAGCTAGATTCTCACATCTGCTTTTATATTTAATCTGCTGCTAAATGTGTTAGTTGAAGTATATGAAGAAAATGTGGCCTCATGCTGATACGCAGTTTAAAAAGGTTATTAAAATATTCCTCCTTTCCGACATAATTGTGGATGTTCTTTGATACTAAAGTAAAACTCCACAAGTGGTGGTTTTTTAAAGATTAGTTGAAATATGTGAAACCAGACCAATGTGCTTTATCGCACTCTGACAGTTACATTAAAATCTATTGGTCTATCTTGTATTTTGAATAGAGCTTTTATCCATGCATGTCTTTGTAAAACCATGAATGGTAATGCATTTCATTATACAATATATTTTAAAAGTCACATTTACAATATCGCCATTGATCTCATCAGAAAAGTCTAAGTATTAGAGAATTGTCAAATTAAGGGTAGTATATATAAACTTTCCAAAATTTTAATTTTTGCTTGAGAATCAGTTGTTTTCCTCTAAGTAGCAGGCTTATTTCATTCATTACTGAGAAAATGTCTACTAAACACACCTGCATCTGAATAATACTTATAAAATTTTAGAAAATACAACACACAACTTACCAGAGCAATGATGTTATTTTATATATGTAGCCCCTGAAAACCTCCACTATATCCTTCAGAGAGAATGAGCATGCAAAAGGCAAATAATGTCAGAGTGCTATTATAAAAATAGTTTTTACCTTGTGGATTCTTTGAAAGGGTCTCGTGGACCCTCATGAGTACCTGAAAGACTACTGTTTTACATTTTACAAAGTGGAATAAATCAACTTTCAATTACTTTTGATTAAATTACTGAAAAGATCTTGGAGGACCTCAGCATGTCATGGGTGAGTTCGTACTAACACTCTAATAGGAGCAATTTATTAGGTCAACTTGTACCTTCTCACCTGGTCTGGAGATGAGCCACTGTAAACTGCCCCCAGGTTTCCTGCCAAGCTTTGGCAATAGTCAAGCCATTCTGGAGCAATCCAAGTTTAGACAGTTCGGGGGTATTTTTTTTACTTTAATTTTAGGTAATCTATGGCCTCCCTACCACTGCCCTAAGTTGTGTTTATTCTATTATTTTATATTAAAAGGAATGAAGGAAGAAAAGAGAGAGGAAGGAAGGAAGGGAGAGAGGGAGACAGGGAGGGAGGGAGAGAGAGGAAGGAAGGAAGGGAGGGAGGGAGGGAGGGGGAAGGGAAAGGGAGGGAGGGGGGAAGGTAAGAAGGAACAGCATATTATACTGCCACTTTTTCGAAGCCAAGAAGCTCTATTATGGTATGAAATTCTACAGTGCCCTTTATTAATTACACTCTTGAATTGTAAATTACTCCTAAATAGCTGTTTCTAAGAATGTGGATGGGAAATGTATTATTTAATAGCATTAAATGTGTTTATCTTTATTGTTAGTAAAAAAGTTACTTAACTTTTGAAAATAGGTTAGCAATGTGACCTTCTGTCAGCCTTCCCTACAATCCATTTTCAGAAAAAGCTAGTTCTAACTAATAGCCCTTACAATACTGTTATTAATTCAATAAACACCTCTGGAAACTACTTCTTATAACTTTAGCATGGTGGGGAAAAACACTGTCAAACACAGTAGAATTTGAAATCCTATAGTATAAGATTTGGTTTGGATAAAAAGTTAAGACCTTGAAGACATTATGTTATGCAAAATAAGCCAGACATAAAAGGACATTCCATTTATATGAAATACCTAGAACAAATTCATGGAGACTGAAAGTAAATTAGAAGGGGTTGGGAAGAGTTACTGCTTAATGGTTATAGAGTTTTTGCTTGGGGTAATGAAAAAGCTTTGGAAATATATAGTGATGATAGCTGCGTAGCACTGTGAATGTAATTAATGCCACCGATTTATGCATTTAAAAATGATAAAAATGGCGAATTTATGCTATATATATTTTACCAAAATTTTAAAAAAATAATGTAATATGCTGAAAATCATTGAATTATATACTTTAAATTGGTGACCTGTATGGTATGTAAATTATATCTCCATAAAGAAGTTTTAAAAAGTTAAGAAAAGTTCACAATTTGGTCTTGAAATAGTCAAAGGGCTCTTACATAGAAAAGAGCACAGATTTGCTCAGTGTGACCATGGGGGCAAAATTAGGACCTCCAAAGCATTAATTAGAAGGAGGACTATTTCTACCCCAAACAAGGAAGAAATAACAGCCAAAGCTGTCCAGAATCCTCAAGTGTCCTCCCACAAAGCAGAGAATCATCATTGGAAATTTTTTAGCAAAGGCCCACCTGACAAGAATGCAAGGGGCCCCTTAAGGGTTCATAAATACCTTGAGAGTGGAATGTGAAAGTGTTATCTGTCTCTTCTCAAGGAAGAGTTCCTATGTTAGAGTCTCATAGGGAACAGTGGCCACAAAAAAAAAGTTAAAAGGCCACTACTATTGAGGGAATTCCAGCATTTCAAGGGATATTGCACTAGATCTAAAAATTTCCAAACCTGAGACTGTATGCCCCTACAAGTCAGACACTCCACTAAGGAGTATAATAAAAACAGCATTCACTACATATGGACACAAATGATGCGTGGTCTAGAACGGACTAGTGGTGCCCTCATTAGGCAAGGAAATATACTCCTAGGAATGGCCTTGGGCTAAATTTTGGGTAAAATGAAGATAATGCTTACTGAGGTAAGATCCAGTCAGATTAAGATGCTCCCCTCCTCTGCTCCTATAGCTCACTCTCCTGAACTAGTTCCTCCCTTATCTCCCTGAATTTTAAATACCAGGAATTCCCCAGTGCTCAATCCTCAGACTTACTCTGCTTTATTTACCTGGTACCATGGCTTTAAATAGCTTCTATAAACTGAGAACATCCGTATTTACAATTTCCAGTCTGAAATTCTCTAAATGCCAGATCTGTATATCTTTAATGGTTTTACCTCATAAATATTTAGGTCACTGATCTAAATATGGGCCATTCTGTGTTCATTTCTGGATATGGTATGAAGGCATTTATTTTGAACATCTATCAGGTGTCCCAAACCTAATCTTTAATATTCCTCCTCTCAGTCTTCCACAGCTCAGTAAAAGTTCAGATTAAAAATCGTTTAGAGTCATTCTTGACTTCTCTTTTTCTTTTACAACCTCCATCTAAACCATTAAAACTTACCTCCTCCTCTTCTATTTCCTGAATTATTATAATTGCCTTTAACTGGTCTTCCTGCTCTCACCTTTACTTCCCTACAATCTATTTAACAAGAGGCCAGCAGTTCTGTTTAAAGTATGTCTCTCTGCTCTAAATCCTTAAATGACTTCCTATCTCAGAATAAATGCCCAAAGTGCTTTTCATGGCCTACAATGTCCTACACAATTTACTCCTACCCCACCCTCTACACACATGCTTTTCTGGTCTAATCTTTTCTCTCTCTCTCCTTTTTTTAAACCAGCTCTAGCAGTCCACAGACCTCTGGCCGTACCTCTAACAAGCTTTTGCATTTACTGTTTCTAAAGATTGGAATGCTCTTCCCCTAGCTATCTCCAAGGCTGGCCTCCTCAGCTACCTCTCTGGTCTTTGCTCAAATTCACCTTAGTGAGGCCTTCTCTGATGGCCCGTGTTTAAAATAACAATTGTGCCTCCCAACCACTATTTTCCTGCCCCCACAACATGTGCTTCTTCTATATGGTATTTAGCACCATGTGACACACTGTATATTTACTTGTCTATTTTCTCCCACTAAAATGTAAACTCCATGAAAGCAGGGACTCAATTGTTCATCTGTACTCAAATGTGTACATCAAATTTGTACATCAAATTCGTGTAGATCAGTGCTCAAAACAATGCCTACCTAGCACATAGTAGGCCTGCAATAAATATCTGTGGATCTATTAAGTAGCATGTTATAATCGCTCGTTTTATCTGCCTCTAATAGACTGTGAGCTTTCTGCAGGCAGCAACACTGCCTCATCCACCTCTGAATTTCCAGCACCTAATACACATAATAAATGTTGATCTGACGTGAACAAAATCAACGAGAGGCCAAGGGAAAATCCTCAGCCTTTCAAACACAGTCCCTGCGCTATCACTCTATAAATACATGTCAAGGTCTATAGGTTACCTCAAGGAAGAGGTTTCTATACCAATTCTCTTACCCTCAGGGGTACTCTCCCCTCCACATCCCGTTATCTCCACAATAACCAAGTAAGATAATGAGTAATGGTGAGAGTCAGAATATGAACCATTAACAAGGTCGAAGGAGGAAATATCTGTGACTTGACTTGAGATCAAAGAAGGTGGCCGGACTCCAAAAAAGAAACTGTCGGGGTTGGTGGTACCAAGTCCCTCTTTTGACAGCTAAGGAAACTAAAGCCCAGAGAAGAAAGCGACTTACCCGAAGCCACACAACAAACTACACAGGGCAAGAACCCACCTTATCCCGCCTGCGCACTACCCCAGTTGCCTCTTATTTCGGGTGTTGAGCCCTAGGCGCCGAACCCTCATGCGCGCACGTGCTCCGAAGTCCCCGGGTCCCCGCCCGCCCACTGCTCGCGGCCCGTTCTCCTCCTGGGTCTAAGGCTGGGATCCACGACTGTGCCCCCCCCACACACCCCTCTCAGCCTGGAGCCTCCCCGGGGTCGGCGGTGGACAGGGCACACCGCGGCGGTGGGCCCGGGCTGCCAGCTCTGCGCGCGCCGCTTACCTGGCCGGATCCCGCGGGAACCTGAAGAAGGCCAGATCCGACTGCGTGCTCTTCCGCGTGCAATTGGGGGCCGCGCAAAAGTTCGGCATCGTCGCCCGCCCGCCGGCCGGCCCAGCGGTCCCCTCCCCGCCTCCTCAGGGCAGCCCGCCCGCCCGTCGGGGCCGGGGAGGGGAGCCAGGCCGGCCGGCCGGCTCGGCAGGGCCGACGCGCTGGGGGGAGGGGCGGGCGGGCTAGAAGCCGCGAGGGGCAGGAGGGGCGCCGCGGTCCGAGGCCGAGCTGGGGACGCGGCTCCACAGTGCTGTGAGCGGCCGGGAGGATTTACCGCCGCCGCCGCCGCTGGTGCACCTCCCGCCCGCCCGGGACGCTGCCGCCTCCTTCCCACAATGCACCCTGGCGCCCGGGGGTGCCCTCTCTTCCCTTAGCCTTTCTCCCCCGCCCCTTCCTTTCCACCGACTTCTCCGCAGGCGGGCACGCGCAAGGAAGCGCGCTTGCCCGGGTGTGGCGAGGTGGAGGCGGGGCCTGGCCTGGGCTGTTGCAGTGCGCCTGCGCAGGCCTAACTCGCGATGGGGGGGAAATTGCGCATGCGGGCGTGTCTCCCGGGACTCTAGAGCCGGCGGGCCCTGGGCCTTTCCGGTAGGTTCGGCGTACGCGGTTTTCGGCAAATCTGGGGTGAGCTTGCATGTTACATCACTGGTGCACCTCTCTTTACTTGCTTAAGATGCCACCACTTAGGCCTCTATTGCAGAAATCACCATAGACTTTTTAAAGGCCGCGGAATCGGGAAGACCTTGATGACTGATTTGTACACTACCAGCAGATTTGCGTTCAGGAGTTGGACGTGGACATGTGTTGTAGATTTCATTTTTTTCCTCCAGCTTTGCACCTACTCTTTGACCCCATTAGCTCCTCAGGACGTGCCTCCCCAACCTCAACGGGAACCCGAGGGGCGAAAACTCAAAGAAGCAATTAACTCTTTCCTGGTGAGGCTTCCAGAGGAGCAAGAATAGCGACCTGATTCCACCCGCAGCCCTATAGAGGTTGGTTCCTCTGTCTTCCCCCTCACGATCGTGGCCTGTTAACGATCGTGGCCTGTTAACGTTCCTGTGTTAAGTGCCAGAATGAGTGACCGCTATCTAGAACAAAGGATTAGTATCAAGTTTTGTGTAAAATTGAACAAGTCTGCAAGCGAGACCAACCATCTTTTAAAAGAAGCTTATGGGGATGAAGTCATGTCCAGGGCCAGAGTTTTCGATTGGCACAAAAGGTTTAAAGAAGGGCGGGAAGATGTTCGAGATGATGCCCGAAGTGGTCGACCAGTTACCCACCGGACAGATGAAAATATCCGGAAGGTCAAGGACTTAGTTTGTTCAAACAGGCAGTTAACAGTGAGGATGATGGCTGAAGAGTTAAATTTAGATAAAGAAACTGTTAGACTCATTCTGAAAGAGAACTTGAACATGAGGAAAGTTTCTGCAAAAGTTATATCTGGTATTTTGAGAAATGACCCTAAATCTGGAAAACTTGACCTTCATTCTGACCTTTCGAAAGAAACTAGGAAAAATAGCTTGTGTGTGAAGAAAAAGGTAACAGGCTCTGAAACATGGAGTCATCTCCAGTGTGAAGCTAGTGGAGAAATACCTCCGCTTGTATCCCATCCCAGAATCCACTGTTCTGCCAACCACCTTCTGCAGGTGTCATCTTCAACTAGCCTTCCCACAAGGGCGACTCAGGATTGGTTCACACCGCGGTGAAAGGACTATGAGGTAGCTGAACCTGAGCTAGAAAGCTGTTTCACTGTTAGGCACCTTCATTTGCTCCTTGTCTATTTTCAGTCTTCTCTACCACCACTCCCTACATGTCATGACTCTTCTAGTTACTCTGCTAGACTGTTGGGCCATCTTCTTTGTTCTTCACAACTTTGAAGAACTTTTGGCTGTTGACTTCTCTTTCTTGCTTGTCCTTGATTTCTTTTGCTTAACAAGTGTGGATCTCCTCACTGCCCAGACCTTAGGTTGTTGTGGCTGTCCTCTTTCTTTGTTCTTAGCATTCTGCCTCGGGACCATACCAGTGAGAGGTGGGAACAGGATCTCCTGGAGCCTGTATCTCTTTGCCCAGGGAGTCATACTTTTCTGGGAAGACCCCAAGAGAAGGCCTCCAGTTCCAGCCTGCTTCACAGTCTGGGCCTGAGGTGCAGTGCAGAAGGAAGTGACATGCTGCCATAGTAAGTAATGCTAAGGGCCCATCTAGCCCAAATGATTCAGTGCGAGCCCCTCAGAATTTGGGTTGGCTACCCATACTGAGCTCACAGACCTATCTCTCATGAAAGAGCTGAGTTTGTTTCAGTCTAGTACCATGCTTCGCATCTCCTACTCATTCGGATATCCCCTCTGCTGGAAGAGGAGGATCTGGTTCTAGAAAATATAAACCAAAGGACTCAGGCCCAGGCTGTGATGTGTAGGGAGGAAGATCAGGTGACACTTTAGAGTCTGCATTAAGGGAACCTGCTACCTATATGTTGATTCCCACACAGCAGCCTGTTTTTAGTAACTAGTACCAACATTGTCAAGTGTTTTTTGAGCACCTGAAATTTTTAGAACACTGATGGGGATTGACAATGTGAAGTTATGAAACAGGATCACCAAGGCGGAGTGGACTTCATGGATGAGGTGGTTCTTGAACTGGATCCATAAAGAAGGATGGGTAAAGGGCCTAGAAAATTAGGGAAAATTTCACAGGCAGGTGGAGCAGCTGAGGCTTCGAACCTGCATTAGTAGGAAAATAATGTCACTTTTGGCTGAAATAGCAAAGTCTAAAGAGGAAGATAATGGTGGTGTAGAAGATGAACAATTTGGGATAATTTATTTCCTCTCCTCTGCCCCTAGCTCCATGCCAGTTGTTTATAAATTGCTTCCCCTAAGCCTGGGTAAGTTTATAATAACCCACTTGTTTGATTATCTAAATTTCCCATACCCTATCTCCCCAAAACCAGTCTCTACAAGTTCAGACTCCTTTATGTCTTTCTGCTTCTCTGTCAGGATTTATAGAATGGAACTCTTACCAAGTGGATTCCAAATAATACCTCATAGACTTGAAACATCTCAATGCCTGGTAGAGGTGCGGGCAGGGGGATGGTTAGTAACAGCATTTCACAGGATTAGCCAATCTCAGTTTTAGTCAAGGATTTTTACAGTTCCTATTATTTAATAAGTTGGTGGACAATGTTGATTGATAGTAGAGGCCCAACACTTATTTACAACAGTTATTTTAAATTCTGTTTTTCTCGTATCACCTTCAAAAAATTATAAGTTTTTCACTAATACCTATCCATTTGGAGGCACCATAAAATCTAGACCTTATCCCACAAATAAAAGATATTGTGCAAGAAAACTCAAACTAAGCAACAGCTTATAGACTTCACCTACTTAGCAATTTCTAGACATCCCATTTCAGGACTATTACATCTTCCCACGTTCGATGAGATCCTGGGTTCCCCGCAAACACTCCTCACTGCACTCTGGAACAAAGCCACCATGGCTGGCTCTTGCACTTTTGTGACAACTTCATATTAATCCTTACTCAAGCCCGGTAGTAATTGTTGCAGAATTGTGTGCTCCTGGGCCAGGGCCAGGATCCCACAATAGTACCTATAGGCATTATCCCCAACCTACTAAAACACAGGGATCCTGAGAGACTTATTTCTTGATTTCTTCCTGTCCTGTGTACAGGGCTGTAGTGTTCCTTCCAAAGCTGGACCAAGACCATGTTGGAGTGTAGGGTACCAGGAACAGTGTTGGTTCAGATGGAGTTTGAACACAGCAACCAGAAGCAGGTAATCAAGAGTGTAAATTCAAATTGTTCCAAGTAGCTAAAATGAAGAGGACTTATGATATTACCTTAGTTTACATCCCAAGTAGAAATCAGGTCAAACTATCACCTGAACCCATTGCCCATTTGCAAAGTTTCCCAGAAAATGTTCAATGAGATGACAAACCTAACATGCTTCAAATATTGGGGAAGTGAGAATACTGTTGTTACACTCATTCACAGCAAACCATTCACACATGGCTGCTCAGAATCACTAAACCTCAGACTAAAGCATGATTTAGGAGTATCCCCAGATGGGAGAGTTCTTGTATAACAGTACTCCTTATGTGCCTACCCACCAAATCTATTTTATTGCTAACATGAATTTTGCTCTGGCCTGCACCTTGCTGCCCAGGGCTCTTGAGTTCCTGATCATATAGTCTCAGGGTTCCACTCATCGTCTTGCCACAGGCTCTTGTCCTTGGCTTTGCTCAGACACCTCCCAGTTTATTCTCCACCAGTTTGCTCTTGTTCCTCTGTTTCCCTGGTGCTTTTGTTTTCTGGTTCTGGACCTCACCTCCCTCCAGTAGCTGTTTTTGGTCACTCTTGGTGTACTGATCTTGAATTGCTCTTTTGGTCATGGTGTTTCACTCAGCTTATACTCCTCTGATTTTTGGATCCCTCTTCCAGCTCCTACTTCAGTCCTATAGTCTTGAGTAAGGAGATTGTCTATTCTATTCTTGGCCCCAGGTTGCCTTCCTGTCCTCAGGGAATATGTTCTTGTTTTTGATAAGGGAGGAAAAAGCTCTTTTCTTGTTTTCAATAAGGGGCATACAAAGAACAAAGAAGCAGGTGGAGGGCGAGGGAGAGGGTCAGGGGGGAGGGAAGCTCCTTTCCACCAGTAGCTTCCAGGGCTTTTACTCCCCAGTGGCAAACATGTTACCAGTTTCTCAGTGAGACAATTTTGTTAATTCTAATACTCAGAAGTCATGAAAGTTTTTCAGAGATGTAACATCCAATCCATTCTCCCAGCAACTGTATTTTCCTGGCAGGAGAAGCTCCATGTAACTGTAGGAAATGCATGAAGCCTGGCTCTCTGTAGGATGTCAGGAAAGTTGGCCATCTACAGGCCTTGACCATAATTCTCAAGTTTAATCAGTTCATGAATTTCTTTAGCTTTCAGGCTGATCTCCCTGACGATTCCATCTAGTGGAATGCTATATGCCACAACTGGCAGTCCAGAAAGAATGGATACCTTCCAGGGTAGATCATCCTGTCGTTGATTTTATCCAGTTTTCCTATTACTGCACCCTACTTTACTCCACCTGTCCCACTGGTAATGATCAGAAACAGAAAGAAGAAAATGTCCGATAATCCTTGATTTTGAAAAGCCTGTAGATACTTCTGCAGCCTTCTAAATTCTGTCCCTGGTTCTGAATCCTATTGAAATGTCATTGTTTGGGAAGAACATGTACCTGGGGCCTGCTTTCTATAGCCTTCCTTTCAGATCCATTTCTTAGAATTCATACTTGCCATTGGAGATTTCCAGCTAAATCTGGATGCTAAATGATTTGAGGATATCTAGTAAAGAAGCAGGGTACTATTGGGGAACTGTCACTGTATCACAGTGACACTGTTCAACCAGCCTGCTATTTGCAGACATCATTGCCAGCAAGTTTCACTAGGCTCCTTGGGATTGCATCTCACCAGTGTCTCATGTGGCTCAATTAGTAAGAGCTTTTGCTTTCGGTACTGTTTACATAACCTTGTGTTCTATTTTGTAGTTGGATCAGACCACTCAGATTTTACCAGGCTTTTACATCCTATCCAAGGCAACCTTCATGTATTTATCTTATGCAGCCTCTGCCTTATTTGATCCTTGCAAATATTGTCCCAGTTGCATCACCCTTCTTCCAGTATTGATACTCAGAAACAAAAATTCTGTAGTGGGAAACTTCAGTACCTCTAAGGACCCACTTGTGTCTAGTGAAGGGGTCAGAAAGGGAAAAGTCTTAGGATCTGTGGGCCATACAGTCTATTATAACTACTAAACATTCTATTACAAAAGCAGACATAGCTAATATGGAAACAGGCATGGCTGTGTCCTAAGAAAAACTTTTTGTGGATGTTGGAATTTGAATTTCCTATAATGTTCACATGTTACAAAACATTTTCATTTTTTCAACCATTTAAAAATGTAAAAACTATTTTTACACTTCTTAGCTTTACAGCGTAGTAAAACATAGTAGGCCACATTTGGCCCATGGCTCATAGTTTGCCAACCCCTAACCTAATGTATATCAAGTGTGTATATAATCAAGTGTGTATATAAAATGACAAATGATTGATTCTCTTCCATCAATAACATTGTTAATGCCAAATTGATCGGGCAGTGCCTGACAATTTACTGTGTAGAAATTGTGGAATATTGAAGGGAATCTTTATGGTACCTGGAGAGTGAACTAGAGGTGAATGATTGACGATTTTACCTTGACCCTATTCTGGTTCACAAAATGAGTTTTGTGCTGTTTTTGACTAAAAATGATAGTACACAAACTACTACCTATATATGTCTGTAATATCTCAAAAAAAACAATTTTGGAAATATTGCAAATGGTACCAAGTTGCAACCAGTAATAATGAACTGAAGGTGGTTTCAAAATATACTTGACGATAGGCAGCATTTGAATAAGTTTATCACCTACAAAAGTGACTACTATGGAGGTGACAAAACTCACCAAATTATGTTTTTTTGCATATGTGTAGAAAAATTATGTTTTTGTTTTTGTTTTTTGGTGGGTTCCTCCCCCCCCCCCCCAACTGGTGCCAAGCTTGTCCTTTTAGGTGTGTTTACTTGTTTTCCTCCTAAAGAGAGCCATATTGTGTTACCTTCATTTAAACTGATTTTCCAAAGTTGAGTAGAATCTCAGGATTGTACAGACCTTTACATGAGTGTTTAATCCAGTCAGTCATGTTTCCCTTGAATCTAGGAGTGATTAAATCCTACAGCTGCTGAAAAACTACATCTGAAAGAAGATTCTGTGTTACTTCAACGAATTTTTATTTAATAAGCTGTATGTGCCAGGCACTGTCCTGTGTGCTGGGGTACAGCAATGTACAAAACGGATACAGGCATTAGATCTGACAGTCTGAAATCTAATTATATTATTCCACTTTTGCAAAACTTCTGTTGCTTGAACACACACTAACTCATTGTTAATTGCATACCTGGAAATAGGTATGACCTTTGCCACAGGCGCGCTCTGTATGTTCCACTTAAATTTTATTACCCTTTAGACAGATCTCTGTTGGTAGAAAAACACACTGGCAATGTTGGTAGTGTAAATTGGCAACAGCTTTCTGTAAAGCAATTTGGCAGTATCTTTCAGGAGCTTTAAAAATGTTTATATCTTCTGATTCTTTAATTTCCACTTCTGGGAATCTGTCCTAAAGAAATAGTCTAAAATGTGGGTGGAATTTATGCTTAACAATCCAGAAGTCCAACAGTAGAAAATTGGTTAAATAAATTGCAGTGTGACTATACAATAGACTATTATGCAGTCATTATAATTCATGTTTATGAAAAGTTAATACAGCTTGGCAAAATGCCTATAACATTAAGTGAAAAGAGATATATAAAATTGTATATATAAATCCAAAAATGTTTTTAAAATAACTAGTAAGGATATCCTGTGGGTGTTTGGAGTGTGAGTATTTTTTTTTTAATTTTCCTGTTTCTTACCTTTTAAAAAATATTCTCAAAATATTATTACTTTTATTATCAGAATAAAACAATGACACCAAAAGTTGACAATGAAAGAATGAGTGAGGCCAAACCATTAGTTTGGTCCATGAACAATTAACTGGCTTGGCTGACACAGAGGCTGTATGATATTGTGTTGTTAGTAGGAGCGGGACAGAAGGAAGAACAGCCTGCCTCAGAGGAGAAGGGGATATGACCAAAATCCCTACGGAAAACCAAAGTGATATGAGAAGACACCACAGGTGGCATGCACCTGTTATGTAGTCCTTGGTAGGTGAAGGAGCTTATAGGGATCAAGTATATTCTGACAAATGGAGAAAGATATGAAATACTCTCCTGGGTAAAATTAACCTCCTTTGGATTTTGTTCTTACCTTTTCTCATACAAAGTGAATATTCCGAAGATGGATTTTATTATAGCCGACTCAGTAAAGGATCCTTGAGCCTTCCTTACAATTTCTTAAGGATGGTAATGGCTTTCGATGTGCCCAGTCTACCTCCCCCCATACTAGGACACTCAAGCAACATGGATGTACACTAGAATATTTGGTATTCCACACTGAAAATACAAGCATATCATTAGTCATCTTAATTTTGTAACCTACACACACACAAAAAAAACTAAGCTTTGCAAGTGTTATTTTGTTGGTGTCCAGAATTACTGTACTTTTTATTTATGTCCAAAGAGTAATCATGGGATTTTAAAATGAGAAATGATGTAGATAATACCTGTCTATTGATGAAATTGTTGTGTTGGGAAAATGTGTCCTTCATTGTCGCTTTAGCAAAATGTTTATCATTAAAATGCTAAATATATCTCCTGGGTGAAATTTCAAACTTTCAAATAATGACATAAGGTAAATACAGATTTTATAGGCATATAAATTATAGATTTGTCAAGCTGGGAGAGTTCTTCAAGATCAAAGTCTAAGTCTCTTGGTTATAAAAAGAACAAAAGAGTGTGACTTGGGTTTTAGTTTTTCTTCTTAACAAGCCATTTGACCGGGCAATTCATGTGCACTCTTGGAACCACTGTAGTTTACTCATCTATAAAAGAATAATAACACCTATCTCGTAAAGTTTGTTTTGTTCATTCAACAAATAATTATTGAGTGCTTATATGTATCTGACATTATTCTAGACACTGAGGATGTAGCAATACACAAGTATTTCTCTTTATGAGCGTACATTTAAGTGAGGGAGACAGACAAGATACAAGATAAATGAATGAAAGCATAGTATGTTAGGTAGCGATATTAAATGTGAGGCTTACATTAAACAATGTATATGAGGTGCCCAGCGCAAGACCTGGCGTGTAGTAGGTCTTTCACTGGGCACCTCATATATATTAGTAATTTCCTTTGCTTCTTTAGTCTTCCTAACAGCTCCTGAATTACTCTACAAGATGGTAGTAATCGGCAAAAAGCCTGACCCATTGCTTTCTATCTCTTGCCAGTTAATAAAGCCTAAACCTGTTTTTGCTTAAGAAACAAAAGAATTCTTTTATTCTGTTTTGTACTTCTTGTATGGCAGATTAATCAAGGTGGCGCCTAAACACTGTTGGTAAATGGTCTTTTCTGAAGCCAGTTGGCAGGGGTCCTTGCCTAGAACTAAATGGCAGGTGTTAGGTCCACAAAGACAAATGCATAGTGTTATTGCTGTTTAAGCAAAACAGACTAGGAGACTGTAATTACTGTTTATCTTAAAAGATGTGGGCCTTGTGTCCTGTTCCAGACATTGGAGAACTGGGCAAAGTTCGCATTATTTATGAGAGACCAGGGCATTGACAAAAAGCCAGGAAAAGAGAATTTAATGCTTGTGGTATGTTTCTATTTCTGCTCATTGTAGAAAATTTGGAAAGTTCAGAAATATTTAAAGCAGCAGCTAAAAAGTCTACCCCTGGGGTTCAGGTGTTTCACCAAACCCATCTCTCTGCCTCAGTTTCCTTAGAAATATCCAGTGATCAGTCATTTACTGAATTTCTTCTTTGGGCCTGGGCCTGCACTAGGCACAGAGGGTACAGCCCTTTCCCTTAGGCCATGCCCAGCCTTGCAGGACAGCGACAAGGCCAGAGGTGGAAAGACCACTGAGAATGTCCTACCGTAGACTGTCAAGCTTTCCCCAAAGACAACTCCAAAGAACAAGCATTTATAAAGAATTTGAAACAAAAAATTGGATTGATCCCACTTAGAGTGATTGGGAGAATGAGAATGTGGATAATGAAGATGCAAAACAATACTGGTAACCAGCCTGCTGGCTGTTCCAGCCCAAGCTCTTCAAATGTGAAAGGGCCTGAGCTCTGTCCCCAAGGATTTGGTGTGCAGTTTTACCTCCCAGAAGAAACTGGACATTAGACTGTAGGCCAGTTCCTTGCTTTAAGAAACTAATAAGTGAAAATTCAGAGTTACAACCCAGATTAGATGAGGAAATTGGCCCAGGGAGGTTGAGTGACTTTTCTTGAATCACACATGTAGTTGGTGGCAGAGCCAGGATAATAATGAAGGGCTTTGAATTTCACTCAGTTCAGTGAATTTTTTCCGTTACTCCATTGGTAATAGTTTCCTCTACTGAAGTATACGTTCTTAAGATATTTTTAAAATAGAGGTCACCCTACATTTGGTAAATAAGATTTACCAACAGTGATTTACATGAAATTTTTAGAGACATATAGCATAGAAGGTGCTACAAAGGTTTTTCCAAGTTTCCCTGGCAACCAGGGTGTCCGGGTCCCCTGGTCCTTCCAGAGGTGTGTATTTCGTCGTTCATTTTTTCCAGATGTTCTTCTCAAGTAGTATATTATGTTTTGTGTTTTTAATATTTCTCATATACATTTAAAAAATCTGGGCACATAAATCCTAATAAAGTTCTCAACTATCTCCTCTATGCTGTCTAAAATTTCTGGGTGTGTTTATATTTATGACACAGTATCTGAAGGCATGAACACTATCACGTCATTAGGGTTTATATTCCTAAACTCTAGACTTGTGTTTCTAGATGTTCTGAAAATTCTTAACACTTCACTTGTAAATGCCACTTTATTATGCCATGACATTTCCATAGTAACATATATTTCAAACAGGAAAACAGGAAGCCGTGTGTGTGTGTGTGTGTGTGTGTGTGTGTGTGTGTAGGTAAGTAGTAGAATACATTGGGGTCGGGTGGGGGGGGCACATTGTAAATTCTAGTTATGTCCCCTGAGAACAGAATGTCTTGTGGGCCCACCTGGAACTGGTGGTATCCACCACCCACCAAATGGCCCCATCCTGGAGTCATACTTTCTTTGATCCTCACATGTGGTCAGGTCCATGCCTTTCCCTTAAGATTTCTTAGTGTCACCTACTACCAGACAGAGGTGGGTGATCACCTACTTGTCACTTCACTGTCCTAAAGTCCATCCTCTACAGCGCTGCACATGTGCTTTTTTTTTTCTTTTTTCTTTTTCTTTCTTTATTTTTTTTTTTTTTTTTTTTTTTTTTTTTTTGCACATGTGCTATTTCATTTGGAGTTTGCAGAAAGCTGGAAGCTTTTGACACTAGCATTTGACATCCTCTGCGTGGACTCTCCCTGCTGCCATCCACCTGGCAATCTCCTACTCATCACTGAAGACTCAGCTTTACCATTGCTGTTCTCCAGCCCCTACCCCTCAGTAAAGCAGTCACCCCAGTGTACAATGCACATTTCTTATGCCAAGGAAACTATAACACTTTAACCAAACCTAATCGTTTGCAGAATGTTTTTCCACCCCTACCACCCCGTGAACTCTTCAAAAGCCAAGAGCATATACACTTACTCTCTGTTGTTCCCTGCATCCAGAATAAAGCTTGCCAGAAACTGCTCAATAAATATCTGATAGATGAATGAAAAAATAGACTTATATACAGATGTCAAATTACAATGTTATATAATTATAAAATATAATTGTATTAACCAATGTTACCCCAATAAACTTAATTTAAAAAAATAGACTCATGATAATCGATTTTCTATTGTGATAAAACACATAATATTCACCATTTTAACCATTTTGAAGTGCACATTTCAGTGGCATTTAGTACACTTACAATGTTATGCAACCATCACCACTGTTCTGTTCCAGAACATTTTCCCCACTCCAAAAAGGAAACTTGTGTCCATTGAACATTCATTCCCCATTTTTACTCTACCCTCAGTCCCTGGACACTACTAATCAACTTCCTGTCGCTATAGGTTTGCCTACTATGGAAGTTTCATATAAATGAAATTATGCAATATATGGCATTTTGTGTCTGGCTTCTTTCACTTAGCATATTTTCAAGATTCATCCATATTAAAACATCAGGATTTAATTCCTTTTTGAGAATACAATATTGTATTGATTTCTACATTTTATTTATCCATTTATCCATCAATGGACATTTGGGTTTCTACCTTTTGAATATTATGAATAATGCTGCTATGAACACGTATGTACAAGTTTTTGTTTGAACACCTGTTTTCAATTCTCTTGGGTATATACCTATGAATAGAATTGCTGGGTCCTATTGTAATTTTGTTTAACTTATTGAAAACCACGGGACTGTTTCTCACAGTCATTGCACAATTTTACATTCCCTCCAGCAGTGTATAAAGTGAAGCTTTCGACTTCTCTGGGTTCTTGCCAACACTTGTATTTTCCCTTAAAAAAATTTTTTTTTTAAATTATACCCATCCTGGTGAGTGTGAAGTAGTATGTCATTGTGGTTTTGATCTGCATTTCCCTAATAGCTAATGATGTTGAGTATCTTATGTTTGTTTTTTTGTTTTTTGTCTTTTGTTTTTGGCCAGGTGTGTATGTTCTTTAGAGAAATGCCTTTTTAAGTCATTTGCCCATTTTTTATTTGAGTTGTTTGTCTTTTTGTTGTTAGGTGGTAAGAGATCTCTATATATTCTGGATTCTAGACCCTTATCAGATATGTTATTTGCAAATATTTTCTGCCATTTCGTGGACTGTCTTTTCACTTTCTTGATAGTGACTTTTGATGCCCCAGAGTTTTACATTTTGATGAAATCCAATGTATCTATTTTTTTCTTTGGTTGCTTGTGTTAAGAAACCATTGTCATATCCAAAGTTATGAAGATTTATCCCTATGTTTTCTTTCAAGATTTTTATGGTTTTATCTATTATATTTAGGTCTTCAATCCATTTTGAGTCTTGGGGGTTTTTTGTATATGATGTGAAGTAAGTGTCCTACTTCATTCTTTTGCAGTGGATAGTCAGTTGTCCCTACACCATTTGTTGAAAAGGCTTCTTTCCCCATTGTCACATTTGTTTTTGAAATATATTTTCAAATTATAAGTCGACAATCCTTTTTTTTCTTCTTTTCTTTACCTTAAATATTTTGCTCCACTACCCTTTGGCTTGCATTGGTTCTAATGAAAAATTGTTTCTTTATTCCTCTGTGTGTGCTGTATCCTCTCTCAGTGTTCTTAAGACTTTTTCTTTATCATTGACTTTAGCAATTTGATTATAATATGTCCTGGTGTAGTTTTCTTCATATTTCTTGTGCTTGGAGTTCATTGACCTTGGATTTGTGGCCCTAAAGTTTTCATCAAATTTGGAAAACTTATGGCTATTATTTCTTTAAGTATTTTTTTTTGACCCTTTCCTTGAAGTCATTATGCTAAGTCCATTTTTTCTGTCTTTTTTTTTTTTTTCTGTTTTTGTGCCTTTTGTAGTTTCCATTGCTGTGTCTCTAAATTCACTAATCCTTTCTTCTGAAATGCCTAATCTATTTTTATACCATTCTGTGTATTTTTTTTTTTTGTCTCCAATATTGTAGTTCTCATCTCTATAAGTTCGATTTGGATCTTTTAAATAAGTTTTTTATTTTTGGAATTATTTTAGATTTGCAAAGATAGTATAGAGCATTCTTATATGTGCCTCATCCTGTTTCAGTTATTATCTTAACATTACTATAGGGCACGTAAAAACTAAGATACCAACATTGGTATATTACTATTAACCAAACCCTACATTTTTTCAGATTTCAACAATTTTTCCATTAATGTCTTTTTTTCTGTTCTAGGAACTAATTAAGGCTATATTTCAGTTAGTTGTTAACGTCTCTTTAGTCTCTTCTGACCCATGACAGTTTCTCAGTCTTTTTCTTGTTTTTCATGATCTTGAAAATTTTGAGGAGTACTCGTCATGTATTTTATAGCATACCCCTTAATTTGGGGTTTGTTTGATGTTTTCATGATTTGACTGGAGTTAGGGATTTTGGAAAAGAATAACATAGAGGCAAAGTGTCCTTCTTATAATTTCAAATTAGAGAGCACATGATAGCCAAATGACGTCATTGGCGATGTAAACTTTAATCATTTGGTTAAGGTAGCTTTTTTTCTGGATTTCCCTACCATGAAGCTATTTTTCCCTTTCCATACCATTCTTTGGAAGCAAGTCATTAAGTTTAGCCCACACTCAAGAGCTGAAGTTCTACCTCCTGGAAAAGGAATATCTACCTATATTGTTTGGAATTCTTCTGTATGGAAGAGTTTTTTACTTCCTTGTTCAATTATTTAATGTCAGTTTGGACATGTGCATATTTACTTTATATTTTGCGTTATAATTCAATACTATGTTATTTACTTTGTTGCTCAAATTATTCCAGATTTGGTCATTGAATGCTCTTTCTGGTTGGCTTCTGTGTTTCTTTGACATGCTCCCATCTTTTTGTTTTTGGAGCATTTTCTTACTTCCTGGTACTACAACGTGCTTCAGGATCATCTTGTTTTTCCTTCTTCAGATCTGCAATCAACCATTTTTCTAAGGACCCTTTTTATTGGAAAATGGTATTTAGAAACCAAAATACGAGCACTGAGTATGTTTGTTGATCCTGGGATTTGTGTCTTTTATATTTCCATGTCTCTACTTAATAAGCTCAGTTTTTATCTTCTTGTTCACATGGAATGCAGCTATAAACTTTTAATGTCCTCATCTGTCCATTCTACCTATCTTGGTTAGTTTCAGTTGACTGTTTTTTTATCCTCACATGAGTCCTTCTATATGTGTCCTTTGGCTTTTCAAAAATAGCTTTTGGCTATTACCTCTAAGGTATGTTAAATGAGACCAGAACAACATTAGTCTAGGGCTAATTTAACCCTATGGCAAACCTCACCTGATGCCTTGTGAAATATGCCTTGCTACTCTGAATGTTGGGAATAGAAACAAGACCTGTGCAATTTTCAAGAATGTTCTTTCTAGTCCTTTTAGATGGTTCTTTCTTTGGCATCAGATAGTTTCTATACAGGAATGTTGAAGACTTAAGGGAGACTCTTAGCAGATAGCCAGAACTCTATTCTCTTCGATATTCTTCCCTGTGAACTCGCCGCTTTCACCTCTCCGGATTCCTAGCTCCATCTCCTCAACTCAGGGAAACTATTGAGTTCTGTCGGTTTACCCTCTTGGCACTAAAACCTAGAAACCTTCTCCAAGAGGTAAGCAGGGACAATTACAGGGTTTACCCCACTTGTTTTTTCTCTTATGGATCATTGTCTTTAGTCTCCTGATGTCCAATGTCTTAAAAACTGTGTTTCATGTATTTTATCCAGGTTTCTAGCTTCTTCAAGTGGAGAGGTAAATCTAGTTCCAATTACTACAGAAGCAACAGTATAAGCATAGGAAATTAATAAACCCCAAGGCTATGATTAGTACACAGGCATGCATATTATAAGATTTAAAGAGGTACTATCATATAGTAAGACTAAGAGTAGCTATATACTTACTCTGGGCCAGTTATAACCTTTCTGGGCCTTAATTTCCTCATCTTAAAGTGGGGATCATAATGGACCTATCTCATTGGAAGTAGATGGGAATTAAGTTGATTAATACATGGAAAGCACTTGGAACAGTGCTTGGTTCACAGCAAGCATTTGATAAATATTAACTATTATTATTCTATGTAGTTGTTAAAAATGGCCAGCAAATTTGTTTGTGAGTTTCCTAGTGACCCTAGCAAAGTGGGAGTATCAGTTACATGATTTAATGTCCATAAAATATGTACAAAATGGTTGTACAAGAGAAGTAGAGGTGTCAGAATATTTCCCACATAAAATTCCTCATAAGAAAATGCTGTATATGCCTGTAAAGTATACCAGCCAGAGGGAATTTCCCAGGATTTTGTCTTTACTATCCTTCCAAGTGTCCAATAGCTTCACACCAGACTTCAGTTCAGTAAGAGTAATTCCACTGTGACTGAAATATTGCCGTATCTTTGGTTTGGCATAATCTAAAAATAAAATTTACAACTTCAAAACAAAACTTCTGAACCACATGTCATTTGAGCAATTCTCCATAAATATAGGAGGGTCAATTAGCAGACAATTACAATGGTTCAGGCGAGCGGCAACTAAAGCATGAGCCAAAGAACTAGCTGTAGGATGAAAGAGTTTTGGCGCGGAACCAACCCACCTACCGTGAGAATCCACAAGGCTTTGCAATGGACTCCATGTACAGACACAGGGAGAGAAACTTTCATGAGTATAGAAAGATGGAAAGCAAAAGGTTTGATTGTTGTTTTGTTCAAGCCTTCTGTAGCCTTACAGAAATTTTGTAAGCAACTCTATCAGCTACTGAGAGAGATGTGTTAAAATCTCCCAATATGTAGGAGATTTGTCCTATAATTTGTCTATTTCTCCTTGTAATTCTGTCTTACATATTTTGAAGCAATGTTTACAGTTCGAATATAGATTTTCTGGGTCATCATATCTTCCTGATGAACTGTCCCTTTTATCATTAAAGTATATGACTATCCTTAGTAATACTTTTTGCCTTTGAATCTGTTACTATTGTGTTATTTTACTTAGAATTTGCCTAGTATATATTTCCTCATTCTTTTATAATTTCTGTGTCATTATCTTATGAATTTATTCTTGTAATTGATGTACAGCTGGATTTTTAAAAATTCAATCTGAGAATCTTTGTATTTTGGTAGGCATGTTTGTATTTCTTATTATGATGATATATTAGGGCTATTTTCTCCCTTGTTTTGTTTTGTCTATTTGCCTTGTGTTTTCTTTATTCTCTTATCTTGCTGTCTTTTGATTTGGTTGTTTATATTCTCACTAGTGGTTTGGCAATAATACATTCTAATTCTATTCTTTCAGTGGGCGTTCTTACATTACTAATGTACATACTTGACAACATCATTAAGTTAATCACTATCTCTAACTCATTGTGAAGATTTCAGAAGCTTTAGAATTCTTTAATTCTGCTCTCCACCCCCTTCTGTCTTCCAAGTAATTTGGTTTTTAGTACTTTTAACCACCATTAGATGTTTTAAGAGCCAGTTATTTATTTAGATTTACAAATCTGTATACCAATTTCTTCGCCCACCTTTCTTTAGTCCTTTCTTTTTATAAAAATATAACTTACATACAATAAAATTCACCCATTTAAAGTATACAATTCAATCATTTTTAGTAGATTCATAAAATTATGTAAATGTCATGACTAATTTTAGGATATTTTTATCATCCCCAAAGAAATCTAATACCAATTACCAGTCATTCTCCATTCCCCCCTATCCCCAACCCCTGGCAACTACTAACCTACTTTCTGTCTCAATGGATTTGCTTATTCTGGAAATTTCATATAAATGCAATCATACAACATGTAGTCTTTTTGTGTCTCCCTGGCTTTTTTCACTTAACAGAATGTTTTCAAGGTTCATCTATGTTGGAGCTGAGCACTTCATTCTTTTTTGTGCCAGAATAGTATTCCATTGTATGAATGTACCACGTTTATTTATGCATTCATTAGTCGATGGGCACTTGGGTTGTGTACACTTTTTAGCTATTATGCATAATGCTGCTATAAACATTTATTACAATTTTGTGTGTGTGTGTGTGTGTGTGTACATATGTTTTTAAGTTCTCTTGGCTATATACCTAGGGGTGGAACCCAATTTCTTGCAATCAGTGTGCTGATAAGTATTTTTTAATCAGCTGTCATGTAGTAAGGGGTAGGGGAGACCAGCTTTGTAGCATTTGTTGATCTCTGGATGGTAAATACTCAGGTTACTAATGTGATGTCACCAAATGTAGAGATAGGAAGAGATGTGCAGTAGCACACTATTCTTTAGTAGGTCTACCATATAGATACAGAAGGTATGACTAACCTCAATAGCAAAATTATAGTAAAATAAGAAGTAATGCATGGTGAGGACTTTTTACCTTTATTTTTTAAATATTTAATTGTAAGTTTATATAATTAAATTTCTAATAATGGCCACATTTAACAACCGGTTCGTAAAATTCCTATAATTTCAACGGTCAGCTTTCTGGGCTTATGTGAGCTGGCGAGAGCACCTCACTTGCATTCTACTCCTCGCATCTCGCTTCTTTCTGGACTGAATATTCTTCTTGCTGGAGTATATTTATCAGTGTTCTTTCAGCAAGAGTTTTTGTGAAGTAAACTCATTGTCTTTGTCTGAAAATTTAGCTCTCACTTACAAATTTAACTGTGTATAGAATTCTGGTTTGATATTTATTTTCTTTCCACACTGTGAAGATCCTCCTGTATTTTGGCTATCGTTGTTGATGATAAGAAGGCTGCTGTCATTGTAGTTAACATACTTTTTGGTCATATGTTCCTTTTCACTGAGGACTTTTATATTTTTCTCTTTGACATGTGGTTTTGCAGTTTCATTAGGGTGTGACTAGTTGTGAAATTGTTTATTGACTATCTTGGTATGTTTCTTCAATTCTGGAATATTATCAACCTTTGTAATGGGTAATTTTAGGTGTCAACTTGACTGGGCCATGAAGAGCCCAGATATTTGATCAAGCATTATCCTGGTGTGTCTGTGAGAATGTTTTCAGATGAGATTAACATTTGAATCAGTAGACCGAGCATAGCAAGTTGCCCTCCGTAATGTAGGTGGCTCTCATCCAATCAGGCCTGAATAGAACAAAAAAGTTGACCCTCCCAGGAGTAAGAAGGAACTATTCCTGTCTGGGTATTTGAGCTGGGAAATCATTCTTTTCTTACCTTTAGACTCAAATTGAAATATCAGCTCCTCTTGAGTCTTGATCCTGTTGGCTTTCAAACTGCAAACTTACATCATTGGCTCTCTTGGTTCTCAGGCCTTTAGACTCAGACTGGAAGCACTCCTTTGGGTCTCCTGAGTCTCCAGCTTGCCAACTACAGATCTCGGGACTTATCAGCCTCCATAATTGTGTGAGTCAATTTCTTATAATAAATAAATATATATGTATATGTATATGCATATATATGGTATAGAGGTATGATACAGATTTTTTTCATACACATGTGTTGGTTCTGTTTCTTTGGAGAAGAACCCTGACTAATATAGCTATAAGATTTTTAAAAATTGATTTCGCACCATCCCCCCTATTAAATCTTTCTGGAATTCCTATTACACATATGTTTGACTTTCTCTTTTTATCCTTCATATCTCTTAAATTCTTGTTCATGTTTTCTATCTCTTTCTGTCTCTTTACTCCATTTTGGGTGCTTTCTTCCAGTGTCTCTTTTAACTAACTTCTTCATCAGCTAGATCTAAGATGTTGTTTAACTTTTCCTTTGAGTTTTTCATTTTAGTGACTATGTTTTTCATTTCTGGAAGTTGATATGATTTTTTTAAAAATCTCCCAACTCTTTTTCCCCCTCATACTATTCTGTTCTTCTATTACGGTTTCTTTTCCTCCTCTTATCTATTTTAATCATCTTAATGTAATCTTTTCCAGATAGTTCTATTTTTACCCTTCTTCTCTCTAGTTGGTTGTGTTTGTTGACTCTCCATCTTCGTCATCTTTCCTCACATGGTTTGTTACTTTTTGTGCGCATCTTTATCAGAGATTGCTTTCCCTAGTGGATTATACAAGCCCTGAATTGTTAGGCATCCCTATAGAGCTATTTTGGATTTACAGCAGCCCTAACCTAGGAATTTTAACAGTCTGGACCAATTTTTATGTTAAGTTTTCTCAGTAGGTGCCTACATAAACAGGTAGAGAACATTTAAACCCCCATACGCATTTGGTGGAGATTGGGATTTCTGTATCTTACAAGTGCCATTTTTTTTCTCACGCAAGGCCTCTTTAGACCTCAAGCTTCTTTGCAACTTCTCTTACCCTGGGATACAGTTTTTCCAGTCTCCTTTTTCATGGAGGGAACAGAGCTTCCAATGGCAGGGCTTTATGCAGGGGGCTCAGCTCAAACTTCCTTACCTGGCTGGGACTGGAGCCCCATCTCCTACTCTTTAGTGTACAGTGTGACCATGGCCTACAGCTCCCAGGATCTATAGCTAAGTGTGACATCCCTTCGTGCTGCTAAGGCACATCATCTGTACCCTGTTTTTCATTTCTCATATCTGAGAGTTCTCTTTATAGTTTTCAAATTTGGCAATAAAAATATAACATTTCTGTTATAGTTCATCCATCATCTCCTTGTGTCTGTAGCAAGTGATGGAATGCAAGACCCATCTACACTAGCATATTTGGCCATGTTTCTACAAGTTGCCAGATTAGAAACAATAATTCTCTGAGAAAGACATTTATTGTCTCCATTTTATAGATAACTGAAACTCAGAACGGTTGTCTAAATTGCCAAAGCAATAAAACTTTATATGGGGAAATGGGTTTTGTGTTCAGTCTTGTTTGTCTACAAAACCCATGCTAGATATCTAGGCATTTTAAAGGTAGCTCAGTATCTGGCTTCTCTCCATTGTTAGCCTTTATGGACAATTAACCCCTGGCATTTTGTTGAAGCAAAGACTCTGGAAAAGAGTGCTCCCCCTACTAGGTAAGGCTGTTTTGAGAGAAGGAATGGGCATGTACAGCAAGCCATGGAAGCCTGAACCTGAGAGCTGCTGATAAGAGCATTTAGCTGGGAGGCCATGAAAGCCAACAGGCATATGTGCCACCATCTAGAAGCATTCCCAAGCTCACATGTGCAGTTGGCAGTAAAGGGGACATAGCAAGGGTTCTGCACATATTTTTGGCTTGCCTCTGGGATAAGGTGGGAGAAAGAGGAAGCTCAGGCCATGGAAGGATTTACCTGTAATTTCTGCAGAGTTTGGGGATGTCAGCAGAGACTGGCATATTCTGAGGCTTTTCACTTCACTCCTGAGCCTGGGGGCACTTCTTGCCCAGTGCATCTTGCATGGAGCCTAGCCCTGAGCAGGCGTGGTAGACCAATGGAGATCAGTTCAGGTCTAACTGAGGGAAAAGACACTTCAAGTACCTACTTTAATGGACCTTAATGAGGTGCACTGGTTACACAAGTGATGGGATAGAGGACAGAGATGCATCCCAGAGTTTAGCAAGAGCAGGAAACCACTGCAACCCATAAGGCAAAGGGACAGAGAAGGGAGGCATTCACCAGGGCACAGGCACCAGGTGACCAGAAGCTCGAACCCTATCAGGCCTATCAGTAGAAGAAAGAGCCATGAAGAAAATGTAGCTAGAGATTCCACTGAGGCAGATGGGAAGGAGAAGAAACACCCTGGCTCTTCCTCCCCCTTCCATCAACCCCCAGTCTCCTGATAGTACCTCCCTTTGGTCAAACTCAGATGGAAGTCCAATGTCTTGGAATCTGGGTTTGAAGGCTGAATGGACTGACTTCCCTGTGTTACAGAGCAGAGCAGGAGAGGACTAGGGGATGGGTCTGAGAAAAACAGGCCCAAGACTGGCAAAATAAGAAAGGAAGGGAGGGAGGGAAGGAGGAAGGGAGGGAGGGAGGAAGGAAGGAAGGAAGGAAGGAAGGAAGGAGGGAAGGAAGGGAAGAGAAGACATGCCTATATGTAACATATAAGCATTCTAAAATACTTGTATCTTTTCGCAATTAAAAAGAATCTTAGGATAAAAGTTGCCTTCCTTACAGAGTTTTTGGATCAAATGACAACATGGATGTTAAAATCTTTTGAAAACTGCCAAGTGCTACCTAAATATGAAATAACCATCATTAATATCATTAGTTCTTTTAGAGAAAGGAATTATACATGAATGAATGTAAATAAAAACACTTTATTGAGCATCTATTATGTGTGGACACTGTATGCATGTGTATTTGAATATTTTTAGCTGCAAGTAATGATAACTAACCATGACTTAAACAAATGGGTAGTTATTTTCTGACATACCAAGAAATCCAGAGGTGCTCCTTTGTCCTTTACGTCCTGATTACAGGGGCTGTGATGCCCAGCCATCACCTCCAAGTTCAAGGCAGGAAAATGTTGGGGTAGAAATACAGTTCAGACTAAGCAGTCTTGTTTCATCAGGAAAGCAAAAGCTCTCCCAATAACTCCCAGCAGAATTTTACCTAAATCTCATTGGCTAGAACTGGGCTACACAATCAACCTAACTACAAGGGAGCTGTACTGGTAGGTAGGTAGCAAGGGAGAAATGGTTTCTGGGTGGCCAACCAAAGGGGTCTGCCACATACATATAAAGCATAGTACTTGGCACAGAGTAAGTGTTCAACACATGTTAGTTATTTTGTGTGCTCTGTGTGTGCGCATATCTGTGTGTGGTTACATGTGTTCTACATTTCTCCAAACAATTCTGTGAGGTAGGCTACTCTATAAATGAAGCCTAACATGCAGCTGGTAAAAGGCAGAACCAGGCTTCAGACCCAGCTCTTTCTGACTGTAGTCTAAGAGCTCTTTCCATTGCCATGTCATACCCCACCCTCCCCTTAAACTGGCTCTCCTAGGTCCTGGTCTTGGAATCACATCAGACCCAAAGCAGACTTGGTGGAGAGAGAAGGTGGAAAAGGATCAACTCTGAAATAAGTTGACACCTGTCTCTGGGACTATACACTGAGTAATGATGAAGTCATGAGAAGAGATTCCATAATTACACATGCTTGACTTGTGCCTCTACCTGTGTAGTCACTAGAATGGTCGCACTGGGGGGTTTGGCACGTGTTCTGATGATACCAATACTGCCCAGAACTCCTGTGATACTTTCCTTTACAAGTCATGAAAAGATCTCAATCCCATTACTGTAAAATTACACCTCATTTCTTACCCCAAACTCAGCTGCAGCTCCTCATCTCATTTACCATGAGTTTCAAATGGCTTTTGACTGTTGCCAAGAATAAAAAATCATTCCCCAAAGACGGAATTGTATTATAATTTAGAGGCAAAAGAATGGCTTGAATGCTCTACAGGCAATTTTCAAATCAAAATTATAGAAATCTTTAAAGTAGCAGAAGCACTGTTGAAATAACTACACCCTCCAGGTTGATATCTTGGAAGAAGTCAACTCTTAAGTTTGGTTGTATAATTTCTGCTGTTTAAGAAAAATTACCTTGAGGGGTGTTGTGAAAAGAACATTGAACTTTGTAAAGATACCAGTGGTATAATACTTAGTGCAGGTCAGGACACTGTGAGATGGGCCCACTCATGCATTGGCGGAATTATAAATTGATATCACTTTCTCGGAGCAATTTGGCAGTGAGCACCAAGAACCTTTAAATCAATACTTTAAGTCAGTTGACCTAGAAATTCCATTCCTAGGACTCTTTCTTAGGGAAATAGTCAAAGAAGTGGACAAAGATTTATGTATACAGTTATTCATTTTATTTGTAGAATAATAAAAAGTAAATAACTCAAATCCCACAATGGGGAAATTGTTGGGTAAATTGTAGTGTACTGATTAAATGAAATAATGCAGCCATTTAAAATTACATTTTTAAAGAATTGTCAACAATGTTTGAAAATGTGATAAAATCAGACTTTATAACTCCATGCATTTTATAGTCCTATTTTTACTTTCTATTTGCTAAAAAAAAAAAAGAAAAAAGAAAAAAGAAAAAAAAAAAAGGCTCAAGATAGACTCATGTTACCAGAGGCTTTATCTGGGTGATGAAATTATGGGTGATTTAAAATATTCTTCATTATACTTTTATATATACAGTTTTTGATCATTGTAACTATAAATATTACTTTTAAAATTAGTAAAATATGTATAATGAAAATTACTTTTCAAAGAAGGAAGGTGTTTTACTGAGAGAGAAGACATCTGCCCCCAAGAAGCTGATAGTTTATGGAGGAAGTGAGACACACACACAAATTTATTAAAAGGTAATAAAGGCTCTAATCTCTGCCTGGGAGAGCTGAAGGTAGTGAAAAGAGGTAACATTTAAGCAGGGTCTTGAAGTTCTCTAGGGCTTTGTAAATTGTTTAGCACTATGTAAGTGCGAGGTAGTTTGGGGCCTTTATTATTACTGTCAAAGTTTACCTCATATAAAGCTCTCTTTCTTGTCTCTTTCCCATGCTCCCTAAAGCCCAGGATCCCTGGGACAGGAAGCAGCAGCAGTTAAACAGTCACACATCAGTTCTCCAGCAAGCGAACTGAGGTACATCAACTGAGGAGCAGATCCAGGACCAGAGGACATAAAATTATCTGGGAGCAGGGCCAGGAGGGTGCTGGTGGGTAAACAATTCCCCCTTATTTGCCCCACTGGAAAGGCTAACTTTGCTTGGGGCCTCCACTCTGAGCTATGGGGCCATCTCTACCTGGGGATGGTAAAAACCAAGAATGAGCATCATACATCAGTCTGTGATTTACATTGGCAGGAAATGGTGTGTCAGATGTCCTTATAGTCTCCAGACAGGGCACAGTAGAAAGAAAGGGTGTGAGTGAGGGGACCAGGAAGAGTGGCGACAGATGATTTGTTTGGGAATAATTAGAAGCTCGGGGTTGGAAGGGATTTAAAAGTTATCTAATTTAATCTTCCTGTTTCCTTTTCCAACATCCTTATCACATTGTCATCCTTCTCTGCCTTTGGGGTGCAGCTCAGAGGCCACCTCTTATATTACCTCCTACTTCAGACATTCATTCATCATTGTTCAGTTTTATGAGGAAGAAAAATTCAATGCCCTCTGTGTACCAAGCAGTGGGCTTATAGTTCTTTGAATACAGTATGCCCTCCTGTGCCTCATGTCATTTATTTATTTATTCATGCAACAAACATATATTGAATACCTATACTATGCCTTGCAATGTCCTAGATATTGTAGTTGAGTGGAGAAAAAGACAGCCAAGATATGTTCTCATGGACATATCATACTAATGGGGGAGACATACAATAAACCAAGGAACAGATAAGAAAATATCAGGTTATAAATGTCAAGGAGTCAGCTTTGGGAAAAACTGGAGGAAGACTTTCCATACAAAGAGAGGAGCTGATTCTAAGATCTTAAGGAATACCTTTGTTTGCTCTAGGAAAAAAAGAAGGAAATTAGCATTATGCAAATGAAAATCTCATGTTTTAGGACTTGACTCAAGCGCTGCCTCTTCAGGCAAATGTCTCTTGATTTCCCCAGGTAGAAGTGACCGCTGTCTCTTCTCCCCATTGCCTCTGAGTAGGCTTCTGTCAGCACAGCTGTAACAATTTGCCATTCTCACCACACTATAGCATCGCTACCCCTTAGTGGACCTCTTAGGGCAGAGCTTCCTAACTCAATCCCTAATTCCCAGTACAGAGCCTGGCACAGAATCTGTGATCAGTAAACATTTGTTCCTTGAATATATGAACTCTCACTAAGCATTCTATCAGAACCTCTCTGATTATTCAGAATTAGCAACCATTTCTTGACCAGTGCCAGGTGCTACACAGGGTCCTTTTAACTCTAACTCTTAGAAGCCTCACAGCCGCTTTGTACAGTGAGAATTATTGTCCTATTCTGTAAAGCTCAGAGAATCAAAGTGACTTCTGAGGTGGCTCAATCATAAGAATCAGCTGGGATTTAAACCCAAGTTCTCATGACGTCAAATCCCAGTGCTTTGTCCTGTATGTCATGCACCCATCATCATTAGTTCATCTGTGGACCTGTCTTCTCTTCTCCTGGACAACATTTCCCTGAGGCAAGGCTCCACTCTGTGTTCTGCATGAGCCCAGAACAGCGCTTTGTATTTGTACAGACTCAATACATGTGTCTTAACCATCCGAGGGGTAGAAAAGGAAATATGAACATGTGAATGAATGCTTCACCCATAGTGAACTAGCCTCATATCAGTTTATATAGAACGGTTACGGGCTGGAGGGAGAGCTGTTTCTGAGGGGATACCTCCGGGCCCATCTGTGAAAGCTGAGTGTGCCGTCTCTGTAGTAAAGCACTCATTTCTTAGAAATCACACCTTTCACTCAGTTGTACATCTCAGCAGGCAGGCAGGGGCACGGGGGATGGGGGGGGCGGTGGTTAACATGCATGGCTTCCAGTGAGTTGAGAAAATAAGGTTAGGTTTCGATTCAGATAGTTATTTGTGTTTTCTAGGTCTGCACGGTCGATAAATTTTCAACGAGCAGTGATTCTGTTCCTCATCTTTCATGCTTTATGGGACTTCAGGGAATGAAAGCATAACATCCTGCTTTCCCATAAGTTCTTTGGCTGCTACCTTGGCACCAATTAAAGACATGTCTATGCAATTAATCAAAACCAATTTGGAAGCACTCTGGTGCTGCTCCTCTGATGTGCTGCCTGCTCCACATACAGTAGTTCCTCAGCTGCAGCCATGGAGCCAGGCACATAGGAGCTTTTGATGAACTGGTCGTGCCGGCCCCAAGTGTTAACTATGTCATCTGACATGACTAATGAGGCTCCCAACTCGATCTGCATGAGCAGAACAGCCCTGCTGTCTGGAGGAGGGTCAGTTTCCGCAGCCAGCCTGGGAAGAGGCTGCAACGTGCATGGTACACATTCCATCATGTCAGCTGGAGTCCTGGAGGCCTCTAGTGTTGGAGCTGGGAGTCGTCCACCAGGAGAGGTATGGAAACTGTGGGCCAGGCTCTGTGCTGGGTGCTGGTGGGAATGTGACCCAATTTAAACTTCTAGCTCAGCCTCCTCATTTTACAGACATGGAAACCAAGACCCAGCAAAAGTGTGGGGATCACTAGACGACTGAACTTTGGGGAGAGAAATAAAGGAGAAGGGATGGTCCTTATCCTTGAGGAGTTAATCCCCTAAATGAGCAGATATACAGCCATGGGAGGAACAACTGGGGCTGGATGCAAGTACATCTTATCAAGGGTTAAACCAGAGGTTTGCTTCCTTCATTCTGCAATTGTTTTTTAAGGGGGAAAGAGTGTGTATTTTTATTACCTCTACAACCTCCAAAGCATAGGGTTTGGAGTCAAGAGATCTAGGTTTGAGTCTCAGCTCTACTTTAAGTTGATGTAATTTTGAGCAAATCAGTTCATTTTTCTGAGCTTTGGTTTCCTTGGCTGTAACATTGGGACAAGCCGATTACTATTGCCCACCCAGTCTACTTCCTAAAGTCCTTGTGGGACCCAGCAGAGTTAATGTATGTGAAAGTGTAAGTAAGAGTCTCTGCACGTGTTAGTTATTGTTCATAGTGTTACAACCTTTAATGACCACTGACTGAAATCTCTGGAATATGGATCCACAGCTGTATTGAACTCTCTTTCTCTTCCTGCCCCTTCAAAATGCACAGGAAATAAATGGGTATAAAACTGATTTGTCATCTGTCCACAGTCTTAGCAGCTTTCCCAGAGAGTCCACAACACAGAGAGAGGAAGAATTCAGCCATTTTAATTTAATGTCATTCCATACATTACTGAGCACCTACCATATACCAGACATTGGCCACACTGTGTATGGAATCGGAGTTGGATAAAATATATTCTTTGCCCACCTTGACAAGCTTACCAGTTAGTGGGAGAAACAGACATGGACATAAATAACTATAACATACTGCAGAAAAATACGATTGCCACAGGAAAGGTACAAATCAAGTGTAATGGGAGCCAGAGGAGACTAAGAAAGTTCCTCAAGGAAGAGGTATTAAAGGATGGACAGGATTTAGCTTTGCTAGGAAACATGAGAAAGGGCACTCCAGACTGAGGGAACAGAACAGGCAAATGCATGGAATCCTAAAAGAACTGGTTATCTAGAGGTCATAATAAAATCAAGTGAAGTATGGATGGGGCATAAAAAAAGGAAAAAATTACTGGGCTCCAGCTCTGAAATCTGAGCATAGAGGTTGACCATTTTTCACTCTTCTCTTTGCTGACTCTGTCCGTCAATCCCATACTGGCCTTTCCCCCAGCAACACTGAACCGGAGCCTCAGACAGGAGAGCCAAAGCTATGAACAGGGAACAACAATAATCATTACATGCAAAGTGTCCTGGGGTGGGAAGTTCTAGTCATAGCCACACCTCCCCAGCCCAGGTGAGAGCTTCACGGGAAGGTAGCAATGACACTAATATCTGGAGCGTGATGGTAAAGACCCACTGCATTTCTCTCCTTCCTTCCTTTGTCCAGAAGGGGCTAACTTCTTTATGAGTACTGTCATCAGATGGCTTTGGAAGGCCAGGAACTGCGGCTGCATTCAAGGCATGGCCATGGGCCACCTCAAGGGCTCATATTTTTTCAGTTTCCATTTTTCATTGTAAAATGTATTTTTCAATTGTGCAAATAATATGGTGAAAAGAACAGATACCCCAAAAATAAGAGAAAGAGGAAGGAGAGCACCCACTCACACATTATCTGTTTCCATTTCCTTTTGCCCCTCTCTGCTATTGACTGTGAGCATAATTTTTTTTTGGGGGGGGGCTGCTTTCATCACTGACTCAATTATATGTTCTCTTTTTGTTGCTCAGCTACTAACTGCCAGCCCCTGATATCCATACAGGCATGGCCCTGCTTCTCCAAGACTGAAGGAAGATACCAGAGCCAAGAAAAAGGGCCACCCCATAGATAACATGGTCATCATTGGCAATTGGCTTCATGGTGCAGAGGAAAAGCACTGACTGCTCTGCCATCACGTAGACTTGGGTTGGAATCTTAGCTCCTCTACTTCAAAGCTAGATGGTCCTGGGCAAAGCACTCCATCTCTTTGAGCCTCAGGTCCTTGTTTGTAAAATGGGGATGGTATTAGTACTACCGTGCTGAGATTGCTGTAAAGATTAAGTCAGATACTGAAAGGGAAATGCCCAATAAATAAAATGGTAGCTCCCCTTCCCGTGCCCTTGCTGGGGCTGACCCAGTGTCTGCGTTTCTTCCACCTTTCCTTTCCTGCCCATATTTGTCCTTATTCCCTTGCCTGGGCCCAGCAGGCCTCCTGGGTGAGCCCACCTAACATCTGACAGGATCATTGGTCTGCATATTTTTCATTGGATCAATGTACCATCTTTTACTTAAGTATGCTCCTCCGATGGAAATGTCGGTTGTTTTCCTATTGCTCACTATTCCCAATAATGATGCAATAAATATCTCAACATATTTTACTCACTCCATCCTTTTAAAAAGCATTTCCCTGGGAACAATCCTCAGGAACAAGATTAGTAAGACAGAGGTTGAAAACATTTTAATGGCTTCCGATGTGTGTCTCCAAATGGTTTTTCACCATTTGGTTTGTACCTGCTATTCTGCCACCAGCTTGAAGGAGAGGATCACTTGGACTATCTTATAGGCTCTTGGACTCTGGCCACAAACTCCTGTTTCGACTTCGTTTCCCACTGTTTTCACCCCCACATGGCTCCTACACTGCAGCCACATTGGACAACTCACTATTCACTCCCATCCCGAAATGATGCTTTTGTGCCTTTGAACTAACTTCCTATCATTCTCCATCACCCTTGCCTAAGAATATCCTTCCCTTTCACCTCAGAGCTCACCCTTTGTGAAACTGGGAATTTCTATTCTCGTTTTAAGACCAAGGTCAGATACCCTTTCTCTGTGAACTAGTTCTAATTCTCCCAAGCAGAGTAAGTCACTCTTGCTATGTGTGATATCTGGAGGGGCACTTGGCATCCAAGTGCTCACCCAGAAATCATCCTCCTCTAACCCCAGCTACACACCAACATCTGTATGATTCTCCTCCCTTCTACCCTCTCTCCATCTTTGCACTAGTCAATTACCAAGGTATACAATTTACATCCTAAATATTCTTGGATTTGCTTACCTCTTTTTCATTGCCATCGCGACTTCTTTCTCGTTGCCATCACCACTCACCGACCATCACCTCACATCAAGATTCCTAAAAAAAAAAAAAAAAAAAAGATTCCCGCAACGGTCTCCTAAAAAAGGAAAAAAAAAAAAAAAGAATAATATGTACATGGTTCAAAAATCAAAATTTTTTCTAAGGCTTTCACTAAATAACAATAGATTCCTGTCCCATCTGTCCCCACCCCAAGCCCTGCTCCTCAGAGACAACTAGCTACTTTCCACTCTTTCAACTGTTTCTTTTGGTATTTATTATGAAAATAATGTACCTATACTGTTGTTCTTAATTTTTTTGAATTTTTGTAAGAGTTTATTTGAGCCAAACTGATGACATATGCTAAGGAGCAAGATTTTAAATGCTCCCCTGTTGATTTTTTAAGTTCAGAAATTATCTATTAATTTTGAACAATGTAAGATTTCTCTAACACCATTCCCTGCCCTGTCCTTCAATATAATTATATCACAATGTTTGGTTAAATCATTATGCAATATTTACATATTATGACCGGGAGTACCATTAAAAATATTTGCCCCCTGAGATGCCAACATCCCCTCCAGGACTGCCCTCCTTCCTGGTGAGATCTGAGCCTACGGGGGTAAGGTGGCATACTGAGGAATAAGGGCTGATGAGTGGGAGGTGGGTCAGTAGGGCTATTGGGTGGCAGGCTGGTAGGCACCAGAGCAGTCTCTGGATGGTTCCTATGCAGGTCTTCCTGGGCTCAAGTGGGTAAAGCAAGCAGAGTAGGGGTAAGCCTTTTGGGGGAACCAATGGCATTGCCCAGGAAGGGCTGGAGGCTACTGATTGGCACAGGCACTGACTGATCCAAACAGATGCTGGCTTCTCGAGCAGGGTTCTGGAGCACCTGGCTGTGCCAGGTATTATTTCTTTGGTTGCTGGATCATGGAAAGGTTCAGGGAGTTCTAAGACAGGGAGCAGAGACAGCTGGAATAGTGGTACTCAGGGAGCTTGGGGGTAGCTGCTATTTACTAACCATAGAAGAATTTCAACACTTGAACAACTAATACTATCTAATAGAACAAATACAGTCCTGTTGGCCCTGATTATAACAATGTAAATATTACTCACAGCCAAGCTGTATAGGGCTTTGTAATTATATTTTCATTCTTGGTAAGATTTTAGTTTTTCCTAGAGTTAAAACCTGCCTTGTTGTTTTCTGTTGCTTAGTTTCTATATACCCATCATTAAATCTTCTTCCAAGTTCTTTGATAGAGCAATATGATGACCAAATCCATCAGAGATACATGGGTTCAAAATCCCTGCTCTGCCACTAATTTACTGTACGACCCAGATGAAGTTCTTATTTTCTGTGTAAAAATTAGGATAAAGCTAATTTCTACCTCTCTGTGGAAAACTTAGTTTGTATATGTGTAAGCACTGAACCTATGTTAATTATCACTGTCTTCAAATGCTTCGAGCACATATGTGCACGGATTAACTCTCTATAATCAATCACAAATAGTTATTGAATACTTATAAGAATTCAGCCACCCTTTGTTAAGGCTCACTCAATTTGACAAGTATGATGTATAGCCATCATCTAATTTCATCTTTACCATAACTCTATGAAGTGGATATTATATTATTACCCCTCTTCTACAGTTGAGGAAAATGACATCCAAAAAGTGGTAAATAGCTTTGCCTAAGGTCCATCAGCGTAAGTGGTAGAGCTGGGATGGGAACCTGGTTGAAACAGCTATTGTCCTAGGTGCTATGGAGGAGCAAAGGAGACAGAAGACAGTTCCTACCCATCAAGCTCTCATCCTAAGCTGAGGACTCAAAGGCCAAGAAATGAGATCTACTCTTGGTGGTGGATGGGTTGTTGGTCTTAGGCCATCTAATTCTTCAGTAGGGGAGATGAGATTGCTTCTAATGCCCTCTAGGGGCAAGAGCACCAGGGCAGTGGACCCCCCTAGCAGGAATCATTGTCTTACTGGATCTCCTGACACAAAAGGAGAACTACTTGGGATGGGAGGAGGGGGCAACTATTCCTAAAGGATTCAGATTGGGCAAATTAATACACACAATCATAACTGTAGAACTTTAAGCACAAGCTGTTCCTAGTCCTGCTTTCAAAACTTTCCAGCTGAGGTCAACTCTAAGAACTTTTATTAGAGACCTCAGCCTGCTGCCCAAGTACTCTGGCAATAACTACATGCAACTATAACAAATAGCTATTATTTACTAAGCACCAAAGATTCATATGTGTCATCTCATTTAATTTTATAACTATCCAATAGATCAGATAATCCTATTACCATGTTACAGATGAGGAAATTGATACTCAAGGAGTTATGTAACTTGAATAAGTTAGAAAGAGTTAAAACAACAATAGCTAACATATGTTTAAGGCTTACCATGTTCTACATTTCGTGTTGTAATAAACACTGTTGGTTACCTACCCGACAAGCACCCCACTCCACTCCTTCTCTGTTCACAGAATCCTGATTTTGTTCAGATATCCATCCCTCAGAAAAAAAGACTTTATATTTAGTATAACTGGCCCAGCCAATCATGATAATCCTCTTCCCTTTTGTCAATGACTAGATTAAAGGCAGGCCTGTGACCCACCTCTGGCCAAAGATGTGGCAAAGGGCATATTGCAAAGGATTTGAGGAGAGAGACAGAGATTTCTGTGAGAACATCTGATGGAGGTTGACTCACTTAAACACACACACACACACGCACGCACGCACGCACGCACGCACGAAAGAAAAAGATGACCCTCTCCTGCTGGTGCATATTATGGTGTCTCACTCAATTTGATGCCTGAAACTATAGCAGCAATCTTATGATCACAAGGAAAGCCAGTCTAGGAAGCCTACAAGGTGAGTTTGGAAAAACATAAAGATAAAAAGAACCTGGGTTCTTGATGAATTAACTAATCCTGAAACTTCCCTACCTCTGTACCTCTTGTTATGTGAAATAAATTTTTCTTATCGTTTCAGCCATTTTGATTTTGTTTGTTTCTTGCAGCTAAAGACATTCTGATACTATACTTTCTCACTTACTTGTCACCAAAAACCAATGAGGGTGATATTATTGTCCCTATTTTACATATTAGAAAATGAAGGCTCAGAGAAGTTAAGTAATTTGTCCGAAGTCACACAGCTAGGAAATGTCAGACTAGTATTTGAACCCAGTTCTGCTTAACTCCAGAGCCAGATTTCTTAACCACACCATACTAAGCAAAACAATAAAAATTGAACCTAGTCTGGCCAGCTCCAAAAGACCATGCCCTTTCTTCCACATTTCATTGCCTCTCAAATTCTGGGGTGAAATTCCCAGAAACTTGAGTTTTTGATGTTTGGTACTTAAAATATAATGGCCCCTATTAGGATTTGAAGGAACAACCACAAGATACAGGGCAGGATGATTACGGGTGAGAGGGACCCAGATACACAAGTTGACTTGGATCTTTGTCCCCTTTTACCAGTGGACTGGGCCTTTCCTGCTACTTGGGCTTGGGAACACCTATTGAAGGGGACAGTCTGGCCTCTAATGAGACACGACTAGACTAACTCTGGTGCTTGTTTACATGAAATTCCTGTCTCATTCAAGGTATTTAGTCCCAACTGGATGGGCCTAACCACTTTCCAACTGCCCCACTGGGAAATTACATGAGGTGTCAGGAAGAGATTCCTATCATCAAATGCGGGATTAGACAAAAATGACAGCTAAGATCCATTCCTTGATGAAGAGTCTAGGATTACATAAGAGATACTGGAAAGGCTTTTTTTCTGAATCTGACCAAAAAAATATGGCAGTAGGTGAAACACAATCACCTCAAATGAATATTTCTGAGCATCTTGCTTTCACCAGACTCTGTCTGGGACACAGTGATACTGATGAACGCATTCACCCCAGTTGTCTAAGCTCAGTTTAGCAAGAAGGCCAAGATATGGGGCCACATAATTTCAATCAGGAGGAGACAGTGCCCAGGGTTTAACAAGGAAAACACAGCATGTGGCAGAAACCTCAAGCAAGAAGAGATGACATGTGACTGGAATGGTTAGGAATATTGAAGGCAGATTTGAGATGAGATTTGTAGACTGAGTAGGCTTTGGACAGGTGGGAATGGGCAGGGAGGAAGGAAGAGAAGAACCAAAGCAAGAAAACTCCATGTCTACAGAGAATTGCCAGTGTCTGGAGTATTTGGTGTTTATGGTGGGAGATAAGCCTACAAGAGGCATTTGGGGTCATCTTGGGTAAGGTCCGACATACCAGGGAAGATGACTTGATTAGAATTTGGTAGAAAATGAGGCTTTTGATCAGAAACATGACATATTTAACATTATGCTTTCCTGTATGTTAATTCAGCAGGTACAAGCAGAATAGACATAGGAAAAGATGGAGAATGGGGAGATCGGTTTGAGGACTCGGGGGATCCCTTCTCCTTGAGAACCTAGTGAAGGCACTGCTTTCCAACTAGCCCAGCCCAGGTGTCTGGCTTACTGCAGAAAGGCAACTTCAGTGTTCCAGAAAGAAACTCAGGGTTCCTGCCCGACTCGAGGCTCACACACGTCCTGAGGCACACAGCAGAGGTGCTGACAGAGCCAGAGGACTGGGATCAATTACACAGGCAAAGGAGGTAAGACTTCCAGAGCTGAGCTGCAGAGAATCATCACAGAAAACAAGAGGCCCTGAAGGAGCCCAAGGCAGCCTCTTCTCAGCCAGCTGCAAGGAGCTCGGAGCTGGAGTTCCAGGTTCTGGAAGGGCTGAAGGACTTAGATACTTGGAAGTGCAGTGCAGTCCTAGGATAGGAGGATCAGGGGGTTTCTGAAAGGATATAGTAACAGTCTTATTGAAAAGCTTGGCCAGTTCTGCATGATTTCTGGGACAACTAGGTTTTTTGGCCCTGGATCTAGAAAGTGGGCGGTTGCACTGCATTTCCTCCATGCTGTCACTGGCTACAGAGTACTCCTGCCATCAGCTGCCTTTGGGCCACAGACAAACCCTTTCCTGAGTCCTCCTCTCAATTCCTTTCAGCTTAATTCATCACCTATAATAGGCTCTGAGAGTCAGTATTGGCTCTGACAAGCTCTGGCCAGACATGTACACATTTCCTACACCTTCTTTAAGACTAGCACTCCTGGCACATTCCTTCTTGATGGTCCGTGAATATTGCCATTAGGTTTTATGAAAAATCAGGTAGCCCCATGAAGTCATCACTCTTTATATGGAAAACCCTGTAGGTAACATAAACGAGGCAAGGGGATGGGTTTAAGAGAAGGTCGCAGTCCTCCAACAGATACACTGGTTGATATTATCCATTTTTTGGAGAACGATATTCTCCGTTTTTTGGAATTCCTAGCTTTTGTGGCCTAACCTCCATTTCTCCACTTTTCACAGAGGCGCAGGTACTAAGAAATATTTCTCACCTTAAAGAAAAACAAGAGTGCAAGCGTGATGGCAAAAGGATGTAGTGGAGATGAGCAAGTTACAAAATACATACGATATCTGAGGACAAACAACACTTAGCTCACGTGAGAATGACAGTCTAGTGTGGCTAGGTCTTCTGATTTTTATACAGAGGCTGGAGATCCAGAATTTTATACAAAATCTCCCAATTTTTAATGTTGGCCAAATGACTTAAAAAGAAAATTTTGTGAGACAAAGAAAACACATCTCTGGGCCAAATCATCCTAACAATTTATTATCTCTGTCCTACAGGGTCAGGTCTAAGCTCCTTAGCTTGAAACTCAAGCCATTTATGAACCGACTTTAGCTCATCTCCCTCCACTTCCCAATCGTGCTTCCATGGTCTTCCCACCACACGTGCCTACCTTCAGTCCCCCAGACTCTGCTCTTTCCTGTCTTTGCACCTCTGCATTACTGGTATCTGTAATCCATATCCTCCTTTCTCTGCCTGGGAATCTTTTAAGCAATTTTTTAAGACTCAGATCAACTTATACTTTCTTTTGAAAACTTCCCTTTTCTTTGTACTTCCTTCTGAAAGCCTCCCTCTTTTTTGCAAGATTAGGTGCTGTTCATTCTTTCTATTCTCCCACAGTACCCCGGACATATTTCAGGCAGACCTCCTACCATACTGTCCTGGAATTTCTAGTTTCCTTGATGTTGGGCAATAGCCCAAGAACTCTCTGATGGGGATACTTTCATTGTCTCTCTGACCCGGGAACCTAGTGTAGAGAGGAAAAATATACAAAGAAAGTGAAAATATTTTCATCAGAGGGGAAAATGAAAATTCAAACAAGATAGAACCAGAGGCCTGAACATTTCAAGTGTTATGTTTAAGAGGTAGTAGCGGGTGATATGCAGACAAGCCCAGGAATCAGAAATCAGGATAATTAAAAAAGGTTAGGAAGTGAAGTGGTTTAAGATAGAAGCTATGTAAGAGGTAAGGGGGTCTGCAGCCTGTTTTCACAGGGTGCTGAGATTGATGAGTTTCTTTCAGGGGTTCAGTCTTTTGGCAAACATCTATTGGGCATCTATTCTGTGCTAGATACTGTTAGGCACCGTAATTACAGAGAGGAACCAGATATGATCCCTATGCTTAAGCTTATGGTCTGGTGGAGGAAATGGACACATAAATAAATAATGACAAGGAAATGAAATAAATCTTACAACAGAAAGAAGCACAGGGGGCTGTGATAGCACAGAGGAAGGGCTCCTGATCAAATAAGGTCCAGAAATGGTAATTTACCTGAGGTCATATATCTAGGGAGGAGCAGAACCAGGATGAGAACCCAGGCCCCTCAGAACAGCCCACTCTTTCCATTGTAGAAAATTGGAAGACGATAGAAACAACTTTATGGTGATGAAGAAAATTTATGTGTCAGCTTGGTTAAACTGCGAATGTATGGTTCTAGATTAAAGTTGATCAAAAACAATAATTGCTTGAGATTTGGGAGGCAGAAGTGAATCAGTAGCCATTGCTCTCTGGAGCTTATGTGAATTAGTTACAGCAACAACAGATATAGCAGATGCCAGTAGATTCCAGCTGGTCTTCACTCTCTACACCACAACCAGCTCTTCCCAACTGCTGACTCTCTTGGCCAATAGTAACTCCGAGCCCACCACCAGACAGTTAACTATGGACCTACAGACTTCTCCTGTAGACTTTTCCCTCAGCTACCCCTTCAGAGCAGCTGCTTAGCATCTTCAGAGATTTACTGCTTGGTGATTTCACAGATCCCTGTCTTCTTCACTCTCCTCCCATCATTTTTTAAGTCGAATTGTTATAGTAAATCCCTTATCCCAAAACTCAGAATAGTTCTGCTTCCTTAGTTGAACACTGGCTGAAATGCTGTGCCGAAAATAATCGAGTGGATAGAAGAATAGACTAAGGTTAGAAGTCAGCTGCACCAGTATCTCCATAACTCCAGAGCCTCTGCACTTCGTAGTTCAGTAAATATTTGTTGAATTGCATTGTATTTTTACATTGCTTTCACTTCTTTGTTGGTACAGATACCACTGCAAAGAATAGCTTCTGGGGAAGAGGTGAGGGGTTTTTGTTGTTGTTGTTTGTTTTGTTTGCATCTGTTTAATACTTTTCCTAGGATCAATGCAAGGGTATGGAGTCTTCATAGCTCAAGCTCTGAAGTTTTGACTCAGGACAATACCTGTTGTGTTGGCTACATATGTTCCTCATCTCCTGGGGTATAATAGATTTTCTTTGGCTTTAATTTTCCTCTCTTCCTTACCTCTGTCTCATTCTTGTGCAAAAACAGAGAAAAGCCCATTCTTCTGCATTTTCTCCAAAGACAGTATTTCACACTCTAATCAGATCAGCCAGAAAAAGATATATTGGGTTACTCTTTAGGGAATGCTCCTCTGGCAGGCTGGGTTAGAAGTGGAAGAAAAAAAAGACATCTGGAAGTGGAGGCTCTGCTCACTTGGGCTGGATGGACAGCAATCAACTCTGAACCACTTAATTGCCAGAGAATTTCCTCCTTGCTCCTTAGACCATTCAGTACTTGTTAGGAGAAGACATGTTATATATTCACCCTGCCTCTTGGAAAACTGGATTAAATGTTGTTTCAATTAGACAACTGTTTATGGAATGTCTGTTCTAAACTAGTCCCTATGCTGATTGCTGGAGATACTGCCCTTGAAGTATTTTCAGCCAAAAAAAAAAAAAAGAGGGGAAACAATGAGTTATAGCATAATCAGACATTAATAAGTGCTGGAAAAGAGGCATTAACAAAGCACCATGGAACAGAGGAAGGAGAAATTATACTTGTTAAGGGAGTGGCAGGCTCGGGGAAAGACATCTAAGAGAAGGGTTTAAAAATGTATAGGTGGAGGTAGCATTTATCGAGCTAGCATTTATTGAGTATGAAGCTGGATTTCACAGAGGAAGGTTAACCAGGGGAGAGAGCTAATGGTTAACTCTTTGATCATCTATCTATCCTGTGCTGGTCACTGAGGCAAGTGCTGTACATATTTTATCACGTTACATCTTCCCCAAAACCCATCTGGAGGAAACTGAGGCACAAAGAAGTGAGATAACTTGTTCGAGAAAGCAGTAGAACCGGGATTCAAACCCAGATCTCTCTGACTTCCGAGAACATGCCCTGTTGTGCTTGGAGAATTAATTTTAAAAGACATTTGAGATAGACTATAAAGAATGAGAAGAATTCTGAGACTTCAAAAGGCAAGGGTAAAAGCATTCCAGGTAGAAGAAGAATGGGAGAACAGCCCCAGGGTGGGGCGTGAAGGTGCACTGCCTGTCTGTGGCATTTTAGGCAGTCTGGGGTGATTGCAGAGGACATGTCCACATGTTCACACTACTGTTGCCTCAGGTGCAACATGTCATTCAGGAATTCTCTCAACAGTGCTGGGGACTCAGAGCTCAGAAACTTCAGTCCTTGCTCTCAAGGAGTCTCCAATCTAATCAGAATCTGGTGAGATAACTGCTGTCAACACTGACTGTCTTGTACACGTTAGTTCAGGGTGTGCATGTGTGCGTGAGCATGCACGTGTGTGAGCATGTGTGTGCATGTATGCACACATATACACGTATGTGCATACTCATACAAGTGTCGTTTGGACTGTTTCCTTCTCACAATCATTTCTCAACACATATATTCCCTGGGTTCTCCATAAGGGCGTGTTCCTTTATTGCCTCTGCCTTTAGCAAGGCTTGGATTTGAACTGCTGGCCTTGGTGTTAGATACGTTTAAAGCCCATAGTATCTCATCAAGGGCCCTTTCAACCCAAGAGAGATCTGACCTGGTCTTCTACAAGCTCACCTAGAAAATAATGATCAACCCTAGCATAGCAACAAAAAGATCCTCATTAGAACTGACAAGAAAGCGGACACCTTCTACCATTTCTCTGCAGACTTCACAAGTGTTTAACAAGTCTTGAAAGAGAATATGTCTCCAAGCCTTTCATTCAGCTAGCTGGAGCAGAGTTTTTAAAAATGTATTTTATCTCTGGCAAATTACAGCAGAATGTTATAAACAGCTGGAAACTCTCTGAGGTGAAGACAAGCTGGATATTATGTGTGGATTTATAGTCCTCCCCTCATGATAGCTGATTTCTATTTCTGACAAGATTATTATTTCCATCTTTATGAAATATCTTGGATCTCACCTGTGATAATTACTAATTATCATCGGTTTCTCACCTGAGGTGACTTAGCATTTGGGTGAACCTAAAAAAATTTTTTTCCTCAATGAACTAGAGAAAACTCAATGCGTGAGATTATGTATTTCCATTTTCATTTGCAATTCCCTTTGGCTTTCTAATGATCAAGTCATTAATCAGTGTCAAATCACCTTCCAGAGCACAGGCAGTATTTTTGCCATTTAGGTCCCAATGTGGATTAGATGGCAATAACTTGTGTTATTATGTCTGGTGCTCTCTTGTGAGGTACTGTGGTAATCACAAACCCAGAAACTTTTAGGGTACAGCCAAGATCTCAGCGGCCATCTATAGTTTTTAGCTAAGGGTGTACATCTGAAATTTGATAGAGCTCCCCAAGTTATTTAGATAAGTACTCCCTGCTCAGGACCACTAAGAGTCCGACATCCTTCATTTTGCTTCCTGCCATCCTATGCATTCTTTTTACTTCCACCCTTTTGCTTTTCTCACTTCCTCTGCTGTGATACCTTTGATACTCTCTCACTTCTCTGCCTGGTCAAATCCTGTTCAACCTATGAGGCCCAGCCCAAATGTTACCTCTGCTGTGAAGCCTTCTGTGATACAGATATCCTCTCTCCCTGATCCCAGAGTACTTTTTAAACACCTTTATGAACATTCTGTGTATCAGGTTCTCCTATGGTATGCAGATATCTCTGCATGTATCTAACTTCCCCATTCAACTGTGAGCTCCAGGAGGATAATGGTTGTACTTTGTTCTTCTCCTTATCTCCAGGGCTTGGCATGGGACCTGCCACTCTTTCATTAAATGAATGAGTAGGTTGATACCCAAAAGAAGTAAAAAGACTTTACTTTGGTCCATTTAATTTAACCAAATCTGCGCTTCCTCTGCATTTATTCACTAAGTTGCTACAAAGAAAGATGTGTAAGAATGTGAAAAGGAAGGACATAAAAAAGCCGTGATATTAGTTTTAATATTCTTTTAAAAACATCATTTGCCCAACAAAGGCGATAATAGCTGTTTTAATCTGAATTAGTAATAGAAGGGTGGGTATCAACTTGAACTCGAGGATGTGTTTTCAAAGAAATAAAACAAGCTCAAAAAAATCCAAATCTTAATTGATTGGTTAAATCAATGTAGGCAATTTTAGCCTGAAAATCAGACCTGCCCCTGGTTCTGTACACAGCTTATTTCACTTCTCTGGGTCTCAAATTCTTCTTCGGTAAAATGATGGGTTAATCTGATTATCTTCAATGTTATTCTAACTCTGAGGTTCAATTACCTTAACCAGAATCATTAGTCACCTTCTATAGCAGTTTCTTTATTTGGCTCTACTCCATACTTAGGAGAATGAAGTATTCTTAACAAGATACTGAGAAGTTTTACAAAATATGTTATTAAGTCATAACAATAATTAAATACCCAAACCTTAGGAAATAAAGGAAATAAATAATTATCTACAGTTCTACCACTATAATATGTTATTGTTTTGGCATGTTTTCTTCCATTATTATTATTATTGATTATTATTTTATATTTACCTGTATATACTTTTTCCACTTATCAGAAGCATATTCCTTGATGTTATTTATAATTCTTATTTAAAATGACTGCATGATGAGTGGATGTGTGAAGTATGTAAATACTCTCCTATCGTAAGATATTTAGGTTGTCAATTTTTTGATAGCATTGAAATTAAAACCTGTTAATGTGACTTTTCCTGTATTTTGAATTATTCTCATTAATTGGGATACTGCATCAAAGGGTATGAATATTTTTATGACTTATCACACATTGCCATAGTTTATTTTAGTTAGCATCTGTGATTTTGCTGTGCACCATTCTTTCACCTTCCTCTGTTAACATTACACTAATTTTCTTAAGGGAAACCAAGCCTACCCTCACACCTACTCTATGTGCTTTGGGAATAACTGACTTTACTCCTATCCCCTTCTGTTTCCCAGAGAGTAACATGTGGTCAGGCCTGGCAAATCAGGGCATTACATTCCCCTGGCCACAATTCAGGGATGGGTATGTGACCCAGACAGAGCCAAAAGCAACAGAGCAAGAAGACTATTGATAAGACTTTTGGAAAAAGTGGCATGTGCTCTTTTCTGCTGAGGCTGCAAGCAGGGAGGATAATAAAAGCCTGAAACTGCTGAGAGTCAAAACATGAAACCTGAGAATGAAGCCAACACAATAGAAGACAGAGTTGAGGGATGGAGAGAAACTAAGACTGGCCCTGTTTGAATCTCTGGATTCAGTAATGCCTGAAGCCAGAACTACCCAAGGACTTATTTTCAAGTAAAGGGAACCAAAATTTTCCATTGTTCCTTAAACCATTCATTCATTCATTCATTCATTCATCATTTGTTACACGCACACATACACACATATACACACATACCCTTAACTATTATAGGTTTTTTGTTTTAATCCTTTTTACTTATTTTTTTAAATTAACATACTTTGTTTTTTGAGCCGTTTTATGTTCACAGCAAAACTGAGTAGAAGTTCCCATATGCCCCTGTTCCCCACACCAACACTCCACACATACAACCTATCAACATCCCACACCAAAGCGATATATTAGTTACAGTGAATGAAACTACATTGAAATATCATCACCCAAAGTCCATAGTTTACATTAGGGTGCACTCTTGTACATTCCATGGGTTTTGACAAACATGCAGTGACATATATCCACCACTGTAGTGCCTTTTTACATTTTATTGAGGAATAACCTACATAAAGGACACGATCTTACATGTACAGACTTTTACATATGCCTGTCTCTTCACTTAATCTCTACCCAGATCAAGATTATAGTACATTTATAGCACCCTGGTAAGGTCCCACATGCTCCATCCAAACAGTCGCTTCCCTAAAAGTCTTGACTATTTGGACTTGTATCACTATAGTTTTTGACTGCTTTTGAACTTTAATAAGAACGAAATCTCACAGTATGACAGCAACCTCTTAGCCTTTCAGCAGCCCAAGCCTACTGTCATAATGAGAAGAGACTTTGGGAATTTTAGGGAATGAGTGTGTTTTGAATGTGAGAAGGATATAAATAGTTGTGGACAGAGGACTGACTGTGGCAGATGTTTTCCAAAAATGGCCACAGCAATATTTCTAGTGCCATGTTTTTTCGGAACTCTACCACTATTCCATCAAAAAATGGAATCTATTTCCCTTTCCCTAGAACCTGGGTGGGCTTGACTGTTCTAATCCAGAGTATGGAAGAAAATAATGCTATGACTTCCACAGCTTGATTGTAAAAATAACATAGGTTCCTCTTGTCTCTTTCTCTCTAGTCACTTGCCCTTGGAATCTGGCCACATGTTGTAAGGAAGCCATGCTACATGGAGATGTTGCATACAGATGTTCCCACTGATAATCCCAGCAAAGATTCCAGGCAATAGCCAATATCAACTGCCGGTCATATGAATAAATAAGCCCTCAGATCATTCCAGATCTTAGCCTTTAAGCTGCCCCAGCTGGTGCCTGGAGTAGAGATGAACTGTCTCCACTAAGCCCTACACGAATTGGAGATTCGTAAGCAAAATAAATTGCTTAAGCCACAGCAATAGTTTATCATGCAACCATATAACCAGAACTCCAAGATATCTGTGGTTCTTGGGAAGAGTCTTCTGGTAATATCTGACATGGAACAAATTATTTTTCTCTGTAGACTTTTGTTTCTCCAACTATAAAATGGAATAATAATTACTATGTCATGGGAATGTTGTGAGGTTTAAGTGAAATAATGTACATGAGGTGTCCTTTTTATAATGGGACTTCAAAAAAAAAGTGATACCTGATATTATTTCAACTCATTTCTATCAAGCGTTTCTAGATTTACTGCTTTTTAGACACACAAATATAAAACCTGATTTTGTGTACACACACGCTTGCTCTGGGGAAAGCCAGCTACCGTGTCCTAGTGAAGATGCACAGATAGCCTTATAGAGAGATATCTACACAGTAGGAAACAGACCTCTTGCCTAACTTGCCAACCATGTGCGTGAGCTACCTTGGAAGCTGATCCTCCATCTCCAGTCTTCAGACTGCAGCTGACATCGACTGCAACCTCTTAAAGATTCCAAGCCAGATCACTCAACTAAGCCACTCTCGACTCCCACAGAAACTGCAAATACTGTATGAAATAAAAAATTTTAAATTCTTTTAGGTCACTATGATTTGGGATCATTTATTATGCACGAACAAATAGATATATCAACATGGGAAGGGATGTAGGGGAGATCTGATTCAAGGTTTAGGGCTATTTTAAGATCTATGTGAAGGACAGTGGTGGCTGAATGAACTTAGAAGTGCTGATGAGATTGAGTCCAAAATAAAGCCAGAGAACAGAGTTGGAAGTGAGGCTGTAAACTGCATGCAGATTTCACTGAAGTTGAAGAGCAGGTTTGGTGAGCATAAAGGAGTAAGAAATCTGGAATAAAAAAAAAAGTTTTGTTTAGAATGTGGAATATTTTGGTTACTGGTTTCAGAGGTAGAACAGTTCTGGAGAACAAAATACAGGACATTGTCAAAGAAGTGGGTGCTCGAGTGGCAGTGCTGGGGAAAGGTTTGTACATCTCCCTTGTAAGTACAAAGACAGAGTGGACAAGGGAGCAACCTAAGCTGCTAATAGCAGACTGTTAAAAATCTTTATCCTAAAATTCTTTCATCCCTAGAGTAATGGAATGAAGGTGGAATGAAGCTTGCATGGCTTGATGGTGAAAGCCTCAATGCAGGAGTAGTTAGTCTGAAAGTTGTAGTGACAAGGTAGGAGAATGCCAGCCTTTACTTGCTGGTTCAAGATACTGAAGATGTAGGGAGAAGGGAGAACTCTATATGAAAGAGCTTCAAGGGAAGCAGTGAACTTAAGAAAAATGTCAGGTTTTAGACAAGATAAAGAGAGGACAGCAGTGCTCTTAGAGAAGGTTAGCTGTGTAAGGAATTTTCTTTGCATTTGCATGGGTTTGCATATATATATATATATATATATAAAATAAGCTGGAACGTTCTTCTTTTGGTGACTGGGAACCACCGAAAAGTTTTACACAGGAGACTGACATGATGAGCTTTAAACCTTAGAAAGCTCATCCTGACAGCATGGGCAGTATGGTGGATGTACTGGGCAAGGAGCACACAGAGGTCCCTTTGGAAGAAAAGGGTTGGTAAAAAAGGTCCATTCACACAGGTAATGAGGCCTCATCATCAGCCCACCAAAACAATGGGGTCAACCGTTTAGGAAGTAGAGGCTATGGAATTTAATAGACAGTGAGGGAAAGGAGTAAAAGCAGTGGCCAGATCTTTCACCTCCTTTCCGAAGCTCTTCTGGCACTTCTGATCCTCCATTTAGCTTGCGTATGTGATTGCCAGTTATCCTGTTTTACTTTCGTTCTCTTTCCTATCCCCCAAATCCACTCATCTTGATTTATTTGACATTCTACTTTTTCTTTTGGTCTCGCTATTCCTATTTTTAGTACACACCTTGGCTAGACCAGTATGGTAATAACACTTTCTAAAGGTAAGAATCTAACGGCAGCATGGTAAAGTGGAACGAGCAGCAGCCTATCAATCAAAAGCATTGGTTTTTAGTCCCAGTCCTGCCATGAAATTCATGTATGACTTTGGTTAACTCATTTGACTTCTTTGGAACTCAGTTTTTTTTCATTTAGAAATTTTCATTTAGAATCTCTAAGGTCTTATCCATTTCAAATTTGTCTACCTGTACAATACGATAGAACCTTAACAAATATTTTCATAACAATGGTGAAATCTACTCTCTCTAATATAGCACTACAAAATGAGAATGGTAAATGGTACACATCTTGAAGTTTGTGTCAAGAAACCTGTTTACTCAATAGAGTAATAAAGTTTGAGATAGGTACTATAGTCTAATAAACTTTCCCAGACTGGAAGTAGTTATGTCCAATAGGATAATAAGTCTTAGTTTTTCTTCTTTGGAAGTAGAGGGCGGCTTTCATTTTATCCACCACACATTTCCTGAAGTCAAAGTGCCTTCATCTGAAATCATGGCTCTGCTACTTACTAGTTTATTTTGGGCAAACTACTTAACCTCTTTGCACCTTAGTTTCTTCATCTATAAAATGGGAATACTGTTATCTCGTAAAGCTAATGTGGTGATTAAACAAGTTAATGTATGTAGTTAACAGATGAAATAGAGAAAACCCTGGATAAGAATTGGCTACTATTTTTTATGTGCTAGGCACTAGAGTACACAGACCTGGCTTCTCTCCTTAAAACCTCATTGTCTAGTCAGGAAGATTTTTCCAGTGACCATTATAGGGCTCATTGTCTGGTCAGGATGATTTTCAAACAACCAGAATTCAGTGTTCTGAGTTCTGTAATATGATGTGCAGTAAATGGTATAGGAGCAGAGGTAAGAATGCTTGTCTCATCCTAGAGGTAAAGGTAGGGGCAGGATAAGCTTCTTCAGGGTAAAGTTGGAGTCTGATCCTTAATGAAGAGAATTTAATGTTGGGAACATTTGGGAAGATGGAGCAGTCAGAGGCAGCAAGTAGAAGGCAGCTTCTGACTACAAATGACAGATATGGCTAGGAAGAAAGGAGGACGTGGTACATTAGAAGTAGTTGATGCCAGAGAATCAACATCACTTGAAAGCTTGTTAGAAATATAGGATCTTAGGCCCTATCCAGACTTAATTTAAATTTGCTTTTCAACAAGATCCTCAAACAGTTTTTAATCAACATTTAAGTTTGAGAACCACTGGTCTAGGTAGACTCTGCAACCAAGGTGCTTTGGTTTAAATATTGGCTTTACCATTTACTTAAAATGTGTGACTTTAGGCAAGCTATTTAACTTCCTTCCTATGACTCAATTTGTAATTAGGGAATAGTTTCTACCTCATAAAGTTGTTTCAAGGACTAAACGAATATATGAAATGCTTGGAACAGTACTGGCACTTAGTAAGCACAACCATCAGTTATAATTGACTCACATGCTACTTATTATGGTCAGGATCAGTTTTATAAGCACTTTGTCTTTCCATGTCTACTCCACTACCTGTCACCTTGACATGACCCTTTAAAGTCAGAAGACCTGGGGTTATAAAGGCCAGTCCTTTTCAACTCCTAGCTTTGTAAAATTGGGTAAGGTCTTGAATATCTGTGTTTTTCTTTCTTAGTAGGAGGGAATCTTAATAATTGCTTCACTGAGCTGCTGTGAGGGTCACATCAAAGAATGTATGTTAAACTATAAAAATCTTCTATTAAAAGTTTCAGTTGCCATCCTTCCAAGAGTTTTTAAGTAATTGGCCTGCAAACAGGTGGTACCTCAATTTAGTGGAAAATAGATGGTAGAGAAAGCATTGGAAGATCAGGGAGGGAGAGCTTGTCAATTACTTGTCCATCTTCATGACTTTCTGAAGGGGCAGGCTTGGGTTTTTACAATAACAATTTTCCTGGACCTCGGAAAGTATTTTTACCTAATGTGCAAATTGTAGGAAACTTAAATGCTATTTGTTTTCCTAACCTACACCTCCATTCAAGAACATGAAGTCTCACATGTTTGTATAATGGGCCACAATTTATAAATAACTTTTTTCTACGTTGTGTATCACGACATCCCTATAGGGTAGTATTAGTTTTTTTTTTTCAAAAAAACTTAATATCGGCATATTAAAAACCACTTTTGACATGAGCATATTTAAAAACCTGATCCAATGTTTCCACAAGTACAAAATTTAAAAGGAAAGGCAATCACAAAATTTGATTGAATCTTCAACAATACCAGGCACTGGCTTCAATTTTATGACAGCGAGTAACTATATATTGGGCCCCTTTTCTCATTCGTAAAACGGGGTAACGATACTTTTTTCTAAGAACAAAGGCTGAAGGGTGAACCTACCACGTTGTAGAGCCTCAAATAAATCCCTTTTCCTTCTTGCCTTTGACAGACATAGCACTTAATAACACTATCATTCCCACTTCCTGCAGAAACCTGAAGTCGGGGACACTCGGGTTCCCCTTCTCTGCAACTCCGCAACCCCTAAATCGAGTACAGGCAATTGCGATGTCCACTACGTTGGTTCCCGTAGCGCAGATTCTCTCTTGGTGTCTGGGTGGCGGAGCGGGGGGGTAGTTGGAAGCCGCTGATAATTGCTCCCATGACTCTGAGGAATCCGATCCTAATTCTCTACGTCGCTTCAGGGTCGAAGATGCTTTCCCACCGCCCCTAACCTCGCCTACAATAAAAGTCACCGCGAAGACACAGTGCCAACTACTGACGCCATTTTGACCGCTACGTGTGACGCCACACGTAGCAGAGAGCGCTGCCGATTGGCTGGGAGACAGTAGCGGAGGCCAGGCGCGCGAAGCCTGAGAGGAGGGTTTGGAAGAGAAGCCGAGGAAACTACAATCCCAGTCTTCCTTGCGCGCGCGACAACTGACCGGGAGCTAGAGGAGACTTTGGGTTCGGACCACAACTCCCAGCACCCCTTGCGATGGCTCTCGTTTCCTTTCAAAATGCAGCGGAAAAGAGGAATCTGGAGAATGGAGGCCTTCTGCCGTACGTTCCCCGAAAGGCGGGAAAGGCGAACTACATCTCCCGACCGGCAGCGCGCAGCTGCGCCTGCGCCCTGGCACCTGTCGCCATCTTGCCCCTTCTGAGGCACCGCAAACAAACCCAATTCCTGGTGTCCCCTAGTCTTGACGGAGGAACCTTTTAGATGAGCCCCGAAAGACCGGGCAGGTGGGTGACTCTTAGACAGGGTGCTGGGAAGAGCTGGCAGATTAGCTACGCTGGAGGAGCGTCGCGCCAAGCCTTCGGAGCCCGGTTTGGGGCGCTCAGCCCCATCCTCCGTTGTCTCCTAACGGGATCGTTGGGCTCCCGAGGTGGGCTGAGGGGGACTCTGGCAGGCCTTATAATGGGATCCCCGGGGTACAGCTCTGGGAACCTCCTGGTGAGTCTCAGTCGTCTGCCTGGCTGTCCGGGCGCCCACTCTCTCCGTTGTTCTCTCGGCAGAGGAGGGAGCGAGGCGCTGATGCCGGCTGGGGCCCCGGACTCTGGCTACTGGTCCCTAAGGGCTGGGGTCGTAGGCTTGTCATTGGGGTCGGTACCAAGCGGCAACGATGAGGAGAGTGGGCTAGCTGCTCTTGCGGTGCTGCGAGAATGCGTGTTTGGGGAGGGGGCGGGGCGGGCTTGCCTCTTTGACACATGAGTGGGGGAAGGATTATACGAGATCCCAGTTCCTGGATCCGGCTCCGGCAACTGCCGCCCAGGTTTCCAGTGTGATGCGGCCCCGTGGTGGGGTCCGCTGGCGGGGACGCGTCGGGATGCCGTGACGTGGTGCTTGACTCCGGCTGTGTCGACCGCCTCCAAGATCCTGTCGGGAGGCGGGGACTGGCTTGTGGAGGGAGCGGATTCCTTTGACTCTGCCCCTTCTTCCTCCTCTCCACCCCCTTTCTTTATGTCATCCTGCCGGCTGGGGCGCGCAGTCCTGTTCTCCTTGCTCTCGGTTGGTTCGCAGCTGAGAGGACTATGGGAAGTAGGGGGAGGGGGTACTCCACTCTGGGCGTGGAGTTGGAGTTAGCAGGGGTGTAGTAGTTACTAAGATTCTGTGCCTGACTTTAAGACCAGTGAGCTCGCTAATTCATCCATTCATTCATTCATTCACTCATTTTACTCTTCTCAATTATTAATTTATCTATTTAACAAATATTTATAGTGGATCTACTGTGTCCTAAGCAGGTATTGTGCAAGCGCTCAGCGCTGTTGTCTTTTTATACTCTAGACGAGGGAATTTTCATTACCAAGTAAATTCCTCACATCTAAACTTTTGGTCAGTGGTTGTTTAAAGACTACAGGGTGTAAATTCATTTTTCATTGTTAAGACTTGATGAGAAAGTTTTTTTATTAAGTTCCATTAACCCACATTTCGTGCTAGGAGCTTTTTATATTTCATGTAACTACTAAGTGAAAAAGCGGACAGAAGCCAAGTAACTTGCCCAAGGTTACACAGGTAGTAATGCCTGTTTATTAAGGTGCCAGCCACTATAAGAACTTAACGTACACTGTTTTTTTATTTTCATGACAAACTGGGTGATAATACCTCTGTTTTACAGATATATAAAATGTATGCTTAGATAGGCCAATTTTCCCAGGATCACATAGCCAGTAAGTTGAAAGCTGGAACTCGAATCTAGAGATATCTGACTCTAAAACCTGTGCTTTTTTCCAATATCACAGGCTGGAATATGAAGCTCTCAAACGATTGTGTAGTTCTTCATTTGTCAGTAGTTAGAAAGTGTAGTGGTGAAATAGGAGGGTGAGATGTTCTTAATTGGTGTGTGGATTTCCAGGTGAATGGCCTTTTGAATGCACTTTGGTAATTTGATTTTTTGTTTTTGTTTTTGTTTTGATAGGGAAAACAAGCTCTTTGGGGCTACCAAAAAGAAGCAGCAATGCCTGTTGTGTGGCCAACCCTTTTGGATCTCAGCAGGGATGAATGCAAAAGGATTCTTCGAAAATTGGGTATGATTTTAATTTTTGATATTTTTATACCTCTCTCTCTGATATTTTTTCTGTTTGGATCGTGGCTATTTGCATGCATTAGAAATTCTTTAGAGGTATATAGTTCCCATCTTACATTTTTCCCCAGTGCCTAGCATAGTGCTTTGTTCATACTAGGTGCATGAATTATAAAATAATTATAGCAGCTAAAAGTTCTTGAGGGGTACTGGGCTATTCCAAGTTCTTTCCATTCAACTCAAACCTAAAAGATGGGGTGTTTTTTTTGGTCCTCAGTTTACAGATGACACAACTGAAGCTTAGAACCAAGGTAATACTAATAGTAAGTCATGTAGTCAGGATTTTAACCAAGGGAATATGATTCCAGTCTTACTTTAGTATACTTTTATCCTTCATGAATATATGTGTAAATTACATATTGTTTCTGAATTCTAAGTTAATATAAGCTTTCTAATTTTCCCAAATTACATTTTACCATCAGTAATGAAATACCCTTTCCACTTGTAGTGAATTATTTCGTGTTTCTTTTCCTTTAGGGCAGGCTTTCTTAACTAGCATTTAGGGAGAGAATTAAGCCCTAATGCTAAGGCATCTAACGTATATAATGAACTAACTTTTGGTCATGCATCTAAAATGATATTAGTTATGTACTGTCCTTGGGAAAATTGATTAAAAAGTTACTTAAATCATTTTCTGTATTTTGTGGTTCAGACGAGGATCCTTGGTTGAGAAATAGTGCCTTAGAATATAAGGTCCAAAAGTACCTTGTTACCACTGTAGTCATAGGCTAATACATAGTAGGTGCTCAGTAAATGAAAAAATAATTTGAAAAGAACATTAAATGTTTTGGCAGTGGATATGAATTATTTAGATGTCTGTGATTTTGAAGGGGAAAATGTGGGGTTTGAATTCAGCCAGACCTGAGGTCTTGATTCTGTTACTAGTATCCCACATGATGAAGGACAAGTTATTTAATCTCCCTAAATCTATTAACACTTTTGTAAAGGAAGGATAACAATACCTGCCTCATAAATTTGTTATGCGGATTAACTGTATATAAAAAGAGCCTATCATAGTGCCTGACATCTCAGTGTATAGTGTTTTAAAGCTGCTTTCAGACAATTTATTTTTTTGCAAATGAATATTTTCTTTAAAGGAAATGTTTGTTGGGGATTCGTATGTGTAAATCTGGTCATAGGTGCTCTGGTCCTGCCTGCTAATGACATTTTCTGTTTTTATTTCCCTTCAGGCCACTGTGAGGATTTCTGTATTTTAAACTACTTAACATTGTATTTTAGCACAACTAGAGAGGTGTTTTGTTTTGCCAATCATTCCTTTATCTTTTTTTTCCTTTAGCTTTTTATCCCAACTTTTAGTACTAATTTGAAGATGATTTTCTACACACTTACATGTAATTGCTATAACTTGCTAGCAACCAACTATAAAGATGGATTGTATTTATTTCATAGCTGAAATAATTAAGGAGGAACAGATCACAACCACAGTAGATTAATTAAGGTTCTGGGCTGTTGAAGCCTTGAATCAAGAGATTATGTTTAAAAATTGTAAACATTAGGTCTAAATTTATCTTTGATTTTAGTCAGAGCTGTGTGGGGTAATGCTCCTGGAGAGCTGCTTCTATACAAAAGAAAACAGCCTTCATACAGGGTAATACCATTTTCAATGACCCTTCACTTTGGGAGGTGAGCCTTGATAGAGATTTGCTGAGAGACTTCCTCCCCATCCATTAGCTCATTATCATAACAATGAAACCTTTGAATTTCCTTCAAATAGTTGCTCTAGATTCGGAAGTTTAGTGAAGGTACTGTATTTAAGAATTAGCTTAAAATATTTTAAGAATCAGTTTTGTTCTTGTACAAATGGTTATAAATCATTGTACAGTAAAACGCTAAACACTTAGATTTTACTTGAATATAAAGAAACTGAGATAGAGCATTCCTTTATGATGTACTGAACATACCAGTGCTTTTTCTATCCTACCTCTTCCCCTGCCCTATTTTTTATGACTATTCCTGAGCTATAACTCTGACATGGGGCTTTATGGACTATAGTATAATTGAATGTCTGATTTGTTAAATGGAATGGGTTAAAGGCTTTATAAAAAGATTTGGTAAATTTATTTTTTCTATTATTTCATTATGCTTATATGTCATTAGAGTTAACACTATTAATAGAATGGCACCAAAAATAATACCATAAATTGATATTTGTCAGAATCTGAGGATACCTATCAAAGTAACTATCAAATGTGAGGAGGTTGGCAAGCTTATTAAAGGTTCTTTACAATGAGTGAATTTTTGAAGAAGGGGAGGAAGTACCTTGGATTGTGTAGCTAGCTATCTGTGGTAACTGTTCTGAGTCCCAATTTTGTGTGAGATTGCCACCTCTTTTGTGCATGGTTTTTTAGTTAGACTTGGAGTGAGACTCGGAATGTCAAAAATCTTTGTCACATTTCTTTAGTTAATTTCACTTTTTTTGAATTAGTTTCTTGATCTCCATAAATTCCAAAGGCCAGAAGTGAACTATTTTTCTTCTCCTGCTTCCTCTCTCTGACCTCTCCATTTTTTTTTAGGCTATTGACATTCTCCTAAATATCTTGCAGACTACAAAACCTGATTCCTTTTTTTCTGCCATTCTTTCCACATTTGGTCACTTACTGAGTCCTATCAAATAAAAACTTCTTAGATTGGAATTAGAGGCCTTTCTTAGTCTGGCACCAAACTACTTTTCCATTTTTATCCTTCTCTATTCCCTTACACATGTCTCTTGTTGGATTGTAATTACCTTGAGGATAAGGACTTTGTTTTGTTTATATAAATATTTTCCATGGCATCTTGTAGTAATGTTCAACTAGTACTTTGGTTTGAATTAGTGACTATCCAAGTACAGGCATATTTATACTTTCCCAGGTGTAAAGCTCTCAAAATAGTCACTGACTGTTAAGTTTGATGTCTGTATGAAGCATTATCTACTTTTTTATTCTTTATTTCTGTTGCATATTTGCCTTTTGTCCCTTTGCCTGCCTGGAGCACAGTTCTCTTTCTGATTAAGGCTTATGCTTTCAGACTAAATGATGTGTTTTTCCTTTTTGCCTTTACCACTGTATTGTAAACTGTATTATAATTGTCTGAAGACTTGTTTCACTGTGGCTTTATTCTGGAGTTAACTCCTTGAGGGTAGGATTTAGCACGCTATCTGGTATATAATAAGATTCAGTACTGATCGTAGACTCAATAGGGCATAAACATTTAGAGTATCATGAACTTTACAGCCTCTTTCTGAACTTTACTTTGGGTCCTAATAGTAGCTCAAATATAAATTTCCTGGGACTAAGTATTTTCTTCACTACTCCAGGGGAGCAGAGCTTTGTTCTTCTAGAGAGACCCAGTGAAACTTCTACGTAGTATTCAGTATAGATTGGAATACAGGTTGTTTACATCTGGGAAAATTCAGTTGGACCAGACATTTCTATTTAATATAGTGAACTCACTTTCCTATATAAAACTTTTTTTTTTTTTTAACAGAACTGTGAACTGAACTAGGCTATTATTAGTTTATTATTGATGTAGTACCTAAGATGATGGTATCTTTGCCTTCATTATTCAGCTAACTCTGAGGGTCTGTTTTGTGTCAGGCATTGGCAATAGCAAATACTGGTAGCAACTTGAACTGAGTAAGAAGATAGCTATAGTCTGGACACTTATTTCCCGTCATTTTGTTTTACTCAGATATACCCGTCTCATGGTGTTAATGGTTTAAAACAATAACTTTTATTATTTTTCATGACTCTGGGTTGCTGTTCTTGTCTGAGCTCTCTTAGCTGGTAGCTTAGTTGGTTGACTGGGCTCAACTGAGATGGCTGGGCCTCTCTCTCCATGTGGCCTTTCATCCTGGTCTTTTTCACAGCTTGGTGAGATCAGGGTTCCAAGAGAGCAAGGCCCTATGTGCAAGTGTTTTATCTGTTTGCGTCATGTATGCCGATGTTTCATGGGTCAAAGCAAGTCACGTGCCAAACCCAGAGTCAGTGTGAGAAGGGACGTTATATAAAGGTAGTACGCAGGGCTGTACACACTGGGAGGGAGGCATGGTTCATTGGGAGCCATTGAGGACTTTTTGGTTTTATATTTTAAACAGTACTAGGGATTGACAGTTTTATTTCATAATAGTTATTATTGTAGAAAGATAGCGAAATGAAACTGTGGCATTAGAATTCAGTATATTAAGCCCTGGTTGCTGTAAGAGCAATTCATGTTCCCTAATCTGCTTTGGTCATTTCGAGGGTGGTTTTTATAAATGTTGAAGGTCTTAGATATGAAAGGTACCTTCAAAGTTTCTTCTAGATTAAAAAAAAAAACGAGGCTCAGAGAAAGGACTTGCCGAAGGTCATACAACTAGTAAGTGGCAGTGCTGGAGCCAGATGTGGTCATTTGACTCTTGTTCCAGTAGGTTTTCAGTTGTACTGTACTCAGTACCCTTAACTACACAGGAAGGAGGTGGAATATAGTTTGAATTCTTAAGCAGGCCTAAGGAATTATTTCAAGGAATGGTTAGTGAAGGCACCTTCAATTATGCTAAAAACTTCTCTTATCAACTTTATATTATTTAGAGCCTGTTTCTAGTTCTTGGTAGCATCAGAGTTAAATATTCTTCAATAGTAATGTGTGGGACAAAATAATTACCATTAGATTTTTCTACCTAAACATTTTACATATGTGACTTCTTGAGGCAATAAAAAGAAAGTGAGATGAAATTATTAAAGATAATCTGTTATTAGATAAAACTTTTGAGAGGAATTCAAAAAATTTTATATATTGATTTTTATTGAGTTTTTAGGTTTCCTGCTTTTAAGTTACACTGTATGTAGCCACGGTATTGAAATGTTAAAGTCCTTTCTTGATAAAATAATTTTCTTCTTCTAGAATTGGAGGCATATGCTGGAGTTATCAGTGCACTCCGGGCACAGGGGGATCTCACCAAGGAAAAGAAAGATCTTCTTGGAGAACTCTCAAAAGTTCTTAGGTAAATTATCATAAAAGTTTGTGAGACATGACTCTAGAAATTTCATTTTGAGAGGTTTCAGTACTTTCACACTCAAGTTGAAGATAGGTATTCAAGTTGTTGATGCTTAGAGATCTCATCCCAGTTGTGTGCTTTGTTACAGAAAATTATGTAATTTACCATTTGTTTTGTAATATAATCAGAAAGCGTTTAAGGGTTTTAGACTTGGGCCACCCGGGAAAAGGAGGTGTTTTTGACATGGGTGTGGGAGAGAAGAGCTGGCAGCAATTGGTTGTGAAGCTCTATAGAGTGTCTCAGTAATATTTTTTGGAGGGAAGAGGAAATAATAGGAAGTTGTCTTAATTCATAGAAATATACGATGATTACATAATCATAGCCTTAAGGGTAGTTTATCCCATCAGCTTCCTAGTAGAGGCACTTGAATCCATTAAATTCTCATGGAAAGGATTCTTTGATACTTGGATCGATCCGTTGTAACATCTTTAGCTTTCTCAGAAAGTGTTCTGTTTTAACTAAAATTTCCTTTCTACATTTAAAACCATTTTGTTCTATTCATTTTTAAGTGAAAATAGGGAAGAAGCCTTTCCCGTATTTAATTAACATTAATATTGGGACATTCTTAAGCCAAATCTTCAGCCTTACTGTTTTCCTATTTAACAATTTGTATTTTTTGTTTGTTCATTTGTTGTTTATACTTCCTCAAAAATTCTGCTTTCTAACCCCTTAAATTTTGCTTTAGTGCACGGTATAGGTTTTGATTAAGCAGTGAAGATTATAATAACGAAGAGTGGTATTCATTTTATTGAGCATTTATAAATGGAATGGGTGTAGCCTTTTTTCAGTTTTTTAGTATTAACTTTACATATATTTAATAAGGTCAATAGAAGCACATTTTTACTATGGTAGTAACATACTGTAGAACCAGGGTCCTCAAACCTCAGGCCCTGTCTGTGGCCTGTTAGGAACCAGGCTACACAGCAGGAGGTGAGCAGCTGGCTAGTGAGCCAAGCTTCATCTGTATTTGCAGCTGTTACCCAGTGTTAGCTAGCATCACCATTTCAGTTCCACCTCAGATCATCAGGCATTAGATTCTCATAGGAGCAGCAATGCGTGGTGCCAAAAAGTTTGGGGACCGCTGCTGTAGAAGATACTGTCTAAGTGTAGAGTAATAAAGGAGTAATATCCTGGTGTCAAGTTTCATAGCATATAGTCACAGGAAACGGATTATCTTGCCACTTTTGTTTATTATGTTCACTGAACATAAAATTATAGTCTCTTAAGCTTTAAAAAGGACTTGAGAAGACTTTTTTCTCAGTGCCAAAATTCTTTTCTCAGTGACTATGATTAGGGGTCATTTAGTGGCTGTTTGCATATTTAGATAACAGGAACCTCTGCTAATCTTGAACTGTCTGACATTTCTGAGTTTTGGAGGTAATGACTTGATATCAAAATGAATTTGTCTTCCTATGATATCTAATTTGCTACTAGTTCTCTTTGTGTAGGATCAGTATGAATCCTTTTCTCTGAATTTAAATAAAGCATTGAAGATATATGTTAGGCTCCATCTGTATCTTTTCACAAATCAATCCTGTCCCCTCTCCCCAAGCAAAATGTTGACTTAAACATTAATAAAAGTATAGAAAAGAGCTGCCTGCTTGGCAGAGTTCTATAATGGCTATTTTTTTTCATAGCATCTCAACAGAACGCCACCGTGCTGAAGTTCGGAGAGCAGTAAACGATGAACGGTTAACAACAATTGCACATAAGTAAGCCATTAGTCATACCACCCCTGATTTTTATGACGTAGTATAACATAGTTTTGAAAGTCTTCCTATTGTGTAGCAGATTCCTGAGTCTTTTATCTTAATAGTAATATCTCTGTACTCAGGATCCTGACCACAGTGTATTGTTTATTTAATTGGTTATGTTTTTGATTTGGTTAGACAGGTGCTAAATACTCAGGTCAAATCCCATTACAATGTAATCTCTATGTAACTAAAGGCCACCACAATTTAGCAAATGAGATGATTCACTTGAAGCAAAGTTCAGTACCAAAGTAGTGTGCACCCCAAATTTGACAGCCCCTAAGAGATTCTTTGTAATGGTATTTGACATGTATATTGATTTATAAATAGGCGTTATACATTTTTTGATAACTAATATTTCGTGTTTTGAGATTCACAGCAAAAGATAAAATACGTGTTCTGCTTTTAAGAAATATGAATACAGAATATCTTAATTTATTTTAAAAAGCCAACAAAATAAAATAAAGGATTCTTATCAAATTATTTTCAGATTATTATAACTATTTGACAGATGGAGTAGAGGGGGGCGGAGGGCTAAGGGCAGGGATCAAGCATTAACAGTATATATGGAGACAGTGCCTCCTAAAGAATAGAAAGGAACAAATTATCCTTTAAATGTTAATGGAAGATGATAGGAACAGTTCATAAAATAGGATATAGTATAATTCATTGGTTTTATTTTTATGTTTTAATATGAAATAAAACTAAAGGAAAAAATTCAGTGCATTTTCATAATATGATAAATAGTGTATTTAAACTAATTGGCAGTATTTGTATTGACCCCAAAGATCCATTATCTTTCATTTGTGTTTCACCGTTCCTTATTTTATTTACTTAACCTATAAAATGGGGTGCTACCTTTGTAACTGTATAATTTGAAAGTTTCGCTATTTGAATTTTGAGATCTTCAGTGGTAGAAATTTGGAAATTTTCGTTTGAGACACTTAAGTATTTAGTTGTCAGGTCAACATGGTTGAATCCTGCAAATACTAACGTGTTCCTTTAATTTGTTGTAAACATTTGAATTTGGATGCTCTAAAAATAACTGAGCCTACATTCTAATTTGAGAACTGGTAATAGGAGACTTGTGGGCTAGGTAATAAAGTAGTAAACAATAGCTTGCAGAGGCACTTAGATACAAAATTAGTACCTTAAAAGCATTGGAACAATATTGTGGAACAATTAGTTGTAAGTTGATGCATCAGTTTCATACTTAAAGGATAACATTTATTTAGTCTCCTTTTCCTTTTCTCCCCTTTAAAGAATGAATTTATCCTTATATTTGGGTGAAAGACCAAGTTACAGGTATGCAAATAGGTTATTATTATTTCAGGCTTTTTCTTGTATTTATTTTAAAATTGAAGCTCTCAATTATTCAGGGGCACATATCCCATTTATAAATTAACCGTGCCCCTTGCTTTTCCTTCTCTTCCCCCTTCTACCACCCCCTCCTTCCCCACCCCCAATACTGCCCACCCTTTAGCCATTTTGCTGCCTGGGAGTACCTGGAGTCAGAGGGTGGGAAGGGAGAGGAGGCGAAAATTTTACTTAGTCATTTTACTACTTGTTAGTTGTCCTGGAAAAGGTTTGGTGGAAGAATTTTCAAATATTTGCCAAAGTGTTTTTAGATAATATGTGGGTTTCTTTAATCTGTTTGACCTCTCCCTTTCCCTCCTCTTATCTATTAGCATGGATAATTGAGAGTTGGCTTTTATCTGCCTGTGATTTCTTTTTTATCTCTCCTTTCTGATTTCTTTACTATATGAATTTAATTTTTTGAAAAGAATTTACTTTAGTGTATAATTTTAAGCTTTTTAGCTTTTCCATACTCGTTTTAATATTTTATATTGTGGTTTTCGTTTAACCAGATGTTGCATATTTACTTGTTGAGCCCCAGGGTCAATGAGTGGGAATGGTGAGGAAGGCATAGATCCCTCATTCTCTCCATCTCCTCTGCGACCTCTTTCCATAAGAGGTAGCAACAGAACCTAGTTTCAAAGAATATGTATAGAAGGGCTTCATATTCTGAGCCTGAAAAAAGCAACTCCAGCCAAGGAGGAATGTGTCTAAACTGACTGCATTCCCTTTCTCCTCTCCTTTCCCTCCCCCACTCAAAACAGCAACTTAGGCAGAAGGAATGTGGTTGAAAGGTGAAGAGAAAGCCCAGAAGATTGAGCACAAAGGAGGTAGAAACAAAAGGAGTGAGGTGTCTGGGATCAAAGAAAAACCTTGCTTGTGTATCAAAGCATAACATGGGTTTATTATTTGGCACCAGACCAATGATTAAGTTTAATACTCCAATTCAGTTTTGAAACATGTCAGAATGTTATAGTACTAAAGCCTGGAATGTCAAGGAATTTCATAGTTTTTAATTGAGCCACTCTTGCTAGCATTTCCTCTAGAGGAAAGGACCTCTCTGAAGTTACTGTTCTCTTAACCACTTCATATTATTAACCAAGCATTCATAGATTACTGTGCGAATTTCTATGTGAGGATGAGGATTTTGCGGTGGTCCCCTGCACGCCAAAGGATGTGAGGGCCAAAGTAGTTTGATTAGTATCATGTTAGATTTCTCGGAAAAGAGGTTGGAACTAGGTTTCCACCCTTCCTTGCCATCTTAGTATAACTTAGGTATGCCAGGGAAGCCCTGGAGTAAGGTATTTACAGAAATCTTTAACATTTAGTTTAGATGACTTGGGCAACTAATGCATATTTACACCCTCATTACTAAGCAGATAGGAATTTTTTATTTAATTCTAACATGTCTAATTTTTCACTCACTTATAAAAAGTTTGAGCATGTTTGCATGAGTAGAAATTTGGAAGATTTATAGATCTTTCTAAAAGTTGCAGTTGTGTCCTTTGCACTGCAAATTCTGTCTTTTTCAATAGCATATATTCTTGTATTTCAAATTAATCTTCCATAATTTCTGCCACCATTTAAACAATGCACCAGGTAAGTGTAGACATCATTTTATTTGTGTGGTAAAGTCTCACCAAGCAAATTTATTAGTGACATACTAATAAAATGATAGCAGAATAGGAGTAAGCCAAGAAAATGCTGAATAGCCTTTAGAATTTATTCCCTTGACAATTAGCCGTAGCCGTTTTCTTTCTTTGTTTATATCATCCTCTGTTTCAGAACTAGCATTCGCTTGGAGATTATGTGATGATAAATCTATGAGGGTTATTGGGGGTCTTAGGAACTCCTCTTTTTCTTGTTTTAAGTAGGACTGTGTTAAACCGTGAGGGAATTTGCAGATTTTCCATAGTAACCCAATTAGAATCATCAGCTCCTAGAAGTTTTCTTTGAGAACTGAATGTAAATCCTTCTCAGAGTGTAATTTATTTGTTCTATTCATTGAAAGCTGGTAGTAGTTAGACAGTAGTGCCCAATTAGTATAAATCAAAGGCAAAAGTTAGACATAAAACACATTTGAAAAATTTTATGCTCTCTACTTACAATGTGGTGAATAATTTCAGTAACATATGATGTATGCTTGTTGAAAGAGACATTTAGTGGCTGTGTCACCTTAAGCAAGTTATTTAAACTTTAAGTTACTCAATTTTCCCATCCATAAAATGAAGAGGATAATATTAACTACTTCATTGGATTGTTGTGGGAATTACATGAGTTAACACATATAAAATGTTTAGAACAATGTCTGACATATAGTAAGTGCTTAATTGATGTTAACTTCATCATCATTACCATCATCATCATTATCATTATCCCACTATCCACTAACAAGGTCTTTTGTATACTTTAAAAATGAAGATTCAGTGGACATGTAGTCTTAAACTCTAGGTTGGGTTGTAGAATCTTTGGTTTTGAAAAAGGTACAGAAATATTTCTGATTTAGTGAAGGATTGATTGATTCTGAGTGAATTTTAAACCTCAACTCTAACCATTAGTTAGAAGAAGTAACTACCTTTTGTGGAGCCAAGTCAAGAGAAGTGAGACAGCTATCTTTTCATATTTCAACCTGTATTTGGATTCCTGGGATAGAATTTACTCAAAAAGTTAAGTAGAGAAACAGACTAATATCTGCTTAGGGTTAGAGTTCAATAGCCTCAAATACTTGGAACGAAAAGTGGTATAAATAAATAAAGTAGTGGCAAGTTTCTTCCAGTGTCCTCAGACCTAGTCTGTTTTTTTTAACAGGAAGGATAATTAACACATCACCAGTGAAATATTCAGGGATACATGCAGCCTTCTTCTGTCCCTTGAGTCTCCCTCGTTTACTGCCTCAGTTTCCCTTGTTTGAAAGCCTTAGAACCTCTGGCCATGCAGGCAGTTAGGTAATTTTGCAAAGGTTCATTGAATTTCATCCTTAAATATTAAGGAAAATCTGATTTTTAAAATTATGAGTACCTTTTTACCTTTTTATTTTAATTACAAAATTAAGTTCTAAAAGTTAATATAAATACTGGCTTTCATTAGCACTCCTGGATTTAAACTAATGAAAATATTGTTGGTATTTATTTAGAAGGCATAGGAAAATTTTTCATATTTTTAATTATTTTCATTATAAGATTCAGATTAGAGAATATGTAAAATATATAAGAACCTAAATATATGTAACATTCCTTGAATTCTGATTGTTATTCATAATCGTGATCTTGCTTAAAATAAACCCTCTCCTATTCATTCAGGGTACTTTTTATAATTTAAAAAGTTATATTTGTTTGAGAAAACATATTTGATTCATTTTTAGTGATTGAGAACGCTTGTAGCAGAGTTTTCTTTTTTGTTCAGTATGTCTGGACCTAATAGTTCTTCAGAATGGTCCATTGAAGGTCGTCGATTGGTACCACTGATGCCTCGGCTGGTTCCCCAAACCGCCTTCACTGTAACAGCTAATGCTGTTGCCAATGCAGCTATCCAGCACAATGCATCTCTTCCAGTGCCTGCAGAAACAGGAAGCAAGGAAGGTGAGTAGAAAAATATTTATGTGTATAGAAATGACTTATCTCAGATTCTTCAAGAAAAGTTGTCTTATTTTTCATCTGTTTTTATCCCAGTGATTTAAGGTTGCAAAACATAGGGAGCAGTTCTTATTTTGAAACTAGAATCTACAGAGTTTTCAGTCTCAGCCAAAATTAAATCTCCCTTTTGTTCAACGTATGAAATATATTAATCACAAAATTGCAAAAGCCTTGAAATGAATTTTTGATATCAGTATATTTTGTTAGGAGTGAATAAAAGGCCTTACTGTGTGACATGGGAAATAAATAAGATGATAGATGTCATTAAGCTGCTTTGAGAAGATATTAAACTTATTCTTTAGAATATAAAGCTTTGTTTTTGTCTTCTGGAATTAATGGTATATGTTGCTCTCTTTTCCAGTCAGTGTGCCGAATCCATTAGGGGTTACCTGGCAGATGGAGAAGGCGTTCTAACTGTTATTTTTTCTAGTAATTGACACATGCTTTAAAAATCTTTGAATTCTCCTGAGGTCACCAAGAGTAATATTAAATTCAGGAGCACATATTTAGATTGACTTTAGTAGCTTACTTTGGTATTGCATAAAAATGAGACCCTGAAAGTAATGTAGTTGTCAGATTACTTTGGGTAATTGGCTTTTCTCGACTAGCAGTGGGCTGTGGAGCAGAGTGAGACATGCTTTTTATGCATGCCAGGCTCTCTTTTAGACTTAAGAGACAGTTATTGTGAAGACTTGGCCTCCATTGAGTTTCTGTTTTATTACAGGAATGGTATCTCTCTTTTCTTTTCACTTTACCTCTTCTAGCCACCAACTCTCTGGTAAAGTGGAAAGAATATAGGATTTTCAATAGTTAGATCTGTTTGTATCCTACTTCGCCATTTCCTAGCTATGTTACCTCCAGCAAGTTTTTTTAGCTTCTGTGAACTTCAGATTCCTCATCTTTAGAATGAAGATGTGGTATTTCGACAATTAGTGATAATATATGGAAAGAATTTAGCATAGTGCGTGGTACTCAGTGAATGGTGTCTATAAGCTGTTCTTGCTTGTTGTTGTTACTTACGAAATTAAAATATGATTTTGTCATTACTTTAGTTATTATTGCACCGCTTAGATGGCAAGTGACTAGTGAGTTGGTTTATAATCAAGGAACCTTGCCTTGGTTCCCTGCTAGTAGCCAAGTTGGAAATTGCTATGGTTAGGGAAAAGTTATCACTCCATCATTGGTGCTGCTATTACTATTAAAAGGGAATATAAATACTGTTCAACTTCTGCCATGGATGAAAATAATTTTCATTTTTCTTAGTATAGTTTTAGACTTGATTTCTTTGTAACTGTGCCCCTCTCTATTGGCAGTGTCACCCGTAGACAGCTGTTAAATACTTAGGGAAAACCCAGTTAAGTGATCGCTTTCAGAAATGATTATTAATACCTTTTAACTTGTTGACATAATACCTAGTACTGGCCTCTGTGATCACATGAAAATGTTAAAATTGGCCTGCAGTAAAAAATAATTTTTCTGTATGCGTGGACAGTTTTGGTGAAAGTTAACAGCAAACTTTTTTATCGTTCCTTCAGTAGTGGTTTGCTATTCCTACACAAGTACCACGTCAACCCCAACCTCTACCCCTGTTCCAAGTGGCAGCATAGCAACGGTTAAGTCTCCAAGACCTGCCAGTCCTGCCTCCAATGTAGTTGTCTTGCCAAGTGGAAGTACTGTTTATGTCAAAAGTAAGTGATATTCTCAGTGTTATTAGGGCCATCTTGGCTGAATGCTGTAGCATAGGCTCTGATTAGATCTGCCTTCCTGGATTAAATCATTGGCCCACTGGGCTATTAGCAATAATTAGTTTTTGAAGGTTCTAAAGAATTCCTTTCTTTATGTGTGACTAGGATGTATCACTTTTTAATCAGTTCCGGCAATTGAGAAATTCTTTTTTGTTCTCTGGGGAATCTGCCTTGAACAGTTCTGTCCTTCAAGTATTTATGTGTTTTGTCATAGAATAAAATTGTGAGTAGAAACTGAAGGAATATCCTTATGTGAATTATTCAGTGTTTACTCCTATAATTGTAATCTTTATAGTGTTTTTTAAAAAAGTTTATATAATATATTGGTTAGATTCAGTAATGCTTTCTAAGTGCCCATCTTTTATATTTCTAGTTGACTGTAATTTTTCGAAGTTTACTTGCAGTTTTAACCCTTTGATTCTATTCTGTAAAGCAGTTTGATATCCAGTTATTTTTTTGTTATTCACGTCAGTTATGTCAGTATTTTTCTGCTTTGATATCGACTGGAGTTCTTTAACATGATTTTCATTTTTTCTCAATATAATTGTAAACTTGATTTCTTTGCAACTTTTCGTTGTGGACTCTGCTGTTTTAGACAGGAATAATTTTAAGTTTTTGTCAACCTTGTTTAGAGTCTAAAAATTAAACACGGAGGAGTTATATTTTATTATCAGTTCCATGAGTCATGCTGTATACATTTCTTTTTTGTCTGCTCTGAAGATATTTTTCTATGTATGTTGTAAAGATTTTGTTTTTCACTTGATTTTTTTAAAAGCTTACAAAAACAGGCTTTAGTGCATAAAGAAAAAACTAAGGATTTGGGACTATTAATTAACTTTATATCTGATGTCTATGGCTTTAGCTAAGGCGGTCTTTTAAAATAACTGTAGAGATCATTTTTTAATACTTTTTTAAAACCTTGAAAGTGAATCTAAAACATGAAGAAATCATTTTACATATTTAATATGTAGTCCGAAGTAATAGAAATTTATTGCTTTATTCTCAGAAGTCACAGAGGCAACATTAATTTGGGATATAGTCATTCATTCAGCTAACTTTATATATGCAAGGTACTATATCAGGGAAATGAACCAATAAGACTTAGTCATTGCCCTTTAGGAGCCCCTTAATAATAAGACATATGCAGACTGACAGTTGCATTGCCATGGGGTAAGTGATATAGAAGAGAATGTACAAAGTGCTTTATAAGCTCAGAGGAGATATGGATTCACTGAGGAGATGGCTTGCAGGATGATGAAGAGATCATTGATGGTAGGTGGTATTCTGCAAAGAATAATAGTACATAGACACTTTGGGTGGATAGAATATAGTAAGCTGGCTTTGGGTAATGGCATGCAGTTCAGTGTACCTGGGTGGAACAGGGTACTGTGTTCTTGGATAGATATGGGACTTTGAATGATATAGTAATGATTTTGTGCCTCTCATCTTGAAGGGAGATAAAAACTAAAGAATTTGAAGCAGGGCATTGGCATGAATTTATGTGAGATTTTATAACTGTACTAGGATGGAGGGTGGAAAAGAAGTAGAGAGATTAAAAGCATGAATACTTTGTAGGAGGTTGTTGCTGAAACACAGGCAGGAGATAAGAAGGCCTAACACGACCATAGGGTTAAATAAAGGAGGAAAGGCATTAAGAGGGAGGATTGGTAGGACTTACTGTCTAATTGAACAAAAGGCAAAGGGAGAGATCAAGGATGACTTGATGACACAAAGATTTTAAAGTATTAAGTGCAATATTAGGTTGATATAAATATAGCAATATTGTCGTCGCCTTTCAGGTGTTAGCTGTTCAGATGAAGATGAAAAACCCAGAAAACGACGACGAACAAACTCTTCTAGCTCCTCGCCTGTTGTCCTAAAGGAAGTTCCAAAGGCTGTTGTTCCAGTCTCAAAGACGATCACTGTGCCTGTGAGTGGCAGTCCCAAGATGAGCAATATCATGCAGAGCATTGCCAACTCCTTACCACCCCACATGTCTCCCGTGAAAATAACCTTCACTAAACCATCGACACAGACGACAAACACAACAACGCAGAAGGTATGTGGTAAAGGGAGTCTCTGCTTGACAATTGCTATTTCCATCAGTCAGTATGATTCAGATTTAACAAACATGCATCGAGTGCTTACTATGTGCTTGGCATTATGCTGGGAATGTTTACATCTCTTACTTTAATTCTACACATAAAGCTTTGGGATAGGTGTTATTATTTCACCTTTTGTAGATGAGGCTCTGAGATGCCAAATGACTTGCCTAATATGCCACAGCTGGCAGATCCCTTACTTCTAAGACTTTCATTCTATTTTATTATTGTGATGCCATTTGGGAAAAAATTAAAATGTAAAAGATTTTTTAAACCTGTAATAGGAAATATGATAACTTTACTTTTAGGAACTCAGTTACTTTGCCAGAGTAACAAAGTTGTCAGAGTTAGGTATTTCCTAGAAGAGGGAAGTGATTAAGTGAATAGTTGTCTTCTTTTTTTATTCTTTGTATGTATGCTATCGTCAATTTACTCCTAAACTCTTCTCTCAGTATGTTCGAATCATCAGTATGCTGTCAATTTCATGTTGTTAGAACCCTCTAACATCCCACAGTAATCTGGATGCTGATGGCATCCTAGGCTTGTTGGATTTCTGGGCTCTTCCTTTACCACAGTCTCATCTTCCTCTTTCTTGGTTTATTTACTCATTTTCTGGAGCATGTCCTCTAATAGGTTCTCAGTGTATAGGTGGACGAAAGGTAATCTTTGAGACCTTGCATGGTGGACTGAAAACTACTTTTTTTTGCTCTCTCTTTTTCTTGATGGTTTTAGACATGGGAAGTATTCGAGGATGGAGGTCATTTTTCCTGAGAATTACGAAGATATTGCAACATCGGCTATTGGCTTTTTAGTATTGCTTTTGAGAAGCCCTATGCCTAAATTTAGATGCATTTTTTCCTTTTGAAAACTCTTTAACTTTCAGAGTTCTAAAATTTCAAGTTATTTTTCCTTGTTATGGGTTCTTATTTTATCCCTTGGATTGTATACTCAATGGCCTCTTTAATCCTAGGCACTCATGTCTTTCAACTCTGGGAAATTTCTTGAATTATTTTTTTGATTTTTCTGTCTCTTTTTGGTTCACCTGTTATTCAAGATGTTGAACTGTCTGAATTGATCCTTTAATTTTCTTATCTTTCTCACTCCCATTTTCTATCTGCTTTTTCTTTCTAATGTGGTATGATGGTTAAAAGCCTGGATTTTGGCATTAGACTTTCTGTTTTCAAATCCCAGTTTTTGCTACTAAATAGTTATGTGACTGTGGGAAAACTAAACTCTAGATCTAAGTTTTCTCATTTATAAAATAGAGAAAAACAATATATCTATAGGGTTTTGGGGTGTAAATAAACAAGATAATAGAATAGAGCCTAGCACATAGTCAAATACTTTATAAGTAGTATTTTATTCATCCTTTAACTTCGTCTTTCACTACTTCTATGGAATTTTTCATTTTTGCTCTCATACTTTAAATTTCTAGTAACTTTTTCCTCTGTAAGTTCATTTAAAAAAAATAGCATCCTGCTCTTTCATAAAGTCACTGTATTCTCATCATAATTCAGGATAATTTTTTGATGCTTCTTTCATGTTTTCTCTTTTACCTATAAGTTTCTTTCATCTATTTGTTTTGATCTCTCTCTCATTTCAGAATTTCCTTAAATTCTGGCTGTCTGTTTATATATGGAAGTGGTCACTAAAAAGCTGACAGAGAGCGCTGTGTGTAAGGGTGTGACACGTTGACTGGTGACTTCCATTGTAGGTTGACCTAGTTGTCTCTCTCATTAGGGCTTTTTCATGGACTGGTCAGATTCATCAGAGAAGGATTTTTTAGTCTCCTACCTATAGTAGTAAGCCTCTCTGCTAGTATTTTGAGAGTAAATGGAGGGAGAGGGCTGGATAATTTCACCTTTCAGTATATAGACTTTACCTCTCTTTTTAGCATAGCACCCACCCCACTCAGCCTGGTGTCATTAAATTCCCTTGGATTTAGTCTTCCTTTAGGATGGGGGAGGATAACAGGATCTAAATGCTGCTTAAACAGAATTTCAACTAATTTCCTTCTCTCTAGTTCTACTTTTACTTCCACTTCAAAAGTATCTGGTCTTCTCAATTCCTGAGTCTTTCTGGGGTTCTCTGATGCAAGTTGTCTTGTTTTTGTTCTGTTTGTTGTCTTAGGTTTTCACTTTCTTGGGTATGCTTGATCAGTTACTACTTGTTTGTTTTCCACTTTTCAAAACTTTATAGCTATTGTCTCCTTTCCATTTTGACCTTACAGGTTTGTGTGTCTCTTCTTTAAAAAAAAAAAAAAAATCCCTACATTACTATTTTAGAGAGACCTGGAGGAAGGAGTTGAGGTAATTTCTTATATTAAATGCATGCTCTTCTCTACCTTTGAATCTTCAGAGCCATGATAACTTTCATTTAAAGACCCTCCTGAGATTCCCAGAAAGATGACATTACATAATGTATATAAAATTATCATTTTCTTAATAAACTAGAAGTGATAATGAGCTGATCTGTGGAATATAATTCTATTTTCAGTCTAAGGATGAGGTGGTATGATGTAGTGTTAAAATCAAGCAGATTTTTTATAGTTAAAGAGGCCTGGGTTGGAACCTCAGCACTTTCCAGCCTGATCTGAGATAAATGAGTCCTCCTAAATCTGTTTACCCATCTGTGAGTTGAGAATAATGCTAATCTTATAAGGTTATTGTGAGGATTAAACAAGATTGGATATTTTAAAATGTAACATAACATATGTATTCAAAAAATGTTACCTCCCCTTACAGGTGTTTTATGGAAAGCAGTGTTTTATTTATTTGCACTGTTGCAAATGAGATGTTCCATATAAGTGAATTCATTAGTTAACTGAAGTTTCTTGGATATACAGAAATTGACTATTTTTAATGACTTTTTAAGTGTTACACAGAACATGATTTGTATTTGTATTTGATGACTCCAAGGTAGTCTTCGACATAATCACTTTTCATATAATACTGTAATATAGTTATTGGTATCTGTGCTAGCCCTATCTGTATTAGGTGGCATCAACCTGCAATACTCAATGAGTTTTTAAGTCAACATGTTTTTATGGCCTTTTTTGCTAGATCTTATTTTATTAGTAATTTTTCTCTCTTCTTCTTTTCATCTACTCTATTAATTTGGTATTTGAGAAATAGTGTAGCAAACTTATAGTTAAAAGATCACCCACCTGTCATTCATGGCCTTGTTCCCATACTCTGTTTTATTTGTTAAAACTAGTTGACATTATTTATGTCCCATATCTCCCATAGAGTATAAGTTGTCAAGGGTAGAGACTTTGTCTTATTCATCTCTAGTGCTTAGAGCAGTGTCTGGCATGTAGTAGGTACTCATTAATAATTGTCGACTATCTGACTTACTGACGGAATGAATGAATCAAATAAATAGATGTATTCTAGTACTGGCTTTACCACCTTTCTTGAGCCTCAGTTTCCTTATAAAACAAAGTTAATGATAGTACTTACTTCCTGGAGTTATCAGGATAATTAGATTAGATGATTCATGGAAAGTGCTTAGGCCATATGATACGTTCTCAGTAAATGTCACCTAACATTATTAACTTTCCAATCTTCTTTGGTAGACCTACATAAAAATACTTGGAATGGATGGGGGTTCACCTGTAAGTGAAATTGGCAAACTTTTTTAAAAAATATACTGTCTTTGCCATACCTCTTTTTTTTTTTTTCCTTCTAAATTGTCGATTGAGAAAGGATAGTTAAGGTTGTTACTCTTGTGATGATTATAAGAAGGCATATCTTTAAAGTCATATATGAGCTATACCAAGAAATTTCAGGCTTAGAACTTTAGATTTGTCCTACTGTGGATAGGAAATAAACATTAAAACAAATTCTATTAAAAGTGACATTAATTTCACAAATATTTATTGAGTATCTACTATGTTCCAAATGCAAAACTGTGCTCTTTTACTTTATGCATACTCGGTGCCATTAGTTTTGTTATTTCTTGGACAAGCTGAGTGTGGGCTAATATTCTTTGGGATTTTTGTTTACTTTTTGTTTTCCTTTTGCTGGGGAGTTGGATTCTTTTGAAAGCCTTGTTAGGCTGTTGACATTATTGCATTCACCTTAGATTTCTCATAATCCTATATGTAAGTCAACTTAGGAATTATTTTAGGTAAAGTGACTTTTACATTATAATTATGAATTTGTGGACTTGATTCAGATTCGAATAGGTCATATATTTTCAAGGTAGACAAATTTCCACCTGTGTTAATGTGGCACCTTCATTTTAGGTATAACATTGGTATAGCACTAATATAAGCCAACAGAATGTAGCTTTATGCTTTCATGTGCTTGATTGATAATTTTTCATTTTATCCTTAGGGTGCAAGTCCCAGCACTCTTAAGGAGTTTTTGTGAGTGCTAGAAGGTCAGTAATTTGAATTATGGCCTGAATAAACACTGTTTGGTTCACTTGGTTTAAAAATCCCTTTATTTCCCCTGTTATAATAAGTAGCTTTAAAGTGCAAGTAAATTTTCTTCAAGGTGGATCTCTAAATTGGATAACTTCTTTTCAGATTAGGAATCAATTTGCAGACCAAAATCTCAAAATATGTTTTATCATTTGTTCCTATAACCTAAAACATGCTCTTAAAGACTCTAGATTTATTTTCCTGAAATTTTGTTGTCTTATTGTTAGAAGCCTACATGCATACTTTAGTTCTGAAATTGTAAATTTTTGACACAAGCGTTAATGCTTCCCCTTCCCTTGCCCGTGACAGACTTTGTTTATTAACTGTGTCATGCATTCTTGCCAGCCTTAGCAAATCCTCATCTGTGCCACAGAGTCCTTATAAATACTGTGCTCTAGGAAAGCTACTACTATTAGTTTGTAACTGGCAAATATGAAACCTAATTGCCATTACCGTTATAATTGGTTTGGCTGTGGTAATAGCTATGAGTTCTTTGGATTCTCAGGGATAATACAGAATTTTGGAAAAAGGTATCTAATTTTTTTTAATGAAATAAAAACAGAGTACCTAAAATATATTTCCAGACTGATTTGTACTATAACACCTTTACTACTATCCTTTTACTATTTATTAAATAGTAATAATAAACTGCTAATTTGTTGACTGCCAAATATTGACCACCTCCTATGTGCCTAGCACTATGTTAGGTGTTTCACATCATTATTTCATTTAATTCTTGTAATGATTTGCAAAGTAGGTATTATTCTCCCTATTTTATGGCTGAAAGTTGTAGCCCAGATATATGAGCATGTTAAGGGGTCTGCCATTTGTCATGGCAGAGGCAGGATTAAGCTTAGGTTCTTTGGACTCTTAAGTTTCTGGGATTTTTTTTCATATTTTTCTGTTTATATGATGGCTGATCGTGGTTTTGTAATAATGCTATACAGGTATTTGCTGATCAGGTCTATATAGAAGTATACTAGTCAACTCTATATAGGTGTTTGTTGGTCAAGACTTGTATATTTCTCTTGACTCTTTAAATAAATAACAAACCCTTTAAAGTAACAGACATGTACTTATATCTTATAATTCTTTGTAATACTGAAAATATATTAGTAATATAGTCAAAGTTTCTTCATGATATAAGTGCTGAGTAAAGACATACTCAGTAAACTTTGATTGACTGATTTAACTTCAGGCCTTCCTTAGGATTGCTATAAAAGTGAAAAAAAAATTCTTCCTTAAATTCTTTGGTGTTTTCAAAACAATTTTCTGTCCTAGATACAAGTAATTTTGGTGAAAGAGGAAAAAGACACAGCTCTGTTTTTGTTTTTGTTTTTTTAAACACCTACAGCGTCTGGTTTTCCTAGATGGTTTCCCATCCAAGTACTAACCAGGCCTGACCATGCTTAGCCTCCAAGATAAGACGAGACTACGCACGTTCAGGGAGGCATGGCTATAGACTGACACTGCTCTGTTTCGGGTATCACTATACCACCATTATACTCACCCAGAATAAGACTGTGATACTATATAGATTTGTAAATGATTTTTTGTGTTCTCAACTGTAAAATAGGGATAATAATAGTATCTGCATAACAGAATTGTTGGGAGATTTAAATAAACCAATGCATATTAGCTCTAGGAGCTAATCTTCATTCTTTTCCATAACCCTGCCATTTCCATACATCAGGTGCTATTGACTCTACCTCTCGAAATAATCTATATCTGATCACTTCTGTTTATTTCTAGTATTGACACCCCAGTCCAAGCAGCCTCTATCATCACCTAGTCTACTGCAATAGCTTCTTTACTAGTTTCATTACTTCTCGTGTCTTACCACACATAGCAGCTAGAATGATCTTTTGAAATAAAAATCAAATTTTGTTACCCTACTTCAAGTCATCCCAGAGCTTCCCATTATGCTTAGTATAAAGTCTAAATTCTTTACTCTGGCATACAAATTTGATTTGGCCTCTACTTACTTTTCCAGCCTCTCTTTGTCCTATATGCTTTTGCTATACTGTCTCGCTTTTTGTTTTTAAGTATATCAAGCTAATTCTCACCTTAAGACCTTTGCTCCATTTTGTTCTCTTTGTCTGAAATGCTTTGTCCCTATGTCATTTACAGTTTTCTAAACTTGAATTTTCTTTCTTATCATTTTCCCCCTCTATTCTTTGAATCAACCTATCAGCAAATCTTGTTGGTTTTATCTTTAAATATATTCAGAATCCGTTCACTTTTTACTACTTCTGCTACGAACACTTTGATCACCATCATCTCTACTTTATTGTGGGAGCCTCCTAATTTGTCTCCCTGTTCTACTGTCTCTGCCCTACTGTACTTTTCAACTTAGGAGATAGGTAATGTTTTTTAAAAAATGTTTTCTGAACAGTTTTAGAGAAAACTTGAGAAGATAGTAGAGAGTTCTCATATACTTTGCATTAAGTTTCCATTGTTCTTAATATTTTATTTTAGTGTGGTACATTTGTTATAATTAATGAACCAATATTGATGCATTGATATTATAAACAAGTCCATGGTTTATTCAGATTTCTTTAGTTCTTAACTTACTGTCATTTTCTGTATTAGGATACCACATTACATGTCTTCTTAGGCTCCTCTTGGCTATGAAAATTTCTCAGACTTTCCTTGTTTTTGTTGACATTGACAGTTTTGAGGAGTACTGGTCAAGTATTTTGTAGGATGCTCTACTTTTGGAATTTGTATAATATTTTTCTCATGGTTAGACTAGGGTTGCAAATTTTCAGGAGGAAGACCACGAAGGTAAAGTGCCATCTTTATTATATCATATCAAGGGTATATTATATCAATATGATTTTACATCATCTACTCCTATATTACTTCTCTGAGTCTGTCACCTACTACTCTCTGCTTTATATATTCAGTTCCTCATTATGTCCTTGAGGTTTCTTGAACATTCCAAGCTTGCTTCTGCCTCAAGGCCCTTGTATTTACTGCTCTCTATGCCATTGGATGCTCTTCCTCTGGGTAGCAACATGGTTCATATCCCTTTGGTTGCTTGCTTACAGTTTCTGCTCTTATGTCACCTTATCAGAGAAATCTTCATTGAATACTTTATAAAAAAATCATAAAGCCACTCCCATTATCCTTTATTTCCTACCCTGCTTTATTGTCTCGTCCAACATGATGTATACTTTTTCATTTATTTATTGTTTCTCTTCCTGTACTAGAATATAGTTCCATGAAAGTATAAACTGTCTGTTTTGTTTATTCCCCTAACCCCAGCATCTAGAACCATGCCTGGCACATAGTAGATGCTCAACAAATATTTATAAATGAATGACTATCTATATTACTTTCAAGAAAGATTGTGCCAATTTATATCCTGTAAGCACTATATTGAAATGCTTACTTTGCTAGATCTTGCACAGCATTGAATGTTATCTTTTTAAATATTTGGTTGGTAAAAATTTTTTCTTTAATTTTTAATTTTATATTTCACTTTGTTGAATTGTTTCTTTATATTTCATAAGCTATTTTTGAATTGTATATAACTTCAAGTATATATATTAGTAGTATAGTAGGTATATGAAAATAACTTATTTTTCCTTTCTCAGGTTATTATAGTGACCACATCACCAAGTTCGACCTTCGTGCCCAACATTCTCTCCAAATCCCATAACTATGCAGCAGTCACTAAGCTTGTACCAACATCAGTAATTGCTTCCACAACACAGAAGCCACCAGTGGTTATAACTGCTTCACAGTCCTCTCTGGTCAGTAGTAGCAGCAGTGGCAGCAGCAGTTCTACACCATCACCTATTCCTAATACAGTTGCAGTAACAGCTGTGGTATCTTCCACACCATCTGTGGTCATGTCAACAGTAGCACAAGGTGAGTGGCAATTTGCCATGTAATTCTGTCCCTGTGGTATATGGGAATTTTGAAGAAAACTGTGGGTGTGTTTTTCTCCTTTGAGTGTGAAAGTCTCTCCTGTTTCATCAGAGATTACCACTCTCCCTCCCTTGATTTGAGAATGTCAAGGTAGTGGGTTATGCAGCTTTCTTATATTAATACACTTACTCCAAGATTTTTTTTTAGTGCATAATACCTAGTTATCTAGGTCCCCAACCATTTTGGCACCAAGGACCAGTTTTTTTGGAAGATAATTTTTCCACGGATTGCAAGGGGGGGGTGGAAGGGGGGTTGGGCATGGTTTTGGGATGATTTGAGCATATTACATTTATTGTGCACTTTATTTCTATCATTATGTTGTAACGTGTAATGAAATGATTATAAACTCACCATAATGCAGAATTAGTGGAAGCCCTGAGTTTGTTTTCCTGTAACTACATGGTCCCATCTAGGGGGGAAACAGTGTGTCTCTTATGTCCGGTCTATTCCATAATCTTGTTTTGGTTGCCATCACTGCAGAAAACCCTGCTTCACAAAGATGGGATGTTGGAAATGGAAGTAGGCTTTTCAGTGCTTTTGTGGCAATCTCAGGATATTTTGCCTTGACTTTAATCCAGAATTTACTAAGATTTGAAGTTGTCTTTAAGGCCACTGTCATTTGTGATCTCAAGCAGTTGATCCTCTTCTAGTACAGACAAAGTCAGTTCACCTGGCTTGTTCACAAATGGGTCTTAGGTCTATTCCAAGTTTGGGGGGTCATTTGAGGTTGGGAAGTAATGCTCAAACTCTTTTGAAAGCTGAGATAGGTGATCACACACTAGCTGAGAGAAAGAAGGCCCTGGTTAAGTCTCTCAAAATCTCTGCTAATGTTTGAAACATCAAAAATCCCAATGTTCACTCATCACCCCTATAATTTCATTTTGGCTTTGAATGTAGCCACTTTATCTGCTGACTTGAACACAGTTGTTGTTCTCCCTTGAAGTGACAGATTGAGTTTGTCAAGCAGGTTGACTGTCACATAACTAAGCAAGTTTTGTAACCCGTTCTGTGTCACTGAAATGTGCTGCCAGTGTTGACTGTTTTTCTAAAAGAAATCTTTGGAGCAGCTATTGTAACTCGGAAACTCTGGCCAGTGATCTCCCTTTAGAAAGCCATCTCGCTTCTGTGTATGAGAAGATGTGTGTGCTCTGTCCACCTCCTCACAGAACTGTGCAAACAGACATGAGTTAAGGTTGTGTACTTCAATGTAGTTGATAATTTTAATCACATCCTACAAAATGTTAAGTTCAGATGACATTTTTGGCTAGTCAGCATTTCTCTATGGATGACACAGTGCGTAGACTCAGAAGCAACCTCTTTGACCCGAGTAGTGAAACCAGAAAGATGCCATCCAGTCAGGGCAGCTGCTCCGTCAGTGCATATACCGACACAAAATGAACGATTCAGTTTTCCTGATATGTAATCCTTCGAACACTTGAATAGTTCTGTAGCTTTGGTGTCAGTTTACAACAAAAGTGCACATTAATGTGTCTTTATTCACATCCTCTTGAAAAATACATTGCACAAAAATAAGCAATATTGCCTTGTTGTCAACATTGGTAGACTCATCAACTTGGATTGTGTACCATGGTGACTTAATCCTGACAATTGTGCCTAAATATCCTCTGCTATTTTGTCAGTTCGACTAGTGGTGCTAGCCAAAAGGGGAACACAGCCTCTCCTAAAAGTGCACGACAAATGTCCTTAGCAACAGGCAGGATCAACTCTTCACCAATAGTAAAGGGCTTCTAGCTCTAGAAATGCAGTTAGCCACTAAGAATGATGCTCTCAGTGCAGACATATTTGACGAAGTGGTGGCCTTCAACGATTGCTTCTGTTCTTTGTGTTTAAATTTTTTTCTTTTGAAAAACTCCAAAAGCTTATGTTTTAATGCTGGGTGCTTGGTCTCCATGTGGCGAAGCAGTTATGAAGCGGTCATGGCTTCGTTGGCTAGTTGGTTGCCATGTTTTATACAAAGCAGGTTTGGAGAATGTGAATCACCTGTTGCAATGAACCCGTAATTTAAGTAGGATTCTTGGTATTTTCTTTTCAGTGCAGCTTTCTTTTTGTTGGCGATCATAGAGTCTTCTCCTTGTCTCATCATTGGGTCTTTTCCCCTTTTCAAAGAAGCTCTCCAGTGGTGTTTGTTTTTTACTTGTTTTGGCTAGGGGTAGCTTGTGAGCTTAGCAAAACTGGGACTGAGACAGGTGCACAGTGTGGGAAAGAGGCGCAGACAGGAGTGGTAAATAAAATAATAGGTGGGCCATGCACGGATTAAAATTAAGTGTTGGATTCTAATTTAAAGCCTGCCACCAGATGCAGCTGTACAATTGAAATACATCAACTCACTTGTCACTATAAAGTTTGCCACCAGATAGAGCTTAATTGTCACTTGCCACTCACTAATAGGATTTTGATGTGTGTGTGTGTCTGTAAGTAATTGATTTATTATGGTCTCTCTGCAGTCAGACCTCTCTGCTAATGTTAATCTGTATTTACAGCTGCTCTCCTGCTGTAGCATCACTGCCTCAGCTCCACCTCAAATTATCAGGCATTAGGTTTTCATAAGGAGCACGGAACCTAGATCCCTCACATGCGCAGTTCACCACAGGATTCACACTCCTTTGAGAATCTAATGCCTGATGATCTGAGGTGGAGCTGAGGCAGTGATGCTAATGCTGGGGAGCGGCTGCAAATACAGATGAAGCTTCACTACTCACTTGCTGCTCACCTGCTGCTCACCTGCTGCTCACCTGCTGCTCTCCTGCGAGTGGGTTCCTAACAGGCCACTGACTGTTGGCCTGGGGCATAGGGACCCCTGAGCTAGGCCATTAATGGTTCACAAAATGTAGAGTAAATCTTGTCACAACAGATTTCAAAGGCATACACAAATAGCTTTAATATAGTGGAATTTTTAAATGAGGAACTTGAAATTATTTTACTGTAGGTTCTTCAGAAGAGACATCAGGTACACAAGCTCTTCAAAGTAAGTTGCCCATTGATAAGTAGAAGGAAGAAGATGATTTCAAGGACATGCCATTTGCCTTTTCTTCAGTCTTGTAAATTTTTCTGTATAGGTGAATAATGGAGGGTATTGAGAGAAACTGAAGCTGAACTGAACAATTGCTTCCTTTTAGCAGAGGAAAGGAAATGTGGAAACTTTAGTTTCCTGTTAGCTTAAATCACTTTAGCTCTATTCTGTATTTTTGTGTTCTTCCCTTATGTCAGAAATTTTCTTTTTGCATTGTTGGGGATCAGAAGGAAGTATTTATTGTGTAGAATTCGGACTCAAGGTTGTAGTCTGTCAGAGGGAGCATAGAAGCAATATAGAACAGTACTTAGAATTAGTTTTCTTTGAATTTTACTTGAACAGTATATAGCTTTAAATAGACTGGAACTTGGCAATATCCTAATTTATGAACTGATAGTGAATGCAAGCACTTGACTAGGAAAACTCTTTTTCATAATTGCTTTAGTCATGTTTAGTGTGTTCTATATAACTGTGTTAGCAAGGAAGAGATTACATAGATATGATGCAGTCAGTATTCTTTCTCTACAGTGGTAATGGTAGAATGTGGGCATCTGGTATTATTTTCTGACTTCTAATACCAATTTAATATTTCAATCAATAACAGATAATAGCAGATATGGAAAAATTTTTTGTTACTATAATTTTCTAAAACCATTTCAACTTTTCTATTTGCACAGTATTAAACTATAGTATTATTAAAAATAGAAATAATTTTTATACAGAAAGTCTGTTTAAAATACTGGATGTAAACATGATCCAGATTCACTATTTCAGAATTTGAAGGCGAGAGAAAGAAAGGCCATGTGTCTCCTCAGCTGGCTGATTCCTGTATCTAAACAGTACTCCTCCCAGTACTTATCATATAGTTTGCTAAAGTTTTATTGGATTAGAAAGATTACTGTTCTTCCAAGGGGTATTTGAGATAAGAGGGGTATTTCTCTTGGTGACTATGGAAATATCTTCAGGCAAAATGAATATTCCGTGATTCTGTTTCCCATTTTTAATTTTTTCCAGGTACCTTCTGAATATCTGGGGAACTTATGACTTATCTATTTTCTCTTTTGCTTCTTAGCATCCTGTATCTCTTTGAGCCTTAAGTAGTTATAGGGAAACTGGACATCTCAGAGATTTCTCATAAATTCACTGGAATTCAATAGAGCATGAGAGATGTAAAAGTATCTGGATATAGGCACTCAAGGAAACTATGATTATTTTGAGTTTCTGTTTGAACTATTTAATTTAGATATTATTCATGCTAAGCAATTAAGACTTTTTTTTTTTAACGAAGCTAAATGTTTGTTGGAAGTGGTAATAAATATATAGACTATAATTGTAATTCTGACTACAAGGCTTCAGTAGCTCCTGTACGAGTACCTGGGGGATGAGTGCATTCAGTGTCTGCTTCTGTTGGGGACTGAAGAAAGGCTGTTTTAGAGCCGATGTCTGTGTCTGTGGTTATTCTTGTAGGGGCTGCCGGTGGTAGATGGGGAAGGGATTTAGTAACAGTAGCTTGGTGGGTATGCGACTCCATGTTTATAAGCGTAGAGATGGTTCCAAAGGTAGTGAGTAGGGAGATTGTGTATGGTTGGTTAATGCTGTGGGAGGGTAAAGGAACTCTTTAATATTTGGAATATAGGAATTCTTAAAATTCTACCAATTAGAATGGGTATTCTGAGTTGGTTATCTGGAAAAAAACATAATTACAAAAATTTTTATTATGGAAAATTCCAAACATGCATAAGTAGAGAGGATAGTAAAATGAACTCTCATGTGCCCATTATTCAGCTTCAGGGTGAGCAACATATGGGCAACTTGTTTTATCTGTAACTGCTATTTCCCTCCACACATCCCTGATCTTGAATGATTTTAGGATATCATATAATTTCAGCTATACATACTTGAGCATGTACATCTAAAAAAAAAAAAAAATCACAACTCACAATACCACTATCACAACCTAGAATTTTTAACAATTTAATATAATAAAATACCCAGTTAGAATCTAAATTTCTTTGATCATGTCATAAAAAATTTTTCGAATTAGGATCCACATAAGGTCCACACATTGCATTGATATGGTTATGTCTTTTTTAACTTACAGATCTCTTCCCTTTTTTTTTTTCCTTCATTTCTTTGCAATTTATTTGTTGAAGAAATCAGTCATGATGACTGACAATATGATTACTGAGCAGAATTTAAGATTTTATTTTGGTTCTTTTGTCTCTTAGTGTATTCTCATTAAGGATATGTATTTGAATTACTCTACTGTAAAGTCACTTGAAATAACTTTTTTCTCTGTTGTTAAGCTCTAATTACAATTAGGTTAATTTGTTTCATTTTTGTTTTTATGAATTGTAATTTTAAAAATTTAGACTTAATTTTATCTATCTGTAAAATATTTATATAGTTCCTAAGTCAGATCCACAAACAAGGTGTGTTCTGAAAAGTATACATTTTTAACTTATAACAGTTTTTCTTCGAGTAATATACCACTTTCCATATTGTGTTGTAATCTTAGTTCACTTCTGTTTTCTCTCTCATCCTTGCTCTGTGGTATATACATTTTAATTCTATATATGTATAAACCCTACCTTGCATTGTTATTCTTTTTTGCTTTAAACAGTCAATTTTCTTTTAAGGAAATTACAAAAGAGGGAAAATAACTTTTTTATATTTATCAACTCATCTTGTACTTTTCCTACTCCAGCCCTGGGATCGGCCATTTCTTCATGGAGCCCTGATTCCTTTTAGTGGAAAGTGATAATTAGAAACCAGAATCTGGGTGCTAGCTAGATATGCCCATTGTGTTTGTGTTCATGTGCGTGTGCCTGTATGTACACTTATACCCTCACATGTTTACATTTATACACACACATATTTGCATCTATATTTATTTCTATATGTTGAAAACTATGGGTTCATACTGATATATCTGATTTCAGTCAAACACTGCTTGTTAATTCTAGTTTTCTCCCTTCCCTTCTTTGATAGAGATAAACTTAGCTTCCATTACCTTTCATATACTTATTTATTTACCAGTCTGCCAGTATGTAACCAGTTTGTCATTGTTCTTGCTGTTACCCTCACCTCCATGCAGATACCTTTTTCACTTCTCTCAGGCTCTAACATTCTGCAGACTACTACCTCACCTGAGTTCTGGCACCCTCCCTATGTCACCTTTTTGTGTAGCTTGTTTCACCCTGCATGGTTCTGAGACTGGTGCCAGGCTATCCTCTCACCCAGAAGTCCCCTTCTTCGATTTGGACTCTTATACCACCTTAGCCAAGCCTTACAGTGGTGGCTTTGAGACCCTTTGTGGCTCACACTCACGGAACCCCTCTATCCTACGTGGGCTCTAACTTTACATACATGTTGTCCCCTGTGCTCCCCATTGTGGACACCCTTCTTATCATATTTGGACTCTGACTCCCATGCTAGGCCAGTCTCCAACACCCTGTGCTTGGCCAATCTTCTCTTTAGCCACCTAATCGTCCATTTTGCTTTGCACTACCTGGTGGTTTTAGTGCTAAATTATTTGGAAGAGGAAGAGGACCTTTTACTTGTTAAAACAAAGATAGTATTTATTACAATTTGTCATAATAGATTTGTGCGATCATTTGATTTTCTTCTTCTCTAACCTTCCTGAATGTAGAGAATGTTTCATGGATAGAAAATAGGTTCCCTAGGATCTAACATAAAGTATTTGCTCAGTAAGTTTTTATTGGATGAATGCATATTCAGAGAGATGAAGAACTTTAATCAGATCATACAGGTAATATGTGTTTATGTTGTGTTTATGTTGAAGGCATGATTTGAATACAGTTCTTTGATTCTAAAGTAACCATGGCTCCTTTTGCCTAAGAGACTTTTCCTGTATAAAAGTATATGGAGGACATAGTTTAGTTAGGGATTACTCATGTGCACAGTTTTCCTCAATTAATACAAGAGTTCATTATGAATGCAATATAAAGGTTAAAGCTTTTAAGTAGTTTAAAAAATGATGTCTTCCACTTGTATAACATTTTGTACTCATTGAGTCATAAAATGTTGGTGTTGAAAGGGGCTTCAGTGATAATCTAGTTCAGCACAACTAAGCAGTATAGTATACACATGCCACCAACATACTAGTATTCAGGGAGGGGTGGGGTGAATAGGGGCATGTGTAAGTAATGTGAGTAAGCCCTTCATTTTGTAGATAAAAATGTGACTTCACCTTTGTCTACTCTCAAAGTATTTAACTGTGATTTTACAAGATCCACATAGCATCCCTTAGACTTTTAGGGCTAGGGAAATTCAACATAATGTGGAAGCTGAGACCTAGAGAGTCTGAGTGACTCCTCAGGGTCTTCTCCATCTTTTATCATTCTCCAGAAATATTTTACATAAGGATGTTATATTATTTGAACATTTTTCTCTAATGCAATGTAATTATCATGGTGAGGGTGTGGTGGAGGAAGTGTATAAAATAGCCTAAAGTACTCGGTAATTGGGCTGGTAATTTTTCAGTTTCTTTTCATTGCTTCAGCAGTGCCCGAAAAGTTGATATGGTGAATTAGTGAGTTATATTCCAAGTTCTTTTTGTTAGGAATATTAATTTATTTACAGATAATAGTCTTATTGTGTTGTTGATGAATTATAAGATTATTGATGAAAAATCTGAAAGAGGGGAGAATTTATCTCAAATTCATAGATCTTTAGTGGAAGTTACTGTACTCCTTACATATGTGTGCATGCTTGCTAATATTAGTACTACACTAAAAAGAAATGTCTTAAAAGCTTATATCATCAGATTTTTTTTTTTTTTGCTGTAGGTATATTGAGTACACCCACATGTAACTTTTCATATGATTATATAATGACCCAGTTAGAGTTCTCAGGAAATTAATTTATAGATTATTGGAAATGAGATGTAGAAAAGCCATTTTGCCATGCTTTAAATAGTTCATAAGATGAATGTTTCAGTGTGAATTATTTTTATCTAATGCCATGTTTAAATTGGCTCACTAGAATCTGTAAAGTACTATTTGAAAAAAATCTATTACAAATAAGATTAAAACTTAGTTTGCTTGTTCTTATATTTCACTGAGAACCTGTATTTTCTAAAGGAAAATCTATTGAAAGACATGTGAGAATAACTTACCCGATTCTTTCTTTCTGACTTTTCGCCAAGGGGGAATCAGTTTTGGGTTTTTTGTTTTGTTTTGTTTTGTTTTGTTTTGTTTTGTTTTGTTTTGTTTTGAGTGTGAGACCAATGATGTCCCCCTTACAGAGTTTGGGGACTAGGTATCAAATATATAAACTACCACACATTATATCTGATACTTACCAAGTGCTTAATAAATCATTGCTTTTATTAATTTACCTGGTCTGGATTATCTACTACAATAGCCAGAAGTAATTTTAATTATACTTTACTATTAAATTTTCTTTTGCCTTACTCATCTACAGGTGTATCTACATCAGCAATCAAAATGGCATCAACCAGACTTCCTTCCCCCAAAAGCTTAGTGGGTACCCCAACTCAGATTCTTGCACAGTTTCCCAAACAGCATCAACAGTCTCCTAAGCAGCAGTTACATCAAGTACAGCAACAGACACAGCAACAGGTGGCCCAGCCTTCTCCAGTATCTCATCAGCAACAGCCTCAGCAGTCTCCTTTGCCACCTGGTATCAAGCCTACCATTCAAATCAAACAGGAGTCAGGTAACTGGGAAATGTTTACAAGATATGGCTATCCTTCTCTGATCACCAGTTCTCTGAAGACTACTGATAAATATGGATTTACTTCCATATAGTTTCCTCAAGCACCAGATTTTTAAATATATAAAATGTATTTTGAGAGCCTGTTGTTGAAAATACTTATATAGAGAGTACTGGAGCTTAGGAATAGAAGAAAGAAAAAAGCAGCTTGTCCAGCAGGAAGAGTTATTTTTTCAGTGAACTCTCAGGAGAGAGAAAAAAAGCTGAGGAAACAAACCCAGATTTTAGAATTATACTCTGGGGCCCATTGGGGTTATGAGAAGTGGACAGTGGAAAAATTAGTCTGGAGAGTCTTGTGTCAGAGGGCAGTTCATATTTATGAATATAGCATAAAATTGTTATGAGCAGAGGTGCTAAATTATGTAGGACATTGTGTACAATGAAGAAGTTTGTGGTTTGTGGAATAACAATTTAGCAGTTTATTGAAAGCATCTCCAGCGCCTTGGGAGCTCAGAGGTAGAAGTCAATTATTGTAAGCTGTCAAATGATAAAAGTATTGACTAGAAAGGCAGGTAGAGTATGGAGACTGAGACACAGGGAAATTAAAAAGCCTCTTAACATACTTAATATCTTCAAGAAAAGAAAATGGAATTTTTTTTCCTCCAGTGAATCTGGACATTATTTGATGGTAGAAAAGGAATTTGGAGAATTTTCAGTTTGTTCCATTTTGTTTTTTTGATAGGAACATTTTATTAATTTTTTTGAGATATAATTGACATATAACATTATATTAGTTTTAGGTATCAACATAATGATTCGATATATGTATGTGTTGCAGAATGATTACCATAATAAGTTTAGTTAATGTCTATCACACAGTTGCAACGTTTTTTACTTGTGATGAGAACTTTTAAGATCTACTTTCTTGGGAACTTTCAAATACACAATACTGTATTGTTAACTATAGTCACCATGCTGTATGTTGCACCCTCAGGACTTATTCATTGTATAACTGGAAGTTTGTACCTTTTGACTACCATCATCCATTTCAGCCAACCCCCCACCTCTTAAAAAAACCCACTGGCAACCACCAATATATTTGTTCTCTTGTATCTGTGAGCTCTGTTTTTTGTTGTCGTTTGTTTATATTTGTTTATATTTGTTTAGATTTAAGATATAAATGAGATCATATATAGTATTTATGTTTCTCTGCCATACTCCACTTAGCATAATACTTTCAAAGTTCATTCATGTTGTAAATGGCAAGATTTCCTTCTTTCTCATGGCTGACATACCACATTTTCTTAATCCATTCAGCGACATACCACATTTTCTTAATCCATTCATCCATTGATGGACACTTAAGTTGTTTCCATGTCTTGGCTGTTGTAAATAATGCTGCAATGAACACAGGGATGCAGATATCTTTTCAAGATAGTATTTTCACTCGTTCCAATAAATACCTGGAAGTGGAATTGCTGGATCATATGGTAATTCCACTTTTAATTTTTTGACTTCCATATGGTTTTTTATAATGGGTGCACCAATTTACATTCCCACCAACAGTGTACAAGGGTTCCCTTTTTTCCATATTCTTGACAAAACTCGTTATTTCTTAACTTTTTGATAACAGCCATTCTAGAAGATGAGGTAATATTTCATTGTTTTGGTTTGAGTTTCCCTGATTAGTGATATTAAGCACCTTTTCATGTACCTGTTGGCCATTAGTATGTCTTATTTGGAATTTGTCTATTCAGGTTCTCTGCCCATTTTTTTAATCAGGTTGTTTTCTTTTGTTGTTGAGTTATATGAGTTCTTTTTATATTTTGAATATTAACTTCTTATCAGGTGTATGATTTGTAGATATTTTCTCCCATTTCATTGGTTCATTTTTCATTTGTTGGTGGTTACCTTCTCTGAGCAGAAGCTTTTTAGTTTGATACAGTCCCACTTTATTATTGCTTTTACTTTTGATGTCAAATACAAAAAGATCTTTGCCAAGACTGATGTCAAGGAGCTTGTCCCTTACGTTGTCTTCTAGGAGTTTTCTGGTTTTGGTCCTTAAGTTCAAGTCCTCAGTCCATTTTGAGTTGATTTTTGTATCGTGTAAGATAGTGACCTAATTTCATTCTTTAGTATGTGGCTGTCCAGTTTTTCCAACATCATTTATTGAAGAGACTACGCTTTTCCCATTGTATCTTCCTGGCTCTTTAGTAGTACATAAATTGATGAAATATGGGTTTATTTCTGGGATCTCTATTCTGTTCCATTGATATAATGTGTCTCTTTTTATGATAATACCATACTATTTTTATTACTATAGTTTTGTAACATTGTTTGAAATCAGAAAGTACGATACCTTTGGCCTTATAGTTCTTTCTCAAGATTGCTTTGGTTATTTGGGGATTTTTTGTGGTTCCATACAAATTTTAGGGTTGTCCTCTTTTTGTGAAGAATGCCATTGAAATTTTGGTAGGAATTGCGTTGCTTTGAGTGGTATAGACATTTTAATAATATCCATCCTTCTAATCCATGAGCACAGAATAGACTGTCTTCCTATTTATTTGTATTTTCACTTTCTTTTATCAGTGCCTTATAGTTTTTAGCATACAGATATTTTACCTCCTTGGTTAAATTTATTTCTAGGTATTTTACTTTTTTATACAATTGTAAATATGATTGTTTTCTGAATTTCCCTTTCTGATAGTTTGTTATTAGTCTATAAAACAACTGATATTTGTATATTGATTTTGTATCCTACAATTTTATTAAATTTGTTTATTCTAACAGTTTTTTTGGTGGAGTCTTAGGGTTTTCTATATATATGATTTGGATTTTTTTTTTTTGCTTAATTGCTCTAAGACTTTCTGTACTATGTTGAATTAAAAAAAATGGTGAGAGTAGGCATTCTTGTCTTGTTCCAAAAATAGATATTTAATCATCTCTCTGGAGCAGCAGGGGTGGGAGATACTAAAAAGTTTCTTGCTTTCCTGTGATTTTACTGGAAAAATTTGAGTGTAATATTTTGTTCTGTTTTCTTAGTGTTCATGGTATTTTAATACTTGTATATTATCATAGTCTAACTTTTTTTAACCACATATTACTCTGTGTTTGAAATAATTTTATCTTAATAGTAAGGAAAGGAAATTTCAATATCCATAATGTTGGTTAGCATATAATACTGCTGTATTCAAGTTTCTAAGGTTTGTTTTGGTGGCATTTTTATTTGGGAAGCAATTATTTTATTTTTGAATATAGACTACATTCATCAAAAGCTGAAAAGTGTAAAAACTTATATAGTAAATAACTTGGTTCTCTATCCAGTGTTTCCTAATCATTAAAAAAGTCTTAGTTTCCTCTGTATTTTCAGAATCTCTGCATATACAAGCATATACAAATTTAAATTTGAATTTTTATCTCTTCCTTTTTACACAAATGTAGAATATAACACCTTGCTATTTCCCCCTCCCTTAACAGTGTTTCTTGGACATCTTTCTAAAGCAATCAGTACATAAAATTAAGTTGCCTTTGCATTCCGTAGTGGATGTACCATAATTTATTTAATACCTTGTAAGGTTATTTCCAGTCTTTTGGGATTTTTCCAAACAAAACTGTAGTAAACAAGACTGTACATAGTCATTTTGTATGTCTCTAAGTATATCTGTAGGATAAATAACCAGAGTGTGATTCCCAGGATACTGATTCCCAGGAGTGTGTCAAAAGATAAAATATTTTAAAATTTTGATACATATTTTCAGATATTCTTCTATAGGGATTTTCAATTTATTCTCCAACTAGTAATGTACATGAGTTCCAGTTTCCTCATAGTACCCTTTTCTCACCAATGTATTATCAAACAATTGCCTTTTTCCAATTTGATTTGGTTGGGATTGGGGAGCGTGTCATTATCTCAGTGTTGTGTTGTCTTTATTTCTCTTATAGAGAGTGAGTTTGAAGCAACATTTATATGTTTCAGAGCCTTTTGTATGTCATTTTTTGTGTACTGCCTGTATTCATTTTCCATTCTTCTACTGTGGACTTTTATTTCTTTCCTGATCAATTTCTAGGAATTCTTTATGTATCAGGATAATTGGCGCTTGCATGTTTCATGATTTGCAGAGATTTTCCTCCCATTTTGTCTGTTGACTTTATATATAGGGACTTATGCCGTACAAATCTTTTTTATTTTATATGGTTGAATTTATCAGTGTGGTTTCTCAAGCTTCTAGAGTTTTAGTTATAGTTCACATTTTCACATTTAAATCTTTTGAAATCTATCCTAGTATGAGGTGTGAATAATACAGTGTGTTGATAGTCACAGGGAAATTGGTCTGTAGTTTTTTGTGTGCAGTCTCTGACAGGATTTAGTTTCAGTGTTAAATGTGCTTCTAAGAAAAAATTGTGAAGTTTTCCATTTTTAAAATGCTGGATTTTTAAAAGCAGCATTATTAAGATATAATACATACCATTTAATTAACCCATTTAAAGTGTGGAATTCAGTGGTATTTAGTATATTTACAAATAGGTATGGCCATCACCATAGTTGATTTTAAAACATTTTCATCACTTCAAAGAGAAATCCTCTTCTTTTTAACCTGTCATCTCCCTACTCCCTATGGCAACCTCTCTGGCCCTAATCTACTTTTTGTCTCTCGATTTCTATATTCTGGATTTTCATATGAATGGAATACGTGGTCTTTTGTGACTGGCTTCTTTCACTTAATGTTTTCAGGGTTCATCCATGTAGTAGCATGTATTAGTACTTCATTCCTTTTTATGACCAAATAATATTTCACATTTTATTTATTCATTTGTTCGTCGATGTGCATTTGGATTGTTTCTATCTGTTGGCTATTAAGAATAATGCTGTGGAAACATTCATGTGTTAAGTTTTGGAGTATTCAGTTCTCTTGTGTATATACCTAGGAGTGGAATTGTTGAGCTGTATGATCATTCTGTGTTTAATTGTTTGAGAAACTGCTTGACTATTTTCCAAAGTGGCTGTACCATTTTATATTCCTACCAGCAGTGTATGAAGGTTCCAGTTTCTCTACCCCCTTTCCAACATTTGTTTTTCTCTGACTTTTTGATTCTAGCTGTCCTGGTTTAGTGAAGTAGTATTCTATTTTGGTTTTGATGTTGAACATCTTTTCATGTGCTTGCCCCTTAATATATCTTCTTTGGAGAAATATCTGTTTACATCTTTTATCCACTGCTTTGTCTTTTTGTCACTGAGCTGTACAGGTTTTTTTTTTAATATACATATTTTGGATATTAAGCCCTTATCAAATATATGATTTGCAAATATTTTCTCTCTCTCATTCCATGAGCTGTCTTCTTTCTTGATATCCTTTGAAGCACAAAAGTTTTTAATCTTGAAGATGCCCAATTTCCTTCCCTTCCCTTCCCTTCCCTTCCCTTCCCTTCCCTTCCCTTCCCTTCCCTTCCCTTCCCTCCCCTCCCCTCCCCTCCCCTCCCCTCCCCTCCCCTCCCCTTCCTTGTTGCTCATTCTTTCTATGTCATATTTAAGATTTTTTTTTTGCCAAATTTCAGGTCATAAAGATTTATCCAGTTGTCCTAATACCATTTATTGGAAAGAATATTTTTCCTCCACTGAATGGTCTTGGTACCCTTGTTGAACATCATCAGTTGACCATGTGTATGGTTTATTTCTGGGCTCTCAATTCTAGTCCATTAATTTATGTCTCTTTGCATACCAGTACCACACTATTTTGATTACCATTGGTTTGTAGTAAACCTTGAAATCAGCAAGTGGGAGTATTCCTATTTTGTTTTTCTTTTTTTAAAGATTGTTTTGGCCATTCTGGGTCTCTTGCAGTTCTATATGACAAAATTGCAGTTCCAGTTTTGTGAACAGCTTGTCAGTTCTACAAAAAGTCAGCTGAAATTCTGATTGGGATTGCAGTGAATCTGTAGATCAGCTGAAACATAGAAGCATCTGAATAAAATTAAATCTTCTAATTTGTGACTGTAGGATGTTTTTCCATTTTAGATTTTCTTTCATTTCTTTCAACAATGTCGTGTGGTTTTCAGAGTATAAAATTGGCACTTCTTTTGTTAAATTTATTCTTAAGTATTTTATTCTTTTTGAAGTTGTAAAAAATTGTTATTTTATTTTTTGGATTGTCCTTTGCTAATGTATAAAAATACAACTGATTTTTATGTGTTGATTTTGTATCCTGAACTTTTGTTGAAGTCATTTTTTAGTTGTAATATAGTTTTTGATAACTTACTTAAGATTTTTTAAATATAAAAGATCATGTCATCTGCAAATAGAAATAGTTTCTTCTGTTACAATCTGGATATCTTGTGTTTCTTTTCTTGCATAATTTCCCTGGGTAGAGCCACTAGTAAAATGTTGAATATTACTGGCGAAAATGGGTGTCATTGTATTGTTTCTTGTTCCTTCTAGTTATAGGACTTCTTTTAGTATCCATTCTAAGGCCCTCCCTTCTGCTAGCAACATGTTCTCTCTGTTTTTGTTTATCTGATAAGAAGACTTTATTTGTTTGATACTGGATTCTTGGTTGATAGTTTTTTCCTTTGAGAACTTAGAATGCATTAACCTACTGCCCGCTGGCCTGCATCATTTTTACTGAGAAGTCAGTTATCAACTTTAATGCAGTTACCTTGTCAGTGGTAAGTTGTTTTTTTCTTGCTGCTTTCAAGATTTTTTCCCTTGTCTTTGACTTTCAGGATTTGCAGTATGGTATGTCTTTCTGTGGATCTCTTTGTGTTTATCCTATGTAGAGTTTACTGAGCTTCCTGCTTCCTGGGTGTATAAGTTACTGCTTTTGAGTAAATTTGGGACATTATTTCTTTGAATTTTTTTTCTCTTTCTCTCTCTTCCTTTTGGTAGTTCCATTACATATATATTAGTGCACTTAATGGTGTTTCACATTTCTTTGAGGCTGTGTTCATTTTCTTTTATTTCTTTTCTCTCTAGTCTTCAACTTGTATAATCTCTGTTGATCTGTTTTAAAATTTGCTGATTATTTCTTCTCCCAGTTCACATCTGTTCTTGAGCCTCACTAGTGAATTTTTTGATTACTGTACTCTTCAGCTCCACATTTTTCATTTGGTTCCTTTTTGTAATTTCTATCACTTTATTAATATTCTATATTTGATGCCACTTTGTCATTATATCCTTTTTACTTCTGTCATGCTTTTCTTTAGTTTTGTGTACATATTTATAAGGGCTACTTTGAAGTATTTTTTTTGTCGTGAAGTCTGATCTTGGGTCACTCTCACAGGTAGCTTTTGTTGCCTGCTTTTTTTTCTAATGTATGAGTCATATTTTCCTATTTCTTTGCATGCCTCCTAATGATTTTTGTTAGAAACTATACATTTTAGATATTTAAATTAATATTTTAGATATTAGATGTAGTTGGATACTGGTCTTCCCCTACCTGCCCCCCATTTTGTTATTTTTATTTGCTTGGTTATTTGTTGTTTAGTGACTAGCTCAATTATTTTAGTGAAGTTAAGTCTCTGATGTTGTTCCTCAGGGATGTACAACTCTGGGTATGCCCACTGTTATTTTGATATGACAGTAGTATCGGTATTGGTTTTCTTTCTTTCCTTGACCACACTCAGCTGTTAAACTCTACTAACCGATTGCACTATTTTAGCAATGCCCTGGATCATAAGTTGCTCTCTATAAAATAATACAAATTGTGGCTTCTTTGAAGGAATAGTAGTTACAGAGTTCTATTTTTTGATATTTGTCAGACCATAAGAGGATTCCTGAGTTTCTGTATTTTTCGGTTTTCTCCTGCAAACTGTCTAGCCTATAGTCAGTCCAGTTGCCTTTTATCACATCCTCCACTGTTCTTTATAATACATTCAGGCTTGAATTTCTCCATGCTCTGTTATAAACAAAGTCAGTTCCTTTGGGAAAAGATTAGGAACTACCCGTTTTACGACATTTCTACCTTCAGGCAGCTCTGGAACTCTAGGTGTAGGGTCATTGGCACGCTTCTCTGAATGACACCCCTGCTTTAGGAACTGAGCAGTCATTGAAGGCAGGGGTAGAAGGATGAGAAGCAGCCTAAGATCCTTTTGGCTTAATTTTCCTGGTAGTGGAACCACTGCCTCACAAGCCGTGCAGTGGTGATTAGGACCCCAGTATTTCCTGTGACACCATGCCCAAGGTGGAGCCTTTGTTCTATGAATTGGATGCTGGAAGGGAGCACCCACCTCTTGACTGCACTTTCACAGGACTTAGCCTTAGCAATAGGTACCTGGGGGCAAGATGAGATCCAGAAGTCCTATTGCTCCTCAGACCTCCAACTGGAGGAATAGGAAACCGTTGGTTCTTGACTGTAGAGGAGTCTTTGTCTCACTTGTAGCAGGGGTAAGGAGGAACAGGTCTTGGTTTAAATACCACAGATCTTCCCTTTCTTACTGATTTTTTTTTTTTATATTTTTTGAATAAATGTCTCTTTGTTGGTCCTTGGGACCATTTCCAGAGCTTTTCATTGGTGGTTTTATTACTTTTACCTTTTCATTGGATCAGCAGGTTAGCAGATCTCTAAATGCTCGTTAGAAATTGATCGCTGGAGTAGTTTTTGTTTGGTTTTTAATCGAGATATAATTGACATATCGTTTTAGTTTTAAGTGTACAACATAATTTGATATAGGTTTAGCTAACATTAGTTAATATTCGTTATCACATAGGTATAATTTGTGTGTGTGTGTGTGTATCATGAGAACTTTTAAGAGGAATGGTTTTAAGTATTTTGGAATTATCTTCTTTTTAAAGGACTGTAGAATTGTCTTTGAAACTATCTGGACCTGGCAAAGAGGGGAGGATCTCTTAAAAATTTGTGTTAAGGAAATTTGTCTATTTAGACATCTCTCTTTTCCAAGGTCAATTTTAATAAACAGTATTTTTCTAGAAAATTACTTATTTGGTCCAAATTTTTAACTTGGACCAAATTTTTAACTTGGGTGAGCAAATTAATTTCTTATTCTCTTAAATTTTTTTCTGTCTGTGGTAATTTATTTGGGGACTTCTTTTTATGTGCCTTAAGCCTTATCATAATTCATTGATCATATGATACTAGAAATAATTTTTTCCCCTACAGCTTCACTTTTTATGCTTTATTATAATCAGAATTTCTTTATTTCTATAAACAGTTATAATTTTGATTTATTTAATCTTCATAATAACCCTAGAAGGTATGTATTATGTTATAATTTTAAATTTTTTGTAGCCAACAAAAAAATTAAAATTATTTAAAGCTATTAAATAGGTTTGTTTGCTTCCTAATGTCTCAACCTAATCACCATCCAAAAAAAGTAATAAAATTTTTGGTTGTCTATGGAATACATTCTATTCCATGAATTAATTTAGGAAAGCTAATGGAGAAAAAGTTTACCAAAATTTTCTTCCTCAGTTAACAATTATTAGTACTTAAATTTGTAGTTAATATGAAATATTTCTTTTAAATGAACATTGTACATTTGGAAAGTCAGTGTAGCAATTATAACATTTAAAATGAAACTTTGAAAAATGTAAAAAAAATTATAACCTCTCCATCCTAACATTTAAATGTTATTGTTACATATTCCCTTCAAATTTTTGTCCACACACATATTTTTTATAGGTGCTTGCAGTAATAGTGTATCCTTCATTTTGTATTTGACAAAGTGAACTATTAAAAATATTTTTAAAAGAAGTTAATTAAAAATAAAGATTCAAAAAGAAAATGTTCTTGCTCCTTAAATTTTTAACAACCTTTATAGTTTAAGTGGTTAGTGAAATATTTGGTATAGTTAGGAATATATAAATCTTCATTAACATTTGTTTTCGACTTCTTATCCTAATTCTTTCATCCCAGTCATTTGCATGGAATTGATTGTTTATCTGTAAAGTTCCGGTGAATGGCTAATTTGGTTTGAAAGCTCTTATATGACGTGGTCCTAGACAAAGGGAAAAAATCTTTTTTTTCAAGAGAATTTAATAACTTCTAAAATGTTTTAATTGTATTCTTTAATGAGAGAAATTAGGAAAGATAAGAATTTGAGAAATAAAAATTTAAGGAGTTTCATCCATATGAAGAAAGCTTTCTTTACTTTAGGTGAGACTGAGTACATGTGTGTAACTACTGCCCTCTTGGGTTGATATAAATTATATGTTTTAAAAAATAATTTGTACTGATACTTATTTTTCTTCTTTCAAAGGTGTTAAAATCATCACACAACAAGTTCAACCAAGTAAAATTTTACCCAAACCAGTGACAGCAACTCTGCCTACCAGTAGCAATTCCCCTATTATGGTGGTTAGCAGTAATGGTGCAATTATGACAACTAAACTGGTAACCACTCCGACTGGTAAGTTTTCTTGAGCATCAGTACAGTCATTCGTCATATATTCATTGAGTAATTCCTTTGTACCAACAATGTTCTTGACAGTAGGGATAGAGATTAATGAGACAATTTTTCAAAGAGGCCTTTCTTAACTTTCTGCTTCTCCCTAACTTAAAATAGCTCTCTTTTTATTGTTGTACTGTCCTTTGTTCTTTTCCTTTATGGCACATACTACAATTTCTAATTACTAAGCTGCTTGTTTGTTGATTTGTTCACCTTATTTATTCACCTTATTAGACTGTAAACTTCTATGAGGAATCCCAGCTCACATGGATCTCACTTTGATGAGGTTGAGAGTCAGTATACATTATAATCTAGTAAGCATTACTCAGACTGAGAAAGCACAGGAAAGCACAGGATTGCCTAGGTATAAGAGTAACCTGGCTATGCCCAGGGAAGTGACAGTGTATGAATATTTAAAATAATGTCATCCTTTGTGACCTTTGAATAGTTACTTAATCCCTCTAAATCTTTTGTCTATTTAAATGGGATAATAAAGGTTATTGTTAAGTATTAAATGAAATCAAGTATTTAAAGTCCCAAGCAGAGTGCTCAGTAGCTATTACTATTAATTAATATTAGAAGTATCCATTACTGTTATTTTAAATTTGTATAAGTCTTACCAAACTTCGGGAGAGGGACAGTATTTAGAGGATAGAATCTAAATACTATAAAATGATACTTGTCTGAAGTTGGTAAGCTATCATCTATTGGCCAGTGTATAAAGATCTGTACAAAAATTGCACTTAACTCTAACTCAGGTTTTATTAGCTCCTATTTTCAGCTCCAGAACAGAGACTTACATTAAGCAATTTGTACAAGTCCACATAGTTAATAAAAGACAGTACTGGGATTTGAACCCAGATCTGTTTGACTGCAAACCCAGCATTTTTTCGTTGGTTTGTTTGTGTTTGTTTTTAAAAATAAGCTCAGGTTGACTTTTTTCCTGGTTATAATTCAACTGATTCAAACTGTGGATCTATATAGATAGTTATTTTGTTATAGGTTTTTTTCCGATTCAGATATATTTTTGTAAGCAGATTAAATTCTAATGTTCTTTCCCTCCTTCCCTTTTTGGATAGGGATTGTATTTTTAAATGATGAATAACTTACTAAAAGCATTTTTGAGGGGAGGAGGTTGTTTAAAATAGTTATCACAATGACCTCTGAATCTAATTATGAAAAACCTTTTTTCAGTTGAAGAAGGTGTTATCTTCATTCTTAGTGTAGGAATGGTATTTCTGAGTTACCAGATTTGTAAGAAATGACAACAGGTCGTTCATCTGGTTAGTTTTTAACTCCTGTTTGGAAAAAGGAAAAAGCCCTAGAAATAGTAGGGAAGAGTATAAAATCCTTTAAGAGACATGAAGAAAAATATCCTAACAAGTCAGTTAAAGTTAAGGAAATATGTAAATAGTGAACTTTTTAGGCTAAAAAGAAATATTCCTGGCAACTCTCGGCAGTTTCAACTTTAATCTCTAGTAAAATGATGGAATAACTCTTGAAAAGATGGAAATATATTTACAGAGTAGCAGAGTACAAAACAGTGAAAGTTTATAAAACTTTAGGCAAACAGTACTGCCTTATTTGCTGAGTGCTGACATTGGGTTTGGCACTGAGACAGCATAAAACAGATGCAGAGACCTTAAAATCTATAACAGAAATAGCTTAAATGCTCTGTCAGGAAAGATGATTAAATTTAAGTTTATTTTGGCATAAAACTAGTGGAAGAAGGGTAGTGGAAGAAAAGAACAAAGTTATACTTTTTCTTGGGGTTAGTAATTTGATGCAACACATCACGATATTTTATGTGTAAAATTAATTCGAATTGACTTGGCTGTAGTTCTTGCTATGTACATCGAAGACGTTGTAAATTGTTAATGTCTCAACACCTCGAATTTCCATTTTCAAGTTCAAGCAATGTAGGTTACATTAAATTATACTTTTAACTGCCTAAATTGTCATTCTTCTATAAGTAATGACAAGTTTTTCTTTTGGCTTTTCCTTTTTTATAGGCACACAGGCAACTTATACCCGGCCGACAGTGAGTCCATCCATAGGTCGGATGGCTGCAACCCCTGGAGCTGCAACCTATGTGAAAACTACCAGTGGTAGCATCATTACAGTAGTACCCAAATCATTAGCTACCTTGGGGGGCAAGATAATTAGCAGTAATATAGTTTCTGGTAGGTATATCTGAAATATGTAAAAGGTGTAGGTGACTAGTAAGAGGAAAAAACCATATTTCAGCTGTTAAAGGATCCTGTTTGATACATAGAAGTTTAGAGCTGTTTTTAGTCCTGGCGTTTAGTGATTAAATCAGTTTTTTAAGTTCTGGTATTAAATCTTCACATATTAAACTTTTGATAGTTTTAAAATAGAAAGAACATAAATGTTGCTTTTAATCAGAATGGAAAGATTATGGTTTATATTCGCATAGAGATTTTTCATTTATAAAGTGTTCTCCCATTTGTTAATCCATTCAGATCTCATAACTCTGAGATGGTTGGTATCATCCCCAGTTTACAGAAACAGACAGATTTAAGGTTACAGACATGAAATTGACCTGTCTGAAACCACACAAGCTAGATAGTGGAAGAACTAGTATTTATTTATCTAAATGTGTTTGAGGGACCATATCTCATAATTTCAATTACTCATGTCATTTTAGTTGATTAAAAATAAAAATATTTGAATATCTTTATTTGTTTTTCACCATTTATATTGACTCTTTTAAAAAACATTTTACTCAGATACGGAAGGCTAATTTATTGGTATTTTAGAACCTTACTTGGTTTTTATTGGTTCAGTAATTCCTGAAGTATTTGGGTTGTGGATTCTGAAGTGGAATGTTAATATAGCATTTATTTTCATTGATTATTATTTTTTAATTAAAAGGATGTAAATAACTCTGATCAAGTAAACCCTGAGGACTTTAACTGTCAACCAATTTTGTAGACTAGCCATATTTTGTATGCCCCAGGTGAGTTGTTGTAACACTCTAAAGTGAAAGAACTGAAGTTCCTGGCAGTAATATGATGTAGCCGATAACTCAGTGAATAAAAAAAAGCAAAACAGGGCATGGTATTGGCATAAAGTACTATATTTAAAGCTGTTAATTTTGGCTCTACTTTTAAGTATAAGTGAGAAAAGCCAGTGTTTGCCAGATTGAGGAGGGTGAAACCAGGGGAAAGAATCAGCATACTTCAGATTTTAAGAGGATATGTTAAATAACAGTTAAAACTCAAACTATATTACCTAACAGTATCTTTAAATAGTATAGAGCACATACTCAATTAAACATTTCTCAAAATGTTTTTCACTGGTATGTAGCTTTTTATGACTGTAAGTTTTTCTTTACTTAAATGTGAATTCATGGTACCATATAGCTTGAAGGAATGTTTAGATGTTACAAGGCTACTGTTTTCAGACCTTTTTTTTATAGTTTAGTTGGTTTGTGCCTGGTTAGAGCAATACAGGCAAGCACATTTCCTAGAAGCAGAGAGGTGGTTGGATATAACATTTATACATTTTATCAGGTATATGTTTTCTATTTAAATATAAAGCAACTCATAGTTAATTACTATTTTAATCGTATGGGTATACCTGAGAAGAGTTCTTAAATTTTTTTAGCACTGTAGGATATACTTGGCACATAGTTGAAACACCTTTATTCATTGCATGGAGCTCGTTTTGTCTTTACCTCTGCTTTGCTATTTGACACTTTATTCTAAAGAACGTCCCTCATTTCTGACTATTCTAAATTGATCCTTATGTTACATATCAATATCCTTTATAAAGACAGTTCTCTTATAATAGTATTATTGTGTATGATACTGTGATTATTGGTTAGTTTATTAGTAGTTTTCAATCCCAGGTTGTCTGTTTACAGTAAACTGGCAAGCCTGGTTGGATGAATTTAGATAGTTTTGTGCTTTCATCCATGAGGAGATGCTGGATTCTAGATTCCGTACCTACTCCACCCCCATACCACCCTCATTCCCTAACAAAAAAATGTACACTTTTTAAAAAATACATACACTTAAACATCTAGCTGTAAGAATAGAAAGCTTTTTAAAAACATGGTTTCTTGTCCTCATTGTAGGGAATTTGAAAAATATAGAAAGGTATGAAGAAAAAAACTTAAAGAGAAATGTGTTGATTTAAGTGTATATATTTCCGTTCATTTTTTTTTGTATAAATGCATTGTGCATGTATGTGTGTGTGTGTGTGTGTGTGTGTGTATTTTAAAACTGAGATCTAATGTAATCTGTTTTATCTTTTTTTCATGCAATATTATTTTCCCATTCTATTAAATGTATTTTGACACCCCCTACCCTCGCTTAATTGCTACATAGTATTCCCTTATATGATGCATTATAATTTAGCCATTTGCTTATTGTTGAATGTTTTGAGTTGCTTACATTTTTTTGGTCATCGTCAATAATTCTGTGATAAACATTATAACACAAATTATTACACGAAGTTCTTACTTCCTTTGTATAATATCCTAGAAGGTAGGTTCATGCTTCCATGCTTCCCAAGTGCATTCTAAAAGGTCAAGTTTTTCTTTTTATTGGAATAAGCAGTTAAATAGAGGCATGACTTTTTGCAGTTATTTGACTCATATAGAGTCATTTATTTACTTACGTGTGTATACATAGAACTATCAGATATGTAAAGTTTTCTGTGAGTTTTGTTGAGGGTTAGTTGAAGAATCATGCGTATTTTTTTGCAGAAGATTGGATCCCTTAGAAGTGAACTCATTATCTTGATTCTGAGGACATTATGAGAACTTGTGACAATGGCAAAACTTGATTTTGATTCTCTTTATCTTTAGTATAATGTCAGGCAAGGAGCAAGTGTTTATCATTCATTCATTCATTCATTTTCTCATTCTTTGAGCAAAACAATGTAAAACATTACCCAAGAGACCAAGATTTCAGGGTGACTTAATCTGTGAACAGTAAAATATGGGCCAGTAAATTTGTATTATTTAAGCCTTACCTACTATAATGCTCAAACTTTTATAGGCATCTTATTTTTAAACAGGAATCTGGATTACATAATCCAAATGTGATTCAGTTATTTGCACCCATTTTATCATAACTCTATAAGCGAAGACTGTATATATATGAGTTCTCTGATATACTGTGAGCCAGATGTTGGACTAGGTGCTGTGATACATAAGGATACACATGAGGTGCATTCTCTGCCCTACAAAATGCTAAATTTGTATACATTCTGTTGTGACATGAGAAGCGTAGACTAAATTCTATGGAAGCATAGAGGAAGACCTTTTTTAAAAATAAATACTACTACTTTCTCCAATGTAACATAGATATCACCTGAGACATAGAAACATGCTCACTGGGATTTTAGACTTGTAATTTGATAATTCTAGTCATAAATTGTATTCTATTTTAATATAACACTATACTTGCTTTGCCTTATGCTGTGCCCTTTTCTCCTATTTTCTGACATCTCCCCTACCCCATTTTATTAAGCTAATAAACTTGATTTGTAACTGTCTCATAAACTGGCACACGTGTAATGGAAAGGATTAGATATTTTTATAGATAGAAATCATTTATTAAGCAAGTTTTGTCAAAAAAAGTGGTTCTTGTACTTTGGTATACAGTTAAAGCTTGGTTTACAGTTTTTTGAGGTAGTTTCTAATGCTTTGTAAAAAAAAATTTATTAGTCAAAATTTGGTAAGGCTTCATTGTTAAAGGAGGCATCATAACTGGAGGGATTATGTTAATTAAGGGATTGGATCTAATTAAGAGTTAAAGTTGATATAAGTGAATAATGGGCAGCTTGGTTTTTGTGGCTCTCAACAGCCTACTATTCAGAGACCATGGATAAAGGAAAAAATATTTGTGGATCTGGTGCATGAAAAAAGTTCTTTTTTATGCAACTTGAGTGTGTTACCTCAAGTTACTTAAAAAAGAACTATATTATAAAGATACTGTAACAAGATTGCCAAAAGTTGACATAACTAGAATAGTCTAATTTTTAGTACAGTCAGTCTTGTTTCTAAATCTCCAGTAAGGAATGCTAAGGTTTTCCAATAGAAAGGAATAAAATTTTGTTTTTCATCTTGAGAATATATTAATCAGTCATGTTTTTAATGAGTACCTGTTCTGTGCTTAGTCATTTGATAAATGATATACACGCCTATAGAAGAAAAATATGACTTGCCTGTTTTCATAGGCAGAGGAAATTACAGGCGCAAAAGTTGCATTGGGACTGGTATGCTCAAGGACCAATGTGGAAACCAACACACTGAAGGAGAGGTATATGTTGGATAATCCTGACAATTAAAGTCTGGCGGAACCTGGAAAGCTAAGCAGAGGAGTTTGGGCTTTGTGTGGTAGGTAATAGGAAGCCATAGTGAAGAAGTTACATGTTAGACTAGAGTGTACGGTGTGTATCATGGAATAGAAACCAATAAGATCAAATTGGTAGATTAAGGGCCAGATCGTATAGGATTTTGAAACCAAAAGAGAAAGTTGGAACAAGGTACAAGAGAGATTAGGAAAGTTTTTAATGAGCTTCACATGTTCAGGGTTCTTGACATGATGAAATCAGGTGTTTTTTTGTTTGTTTGTTTGTTTTTTGTTTGTTTTTTTAAGGACATTTTTGATAAGACAGGGACCATCAGAGCTATTTGCAAGAGAAACTTGAACTAGAGAGAAAATAATGAGAAGCCAAAAGAGATAAGGGCCTTTCTTTTCTGCTGACATTGATAACATTGAGAAAGAAGACATTGATAACATTGTTGGTGACAAAAAAAAGTTCATTCACTTACTATTACTGAGTAATTACCACACACTGTGTGCTAAGCGCTGAGGAATCAGTGACATAAAAGATACTGTGTGTAGCTCAAGAGGTATTCATTTTGTTGGGGGATACATGGAGGGAAGACAGACATGAATCAAAGATTCGCACCAGGATTTCCAATTTACACAATTAGAAGAATACGAATTTGATAGATTTCATTGGTAAAAGAGAAACAGATTATGGAAGGATGTGGGGGTGAGGGCAAGATAATACAATGTTTGGATCAAGACATACAGATCTACAAAGTAGATCCTAATAGTTGGAAATATATATGTGTATATACATATACACACACAAATAATAAAGTAGACTTTCATCTTCTTTAGAGTGCTGCAGATAATAAGAGCACATGTTTAATTTGTGACTTAGTCTCTGAGTCAGCGTTTGACTTTTGATCACACCAAAAATACATGACATTTCTTTTCATAACTTTTTCTACAGTCTAGTGTTATATGAATTTTGATAAGTATTTACCTCTTTTTTGATCTTTTTTTGAAGAGTTTTCCCATCACACTTGTCATATAGTGATAAAACTGGGTTTGGGGAAAACATAAGCCATGTAATAGAGATTCTGATTTGTTTCAGTTAACTAGTCAAGAGAGGAATATTGTTGGAGAAACTGATAGTGATATTTTTAAGTTCTGAGTTTGGCGTATAGGTCCTCAGATTCCAAAAAGATGACTGTTGTTAGGAGTCAATTCTTAATATTTTCTCATTCTAGGAAAACTTGTAATTTACTATTTCAAACCTTTATTTTCATCCTCATGACAGCCTTCACATCATCTGGGGATGACATTATTTGTGTAAATTGTGTACAATATAAACAGTTATAATTAAATAATCGCTAGTCTTTAACTCAGGCCTCCTTTTCTCCCCCATTCTCTAAGGAACGACTACCAAAATCACTACAATCCCAATGACTTCCAAGCCCAACGTGATTGTTGTACAAAAGACTACAGGAAAAGGAACAACCATTCAAGGCCTCCCGGGCAAAAACGTTGTCACAACTTTGCTAAATGCTGGAGTAAGTAAGAGCTTGAACTGCAGACTCAGCAATCCACTGAAGACTTAAAAGACCAGCTATACAAATATTTGCCTAAGGACTTCAGAACCCCACAATGACCAGAATGGCTTGATTTATCACTACTGTGATGTAATAACTTAAAACACCATCTACTGATGCCATTTTTCATAGTAATTTCTAAAACATGTTGCTTATAGTCAGGTTGCTTATGACCATGCTTTAGATGCTTAGCTTGGTCCAGATGGAAGATTCCACTGGCTTAATTACAGGGAACCTCTGTTGGAGGATAAGTTTATTCCTACATGTTGTCAATAGACAATGGCCTAGTATTTGGCCTACGCTAGGCAAAGAGAAATACTTGAGTTTAAGACTAAGTTAATTAACAGGGATTTGTTACTTTTAGCTTTTCATTTTTACCCCTGAGCAAAATTAAATAAGTAGATCAATCAATCAATAAAAATAGCTGATTCATTTATAGTTTTGTTTGTTTATATTTATAAGCAGTTTTTAAGAGGTTAAGAGGTTTGGAGTTAAATAAACCTGGGCTTTGTCTCTAAGTATCAAAGTTGTTTGACCTTGGCTAACTAATTCAACTTCTCTTATCCTTAATTTCTTCATTTGTATATTGGGATGATGATCTCTACCAGTGAGTTTGTTCACTGATAGCTGTTTTAAAAGTGCTTCAAAGAGTGCCTGGCACATAGAAAATTCTCAATAAATTATTTTATAATTACTACTCTTGGTACTTAACTGTTTAGGCTTGGTAATGTCCCTACTTCGCAAGAAAAAAGAATGCTATACTTCATAGTAATAGATCTCTAGTCACTTCCTACGCATCAGTCTTAATGTTGTTGATGAGGGTCCAGCAATAGGTTTTTTTCATCATGTGGGAGAACATAGATTGTTCCCAACCTGAGTTCACATAGTAAGCCAAAAGTAAATCCAGGATTAGAATTTAGATTCTCAGAACCCTTTATAGTTTGGTTTGCAATTTCATAGAACTCGGTATGTAAGAGAAGATGCCGTGTACCCGAGGTCCTATGTTCCCATAGATCTAAAGTCAATCTTAGCTGCTAGATATAGCTAATAGCAATAGTTTGGCACAGAAAATTATAGTAAAACAAGCAGAAAAGAATATATGATCATCCTCTTCATCACATACCACTACTTGCTCTGTACGTCCCACTTGCTCTCCTGTGCATGCTCTCACACAGATCAGAAGAGCTTTTTCAAAAAATAGCCTGCTAGTTGGTTTTGATCGACTTTGAATGAATCATTATACTTGGAAAGGGCCTATAAAGCCATTTTAAGAGTGAGGCATGTGAATTTATTTACAAACCAGTGCTCCTGGCAAACGAACAAGAGCTCTTTCCAGAGATGCTGCTGTGAAGAGGGCGTGTGTGTTAAATAATCACACAATTGGCAGATATTCATGTTTCCTTTAGACAGTTACAGCAGACAATTAATCTTGTGATTTCTGTAATCATATTTAGCTTTAAATTTGATTACCTTTTTGTCAGCTCACCTAGGTGTCTTATTTTTACCAGCTGCTAAATTTAGACAGCCACATATTTGAATGAGGATGACTGAAAAATAAGAAAAAGTGATAAGGTGAAAATTTTCAGATCCTTTCCTTTTTATTTATGGATTTTAATTAAAAATTTTAGTAATTTGGTAAAATCACTGTATTTTATTTAGTTTAAGTAATGACTCCATAAATGACCAGAAAAATGATACTTAAGAATAAAGCAGGTGAAAATGTAGAAAATAGTGAAAAGTAATGGGCTTAAGCTATCTAGTTAATAGACTAAAGTGATATTAGTAACATAGTAAAAATGAAACATGGAAAATGCCCTAATTTTTTCTTTTGTATTTTCCTATATAACCTCAGACAGAACGTTAAATTCTTTGCTCATTTCATCTCTTGTCCATACTTTTTCATGTAAACATTTTGCTATTCTTATAATTTTATATTTGAGGAACTTAGTCTGTTTTGTATGTGTACATTTAGCTATTGATATAGTGCATAGTATTTTTTTATTACATAAATGTTCATTTCAGATGAATTAGGAAATAAAGATGAATGCGAGGGTGGAACAAGACCCATAATCCCAATTCTTAAATAACCGTCGTTAACATCTTAGTATATATTCTTCTATAATTTTATAGCTCTCCTAATATATGTATTCTTTGAGACTGAGACAGTATAATAAGTATTCTTACATGAATAATTTTTTTAAATTCACTCATAAAGAAAATGCTTTCCTTGGACAGAAAGATAACTTCTAAGATCATTTCAACTAAGTCTAGGATTTTTGATCACCTGGAAATATTGTTCTTTCTTGTACAGTTTATAGCCTTTTTCTAGTCATCCTGATAAAGTCTTTTTGTGCTTTTATAGTAAAAGGATAGTTTTTATCATTTAAATGCATGTAAGTCTCATATGTTTACCGACTTTAGGGAGAAAAGACTATTCAGACAGTACCAACGGGAGCAAAGCCAGCTATTATCACTGCTACAAGACCCATCACCAAAATGATTGTAACTCAACCAAAAGGAATAGGTTCCACAGTTCAACCAGCAGCTAAAATCATCCCAACAAAAATTGTTTATGGGCAGCAAGGGAAAACACAGGTATGCTATAAGACATGGTGATTTTTCATGTATCAGGTATATTTGAAATTCCTAAAATTCCAAGGTAGAAATTTGAATGAAAAGATTAGTAATCTTTAAAAAAATCAGATTTTTAAAAGTTACGAATAAATGTATATAATTAATTACCCATCTGTCTTTTTCTCTCTCTCTCTTTTTTATGTCTAAATATTTGTGTCATTTTCATGAGCAATGATTGGAGAAAAGAATCCCCTTAGACTAAAATTTGCTGAAGGTATATATTGTTACTTGAGGAATATACGGTTGAGGGAAAATGATAGTAACTCAAACTCTCAAAGAAAAGTATGTACTTTTTATAAGCTACTATGACCTTCAAAAGCACTATATTATAAATTTTGCTTTACTTGAAACCTAAATAATGAAGAAGCTAGAAATCTTCAGTTTTCAGCTACTAAGGGAACTTTTCTGGAAATTTGCCTGGCAAATTGAGACTCTGTATTTACTCTTTGTGTTGCTGGGCTGCTCTTTATTTTGCAGATACTTTATTGTATGAGAATACCAAAGGAAACAGTCAACTTTGGTTGAGAAATGCTATCTTAGGACTTTTGTAAGAAGGATTAATTTACCTATTTAACTAATAATTTGCCTTTAGAATTAATTCTCTCAGAACCATAGCCAAATAGTTTATTATCTAAACAAATAAATTTTGTGATTAGAAATAAGTCCAGATTGCCTTTTAAGTTTTAGCAGCAACAGTTTCATTTATTCTATTCTATCATCTAAGTCATTGTATTATGTTTTCATTCTTGAATTCTTGGAATTGGATGACTTCATATAGAATATGAAAAGGTTTAGAATCTTATACATGGGAGAAATAAAAAAAAAAAAATGTAGCGAGTTAACATTTTTATTCCAGAGTCAATTCCCAGAGTCCAAATATTGAAGCAAAATGGTTCAGAAATTTTTTCCTATTTCACTTGTTAGCATCTGTGGTTTCCACCTTTTTCAGAAATTGATCTCCCACATGTTCCATATTGCTTCTAATAGTTGTTAGAATCATTTTTCCTTTAGGGATATCCTCAAAGATGATTTAGATCCCAAGTTAGTTTACTTTGTGTCAATTAGGAATTTCATTCGAAATGAAAAGAAACCTAAAGAACAGTGACTTAAATTAGGGTTTTATTTTTATTATGTTAATAAATGTTCGGAAGGGGGAATTCTGGGATTCCAATGGGAATCTAGTCTCATCATAACTTTCTGTTTTGCCATCCTTAGCCTGTGGCTGTCAGTTCTACCATGTAGCCTACAGATTGTTTAATTGACTCCTAAAGTCATTATAGGCAAGAAAAAATGGTCAAAGGCTCTTGTCAGAACCATGGTTGTTGCAATCTAGCATTTACCACTTAAAATGTATGTGCTTTGACTATAATTTGTTCATAGTTGAATTAGTCTGATAAACAGCAGTGTGCTCAAAGCATAGTAAATGTATAGAATGCTTTTTTCCATGACAAGAATTTATTATTATTCATGACCTAGAAGTTTAACATTTTAAATAGTATTCTAAAACTTAAACTGGGAATATTTCTCCTTTTCTTCTAGGTTCTTATTAAACCCAAACCAGTGACATTTCAAGCCACAGTTGTTAGTGAACAAACAAGGCAACTTGTCACAGAAACATTACAGCAAGCATCCAGGGTGGCAGAGGCTGGTAATTCTTCTATTCAGGAGGGAAAAGAAGAACCACAAAGTTATACAGACAGTAGTAGTTCTTCTACAGAGTCCTCCCAAAGTTCTCAAGGTAAGATCTATTTTCCAATTTATATTATTGTTGCTGACATAGTGTCCTAGTTCCAAAATAGTTGCATCTAGGATTTTCAGACCAACATGTATGCTTTAATTTGCCAGTTCTTTTTTATTTTATTTTCTTTGTTTGATATGTAATCAGTGAGCCGAAGTTTTGTTTTTGGTAAGGCTTTCCATTCTTTCCTGCATGGCATATGTTTATCAAATAATTGGGAAACTTTAGATAATAATTTTGACAGGTAGGTGTTGTCAGACTGCTTAACAGCTGTGATTCCTCCTTTTTGCTTTGGGTAAGTAGAAGTTTGTAATGGTTGTTGGTGAACGTTGAGAAAGAATCAAGGCGGTGAGAAGTGGGCCATAAATGAGATGTAAGCAAGGTGACCACATTGCAGTTTGTATGGGACAAGTTCTAGTTTATGTCTTTTCTAGCATAATTATTAGATGATAATTATATGGCTCTCCTAATTATAAGGAAGAAGCTATGAAGCCAGACTTCATAATAAGGAAGTTCTTTGTCCTCAGTGCTATTTTAAGTATGTTGCTTTTATAGGAAATTTCTTGAAATAAACTCATGATCACAATCTTTGAGACTTACAAATCTAGTACTCATATCTGTCAGTTACCTTAACCACCCTTATTTTCAGGTGGGCCTTTTAAGTGCTATACACATGGAGTATTTTTAGATCTTGGTAGCTAGCTAAGTGACCAAGCCTAATGGATCAAGACCATACCTGCCTAGGTCACCTACTGAATATTGGACCATATGCCTTCCACAGCTCCTGAACTTTCATTCCTAAGTGGATCTTCTTTTTCTCCCTTTCTCATTTGGGAATAAGTTAGCCTTATTGAGTTTCAGATTTAAAAAACATATATATTAAAAGTTTCTTTTCTTGTATTCTGCTGAATTTTTAAAGGTTTTAAGATGGATTAGATAGAATACAAGATTATGTGAAGTAAAACAGAAGAGTTCAAGGAGACGAAACCAAGGATAGGGATTTAAGATGGAACGAGGTATGAGGCATATGCAAAAATGCATGTTGTTAAAGACATTGCTTTAAGTAGGCCACCGTTTGGTTTCTAGGATGATTTTTCCAGAAGCTTCATGATCTTGTTAATCATGGCAAGAGTGGGGAATAAGTCCAGGTTAAGCAAAACATACTTATTGTAGAACTTTTAAGAGCCATTATGTGCTAATATATTGTGAAAGATGAAGAGTGGCATATATAATGTAAAATGCTCCCCAACTTTTTAAAACATGGAACCCTTCTTTTGTAGAACATCTTTAGAAACTAATGTCCTCTGGAACATTTTGGGCGATGCTGTCTAGGCAATTAGATACATGAAAGCCTTAGGCTTTCTGACAGTACTACAGAGGGAAGGTACATATTACATCATAGAAGGGATGTAGACATGTTGGGTTAGTTTAGAAGAGATGGTTTAAATGGATAAGGTATCTAGGAATCATTTTATATGAGGTAGAGACCAGACATTTATCATGGTGAAGAGAAGATGAGGCTTGGATTGGGTTGAGGGGTGCATAGGAGATGTCATCAGTTATCTTGAGGACTTTGATGTGGAAGAGGAAAAAGAATTGGTTTTTGTGGATACCTGCATGGAAACCAGAACCATTGGGTAGAAGTCACAGGAAGACTTGTTTCTACTCCATATAAATAAAATTCTGATTATCATAACTGTCCAGAGATGGAGGGAACTGTTTTGGAAAGTAGTGAGTTCTTTGGTACTGGAGTTCCCGGACTGGCTGGGATATTTGTTGTGAAGATTTGGGCATAGGATTGATAATAATGTTAAATTAACTTTTAGATCTTTTCTAGCCAAAAGGTCTTAGGATTCTATGAAAGTATGATATAGGCATTTTATAGTAAAGACATGAGACATTCTTTCATAGTGATGCTTGAGTGTGCCTTTGGATATAGCAGCACAATATGTATCCCTTGTATCTAATGTGTAGTGAATATCTAGTAAATATTTGTTAAATGACTTGTAGGGAAAGATATCTGAGAGTCAATAGGCCACCATCCTCAAGAGAGATAGGAAAGTCATTAAAAAAAAAAGACAGCCTTCTCAAACAAAATCAATATACAATAGATCTGGAATTTGTAATTACTATTAACAAACTGTATCCCCAACCCACAATAAAAACCACTGGGTAGAACATATGCCACACCAAGGATGTGTAATTTTCATTTAAATTCCCCAAAAATCTAGAAAATGAATGCACACTACATAATCAAATGTTACTGTGAGATATCAGGCTCCTGGCGTTGTTACTCTCTGACCTCAGCATCAGACTTGTAAGGCAATAGATTTATCCAGACTAAGCCTTATCCCAAAGTAGAGAGGAAAATCACTCAAGGAATGGTTTTCATGTTTAGGTTCACATTCTCATTTTGTGTCACTGTTGTTGGGGTTGTTGCAGTAATACTTTGTGATGGTCAACTATTCTTTCTGGATATGGGCAGAGAGTGAGCAATCTCCCCAGTCCCTATGGGATGATGTTATTTGTGGTGATGTCTCTGATAGGTGCTTCCATGTGGAAATTTGTTTTCTCATCTCTTTCTGTTTCCTCTCTCTACAGATGCAATCCTTGCTTTTTTCAGGATATTCAGTTGTACATACAGTTGAGTTGCCAAGTCATTCTTTGCCTATAGGTCCTCTCACACAACCAAGGGGTACTTATAGCATCAATAGAATTTCTTAAATTTGAGAACTTAGGTTATATAAAAAGAATGATTCCCTAATCAGTTCTCTTATGCTTAAATTCTATATCTACTTAGAATGAGTAAAGAAAAATTATTATATGCTTTACATGGCATTTGGTATTGCAGGCCTAGTGTCCTTCAATCTTCTAGATTTGGAGGGAAGTTTAATGGCAATTATATATCTCTCATGTGGCATATATTCTACCCAGTGATTTTTGGGGGGAGGAGGGAGGAAAGCATACCTTTTTTTAATGGTAATTAAAATTCGAGATCTATTGTTTATCGATTTTGTTTTCTTTAGGAAGACTCTGGATTTTTTTTCTGTTTTCGAAGAGTTCCTTTTGCTCTCACCGTTTTGGACAGCTTTATGATTTTCAAAAATACAATGTTCATAGAAGGTTGAATGTATTCTACTTTGAGGGGCTGTATGATTTCATTCTTCTATGGTGCTTTCACTGACCATTCCAATTCAAAGCAGTCTTTTTCTTTCTGTATATTTATCTTATTTACCCTAATCATTTGATTTTTACCTCAAAATATAAAGCTTACATGGATATATTTTATCTCCTCCCTTATAATCTAAATTTGGGAGTAGAAATCATGCCTTTATATATCCTACATAATATTTTGTGTGTCATCTTAGACAAAGAAGTTTAGGAACTTAACAATAGTCTAGTCCAACCTGCTTATTCTGTTGACGGAAAACTCAGTAAATTATTTGTTCCTTAATTTGATGCACATTTAGTGTTTACATGCATACTTCTATAGCACAAATATAATAAACCTTGAATTAGGGTTGTAATTTATTTTGAAACTAACAAGAAGTCTTAGAATTGAGGACTTTCAGGCCACCACTGCCATCACCACCACAATACTAGCATTTCTATTGTCCTTCATAGTTTATAAAGCCATTCCACATATATCATTTCATTATGTCCTCAGAAATTCCATGAGGTAGAGAGGTGATTTTATTGTTGCCATTTTAGAAATAATGATACTAATACCCAAAGAATCAACTTGCTAATAATTAATAGAGCTGGGCTGTAACCTAAGACTTTGAACTCCAAATATTATACATGTCCTGTTATATCATGCTGCTTCTATATCATTTATCCATTCCTGTTGTTGGTGGGCAGGATTTCCATACAGTAATTCAGTCATCCAATTAGTGTTGACTGAATGCTGAGGTTGTAATATGGAATACATTTTTAGGTGCATTGGGGAAAATAAGATTCCTACAGCATTTTGTTCTTACTCTACACAAACATGCACTCACCTACACAAATGCATACCAATTTATTCAGCAGTTATCACATTGAATTGTAATTTGTCTTTTACATGTCTGTCTCCCCAACCAGATTGTATGCTTCTTGAGTATCCACCGATTATTCTGTCAGCACCTTTATGTCCTCAATGCCAAAGCCAAAAATAGACTCTGGCACATAAGTGCCCAGTTTGTTGAATGAATGAATGAATGAATGAATACAGACATGAAAGACATTATGCCCTTTAGGGGCTTACAGTCTTCTTGGGGAGATAAAGCATGAAGTTTACAATAAATACAAAGATTAAAAAAAAAACAAATTGGTTTTTTTAAGAGAAACTTTGTTTATAGGGTTTGTTTTTTTTTAACTAATGTAAAACAGATTCCCAGCCTGTAGTTCATGTAATTGCTTCCCGGCGTCAGGATTGGTCAGAACATGAGATTGCAATGGAGACTAGCCCCACCATAATTTATCAGGATGTATCCAGTGAATCACAATCAGCTACTTCAACAATCAAAGCTCTGTTAGAACTCCAACAGACAACAGGTATGAATTCACATGCTCAATTGAATGAAGCATGTTATCTCTAGAGATGGGTTGTGCTAAAATACTATCACTGTTATATTTTCTTTGTTATTATTTGAGCACACTTCCCCCCTCTGGACTTGTCTATAATTTTTGGTGTAGTCTCTTTACTTGTCAGTCATTAAGATGTACACAGGAATACTGAAGGTTAGATGTAGTAGGTAGAAAGAAAAAAAAAATGAAAGAGCTCTTTCTTCTCTGTTTCCTGCTTAAAATGGACAGTCCTGTTGCCTCTTGTCACCAGAAAGGAGTAGATCTGGCACTTCTAAGCAGAAGGATAGATGAAGCACAGTTGACAGTTCTGTTCAAGAATAGTAGGAGGCAGATTGAAGGGTCCCTGCCATCCTCCTTGATATTGGTGGGGCAGTTTAATGATCATAAAACATCATGAATGGCCCTTCCTTCTAATTTGCTTTAATTTTATCTTCATATTTCTTTGTATAATTTAACCACTTGAGCTTCCATGCAAAGCTATCCTCACATAACAAGATCCTATCAGTATTTCTAGTTACTAAATATCTTCAATAAACTCTGGGAAAAACCTATGTTATAAATATTGACTTTTCCTTTATAATAGTTCAGATATTGTCAGAGTATTTAAGGGACCTTAGCGATGATCTCATCCAACCCTTTCATTTTATGGATAAGTAAACTGAGCTGTAGAGTCAATACCCAATTGGTTAGTGGCAGAGTGAGACTTCACATCTTTTGATTCCTAGTTCATTGTGTTTGCTACTTGTGGGGTAACTTATATTGTTTTGGTTTTGTTTTGCTTTCTTTATTTAAATGATTATTTTAACTTTGTCCATTATATGCTTTGTGGGAATAATCTGAGTGATCATTCAGTGGACTTAATTACTGGTTACTGTTTATTGTAACATTCACTCTACACTACCCAAAGAATACCAGCATTTAAGTTTTTTGTTAACTTTTGTATATATTGGTGTTATTTTTGGCCTTAATCATTTCCTCAGCTCCTTGTTTTTGACATACTCAGCCATTTCCATTAATGCATTATAAAGTGCGGAAACTAAACAAGTAGATTCTTTAGAAAGAGTGATAAGATAGAAAAGTAAATCTATCCACAGAAACCATTCTTGATTCCAGACTATTCCATAAGACATTTTTGCAGGAACAGAGAGGCCATTTTTTTCTAACACTGAAAATTTTTATTTGTTAAGGGTTATTAAAAATATTGTAATATTTCTTTAGAGATTATTTCATATTTTTAATAGATCAGATTAAACTGATCACTGTGTTGTGCTATTTTGGGTAGGTGTGCCTGAGAGCAAATCATGCTTTGTACTGTTTATTCACTCTTTGTTTTCAGGTTGGAGAACTCAAGTATACCAGGGAGTACCTTAAAGAAGGGCAGAGGAAATGTTCTAAGGAGAGTGGGTATAAGGCAAACAGACCCAGTTGTCTGGCTTAGTGATAATAGGATGGGATTATACTCTGATTGCATATGAGTCCTTTTTACTAGGCTGCTGGGTATGGTTGCACAAATTTTGGACTCTATAGCCATATATAGCAGTCTACTTTTTTCTTTTCAACTCACTGTCTCCTTAGTCACTGCCAGTGTGTCACCCCAGAGGTCTGGTTTATTATTCCCATGGACTACTCTGGTTTCGGTACTTGTTTGTAATAAAAGTTAACTTTTCCCCTGACTTTTTTATGCAGTAAAGGAAAAATTGGAATCTAAACCAAGACAACCCACTATTGACTTGAGTCAAATGGCAGTGCCTATTCAGATGACCCAGGAAAAGAGACATTCTCCTGAGAGTCCATCAATTGCTGTGGTAGAGTCAGAACTAGTTGCTGAATACATCACTACTGGTAGGTGTCCTCTTAAAAAGTAGTATTAAGGTAGGAGGGCTACCTTTCTGGATTATTGGGATGGTTGCTTGGGGGAGAATATATTTTTTTCATTTTTAGATCTTTTCCAATTTGCTTTAAGAGCAAATTCACATTGTCCTTGGGATCTACTCTGTCTTTAATGATTAGGGGGGAAGTCAATAGATCATTACAAAGTTTACAAGTTGGCCATAAATAATATCTGCATATAGGGTAACATTTAGATAGAGAGGATAAAATATCATTTATCTAAATATAATTTTATGTATCTGAATTTTTTAGCTTTGGGAATGGGGAGGTGGGTCAAGGGAGAAAGAAGGTATAAAAATCTAACCATTTTTTAATGTAAAGAGAAAAATGTGAAAAACTAAATTCCTGTGAATACTTAGGAGTTCTGGTGGAAAGCGAATTAGGTATTTGTTTAAAATGTGGTCTGGCAGCAAAGCACTAATGACATTTTTGGATGGCATATATAGAGAAGTGGAGCAGGAAGGATAATAGATTCTTTCATTTTCTAGTGAGACCACACTTGGAATACTGCTTTCTGTTTTGGATACTTCATTACTTCAAGATATGAAATAGTTCAGAGAGTAGTAATGTGAATAATTAGGGGTTAGGAGAGATGACTTATGAGGCAGTATGTAAAGAACACCTGTCTTAAATATTCTTGAGCAGCGATTATAGAGAACATAAAGATTTGAAGGATATAAATATCAAAGCAGAAAAGGAATTTCTTTGGCATCATTTTAGGAGATAGTAAGACTAATTGCCAAAAAGAGAAAATCTAGTTAAAGATTATGGAAAGCCATTTTACATAATTTCTTAGGGATATTTGGCAGAAAGCTAAATAAAGCAGAGGGCAGTATACTGGGGAAATCAGTATTAACCTCTGGGGATAGACTAGGTTATCATAAATCGATGAAAAGATCTATGATTTCTTCCCTTACTTATCCTTTTCAGAACGCACTGATGAGGGGACAGAGGTTGCTTTTCCCCTTCTAGGTAAGTGGTGTGCATCCATTTGTAGTATAATCCAAGGTAAAAGATGATTGTTTTGGGGGGAACCACGTAAATGGATGCGCTCTACTCTGATCTGGTAGAGGAAAGGGAAGCTCCACTCAGTGAAAGAAAGGGAGAGAAATTTTTCTTTTGCAGAATAGTGGGATCCTTTTTCAGAAATGAGCAGTTTGACATTGGAAAAAATAAGAGTTGTTTAAAGAAATAAGTGACTGTTTTATGGTGTTTATATGACCCAGTTAAGGTCACTTCAGCTGTTTTTCAATTATTCACTCTGTGACTACCTTCTATAATCTCCTTCCATCATATCCTCAGCCCTTGGAGCATTTTCTTTGCCTTCGAAGCCAAGTTCCTGGCTGCAGCCTCTTGTATTATCCTGCAGTGGGTATTAGTTTTCTCTAACTTTCCTGCACTCTGGGGAATAGATTTATAGTAACTTGAATGAGGATTATTTCATTTCTTAATTAAAAAAAAATTAATAATTATAAAGACTAATGTAGACAGCAGATATGTTCCATATAATCTGATAATTTCATCGGAAATTATCTTTATTTTTCAAATGTCATTCATTTCTGATAATGCTTCCATTAATAAAAACTTCGTTGATTTGCTTAATTTTAATATTAGTATGATTTGGTTTTTTTCTCCTATTCACTCATGTCGTAAATTATTTCAGTAGTGCTTTTGATATAAAGCCTAACTCCCTTTTTTCCAGTTTGGTTGAACACATATGGAAGATTTTATTAACTCATGTAATTTAAAGTGTACATGTAAAGTGTATTGTGAAATACAGTAAGATACTACAGTATATTTATAAAAGAATATTGGTGATGCTGCCTATAATCTCTTATATCACATGTAGGCATATATATAGCAACAATAGAAAAACTGTATTTGTGAATATAGATAGAATGTGTTATAGAAATAAATAAATAAAGTTTGTTTATATTTCACTGGGTAGTTTTAAAGTTCTATACTTAAAACATATAAATGGCACTTTTACATTTATTTCTTGAGTGGTCATCTTACCCTTAGATACCCCACTAATGACGTTTCTAAGTATGGAACCACTATTGCTTGAAATTGTAGATCAAGATACATGAGCATTAGAATCATGGATTATGGAGAGAGTTTTGATATTCTCAAAATCCTTAGCTAATTTTACATATTTTTTAGTCTATCTCTGATTCAAAAAGTTGGTTTTCCAGTAACCGTAAGCATTTTTAAAGTCTGTAGAATAAGAAGTGGTGAATGTTTATACTGTTTAAAATGTCAAAATTGAGGCTGGTAAAAGATGATTGGCATCAATGCAGATGTATAGTTTAGTCCATGGGACCTTTGTAGCAAGAGAATAAGAAATGGGGTTATTTCTTACTCTTAACCCATTTTTGTCAGGTAACCTAAATTTGAGAAGACGAGAGAACACCGATTTTTCTGTTATTTTGTTAACTTTATATTTTAGTACTTAACAATTTAAGGACCATTTTCAACCTATTACTTTATTTGGTTCTCTTCTAGGTAGAAACAGAAGTTATCATCACATTAAAAAAATAAAAATCAAGCAAAACAAAACCTCTAACTTTTAGAATTTAAATAGAGATTAACTTCTTCAAATTTGCATAGCTGGTTGCTGGCAGAGTGTGACAGAATCCAGTTGTGACTCTGAGTCCAGTTCTCTTTCTACAGTATCATCTTGACCTTTTGCAGTTTTAGGAACTCTAAGGCTGCAAGACAGTGGCACTTCATAGAAAGGAGGGGACGCTTCCGGGTTTTGTATTGCATTTGGAACTGGGACCAAGAGATTAAAGAACAACCTTTGTATTGTTTTAACTATCCTTAAAGATATTAGTCTGGGAATGAATTATAGAAACTGATTATTGTTTGTTACCCTAGTGAGGTAAAGGTCATTGTTGAAAGTGAGTACAACTCACAGGAGGATGTAACTTTAAGGGGTTTGTTCCTCCTTTGTGATAATAGTTTTCTCAGTGCTTCCACATACATTTCTCATCTCATCCTTATAATAGCTCTGTTATTCCCATTTTACAGATGAGGACACAGAGTCTCAGAGAAGATAAGTGACTTTCTCAGAGTCACACAGCTCATAGATTGGCAGACTCTGATTATCTGCCTCCTAGTTCACAATACCACACTTTCTCTGTGATGCAGACTCACAGACATTTGTTTAAAATGACTACTGGTTACAGATGCTGTGGTGATTTCTGGAGAAATATCATCACCTCCTCTATTTTCAGTCAGCCATCGCTCCCAGCCCCAACAGCCCTCCCAGCCCCAGCGGACCCTGCTCCAGCATGTGGCTCAGTCACAGACTGCAACACAGACTTCAGTGGTGGTGAAGTCCATCCCAGCATCTTCCTCTGGAGCAATCACCCACATTATGCAGCAGGTTGTATCTCTTCTTTTTCTTCCTACTTTCTATAACTGCCTTTTTCCTAAAGTAAGGTTCAGTTTCATCTCTTATAAGAGGAGAAATGACTGAATTGAGGAGTGATTGTATAGTTCTTTCATCTGTGAGGAGTAAATAGAGGAAATGAATTCGAGAGTCTTAACAAAGGAAAGTAATTAAGAAATGATATTCTTGGATCTTCCGTGAACTCAACATTTTAAAAGGGTGGGGCTCTCTAGATGAATCTATGATATAGCGGAATTGGTCACTGTTTATATATTTTTTGAAGAAATTATCACTGAGGTAAGATTTCTAAATGAAATAGAAGTTGGCTTGTCTTGCTGTTGCTGAGTTTTTTTGTTTGTTTTACTTTTTGCTTTTCTAATGCATCCTCATGGGAACATTATAAATAAGTAGGTAATAAATATTTGAATTTTTTTTTTTTTTTTTTTTTTTAATAAATGTAACCAGTTGAGGAAAAGACTCAAAAGTCAGAATGAATTAATATAGAACAGAAAATCTGGTACCAAAGATAAAGGGGAAAAGGAAACATTATGTCTATAAGTTGATTTTGTGTCAGATACTATGCTTTGAGCTTTAAATACATTCGCTTGTTTCTTTATCACTGTAATCCTGTAAGGTGGGTATATTATTCCTCTTATAAATGAAGAAACTCATGCTCATAGAAGTTAAGTAACTTGTCCTGGATGACAGCCAGGATTTAAACCCAAAGCAGCCTGCCTTCATTACAAACTGATATCACAGATATCAAATTTGAGTATGATTTATCATTAGTATTCACATAAATCACAATCATTTGAATTACAGGCAAACTATCTGAAAGACAATGAAATTGTTGAATTAAAAACCTGTATGTGTAAGTTCACTGTGAAATAGGGAGGGGTTTTAATTGAAATTCAAAGTTTTAAAGTTTAGTTGGAGGTGTAGCATATGACAAGGTAGCAGGAAGGTGTTGGGGTGGATCTTGTGTCACTGAGGGAAGCCAGATGGCCAGAGGTTGTGCTGGTTGTCATATCTGAGCCTGGAGCTTGGCCCCCTTCTGGCTGGTCCTGACATTGACCTTTCTCAGGACACCAAGAGAGATCAGATAGACTGGCCCTAACCATGTCACTCAAGATCAATGCCTCCTCATATTGTTAGAATCAACACAAGACAGTCTTCCTTTGCACTGACAGGAGTGCTGTTGTCCCCTCCCCATTCCCCTTCCCTCTGGAAACCTGGTCTCTGGGAAGCTCTTGCCTGGTGGGCCTGGAATCTGAGCAAAGGATTGAGGAGGGCTAGTGCAGAGGATTGTTGATGCAGACCTTTGTGAAGCCTGATGAACCACCTCCACTTACAGCAGAAAGGCCCTCTGTAGGGACTGGGATGGGCACGTCCCTCAGACAACAATTCCTACCTTCTGGACAGTGTTGGACATGCACGTGGCCAAAGTGAGCCTCTCTGAACCTTGGCTTTTCTCTAGACACCTTGCTCCTGTGTTGCTGCATCTTTCTTTGGACAGTTAGCATACGTGATGACCAGGCCGGAGGGCTGTTTCTTGAGCCAGGGAGACTTTGCTGCTTCTTGTCTGGGGCTGTTCTTGCAAAGTAACCTAATTCCTCTTATCTATAAGTTGTGGGCCCTCTAGGCCTTTGTTACAGAAGTGAATAGACCACTTTTTATAGTACTTAATGTCCGAGAGTTGAAATTACAAGAGTCTCAATTTAAAGTCCCCTTTAGATTTAGAAACCTTGAGGTTTCTTGGTCTTTTTAGGCTCTTCCCCCTGAAAATTTTGGCATGAATCTCATAATCACGTCTTTTTGAGTTTGAGGAGAATTAAACAATGTAGTTGTTTTCTTATTTCATTCTTACTTTGTGCCTTTTTCACTTAGGCTTTAAGCAGTCATACTGCTTTTACCAAACACAGCGAGGAACTTGGAACTGAGGAGGGCGAGGTTGAAGAGATGGACACTTTAGACCCTCAGACAGGTCTGTTTTACCGATCTGCCCTGACTCAGTCACAGTCAGCTAAACAGCAGAAACTTAGCCAGCCCCAGCTGGAACAGACTCAGCTGCAAGTGAAAACTCTGCAGTGCTTCCAGACCAAACAGAAGCAGACCATCCACCTTCAGGCAGACCAGCTCCAGCACAAACTCCCGCAAATGCCCCAACTTTCCATCAGGCATCAAAAGCTCACCCCTCTCCAGCAAGAACAAGCACAGCCCAAGCCAGATGTACAGCACACACAGCATCCCATGGTGGCCAAAGACAGGCAGCTTCCTACCTTAATGGCACAGCCCCCGCAAACTGTAGTACAGGTGCTTGCAGTGAAAACCACACAGCAGCTACCTAAACTGCAGCAGGCTCCGAACCAACCAAAAATCTACGTGCAACCCCAAACCCCCCAGAGCCAAATGCCGCACCCAGCCTCATCAGAGAAACAGCCGGCAAGCCAGGTAACGGAATATTGATAGCATGCAAAGTTAAACTTCTCTGTCATGGAAAAAGTGAGACCATCACGACCCTATTGTGATTAGCAGTGCTTTCTCCTGGCAAGAGGAAACTCAAAAGCCTCATTATGCTGGTGTTAATTTACCCCATCAGAAGGTTGACATTAGGAAAGAAATATACACATTAATATAGGAAGGAAAAAAAGCATAGCACTCAGAACTTGATTTTCCAGGCAGATTTTAATGAAATTACTTCAGCATTGATCAACAATGCATAGAAGCATTATCCCTAAATTATTTTTATTTTTTAGGTATAAAGTATTTATTTCATACCTGCGAACTCTTATTCTGTGGCAATAATGCTAAGTAAACTACACTCTTTTAAGAAGCTTCATTGAATGTCTTCCTTTGTAGTTATCTCATCACCATCTAGTTAATAAATTATTTTTTAGATTTATCTTCTAGACTGCAAAGGAATTATCTGTGGATATTCAAAAGAAAAATTATATTAGGGAAAATCAGTGGCTGTGTAGTAACGTGTGTATGTGCATATTATGAATACATATATATAGAATTTGTATAAATGTATTTTAAAATGAGTTTTTTTAAAAATCCCTACTTTTTATTTTAAAAAGCTGAAAATTATATGCAATAATTTGAGACAGGTTGAAGGTATACTATATGGGAATACAAATCTAAAAGGAAAATAAGACTGTTGTGACTTTTTTCCCTTTACTTTTATGAGCCTTGGCTGGCTGAACAAAGGTTCTTTCAACCCCTGTTCTTTCCCTAAGTACCTTAAAAGTAACCAGATACTTGCCCATCTAGCCCTCTAATCAAAACACCAAGCTTCGAAATGTCTTCCTGGTATACCACACGAATGTTTCTTATGCCGTATTGTCTGGGGTATTTGATAGGTTTTCTCAAAGAGATGTAGCTGTAACACACACAACCCCAATTTGTTTTCAGGTGGAGCAGCCAATTATAACCCAAGGATCCTCTGTTACAAAGATAACTTTTGAGGGGCGCCAGCCACCCACAGTTACAAAGATAACTGGTGGCAGTTCTGTGCCTAAGCTGACATCACCAGTTACAAGCATATCTCCCATTCAGGCCTCTGAGAAGACAGCAGTATCAGACATTTTGAAAATGTCTCTGATGGAAGCTCAGATTGATACAAATGTAGAGCATATGGTAGTGGATCCCCCAAAGAAGGCTCTTGCCGCTAGTATGCTCACTGGTGAAGCAGGATCATTACCTTCCACCCACGTGGTGGTGGCAGGGATGGCGAATTCCACTCCCCAGCAACAGAAATGTAGAGAGTCCTGTTCAAGTCCATCTGCTGTTGGCCCTTCCCTAACAACAAGGAAAATCGATGCACCAGGAGTGCCTACGACAGGCCAGTTCATGCGTATTCAGAATGTAGGCCAAAAGAAAGCTGAAGAGAGCCCAGCAGAAATTATCATCCAGGTAAGAATCGAAAGAAACATGAGAAATATTGTGTATCTTGGGGGTGTTGAGTTTGACATATTTGGGAACGTCACAGGAAGAGTCAAGGCAAGATGCGAAAAAGATTGTCTTTCAGATGGCATTTGGCAATTTTGGTTTAATACTTATGACAAATATACAATTTATATTTATTTTCTGGAAACGAGTCCTAGAAAATTGGTGGATATTCTCACACAGCACATTTTAGGAGCATAATCAAGGCCCCTGAGCCCATATATCAGCTTGATTTATAGATGAAAGCCACACTTTCCAGTGTTAATTCAGCAAGTCACCCCTGAAGATCGGTAACTTCCTGGGGTCAAACTTTGGGCTCCCCAATCTTTGCTCAAACACTCCTGGGTGTAACTGGATTGTACTTCTATTTCAAGTACATTTCAGGAGTCCTTTCCTTGGAAAAACAGTTCTTGATCTTGATACAAATTTATAGTTTTCAGGACAATAAAACCTTAGTTAACTGAAATGTCTAGAGAAACGTTTCTAAGTAATTTAATTTTATATCTAATTTGGGATTAACCATAAAGCTTTATTTTTTATTTCAATCATTGATATTGAAAAATCTTATTATAGTTACTCCTGTCTTGGTAAGTACAGGCTAATGAACATAATGTCTCACATTCCTTTCATTCTAAAACTCATCTTTCACCATGCATAATAGATTAAGGCTGAAGAATTAATTAGTCCAGACTAGCCCTTAGAAGTTATATTTCCCTTTCTCCTTATAGGATATCAGGTTTTCTTGACAGTTGTCATTTTTTGATAAACTGAGATATGGTTTAGAAAGTATCAGAGCAGCACATTTTAGTTAATTGAGAATTTGGATTTATTGAAATGTGGATAGTCTAGGATTTACCATAGATTCACTGGTGTGTCACTTGGAAGTTCCTGTGGTAGACTGTCGCTTTTCCATGCTACCAAGCTATGAGAGAATGCAAATTAATCAACATTAATCCAAAGACAATATAATTGTGAGGGAGATGCTTAAAGGCAAATAGAACTGGCCATTGAATTATTTAAATAATTTGTTCCTATAAAAACAAAAGTTAATTAAATAATTCTTGACAAAGGGATTTTTTCCCCCCCTTTCACCTGAAGAGGTAGGGTATAGTAAAAAAGGAATAGTTTCTGGGCTTTGCCATTCACTGTGTAACTGTGAGCAAGTCTCTTTAACTTCATTGTGCCTTAGCTATCTTAGTAAAATGGGAATAAGGAGTGCCTACTTTATATGATGAGTGTAAGGATTACACAAAGTTGAGATGAAGCACCTAGCCCAGTACCTGGCTCATAGTGATTGCCCAATAAATAAAATGGTAGCTATTACTATTTTTACTCACATTTATTGTAGCTCCTGGGGGCTTAAATTGGTATACTAGCTAGAAAATAATTTTGGATAGCTTATTTGGAAATTATTTTCTGTACTTTATGAACAGGGATGAAAATATATTTTGTTTTATGTATCAAGGATAATATCCAATGAATAAATCTTTCTACAAAACACTCAGCTAACTTTTACCATATATCATGTTTTAGGTTGCCATGTCAGAGGGAAGAGCAGCATAGTGATTAAAAACCAAGCTTTGGAGTCAAAAATACCTAGATTTGAATCTCACTTGTACTCCTTACCAGCATTTTGGCTTTGAGCAACAGAATTTATCTGTTTCTATATCTCTGAAATGGAAGCAGTAACATTTGCCTCTTCACAGGGTTGTTTTGAGGATTAGGTGAGAAGATGTATATAAAGTAGCTGATCAAGTATCTGCCATAGTAATGCTTAATAAAGGTAGCTATTATAATCATTATTAATATATTGTTAGAACATTTTCAGATCTTATTAGTTATACTTAGCTCTGACCTGAAGTAGTTTTTGCTGATTCAGTAAAATGCCTATGGGGAGTGAAGAAAGTCTGCAAAGTGCTTTGACTCCTTGAAAAATGTTCTATAAAAATTAAGTATGTTTGGTATTAAATGCTTTGAATGAAAATATTGTTCTTTGTAGACAATTAATGTGTCTTTCATTTATTTATTTGTTCATTCATTTCACATGTATTATTTAACCTGTGTGTTCTAGGCACTGTGCTAGGTGCTAAGGATAGAGTAGTAAACAAGGTGAACATATCTTCTATCCTAAGGGAGTCTATATATATATGGAATTCATAGAATTTTAGAACTGCAAGGATCCCAGCATATCTTCTCTATCTTATTTTACCCAAGATTAAACTAAAGCTCAGGGAAGTGAAGTAACTTATTCAGAGGTCCACAAGTCAGAGCTAGAGCTGAACAAAAATTCTTATTTCCCGACTGAGACTTTTTCTACCGTGATCAGCTATATGAAACAAAGGAAACAAACAAAACTCCACCCTAGAATCAATGCCTAGGCACCTTGTAATATTTTCTTGGTAGTATTAAAAGTAAATTCACATCTCCCCTCCAGTAGAATGTTGTTTTGGTCAGGTATATTTGCAAAGTGCTGATATTCGACTTGGCTCTGGGGTTTTAATGTTAAAGATACATTGTTCATTTGTCCAACGTTTATTGGGCATCTGATGTTTGCCAGGTCCTGTTCAAAGCTCTGGACCTCTAACAATGAAACCAGTAGTAATTAAGATCTGTGCTCTGTTCTATATTCTCATGAAGCTTACATTCAAAAAGTAAGGGAAAAAATTAACGAACATGATAAATGCAATGAAGAAAATGTAAAAGAATGTAATAGAGGTAGGGGGCGGGGCCAACCCAGAACTCAAGTTTCATGGTCATAGAAGAAAGATTTATCAAAATTTCTTATTCTAAGCATTTGAGCAAAAAGCGGTTGACAGGATAGAACTAGCCATTTGGAGGAAGAGTATTCTAGAAACAGAGGAAGAACTAGTACAAGTGAACTTAGCATAAAGCTGGAGCCATGGTGAGTTCAGTTTTATAGCAAGTACAATAGAAAAACAATTGTAGAGTTTTAAGAAGGGGTATAATGTGTACTGAATACCTTTTTTAAAAAGATGTCTAATAAAGATGACAAAAATATGACAAGGCAATATGGCTAAAATATGTTTATCCACTGTTATTTTTATTGTTAAAAAGACAGTTTTGTCCTCTCTACTCCCATTTTCAATAAAGATGTTACAATGTAACCCAGATACAACTCCTTTTGAACCAGCAAAGGGTTACTAAAGGGCTTTAAATACTGTTTTGATAACAGCAAGTTAATCATTAATATTACAGGTAATAAGCAAAATCACATTTAAAATTTGCTTAATGATCAAATGAAAATGTCTTTCAATGTCTGTCTCTTAAATTAGGTACAAACCACAGCCTCCTTTGTTAGAAGAGGAGCCATCAAGGAGTGTAAAGATCACTGAGTTTTATAGGACTTGGGTTTGAATCCTGACCTTAACCCTGAGCAGCTGTGTGACCTTGATTAAATCACTTACCCTCTTAGTTTCCTCATTTGTAAAATGGGAATAATGTTTTCCTCATAGTGTTATTATGGGAGTTTAGTAGAATAGCATATATGAAAGCACCTAGCACAGTGCCTAGCATGTAATAGTTGTCCAATAAATGTCAGAATCCTATTTTTTCTTCTTTAGTGTCATTGGGGAAAACCTGTTACCTTTTCTTACCATAAAGCTTCTCTCCTGTGTCTTCTCTTCCAGGCCATTCCCCAGTATGCTATTCCTTGTCACTCCAGCTCCAATGTGGTAGTAGAGCCCAGCGGGCTTCTTGAGCTTAACAACTTCACCAGTCAGCAGTTGGATGACGATGAGACAGCAATGGAGCAGGACATAGACAGTAGCACAGAGGATGGAACTGAGCCCAGCCCCTCTCAGAGTTCTGCTGAACGGTCCTAGTGTTTTGGACACAGGAGTGCACTTTAAAACCTACTTGGTTACCAAGTGTCCAGGGAAGCCCTTGTATTTTGATGTCTAAAGAAAGCACTTTGCCCATGCTTAAGCTATAGACCCTGAAACCAGTAGTGTTTCAACATGAATTGCTGCAGGAGCAACATTTTAAAACAAGATTGAAGTCACAGGGGAATGTCCTTTTTTTAAAGAAAAAGGAAAAAGAAAAAAGGAAAAAAAAATAAAAGATGCACATCTACAGTGACATAAGACCTACTATTCTTCCTCTGTTGGATCATGGCAATGGAAAAGTTTGTCTTGCAGTGGCAGTGGAAAGAGACTTTTCCTGGAAATGTTCCTCAACTGGTTTCTACTGAGCAAAACACCACTGAAGAAATGAGAATGTCAATAGTTTGTGTTTTAAAACGGTGTGTCAGGAAGTTTTTAAAAAATCTTGTATGTTTTTGCAAATCTATGGAAGTGTTGAATTGGTTAACATTTTATGTTTGCTCAGTTCATAGTTTATAAAATAACTAGAAAAATACTTTGAAGAATCCTTGTTAGATGGTGGAAATCATATCTCTAACCAGTGGGAAGTGCTTTTTGGGTGGCTTGTACATTCTCACCAATTGTATGCTAATTTATTGTGTTGTTTTTCTTTTGTGCTCTAGGCTGCACACTTGCCTTCTATTTATTTAAATGTAAACATTTCAAAGCAGGCCATATTCCTTCAGACAAATTTCCTGTAAACCAGGATTACCTACCTATTCACCTCCTGCCCTTCCCCCTCCTTTAAGAAAACTTAGAGAAAATGTTTCATTGTGAAGCAGAGGAAAAAGAAACATTTTCTGGCCCAGAGGAAATGTTCAGTTATGTTCAGGAAAACAAATTATTCATATGATGCTATCTTTACATTGAAATTGCACATTCATGTTGGACTGAGACTTTGAAAAAAACTTTTACCTACTTTTGTTTAACCCCCTTTGAAATGTATGAAAAGTTCATTTACAGTTCTAAATGTAATATTTTTAAGTATTCTACCTTTTTAAGACACAGTTTGTTTAAGCAATATATTTGGGTCTTGTGATCACTGTCTGTCACAAGTAGAGTGAGGGGTTAAGAGGGTGGGAGGGTAAGAGTCAGTTTTGACAGGTTGTGTCAAAGGAAACTTCATTTTTAAAGAAAAATGTAAATAGAAAAGTTTTTAACGGTTTTATATAGATTTCACTATAAATAAGCATTTTAAGACTGACAAATGTTGAACTGTACATACATATATATCAGCATAACTGCCCAATTTTTTGGTGCTGAAGTACTGTAAGTAGAATTTATCAACAGTCTCCTAACTTTTGCATCTATATCTGGAAGAAAAACTGTGATACTATGGTTAATAAATTTCCACTAGAGTGACACTGAAGATTTAAACACAGGCATTCAAAAGATGCACTGATCTCTGGTAATTGTCATTATTTCTGTTAGGTGATAATGACTTACCCATAGATGGAGCTGTTGGATATTATTTTATTGTACAAATACGTGTTTAAAAGACTTTGTGACTGTTTCTAGTTAAGTAATTTTTTAACCTCTTGGGTCAGACTTCTTTGAAAATCTGATTACACTATGAACTCTCTCACCAAAAAGATACACATGCCAACATACATATTAGATTTTACGTACAATTTAGGGGTTCATGGGCCCCTCAGCCTATCCATGTATTCCAGGTTAAGCCCTCTGTTATGGTCAGTCCATTACTTACAGATGTAAGTTTTTATAAAATAAAATATCTTTTAAATATTTGTGGATCAGGTAACAAGAGCAAACTTGAATAAAATTATTATGTTCTATTTGTACATATTCTGGCAGCATAGCATACCTTTGTCCCTTTGAGAATTTAGCCTTAATGTGTTTCAGCAACTGGAATGGCAAATGAGACTTCCATAGTCTACATTTTTAAAATTAGTATATACATTAACATTATCAAACAAGTGACTTTTTTTTCTTAAAGGTGTTAATTTCAAGGACAGTGTGAATTATTTCATTGATTCAACAAATATTAAGCATATTCTATGTGCCAGGTACTATTCTAAGCACCAGGGATACTGTAGTGAATAAACAAAGTCTTACTTTTAAGGAGTTTAAAAACAGGCTTCCTGCTAATGATGTGGATGTGAGGCCTGAAGGAAGGAAGAAACAAGAATGACTCCTGGGTTTCTTGATTAAGTGGATAGTGATGCCATAGCGGATCTCCAGGTATCTTTTTACTTAAAGTATTAGCATTAGTATTTCATGTTTAAGTATATGAATTAAATGTAATTTTAAGTCATCCCTGTTAAAGATATTCAGGATTATGATGCAAATGCAAGAAAATTACTAAAATACAACTTTTAGGCATTGATGAGGGAAAATGCATTTGGTTTAAAGTAAACATTGATAATTGCAGATGCAGTTTATGGTGAACTTAGACAACTTAAAATTATTTGATATTCTCATGCCATACAATTCACCCATTTAAAGTGTAGTTCAGTGATTTTTAGTATAGTTGAGCCACTTTCACTAGTTAATTTTAGATTGTTTGCATAACTCCCAAAAGAAACCCTGTACCCTCGACTGTCACCCCTGAAACTCGCACCACCACCACTACCACCCCAGCCTTAGGCAACCACTAAACTACTTTCCGTTTCTATGGATTTGCCTATTCTGGATATTTCGTATAAATGGAATCAAACAATATGTGGTCATTGTGACTGACTTCTTTTGCTGAGCATAGTATTTTCAAGGTGCATCCATGTAATAGCTTGTATCAGTGCTCCATTCACTTTTATGGCTCAATAATCCATTGCATGGATATACCATATCCATCCATCAGTTGATGCAAATTTGCGTTGTTGCCACTTTTTAACTATTACGAATAATACTGCTGTGAAAATTTGTGTACAAATTTTAACATGTGTTTTCAGTTCTCTTGAGAATATATCTAGAAGTGCAATTGCTGGGTCATACGAACAGTAGCTATGTTTAATGATTTGAGGAACTGCCAAACTTTCCCAAACAGCAACTGCACATTTTACATTCTTACCAGAAGTGTAGGAGAGTTCAGTTTCTCTACATCCTAGCCAACACTTGCTTTTGTCTTTTTAACTATAGCCATCCTAGTGTGTGAAGTTGTACTTCATGTGGGTTCTGATTTACATTTCCCTGATGTCTAACAATGAGCATCTATTCATTTGCTTATTGGCCAATCATATATTGTTGAAGTGTCTATTCAGGTCCTTTTCCTATTTTTTAGTTGAATTATTTTCTATTTTATTTAAATTGGGAACTTTTGAAGTACAGGCAGGAATTCTCATGACTCTTAAGAAAGGTAAGCTGTTCTCTGATAATTCATCACCCTTAATATCTTAATCAGATACTAGTTCTTCCTCTAATGTAACATTGTTTAACGTTCTTAAAACTGTATAGAGCTTTATAGTTGAAAATGCTTTCAAATAATTTCTTTGTGAAGTGATTCTCTCAGTAGACTGCTGGGATAGGAAACATAGTACAAAGGAAACAGTGATCATATGGTCTGGATTTGAATCCCAGGCTCCTCTGTTTATTGATTATATGAATTTCAGCAAGTCACATTACCCATATAATACAACCTGATTGTTTACAACACCATAGGATTATTATGAAGACTAGATGAAATAATGCATGTAAAATGCCAGACACAGAGTTAGGTGCTCTATTTTTGAAGCCTAGTATTTATGCCACTCCCACATTTCAAATGATGTACCAAAACTCACAGATTAAATGCTAACAGGCATGCTGAGCCATAAGTTGCTGCTTTCTGTAGAGGAGAGTGTTTCACCAAACAGGACTGTCCTTTGGAAGGGCAGATGAACTTGCCATTGGTCTATAACATCATCTCTGCCAGTCTTAGGTACCTTCACACAGAAGTGCTCAATTCATGTTTGTTTTTTGAGTTCAATTATGTGTCACAAATCCAAGATAAAAGGAAGTAGAGTGAAAAAGCACCAAATAAGCAAAGCCTTTCCAAGAAAAGGCAGTGAAAAAACAGTCTTCTGCTTCTGCTTGCAGGTTTATAAGCTTTTAAGTAAGTGAGGCTTGATGACCTACATACTGAAAAAAAATACAATAGGATCAGATTTGTACTTGTGAGAAGGCTTGCTCCTCTTCCTTCTTCCTTGCTCACATATACATACTGTAACAGAAAACACATGCTTGCTTAAAAAGACAAGCATGGGTTTGAATCCTGGCAAACCATGTGAGCTTGGACAGGCTCTAAGGCTTAAAACAGCAGAAGATAGAATGAATTGTAATGCCTCATTATCTAACGCCCACTTTAAAAGAAAAAAAAAAAAAGACTGATAAGCAGTCACTCCTCCAAATAGATCTTTCTGGCATCTTGACTTCTCTTCCAACAAATAGTTACCGAGTATTTTCGATATGCAGACGTTGGCGGTATAGTTGTCAGCCAGGGGGAAAAGCGCCTACTCTAATGGAGCTTCAACCTAGTGAAGACATTAATCAAAGATAACTAAATATTCAGTGCTAAGTGCTGTGAGGGAGAAATACGTAGTGCCATGATATGGGAGGTTGAGGAGCTTCCCCCAGGAAGGAATGCTTAAGTTGTGATCTGAAGGAAGATTTAAGTAGGCAAAGAGGAGAGGGGACGGCTGTCCAGGCAGCTGCATAGCAGGTACAGAAGCCCTGTGGTGGGAGTGGCATGGGAGGGAAACTTCGAGTAGGCCAGGGTGGCAGCAGCATGGAAAGCAAGGGCAGCCAGCATGGTGGGAGCCAAACAGAGACTGAACTATGTAGATATTGTGGGAAAGGTTTAGGCCTTTATTCTGAAAATGATGAGAAGCCATTGAAAAACTTTCAGGCACTGGAGCTGGCAAAATGAATAACCACATTTACAAAATATTAGGAGTTATGTTGGTCCAAGAACAGAAATTTGCCATTTCTTTTTTGATGCCAGTTTCATCTCCTTATGTCTCCTTTTCAAACATCTTCAATGGTTCCCCCAATACTGTACTGTGAACCTAGCCAGGGAACCTTTTTCTAGATTCATAACCAGTTTTACTATTCTGATCTGTCCAATTCGCCCACCACACACATATTTTATGCCCTGCATTCGAAAGTCACTCGTTACTCTAAGCCCAGCTTGAATTCTTCTGCCTCCACCAAGACTGCCAAGATCTCTACAATGAGGACTTATCCCACCCCACTGTTGGGTTCCTCTAGCATTTGAGGAGAAACACATGTTTACTTTAGCACTTACCATCACTTTAACTATTGTGAATTACTTGCATTGCATAAGGATCTGTGTAGGCAAGGATCACTTTTTTTTTTTTTAAGTTACCCAATTTCTTGTTTAATACCTGATAGGAACTCCAGGTGTGCAGGTGTGCACCATCACACAATTTGAGGTTTCCTTTGTAATCCCCCCACAATATGCTTCTCCGTGAGTCCTTGAAATGCAATATTCTGGGGAATTATTATAAAAAATTATTTCAGCCTAAAGTGAGAGGTACTAAGCTTTCTTCATTCTTTTTCTCTTATGCCCTTTGAATTGAATTTCAAGGCTTGATATTCAAGTTTGTTAGAGTTTAGTGAGGTCATTGATAATCTTGATAAGATTCACTCTCATAATTAGTCTATTTGGTTCTCCATGGGATCAACTACTCTTTCTCTTGCATGGTAGGGGTCACTGGGGTCTGTGCTCAATCTATATCTCTTTTCACTCTGCATACTCTTCCTGAAGCTGTCATCTCTACCGTGGCTTCAGTCGTCACCTATATGTGGATTAATTAAATCACTGAATAGATATTTGTTGAGCAGTTATTATGTTCCAGGTACTGTTCTAGCCACTAGTAATAGAGCAGTGAACAAAACTGGTTGGGTGGGGGGAACTCTGCCCTATATAGCTTACATTCTAAATGGGCTATAAATGTAACTTTACAAAATACTTAGTATCTTAGTGATGATAAGGGGAAAAAATAGAGTAGGAGAATATGAAATTCCAGGGTCCATGGGCATAAAATTTTAGATAAGATAGGGAAATACTAAGAAGACGGCCTGAAAAAAACCTGAAGGAATTGAAGGAGTCAGCTAGGCTGATGCCTGTAGTAAGAGTATTCAAGGCGGAGGGAACAGCAAGTGCAAGGGCCCTGAAATATGTACCTGATCTGCTGAAAGGACAGTAAGGAGAATAATGAAAGAGGATCAGAGTGAATGGGGACGTAAGGAAGGAGTAGTAGAATATAGATGAGAGAGACAACTGGAAGCTATTCCTAGTTTTTTTAGGATTTTTAGGAGTTGGATTTTGTGAAATGCTTTTTATACATCAATTGAGATGACCTTGTAGATTTTTCCCTTCATTCTATTAATGTGTAAATGGATTGATTTTCTTATGTTGAACTATTCTTGCATTTGTGTTCTAAATCCCACTTAGTTATGATATATAATTCTTTTAATATGCTATTGGATTTGGTTTTCTTATATTTTGTTGCGCATTCTTGTATCTACATTCATGAGGGATATTGGTCTGTAATTTTCTTGTTGTCTTCAGCTGGCTCTGGTATCAGAGTAATGCAGACCTCATAGAATGAATTAGGAAGTGTTCCCTCTTTTTTTTATTTTTTGGAAGTGTTTGAGAAGAATTGGAGTTAATTCTTTAAATATTTGGTAAATTCACCAATAAAACCATCTGGTGCTGGACGTTTCTTTATTGGGAGGTTTTTGATCAGTGGTTCAATCTCTTTTCTTGTTATAGATCTATTGAGGTTTTCTGTTAGTTTAGGTAAGTTATGTATTTCTAGGAATTTGTCCATTTCATCTAGGTGATCTGATTCGATGGTGTATAATTGTTCTTATAATTTTATTTCTGTAAGGACAGCAGTCATGTCCCCACTTTCATTTCTGATTTTTTATATCTTCTTTCTTTTTTTTTGTCAGCAACTAAAGAATTGTCAAATTTATTGATCTTTTCCAAGAACTGACGTGGTTTCATCAATACTCTTGTTTTTCTATTCTGTATTTACTTTATCTCACTTTTATTTTTTGTGATTTCCTTTTGCTAGCTTTGGGTTTAGTTTTTCTTCTAGTTCTAGTTAGGTTTTTTTATTTGAGATCTAAATATAGGCATTTACAGCTATAAATTTCCCTCCGAGCACCGTTTTTGCTATATTCCATAAATTTTGGTATATCGTTCTTTCATTCATCTCAAGGTTCTTGTGATTTCTTCACCCATTGGTTGGTTGAGTGTGTGTGGTTTAATTTCCACATATTTGTGATTTTTCTAGTTTTCCTTCTGTTACCGATTTCTGTCTTCATTCCATTGCGGATGTTCTAGGCATGATTGAAAGTGGTGTGCTGGAGTCCCCACAAGTCTCCATTATTGTGGAGCTGTCTGTTTTCCCCTTTAGTTCTGTTAATATTTACCTCAGATATTTTGGCACTTTGGTGCATATGTTTGTAATTTTTATGTCTTCTTGATGACTCGACCCTTTTATTTATTGTCCTTTATCTCTTGTAACAGGTTTTGGCTTACAATCTACTTTGTCTGATAATATAGTCACCTCGGCTCTCTTTTGGTTTCCATTTGCATGGAATAGATTTTTCTGTCTTTTCAGTTGCAGCTTATTTTGTGTCTTTGGATATTAAAGTTTCATGGATAATATTTTGGATTACAAACTAAGTACACTTAATACTGACTTTTATATTTGCCTATTTAGTTACCCTGACTGGAATTCTTTATTTCTGCATATGGTTTCATACAGGCTACTCAAGTGGTCTTTAATTTCAACTCAAAAAACTCCCTTTACCATTTCTTTTACAGTATATTTATTGGTAATGAACTCCCTAAGCTTTCGTTTATCTGGGAATGCCTTAATTTCTCCCTTATTTTTGAAGGACAGTTTTGCCAGGTTGACAGGTTTGTTTGTTTTTTTTTTCTTTCAGCACTAAATATATCATCCTACTGCCTTTTGGGCATTATAGTTTCTAGTGAGAAATGGGCTGTTAATCTTTTTGAGGAGCCCTTGTACATGGCAAGTTACCGCCCTCTTGCTTCTCTCAAGTTTCTTTGTCTTTGTCTCTAGAGAGTTTGATTATAGTTTGTCTTAGTGTAGATCTTTGACTTGGAGTTCATTGAATTTCTTGCATGTGTAGATTCATGTCTTTCATCAAACATGGGACGTTTTCAGTTATTGTTTCTTTAGATAGTTTTTCTGCCCCCTTTTCTCTGGGACTCCCATAATGAATATATTGACCCTTTTGATGGTGTGCCACAGATACCACAGGCTCTGTTCACTTTTCTTCATTCTTTTTACTTTTCCTGTTCTGTGGACAGGATAATTTTAATTGTCCTATCTTCAACCTCACTAATTCAGTCTTCTGAATGTTTAAATTTCCAGCGAACCCCTCTAGTGAAGGTTTTAAAAAATTACTAATATATCACATTTCTCTAGCCCCTAGCAACCACCACTTTATTCTCTGCTTCTATGAGTTTGACTTTTTTGATTCCACGTATAAATTATTTGATGCAGTATTTGTCTTTCTATGTCTAGCTTGTTTTACTTCCCATGATGTCCTCCAGGTTTATCCATGTTGTTGCAAATGACAAATTTCCTTCTTTTTAAAGGGTGAATAAAGTGCGCGTGCGCGCATGTGTGTGTGTGTGTGTGTGTGTGTGTGTGTGTGTGTATTTTATCCATTCATCTGTTGAGAGATACTTAGGTTGTTTCTGTTTTTTTTGTTTGTTGTGAATAATGTTGCAATGACCATGGGAGTGTAGATATCTCTTCTAGATACTGATCTCATTTTCTTTGGATATACCCAGCAGTGGGATTACTGGATCCTATGGTAGTTCTATTTTTAATTTTTTTAGGAACTACTATACTGTTTTCTGTAAGGTTTCCATTTCAATAATTATGCTTTTTATCTCCAGTATTGCCATTTGGTTCATTTTTTAAAGTTCTCTTTATTGATATTCTCATTTTTTTCATACATCACTTATTTCTATAGTTCTTTGTTCATGTTACCCTTTAGTTCTTTGAACATATTTCGTAGTTATTTTAAAGTCTTTATATAGTCAAAGTTTAGTGTCTGGGTTTTCTTGGGGACTATTTCAGTTGAATAATTTTGTTTCTGTGAATGGGCCATACTTTCCTGTTTATTTCTATATTTGTGATTTTTTTGTTGTTGAAAGTGCACATTTGAATATTATTATGTGGTTACTCTGGAAATTAGATTTTCTCATTCCCTCAGGGTTTGCTTGGGGGAGAATTGTTTTATTTGTTTTGTTTTTGATTGTTAAAGGCTGTGGTAGTTCATTTGTCTAGTGACTTCTAACTGTCTTTTTCTAAAGACTATATTCCTTTTCATGTGTAGTCACTAATGTCTCTCTTCCTCAATGTATGTTCAGCTGGTGTTTTGACAGAGATTTTCTTGAACCCCAGAAGCTAAGCAAACGAATGAATAAACAAATATACTTCTTCTTATATTTGTAGATTGGCATTGTGCTATGGCTCTTCTTCAGCACTTACCAGGTTTCCACTGAGCCTAGAGACCTCCCTGAAGTGAAAGCTTGAGGTCTTCTAGATCTTTTCTAAGAATGTGTTTGGCTTTCTAAATTCCTCTTATATACAAGTGTTTTTTAATGCCCTAATTTCCAAAAGAAATTCTTGCCCCATATTTTCCTCCCAGGCCTTAGGTGGTCTATAGTATGTCTTAACCATAACCTTTTGCCTCAGGTATCTGCAGAATGTCAGCCTTACCATGTTTTCAAGCAATACCTGCTGCTTTTTCAGTCTGGGTGAGTTCTGATTTAGGTGAAACAGAGACAAGTGCCTTGTACTAGTTCTTCCTATAGCCCTGAAATTGGTTAAAGCAGATGTACACAATAATTTGCAAATAAGGTCTTCTGTGCTTCTTCCAGAACCAGGGATTAGAACCTCACACTGGTAACATAGGCCAACATCTTCAAGACTGCTGCCGAGACAAAGAGAGGGTAGGGCAAAGGCTAGTTAAAATGCCACACAGCTTTCCTACAGCTTTTTTTTTTCTATTTTATGTTTTTATTGTGATAAAATATACTTAACATAAAATTTGCCGTTTTAACCATTTTAAGTGTACAGTTCTGTGGCTTTATGTACATTCATATTGTTGTGCAACCATCACCACTATGCATCTCCAAAACCTCTTCATCATCCCAAACTGAAACTCTGTACCTATTGTAAATAACCTACCCCCTCCAAAAAAAAAAAACAACCAACGACAACCCTCCTATCCCCATCTCCCCCCAGCCCCTATTTAACCATTGTATACTTTTGAAGTTGTCATTTTCTTGATTCAGCATTTAGTTGTTACTATAAACCTTTGACTATTTTCCAGAACTCTGACAAAGTTGGTTCTAATGATTTCTACTTGTTTTTTTGATGTTTCTGTGGAAAGGTGGGAACTTAGAACTGCCTACTCGGCGATTTTGCTGAAATCACTCTCAACGCCAAGGTTTTGTCCTGAGCAACCTGGAAAAGTAGAATGGCCATGAAATGGTGTGGAAGAAACTGTGGGAAGATCTAATTTTGAAGGAGAATATCAAAGGCTTAGTTTGGGATAAATTATATTTAAGATGCCCATTAGACATCAAGTGGAGAAATCAAGTAGATGGGTAGAAAAGAAAAGTGGTCCAACGGCTTATCACTGGACAGTCCAGCACATGAGTATCAAGAAGATGAGGCAGAGGCAGAAGAGATATTGAGAAGAAGTGGCCAGAAGGATGGGAAATGAAGCTGGAGATTGAGATTGTAATGTCTTGGAAACAGACGAAGAAAGCTGGTAGTCAAATAAGATGAGTATGGACAGAGTTAGCCATGTGAAGTCATTGTTGACATTGGGAAGAACAGATTTGGTGGAGATGGGGACAAAACTAGAGGACAGTGTAAGGAGGGTAACAGAATCCAGATAATTCAACAAGTGGCTGTACTTCCGGAACAGAGATACGGAGTAGTTACTGAAAAGGCAAGAGGCTTATCTTTTATAATTTAAAGAAATGAGATTCCTGGTGAGATTAATCCAATGGAGAAGATAATGTTTATAATAAGAGAGAGGAAAATGCTGGTGCACTGTTCTTAGTAGTGGGATGGGGTGGGATTTGTAGAAGCTCTGACTTCATCCATTACAACAGGAGATGTGCAAAAGCAGGAGCAGGGAGGTGATAAATACATTTGCTTTGATTTTATGATGAGTCTCGAATCCATATCCTCAATCATTACCTCTTTCCTGAGGCAAAACCCACTACCTTGAGAAATCTCCAACTGGATTTCCTACAAGTACTTCAATCTCAAATTGCCCGAAACCAAAATCAACTTCTTTCTATCTAATTCATGCTTTCTGCTGTGTTGCACTTGTCCATGGCATCCCCATCCATGCTGAGGAGATAAAGGGTCAGGTTTGGGGGTGGGGTGGAGGCTTCAGAAAAATAAAAAAGGCAACCCTATTTGAAGTTGGAAGATCAGTAGATATCTTCCATGGGCAAGGGGGTAGAAGAATGAAATAGAGCACCCAAAGATGGAGTGGGAAACTGGGGTTGGGTGTGGGGTGACCAGGGAGCGGTGAGCTCGGAGTAGTCACCTGGAGGCTCTTATACCTCCAGAGGCCAATGAAGCATTCTGTCAGTGTCCATGGAGTTAACCATAGTTTGTCACATGATCCAAAGGGCTACTTATTGTTTTCCTTCCATAGCATTAGATAGTCCTGTTGGAAGAATAGTCATAAACCCTTTCTGTCTCTGGGTCCTGTGCAGGCTGTTTCTTTCGTATACAATATACTTACCTCTGATTATTGACCAACCCCCTTTTACCCTTCATCTCAAGGTCACCTCTTGGAATGCTTTGCCAGATTCTTTCCTCCTTAGCATCCTCATGTATATCTTCATTATGGCTCCCAGTTTTTGCTCTATGAGAGTTTCGCTCTTAGAGTTGGATTCATTTTTGTGTCCTTAGAACAGGACCTCCTATAGAGGAGGTATCATCAAGTTTCTTGATTGACTGTACGACTCCTCTCCCCACTAGACTGTCCTGGTCTGGGGCTCTGCCTACAGGTGCACAGTGCTTATTAACTAAAATGCACAAGCAAATCCCAGAAATAACATCCTTATTGCAAGTTGTTTTTGGATGAGGATGTTATTGTTGTGTGATATTTGTGTTTCAGCTGTACTGGACTTAAGGGGCAGTGCCCATTTCTGCTGTCATTTGTTCTGTCACTTCAAAGTGCAGGAAAACCATGGGTGATGATTTTAGAATCTTATTCAAAACCCTCAGGGAATGAGTCATTTTGCACTGACGAATTTTCCGGATTGCCACGGTTTAAATAAATTAAGGAACAGGACTTTGTTGTTGTTAATTTTAATCATTTTAGGTGGTAAATTTAAGAAATGCATTATCATACTTTTCTGAACATGATGATTCTACCATTTCTTATTTCAGAATCATTATTGCAAACATAGTTATAATCATTTTCCAGTTCAGCAATGAGAATACAGAGAGCCTTGCTAAAAGAGTAAGATGAGGGGTAATTCAAGTTCAGTGTCTCCCTGGAGCAAATCCAGACTAGAGCCCAAAATCTAAGGTGAAGGCAGCTGAGCTGCTCCAGAAATCAGAGGGGTGAATGAGAGAAAAGAGGCAGGCCCTGACCTCAACAACAGGACCATTGAGTCTCCAGCTTCAATGTGCATTCATAGCACCTGGGGATCTTATTATAATGCAGATTCCGTTTCAGCAGATTCAAATTCATTTCTGAGCTAGGATCTTAGTTTTGTATTTTTAACAAGATCCCAGACGATATCGATGCTGCTGGACCATAGACCGCACTTTCAATATCAAGTCTTTAGTTGACCTCCCAGAGGTTTTCTCTTGATCTTGCATCGGTTTTATTGGGAAGCTTATCATCCATCAGTGACTCTTTCTCTGGGGCATCTTACAAGTACCAAGTGGCCTCCATTAGTAATAATTCCTTCATGTGCACAGTGCTGTAAAGTTTATAGAGTGGTCTTGAATTCTCTGTTTTTCTTCATTCTCACAATAGTCCTGGGAGGTAGGTTAGCACCATTTTACCAACTGAAAACCAATTCCTAACATCCCAAAGCTCATGAAGAGGCCAAACCAGTGCCCGTGGTTCCGCATTTTAACAATCTTTTAACTGCTTCTTGCTGCCTTCATGTTATCTGTGTGCCATACACAGCCCTGTGGGCTCTTAATGCTGTGCAATGTGCATGCACATGTGTGTGCCTGTGTTAAAATGAAAGGCTGATCAGTAGTTGTAGCACTTAGGGTCAATGCAGTCTCACTTAGGACACTCGTCTGAAAATGACATTTCCTCCTCAAGTCTTCACTCTCTCAGACAATGACCTTTCCTTATATTGTATAGACTAAACCCTGGATCCACAAGCAGCAAGACAAGATGCTGAGACGACATGTTGAGATGCTGTCAGTGTCCCCAACCCTACCCCCAAATACCCACTCAAGCCTTTCCATTTCAGGGCAGGCTGGCCAGACTTTTTCTGCTTAAAACCTTTCTCTGGATTACTCTGGCCTGTGGAGGCACTGAGTGCTGGGAAATTTGTACCCCTCAATCAACCAAGGACAGACAGATGGGAGTTAATGTAAAAATGCCCTAGCTTTTTTGCCTCTTAATTTGGGATAACTCAAGCATTTTCACCACATTAAGGTCCAGTACCCACAGTAGTAACTTGCTTGATAATGTTTCCTTTATTTACTACCTTCCCCTCCCTGCCTCACTTACCCACTTCTGTAATAGCGTTTCCTGGAATCCCATCTTAAGTGAATATGTGCAACTCCCTATCCGAAGGTCTGCTGGGGGAACCCAAATTAAAACATTTCTCCCAACCACTGTTTCTACTGATCTACTTACATCTGGACCCATATACCTGAATTTCCTCTAGTTATAATGGAGAAAATATTCCAGCCTGAGTAAGGTTACACCCTCTATCAGGGACTTTGATTACATTCCTCCTGCTTGTCAAGGATCTCCCTCCTGCACTTATCCCCTTTGCAGCATCATTTCTTTCTCTCTCTTTCTCCTAGATCTTTCTAACCTGCAGATATGCTTCAGTATGATCCTTCTGTCCATGATCTTCTGATTCTGGCTAATATAGACTAACAGACTGGATTTTCTCTTATGCTTGAAACAACAGCAAATAAATTATATAAAATTATCATTTTCAAGACAATGGACATCAAGCCACAAAGTACAGTGATTCTTGGTTATGCGGGATGTTGTCATTAAGGGAAATTGGGTGAGCATACTTGGAAACAGATGAAATAGCAAGATGATAGATTTAAACCTAGCCATATAGTCACATTAAACAATCTACCCTCAACTAAAAGGCATAGATCATTTGATTAAATATAAAAGCAAGACCCAACTGTATGCTGTCTACATGAAACACTCTTTAAAAATAAAGTCCATTTCAATCCATTAAATAGATTAAATGGATTGAAAAATATAAAGCATGCTATCGAAAAGTTGGCATGACTATATTAATGTCAAACAAAGTAGATTTCAGAGCAAAGTAGATTTCAGAGGCTGAAGAATATCATTTCCTAATGAGAAAAGGGTCAAATCATCAAGAGGACATACTCCTAAAATAATATGCACATAATAACAAAATTTCAAACTATGTTAGAGAAAAGCTGATAGAACTGCAAGGAGAAATAGACAAAATCACAATTGTGTCCAGAGACTTCAACATCCCTCTCTTATTAATTAATAAAAGAAATAGAGACAATAAGATACAAGAGACTTGAACAATGCTATCAACCAACTTGACTTAATTGACATTTTAGAACATTCTACTCAACAACAGAAGAACACACATTGCTTTTAAGTGCATATGGAATATTTACCAATATAGACCATATTCTGGACTGTAAAACCTTGATTAATTTAAAATGATTAAAGTCATACAAAGTATGTTTTCTGATGATAATGGATTAAATTAGAAATCAATAACAGTTATGAAAATTCCCCAAATATTTAGAAATGAAATAACACACATCTAAATAATCCAAGGATCAACAAATAAATTAAAAGGTAAATTAGAAAGTGCTTTCAACTTAATGAAAATAAAAATAATAAAAGTAATTTATGGGATACCACTAAAGCAGTGCTTCATGGAAATTTATGGCACTAAAAACCTATATTACAGAAGGAAAAAAGATCTCAAATCAATTACCTAAGCTTTCACCTTAAGAAACTAGAAAAAAAAAAAAAACCTGTGAGCAGAAGAAATGAAGATCAGAGTAGAAGTCAATGAAACAGAAGAAAAAATAATAGAGAAGTGAAACAAAAAGCAAGTTCTTTGAAATTGATAAGTCTCTAGTCAAACTAGTCAGGAAAAAGGGGAAAAGATACAATTACCAATATTAGGAATCAAAGAGTTGACATCGCTACAGATTCCAAAAATATTAAAAGGATAATAAGAGAATAATATGAATAAATTCATGCCAGTAAATTCAACACCTGAGATGAAATTGGACAAGTTTTTTTGAAACACAAACTACTATATCTCATTCAATAAGTGAGATAACATAAATAGCTTCATATCTACTAAGAAATTGAGTTGGTAGCTAAAAATATTTCTGCACAGATTCTCCAGGCTCAGATAAATTCACTGGTGAATCCTACCAATCATTTGAGAAAGAAAGAATGCAAATTCTACATATACTCTTGCAGGAAATGGAAGAGACAGAAGTACTTCCCAGTTAATTATATGAAGACAGCACTATCTTGATACCAACACCAGATGAAACATTATAAGAAAACTACAATCTAATACATCTTATTAACATATATGCAAAAATTCCAAACAAAATTTTAACAAAGCAGATCTAACTTAATAATATACCATATTCCAGTGGAGTTCATCCAAATAATGCAAAGTTGGCTTAGTGTTTGAAAAAAAAACAATCAATGCAATTCACCATATTAATATATTTAAAAAGAAAAATAATATAATTATCTAAATGGGTATAGAAAATATATTGACAAAATCCACCATGCATTTCTAGTAAAAGGTTTGAGCAGATTACAAATGGAAAGGAACTTCCTATACCTCATAAAGGGCATCTACGAAAACCCTATAGCTGTCAGCATATTTAATGGTCAAAAATTGAATGCTTTTTCCCAAAGATCAGAAACAAATCAAGGATGTTTGCTATTGCCACTTCTATTCAAAACTATACTGGAGATTCTAGTCAATGCAATAGGCAAGAAAAAGAAAGAAAATACTTCAGGCAGAAAATGAAGTAAAACTGTCTTGCTGATGGCATAACTATCTATGTAGAAAATCTAATTGAAACTACAAAAAAGAATCAAGAACTAACATATGAGTTTATCAAGGTTGCAGTATACAAGACCAATATACAAAAAACAATTGTTATTTTCAACAAATGGTGCTGGGACAACTGGATATCAACATGAAAAAGAATGAATTTAGACCTCTACCTCATACCATATACAAAAGTTGACTCCAAATGGATCAAAAACCTATATGTAGGAGCTAAAACTATACAAATCTTAAAAGAAAACATAGATATAAATCATTGTGACTTTGGATTAAGCAAGTTTCTTAGATATAACAGCAAAAACACAATCCCAAAGAAATAATTTAATAACTTGGATTTCATCAATATTGAGAAACTTACGTGCATCAAAGGACATTAGCAAGAAATTTAAAAGACAACTCATGGAATGAGAAATAGCATTTGAAAATCACATATCTGATAAGGGCATAGTATACAGAATATAGAAATAACTCTAAGAACTCAACAGTAAAAAGATAACCCAATTTTAAAGTGGCCAAGAATTCAAATAGACATTTTCCCAAAGACAATATACAGATGGCCAATAAGCACATGAAAAAATGCTCAACATCATCAGCCATCACTGCAATGTCAACCCAGTTTCTCCATGCTTCAGCTACAGTGGCCTTCTCTGTTCCTGGACATAGCAAGCTGATTCATCTCTCGGGATTTTTGCATTTGCTGTTGTATTTAGAAGGCCGTTCTTCCAGTTCTTCAAATCAAAATACTTGCATAAGCCAATTTCTATGTTAAGAAACTACCAAATTATTTTCCAAAGTAGCTGTACCATTTCGAATTCCCATTAGGAACAAGTAAGAGTTCCTATTGCTCCACATCCTGGATAACATTTGCTTTATCAGGTTTTGGGATTTAGTCATTCTAACAAATGTGTAGGGTAATCTAATTGTTTTGATTTGTATTTCCCTAATGACAAATGATTTCAAGTGTACTCATATTTTTAACTTTTAATTTTCTGATTATTATTAAGGTTGAGTTTATTTTCATAAATTTATTGACCATTTGACTTTTCTTTTTATAAAGTGACTGTTCAAGTTTTTTTGCCCAGTTTTCTATTTGATTATTATTTTTTTCTTATTATTCTTAGAACTTCTTTATATATTCTGCAAATAAGTTCATTTCTAGTGGAATGTATTGCTCATATTTGTCCTTTATGGCTTGCTTTTCACTCTTTAAAATGCTTTTGGACAAACAGAAAATCTCTGTGTTTGAACTAGAGTATTTACTCTTTTTAAATTTAAATTTAAACACACACATATATATAGGATGGATATCTGTCATTTATTTGTGCTTTCCATTTATTCCATTAAAAATTTTTTTTTCCTCCCCTTTCTCACCTTCATTTGGATTGCTTATTTGGTACCATTCCATTTTCTCCTCTACTAATGAGAAAGCTATACACCTGTTTTTACCTTCTTGGTGGTTTCTTTAGAAATTAAAAGACCATCCTGAATTTACCAAAATCAGTTAATATCTTTACCCTTTTCTCGAATAATATAAAAGACTTTAGAATACATGTACTTTCCACTTCTGACTTACATGTTATTCTTATCATGTATCTTAATGAGATCTTTAAAGAAAAAAAACAACCTTTTTTCTTGCAGTATAATATAATGCAGGGCATCGAACTTAGCAAACATGTTAAATCAATGGATTGTCACAAACTGAAAACCTTCATGCAAGCAGAATTCAGATCAAGAAAGTGTAGTTTATCAGCACTGGAAATTCTCCTTTCCAGTCATTACCATCCCTTACCAAAAGGTAACCACTACCTTGACTTCTAACAACGTAGTTTTTGCCCGCTCTTGTATCTTATAAGAATGAAATCATGCAGTATGTACTTGTTCGTACCTGCTTCTTTTGCTCAACATTATGTTGTGAGATTCATAAAGATTGTTGCTGCAGATTATTGCCTTGATCTGTAATCTATACAGATCAAGGCAATAATCTTGTCTTATATTTGTATAGCCTCTTCTGATTAATACTTTCATGGTATACTCTTTTCCATTCTTTTACTTTTAACCTGTCAAGATCTCTACATTTCAAATGGATTTCTTGTAGACAACATTTGGTCGTCTTTACCTTTTAACGCAATATGACAATGTCTGTCTTTTAATTGGTATATTTAAACCATAAACATTTAATGCAATATATAGTATATACTAATGTACATATAATGATATAGTTGAATTTAAATCTACCATCTTGCTAATTTTCTGTTTCTTCCATCTTTTGTTTTGTGTTTCCTTTTCCTGCTTTCATGTGGATTGAGTGTTCTTTAAATTCAATTTTAAATCTGCTATTGGCTTATTATTACAACTGTTTTTAGAATTTAAACCCTTAGTGGTTTACCTAGGTTTTAAAATGTACACTTTTAATTTGTAACAGTCTACCCTCAAAAATATTATGCAACTTCACCTAAAGTGTGAGAACTTTATAATGGTATACTTTCAATTCCTCCTGCCTATCCTTTGTGTTATTATCATATATTTTGCTTTTATATAAGTTACAAACCCCACAATCCATTGTTACTATTTTTCTTATAGTCAGTTATCTTTTAGAGCAAGTCAAGAAAAAAAGCCTTTATATTTACCTTCATTAAAAAAAAATTTCTAGAGCTACTCATTTCTTTGTGTCTGTCTAAATTTTTGTCTGGTATTATATTCCTCCTGCCTCAGCTTATTTTAACATTTGTTATAGCTCTGGTCATCTGGAAACAATGACTCCCAGCTTTCATTTATCTGAAAACGTCTTTATTTTGCTTTCATTTTTGAAAGATACCTTTTACTGGGAAGACTTCTGGATAACAGTCGTTTTTTTCTGTTGATATTTAAAGTTATTTTTTAATTGACTTCTTGCTTGCATTGTTCCACACAAGAAGTTGGCTGTAGTTCTTATCTTTGCACCTTAAGTAATTTGTATTTTTCCCCCTTCTGATGGCCTTCAAGATTTTTTGTTTATATTTAGTTTTGAATACAAGGTATCTAGGGTCTGTTTTGTTTGATACTTATTCTTCTGATGTTCTCTTAATTTCTTGAATTTGTGGGTTAATGTGTGGGTTTTCTCCATTATTTTTGGAAAATTCTCAACTACTATCTCTTTAATATTTCTTGTGCTTCATATTCTCTCTCTCTCTCTCTCTCTCTCTCTCTCTCTCTCTCTCTCTCTCTCTCACACACACACACACACACACACACACACACACACATACACGCATGCACAATTTCTGTCTCCCCTTTCTGTGGCTCCAATTATACTTATGTTAGACCGTTTGATATTGTGTCACAGTTCCTGAATTCTCTGTTCATTTTTATTTGTTTGTTTTGTCACTTTTGTTTTCTTTGTGTTTTTGTTTGGTAATTTCTACTGACCTATCTTCACTAGTTCATCCCTCCGCCATGTTTAGTTTACTGATGAGCCACTGAAGGAATTCTTCATCTCTGGTACTGTGATTTTTATTTCTAGGATTTTCATTAGACTCAATCTTATAGTTTTCATCTATTTGCTGAAATTCTTTTACCTATTTTTCATATTGTCCATCTGTTGCACTAGATTCTATAACATATCACTTTTAGTTGTTTTAAAGTCCCCTTCTGATAGTTTCAACATCTGAATCATTTCTCAGTCTTGTTTGATTGATTGCTTTTTCTCAATGGGTCGTTTTGTTTCTTGCTTTTTTGATGTCTCTTGTATTTTTTATTGAATGTCAGACATTGTATATAGAATAGTAGAGATTGAGATAAATAGAATTTATTCCTGGGAATAGGCATGTTTCCTATTCTGTCAGACCATTAGCATGTGGGATTGGGTTGATCTAGTTGGGAGTTGAGCTGGGTTTGGGTTTTATTGTTAGTATGGTTATCTTCAGTATATTAGTTTTCAAATTCCTCTAGAACTGCCTTGTACTTAGGATTGGAACGAGGATGCTGGGGGATCTTTCTCAGTGATCCCTCCTCAGCCATCCCTGCACCCCTGCACCACCAAAGGACTCTCTGTCCACATTCTTGCTCCTTCCCGAGTAGTAGACTGATTTTGCTTATTACTCAGTGCTCGTGAGGCTCATTGTAGGTGCAGGGGGGTGTTCTTTTGATTGCATTCCAGACTTGGTCTTCAGCAGGCACTGTGAGTTTGGACCTCAGAACTGGGAATTCCTTAGCATTCCTGCCCCTCCTCCCCACGGAAGCCAGTCTCTACCTTCAGTCTGTGGTGAGTTTGCACAGGATGGAATTTCTTGCTTCACCCAACAGTAAGAGACCTGTAGTGGCATTAGTTTAGAATTTAGGCCTGGGACAGTTTCCTGCCCTCTACTGGGAAGAGAGATTTTTCTTTTATCCTTCTCTCACCAATAATCGGATTTTCCTATGCTGTTGGGGACAACAAGATTTGCTGCCTCTGCCCAAGTAGCTTAAGGGTTTTGTTTCATATGAGAGAAGGATCTTGGGAGGATGACAGCACTGTGTACCTTTCCTCTAGTAGATACTGAACCCCTCCTACACATCTGCACCTCCAAAGACAGCTTCCTACAGCCTCTCACCCTTCCTCCAATCTTTCTCACGAATATCTGTAAGAGGTTCATGAAAAAGAGCCTAAGATTGTGTTAAAACTCAGTTGCATCTGGGGTTCTATACTGTCATGCTAGCCAACACATGGCTGCTAGCAGTTATTGAATGCCTAGTTGTTTTCTTCTTATCTGCGTGTATGGTGGTTGGCGCCTCTTCCTCCTGGGCTCTGTCACAGGTGAGCTGGTCTCTCCTTGGAGATGCCTGTCCCTCCTGGGCTTTCAGGCTACTTAATCGTCCTCCAACCTGAGATCTCTGATGGGTTCAAGAAAAGTTCTGATTTGTAGTTTATCTGGCTTTTTCTTGTGAGGATGAGAGCAACACTCTTTCCAGTTTTCTATACCTTGGGCAGTAGTGAAACCTCCCTCATGTATTCTCGATAAAGTAAACAGACTTAATCTCTTTTGTCAAGTTATTTCCCCTCCCTACCACCCTCTGATGAGATTCTTCTCTGCTTATCCTCCAACTCCATTCTCTATTCCCAAAGTAAAAGATTCTACCTGGCAGTGCAAGACTGTCCTTAGAAGGTAAGGATGGGAAGAAACTGGAGAAAGGTAGCTTTATTAGTGGGTGGGGCTTAGCAGAAGTCCTTGAATATTCATATGTTGATCCTTTTTGTTCTTTCACAACTTTAAATAGTAGGAATAATTGGGATGGGCACAGGTCACTGTGCAGAATCCCCATCCTGACAAAGAGAATCCTATGATGAGGGACCCTGTAGGTCCCCTGCTTATTTTCCCTGTCCCTGGATGGGAGGCCAAGTTGATCCACATAATAAAGTATTGGGGTTGAGGGGAGGGAGGAGGGAAGATGAGAAAGAGCTGAATAGTTTGAGGTTGGAGGAGTTTTCCGGGTGTTTGAGGAGAATGGAGCCAAACTAGGCACAGGATAGAAGTGGACAAGAGAAGAAAGCGGCTTCTGAGAGTATTACATGGACTTTGTTTAGATTCACTTTTCCCTTCAAGAGCATCGAGTGAAGAATGGATTTTTCTGTGGCTTTATCCGTTTAGGTGCACTTCTTAAATCCAATGCCACTCTGAGACTGAACCTTGAGTGTCCCTGGCTTCAGCAGGGTTACACTGCAGTCTTACTCCATATGTACCAGGCTGTGTTAAGTACTTTATAGATGAAGAAACTGAGGGTCAGAAATGGTGGTTGACCTGCCCCCAGTCACACAGCTAAGAAATGTCAAAGCTTAGACAAAAATCCAGTTTCACTTTCTGGCCTGAGGTCTTTCAGTCTTGCTGCTCAGATAGCTTTCCCCTGATCAGCCAGTGAACCCCAGCTCATTCTTGCTTTTCTCACACTCCCTGTTCCCCAGTAGCAGGTGAGGAGAGAAAGTTCTTTGCTTCCTGATGCTTCCCAGACAGCCAGGCCCCAGAGGTGTCAGCCAAGCGGAACCCTTCTGGGTGCCCCCAGCCTGGGATCCCTGTCACAGCCCAGGAATGTGGGTATCTAAGCATCGGCAGCAGACACGCTGGCTGTCAGCCGAGCCAGGGCCTCTGATAACTGACAGGAGCTCCAAGAACTGTTAGAGAGGAGGGCCGGGTTGAGGGAGCACATTTCAGAGTCCCTCTGACTGTGAAGAACAGTTCAGGGCCGCTGGGGATGGCAGCCTCGGGTAAGCCACTGCCTAATAGGCCTCGGTTCCTCCATCTATAGAATGGGGATATTTCTTGGCCTGCCTGCCTTACTATGCAGCTGTTAGAAAATGAACGTGGTTGACTGTACTGCCTGATTGTATTGCCTATTCCACACAGCTTACAGCTTCAGCTGGTAACAGAGCCTGGACCAGACTCTAGGCCCCCTAAATCCCCAATTAGAGCCCTTCTACCCCAGTTTCAGCCCTTTCTGTTCTGTACACTCCCACGGAGGGAGGACAGCTTGCTGAGTAGGGGGCCAGGATGAGACAGAACTAGTCCTAGACCCTGGCTGAGGCCGAGAGTGCTGGGTTCCAGGCTTAGTGTTGTCACCGATTCACTGTAGAAAAATTAGGCAGAGTTTTCTCCTCTCAGGGCCTCGGTTCATGACATCGTCACTAACAGTGCTCAGATTTTCACTTGCTTGTAAATCCCCGGGATCTTATTAATAGACAGATTCTGATTTAGCAAGTCTGGGGGGCTGGGCCTGAGATTCGGCGTTACTAACAAGCTTCCAGAATCTGCTGCTGCTGGCCCTTGGATCGCATTTAAGAGGGTGTGGAGGAGCCCTAAGGACTTCCAGGTCTGGTTGCTGAGACTCCGAGATTCCTCCTTCTCCTTATCCCAACCACCTGCCTCCCAAGGGCTGTCCTGAGGTTCCCAAAAACTCTTCTTGGGAGCACTTTCATCTCCTCTGGGACTCTCTCTTCTATCTGCTCTGCTTCCCCTTAGAGTTGCTCTTTCCTCCCACTGAGATTTGCCTCAGGAGCACCCTCCTCCAGCCTTTTGTAGGAGACAGAGCCCTGCCTCCAATGGGGATGTGGGGAGCTCATTCCACAGCTTCCCAGCTCCACCATGAAGGCTGAGGAAGCATGAGAGAGCAGGGTTCCTAGGAGCCTCCCACCCTGGAGGCCTGGCCCGCTGGCTTTCCTGTCCCGCCAACCCCCTAAGCCCGCCCTACAATAGCAGTCACTGGACTGAGATTTATGTGGATGCCATTGGGGCTTTGTAAAGAAAAGAGGGTGTGTGTTCATAAGGAAGGAAGAAAACCAACATTTGTTAAGGTCCTATTGTGTGGCAGGCACATTTACAAACTTCACTTCCGCCCAATAATGGCCCTGGAGGAACAGTTGCCTTGAAGGTCTTGGTGAGAGTGAAATAAGATGAAGCATGTGAAACTCCTGGGTGACTTATCAGCAGACAGAGGCCAGCCTGGCTTCAGAAAACAAAAAGGAGTTTGGGGCGGGCATAGAAGGGGGCTTCCAGTTCAGATGGGACCTGCAGGCCTCAGGTGGAAATGGGCTTCTTTTAAGGAGCAGTGAGAGGCTGGTAAAGGATTAGGCAAGTTTGGGGCCAAATCATATTTGCTCTCTGGAAGTACAGCATGGCCACTAATTGGAGATGGACAAGAAGGGGGACTGCTTGATGTATAGAAGCTACCAGGGTTCTGAGGAGCCTTTAATCAGGTCTCTTCCACCTCTGGGATCTTGAGCGGGACAGGTTGTGTGGCAGTCCTATTGTTTTTCATACCCTCAGTATCTCTACAGCATGTTCATATCACAGTCTGAGTCCCCCTATCTAAATCCCTAGAAGAGGACAGAATGGGCCTCAGTCTCCCCTTCGACAGATAAGGTCTCAGGAGCACCAAAGCCTTCTCCAAGATCACACTGGATGAGTCACTGGGCTGGGGCTGGAACCCCAGCTCCCACATTGCTGCCAAGATTCTGGGGCCTGGGAGGGAGAGAGGCCGGAAGGCCGGGGCCCAGCCTGGGTCAGCCAGCGTCCATCACCAGGAGCATCACCCGGCTGGCCTGGCTCAAAATAGCTCTCCAGACACAAGGAAATATTTTATCCGACTCTTTTTTCCCACCAAAAATATAAATAAATAAAACAAATAAACATTCCCAATTCTCAATGGGGCCAGACTCTGAAGAGGGGAAAGGGAACAAGAACATGCCCGGCCGCCCACTGAGAAGTCCGATTTCTGTTCTTTTCGTTCCTTTCTTGAGGGTCAAGACTTTGTTTCATGACATGAGGGAGGAGACTCCCATGGTTTTTCTCAGCGGCGACTGGCCTTTTTTTATTTTTTATTTTTTTTTGGTGTCAGGCTGCCCTTACTTAGGGGTCACTCGTCTCAGACATGGTGATGCTGGTGGGACAGCTGCAGGCACCACGGTGGGGGAGTGAAGCAGCAGGACACAGCTCTGCTCTCAAGGGGCTCAAGCTGCTGGCTCGCGGGGACGGGCTTCCCCTCGCCCTGAGGAGCCCTTGGAACTGGAGGAGAGAACATTAATATTTACCGAGAGCCACCCATGTGCCCGGTACATCCCAGGCGCTTCTACAAATGTCATCCCATTTGACCCTCACAATAAGTCTTTGAGGTCTCTATCATCACTCTTTAAAAGATAAAAGCTTTTATACCTCAAAAATTGATTTTCTAATCTAATCAAATAGCCTATATATTAAATTTCCCTGGTTGTGTTTTTACATGTGTATATAATGCGTTTTCTTAAATAGGGATCCAAAAGAAGATTCAGACATTGCCTTTGATCGTGTCTCTGAAGATTTTTAAAAATTTTGAAACTATCACAAACACAAAAAATTGTAAGTAGGTTGCAAATAACTTTCCTTCCTGTGAATGTTTTGAGAGTAAGTTGTGGACCTGGTTTCCCATCACCCCACCCCCCCATGTGCCGAATCTGTAATGTTTCCTACTAACGAAGACTGTCTTCTCTATAACCACAGTACAAGCATCAAACAGGAGGTTAACATGGAGTCAATGCTATCATTCACTCCTTGGACCCCATTCAGGCGACCTAGTAATGTCATTCGTAGCTGAACGTTCTGGTTCAGACACCCCCCCCCCCCATTTAATTGTCATGTCTTTTTAGTCTCCCTCAGTCTGGAAAAGTTCCTCAACTTTTACTTGACTTTTTAGGACCTTGACATTTTAGAAGTTATTTTGTAGCTCTTCAGCAGGTTGAGTTTGTCTGACAGTTCTTCATTATTATGCATCTTTAGCAGGAATATCACAGAAGGGACTGTATTTTTCTCATTGCACCTTCAAGTGCTGTGCAATTTTGACCAATCCCATCTCTGATGATAAGTAAGGTGACGTCTACCAGTCTTCACAGTGAAGGTTCTGTGATTTTATGTAGATGCTTTGAAACTCTGCAAATATCTCATTTATCATCAGACTTTCTATTTATTCATTTGTTTATATCAGTAGGAACTTATAGTTTTCTGTTTTATTCAAAGAGTTATAATCTCTTACTATCATTATTTATTTTGATGTTCAAATCGCTCGTGGCTCCTGTATCCTTTTGAAAAGTCCTCATCATTCTTTGACTACTTCCTTACTTCCTGACATAACAAGATGTTCGGGCACATCTTGTACTTTTCCTGTCCTTATCTTGTAATCAGGCATTCTCTGAGGAGATATAAAATGGTGATATTCTAACTCTATTATTCTTTCTTTGTTTTTTTCTAGAATTCTTTTATTCAAAACAAAAAAAAAATTTCCTTTTCATCAACTATACTGGTTCATTTCCTTGAGGTACAGTTTAAATAGCAAATCAAGATAAATTTAGAGTCTTTCCCTTTACTTGACAGTTTTCATAGTAATCACTTAGTTTTCTAGTATCCTCCAAAGGTGATCAATAAGGATTTTTTAAAGTGTTTTTATAAAGTTTTTAATTTATATGCATTTTGATCTATTTGCCATTATTGTCTATTGATGTTCAAATGATCCCATCTTTGGTCAGTGGGAGCCTATCCTGGATCTTTTCCTTCAGTATGAATCCAATCATGAGGAAACAGGAGAAACAAACCCAAACTGAGTTTTTTCTCAATGAGAAAAGTCATTGGGAGTTTTGTCTGGATTGCATTGAAACTATTGGTCAATGTGGGGAGAAATAACATCTTCGAGATAGTGAGCCTTCCTGTTCATGAAAGTGTTCACTTAGTTTTCCACTAATGCCTTTCAAAGAAGTTTTAACAATTTTGCACATCTTTTATTAGCTTTATTTAGATATGTTGCATTTTTTATTACTAGTAAAATTGTATCCTTTTTAAAGTGCATTTTTTAACTGAAAAAATGGGGAAATGGTGGTATATAGAAATGCAATTGGCTTTTGTATATTGATTTTACATCAGACAAATTGCTAAACTCTATTCTTAAATCTAAGAATTTGACTATAGATCATTTTGCTTGTCTATGTAAAAAATCATATTAAGCCGTAATACAAATCATAGCACAGTTTTGTTTCTTCTATTCAACCTTATAAGTTCCTTTTTTGTCTTATTGTGTTTGGGGATCTTCTAGTTCAATGTTGAATAGAAATGGCAGTAGTAGGTATCCTTATCTTATTTCTGTCTTTAAAAGGAATACTTTTAACATTTCAGGGTGGAGTAAGATGTTTTCTGTATGGTTGGCTTTTTGTTTTGTTTTGAGTAGATATCATATTTAGAAAGTTTGTTTATATTACTAATTTGCTAAGAGTTTTATTTTTAACCATGAATGGATGTTGAATTTTAAAATATTTTCTACATATTTCTTGAAAGAATTCTAATTTTTTCCCTTTTATCTATTAATAAAGAACAATTCATTTATAGATTGCCTAATGTTGAACCCCGTGATCAGAAAACATAGTTTGTAATGAAATTGACTCTTTGGAATTTGTTGATACTTGTTTTATAGCCTGGGGTATTATCAATGTGCAAAGGTGATCCATATATACTTTATATTGAATTTATTTTCCAATCAATAGATGTGGGGTTCTATATACATGCATTAGGTCGCTAAAGTCTTACTGATAGTTTTTTTACATGATCTATCAAATCCTGATAGATCTCCCATTATATATATATTATATATATATATATATATTACATATATATTAAGTTGTGTTATTATGTATGGATAAATCAGTTTTATATTTTCCTGGTTAATTGAATCTTTAATCATTTTTTAATGTCATACTTTATCTCTAGTAATGCTTCTCTCTTCAAGTCTGTTTTGCCTGATATTAATCTGGCTACAGCAGATTTCTTTTGGTTAATACTTGTCTGTTCTATCCTTTGACTTTCAACTTTTCTGTGTTCTTAGAGCTAATTTTTTTTTACTTACTTTAACAATTTTCACCTTGTTATTGTGATTACTGATATATTCAATTTATTTCTACCTATAACACATAATGAGTGCTCAGAATATCAGACATTGTTAACCCCAAGTCTCTGAGAAGCCTGTTAGAGTTGGGGGTTAGGGAAGTGGGGAACTCTTCTCACTATTACCCCTTAGCCTGGGGAAAAGGAGTAACAGGACATGGTTTTTCCTGAGAAAAGCATGGCGTTTCCAGAAAGACTTGGCTGAGAAAACCCCAACCTAGTCTGTGGCTACATAACTGTTTCCTAGAAACTAGATGTGAGTGAAACTTGGCCGGTGCCCGAGTTACGGTGTTCATTTCCTGTTTTTCATCCACGAGCTAATAAAGTTATTTCCTTCGTATGCTGCTCGGCTAAGCAGGGAGGCCCTGCTGTCACAGGCTGAGGCCAGCCGTTATCTATCGCCTCTCCAAGCAGAGGGAGGAAGTGGCCTGCGCTCCCTGGGGAGGGCTTCCTCTCAGTCAGAGTTGTCAACTCTTCTCCCCACACGTGCTTCAAGGGGCATCAGAACCATCCTTACCTTGCAGTCTCCAAGGCTCTGTCCCCAGCCTGGAGCCCTCTGTGGATCGCCTGACCCATCTATCTGATCTTCTTGAAATCTCTCTGAAAGTCTGACCACATGTTCCACACAGACGTTCTCTTGGCTCACCTATGTTCTTCTGGGGATTCCTTGTGTCCCCCATATCTGTGGTACTACCACCATCCCCCTGGCTGCTCAATCAGAATTGAGGGCATCACTGCGCCTCTGCCCAATCTCTGTAGCCCATCTGCTACCTATCTTGGTCTGGGCTTCCAGGCACGTTCACAGCGATGTGGGGAGGGTCCTTGTCTGGTCCAGCCCTGTCTCCTGCTCACTGGGAGTTTTCCTGGGCAGGAGTAGAGTGAATTCATCTCTGTGCCCCTGCACCCAGTGCAGAGTGTGGCACGGGAAGACCACTCAGAAGAGCTTGAATGAATGAATGAGCAGACCCCTCTGGAGTCTTTTCCAGGATAACATCCTGCCACTCCACCTCCCCCAATCGTCCGCCCTGGTTGTGGTTTCCAGAAGCCTCTGTCTCATGCTTCTCCCTCTGAACCTACTCCAGGCCTCTACTTTCTCCCGCATATGTGGAAACCAGCGGCACACACTGTCCTGGTCATTGCTCTGGAACAGGGCCTTGGCTCTGGCTTTGGCTCTGGCTCTGGAGGTGACATGGTCCTACACAGACAGTGCTGGCTCTAGGTATGAGGGCTATTTCACTGGGTCACTCATTCTTTATTTACTCATACATTCATGGAGCCCGGAATACGTACCATGCACTGGCAATACAGCATGAGGCTTATTCACCAGAGTAGGGAGGAGAGGACCCAGGGGCACCCAGTCACTAGTGGCGTCTGGGTGAGCGAGGGCACCTGCTGGTGTGTGTGGTGGGTACAGCCTCACGGTGACAGGACAGGAGGGCTATGAGAACTTTGTGCAGATAACAGCTGAGGAAGTGGGCAGAGCTGCAGGGCTGAGTCCAGCTCCTGGAATGAAGTGTGGCAGAGAGATGGCGGGCAATGGCCCTTAGGGGCCGAGATCCACTGCAGATGACCCAAAAAGATGGTGAAGTGGGAAGATCACAGTTTGGAAGTCAAGCGACCCTGACACACGGCAGAAGTCACTCTCTGAGCCCCAATTACCTTGTCTGTGGAATGAATGTTAACAATCCCCAACTCATCATACCAGGGAAAGCATTTAGCAAAGCTCCTGGCAATTATGAGGGGCTCAAGCCAGGGCCTGGGAAAGTGGGATGCCCGTAGTCAGCCCTGGAGCAGAGGGCCAGAGCCCTCATGCCCTCCTCTGCCCAGGGGACTCTTGTAGCAAAGACAGGGCCAAGGTGGCAGGATTAGGGTTAGGGTAAGGCGCAGAGGTAGGAGAAAAGATTTGAGCTGGGTGATATATGTGCAGGAATAAAACCCTTACAAGCCTAAGGTATAGAGCTGTCTCACCCTAAAAAACAAACAAACAAAAAAACAAATGGGCTCAGAGAGGACGGGACCTGCCACAAGGGAATGGCAGAGCTAGGCTCAAATCCAGGTCTGCAGGACCCTTGTGCTCATGCCTCTGGTCTTGCACTGAGTGTGGGGGCTTCATTGCAACCCTCACTTCCTTTCTCACAGAGCCATGGCCCTCAGGTCGACTGAGCTGCTCCTCCCTGCCCTGGCTCCATGCCACTGCATTTTTGAACATCTATTCATTCCCGATCAGTTCGTCTTTCGTTTTTCAGGTCATCCCCACATTGGCATAGGTCACCCCATCCAGGACACTTCCTAAAGGGCAAATTGCATGTAATGGTAATGATAATTATGGCACAACTGTAACGGCGGGGCCTTGAGAAGATGCTGGCCAGTGGGGAGATGGGAGACCTGGTCCCTAAACGTGCTCTGCAGTGAACTAGCTGTGTGGCCTTGGCCAAGACCCTATCCCTCCTAGGCAAAGAAGGGGATCACAAGGGGGCACTTTCTCCCATAGTGCCCAAGGCCCCTTCTTCATTATCAACCTCAGTCATCACCTCCACTGGGCCAGGATGCTGAGTGACCAATTCCCTGTGCATGAGGAGGGGAAAGCAGTGCTCCCCAAGGCCCTCTGCTCCCGGGACATTTTGTCTCCTTGTCCAACAGTCCCTCAATGACAAGGTTCCTGGCTTTCATTCATTCATTCTTCCGTTCATCATTTACTCATGTACTTAATGAGCCCTACTCTGTGCCAGGCCCTGTGCTGGGCTGGCTGTGGAGGATCCAATGCCCGTCTTCCAGGTGCCCCCAGTCTGGCGGGAGGTCAGAGCCAGGTAGACCTGGTGGTACCGCACTAGGCCTACAGGGATGAGATGAGATTCTGGTGCCCTCTGCCCTGCAGAGGGGTGGGGTGGGGAGTAGCCTGTGGTGTGGACAAGCTGCATCAAGTACTTTTCTCCTTCAAGTTCCGTCTCCACATCTGCAAAGCAGGCGTGAATAACAGCAGCCGCCCTATAAGGCTGTTTGAGGAGCAAATGAGGGGGTGCACGTAAAGAACCAAGCACAGCTTCTCCACAAACGCTTGGTCTCATGTGAACGTCGCATGGGTGGGGTGGATGGACCCCACCGGGAAATGCTGCACTTATATGTCGGTCCACCGCTCAGCCAAACTTATTTCAGGTGCAAGCTTATTTCAGGTGTGGTGTTGCATACACAGCCCAAATGGGCTGCTCAGTGCTGTGAGGCACTTCTTGAGAACCCGTAGAGATGCTTATCTCCACGAGCTGCGGTTCTCAGAAGGGACCTCCTGTTGGTTGAGCATAAACCTTGGGTCTGGAACACATAAGTGTAAGACCCAGGCCCCTCCCTCCAGATCCTCAGTCTCACGGAGTGGAGACAGGTGTGAAACCACAGGTGGCCGATGTGACCCCAGGACCATCCCCCAGCAAAGGTGGGAGGTGGGAACAGAGGGAGTGACTCAATTCATGGATAGAGGATAGGACTGAAACTGAGGTAGACTGTTTGGACCAATTCTGATGTTTATTCTCATAATATGCCCCCCCACTCCCCGCCCCCCCCCACACACACATACACGATTTAGGTATTGTATCTACAACTCCCATTTTACAGATATGGCAGCTGAGACTTAGTAAAGTTATCCACTTGCTGAAGATCACACTGTTGGTAGGTGGCAAGGCTGGGATTTGAATACCCATTAGAGTGGCATCAGAGGCCACCACACCTCTTCATTGTCTCACGCAGTTTTTCCAACTTCCTGGGTACCTACCCTCGCCTCCTTCCTTTTTCACCACTTCATTCTCTGGCCAGGTTTGCCAGAAGGCTTTCTTCTTTTCCCTGTCACAGGCCTTCAGGCAGGGACTGCTTGGGTGCAATCCCCAGGAAAGCGGTAACTTCGTAATCCCTGCTCCTCCCATAGCCACAGCCTGGGAATGTCCTCCTGTTCAGGAACGGCCCAGGTACACAAGCTCCACCCTGGGGTGTGGGGCTGGGGACAAAGCCTCTTTGTTCCATTGTTGGCCCCCACATGGCCCCACCCTGAGCAGCCTGGATTTGGGTAGGGCCCAGGGCAACTGTGCCAACCAAGCGTGGGTTTGCTGATGAGGCAGCGGAGTCCTTGTACCCACAGATTTAGTACTTGGGCTCTCATCCTCATCTGCGCATCAGAGTCACCTGGGAGCTTATTTAAAAATCCCTGAGCCAGGGCCCCACCCCAGACCAATTAAACCAGAATCTCTGGGTGGAGCCCGGGCATCTGTATTCTATGAAGCTCCTTGTAGGATTCTGTGTGCAGCCAGCCAGGTCTGTCTTAGTAAACTGTAATTCAGTCCCAATGGTCATTGCAGGGGCTGTGTGTCCTGGACAGTAATTTGCATTGACCCTCAAACCTCCCCGCCAAACTAGTTTTAATATTACCTCATGTTATGGGGTTGAGTTTTGTCCCCCTGCAAATTCATATGAAGTCCTGATCTCTAGTCCCTCAGAATATGACCTTATTTGGAGATTGGTCTTTATAGAGGTAGTCAAGGTAAAATGAGGTCATCAGTGTGGACCCTGACCTAGTATAACTGGTGTCCTTATATAAAGAGGGACTTTGGACACAGACTTACACAGGAGAGCACCATGTGAAGATGGAGGCAGAGATTAAGGTGATGCTTCTACATGCCAAGAACACCAAAGACTGCCAGCAAACCACCAGAAGCTAGGAGAGAGGCATGGAACAGATTTTCCCTCACAGCCCTCAGAAGGAAGCAACCTTACCAACACCTTGATCTTGGACTCGTAGCCTCCAGAACCGTGAGATGATATGTTTCTGTTGTTTAAGCCACTCAGTTTTTGGTACTTTGTTACAGTAGTCCTAGCAAACTAATCTATCTCCTTTTTACAGATAAACAAAGTGACTTTCCCAAGGTTACCTGAGCACAGTGGACCTTATTGACTAGTGCTTATTGCCACCTCTTAAATGCTGATAGCCACCCCTACTCCCAATCCTGAGGCCTCAGCTCTTCAGGCGTTCATCCATCTACCCATATTTGAGGGAGGTGATGTTCTAAGCACAGAGCCCAGCAGAAAAACAAAGAAACAAACAAACGAAAACAACAGGCATCTCGCCCATGGGGAACAGACGATAAACAAGTAAGTGAAATAGGTAATATTATGCTGCATAGTCTAAGTACCATGGGGAAAACAAGAGGCAGGGAAGGGGCATAGAAAGTATGGATGGGTGGGTTTTTGAATGGGGTGATCGGGGAACTCACCAAGAAGGTGACAATCCTGGCACCATTGTACCCACCTAGGCTGCAGTACCCTCCAGAGAGACGCCTCTCAGATCCTCCCCAGCTCATACTTCCTACGGTGCATCCCCCTAGGGCTCAGCCTTTCTTACCACGCGCTCCATCGCCGGGTCTACATCCCTGCAAAGAGCATCACCACCCACACAGCGCCCAAACCAGAAACCGGGACACCAACTCGGTCTCCCACCCTTGACCCTCACCCTGTTCGATCCTTAAGCTGGAGGAGCTGACTCCGCTCCCTCTCAGCTTGGGCGGAGCACCCCAGCTTAGGGAGGACGGCTATTTCTGATAATGGTGGAACCAGTACCATTCTAATTACCACGCAGACCCTGGCCGCCACCACTGGGGGCTCCAACTTCAAAGCCCATGGTTGGACCCTGATCTCTGCAAATCCTTTTCCTCTTCTGTGCCCACCAAATGTTGCACACCTCCTGGGGGGCCTTCCATGACTTGTCCAGTAAGAGCCAGCAGGAAGCCGTGGACAGACTCCCAGGACCAACACCCTGCAGTGATCAGGGAACCAAGTACCTTCCCTTTCTGGGCCTTGGTCTCCACATCTGTATTAAGGGTGTAAGTCCCTGCAGGGCGAAACTGTTGGGTTATCTTAGCTGAGCCAATGGATGTGAAAGGCATTGCTCTGAGCAGTGTGTACACAGGGATGGGCTAGGGTGGGGGAACGATAGGGTGGATGCTCTTTGTGTTAATGTGGACCAGTCAGAAGGCAGCGTCCACAGCCCCGGAAGGGGCTGGAGTGACCAGGGGTAACCTCATCCTCACAAGACACGCTCTCCCACCTTTGGGTTCCTCTAGGGCACTCTCTCCTCCAGCTGTCTTCTGCAGGAGGTCTGGCCCAGGCATCCCTGCCTCTAGGGTACTGTGCAGCAGGTAGGTTTCTTCTCCTATCTGAATAACCTGATGGGGTGGGACTGACTGATTTCTGGGATTCTAGAGTTTTTGTGAACTTTCCAGGAATACTGGGAGCTTGGTGGGGGCAGAAGGCAGAGAGAGACATGTCCCCCAGAATGGAACATTGACCAAGCCTCGCTATTCTCTTGCCTCTTGATATGCTCCAGGCCCGAGCAGCGCAGCTCCTGGGGAGGATGGGGGTGGAAGGGCAGTCTCTGGCCAGATTACCACACGGGGTGCCCGCACAGGGCTTGAAGCAGGGTGGATGTGCAGGGCACGAAGCTGTGTATCTGATGTTGGGGGGTGGTTGATGGACTTTTGATCTTATGTGAGTCACTCACTGTGTGCCTTAGTTTCTCCATCTACTGGATGGAGCCGCTTGCCTAGTCTCCTATTCAGGTTGAACGGCACCCCCTGCGCTGCTGTGTGTGTGTGTGTGTGTGTGTGTGTGTGTGTGTGTGCATGTGCATACACACACGGGAGAGTGGGGACGGAAGGAGAAAAGTACATCCTAGGTGGGCCCATCGGGCACCACCCATACCAGCCTTTGACAAGATAAAAGGGGAAAAAGGTTTTGCTGCCTACTCGCCTCTTGGTTTCCCCACTTCCATGTGAAGAAAGGGCGACCGAAGGACTGTCCCTGTGTGGACGTGTCCCTCACTTGGCGAGGCAGGTCAGTAACTTCAGTGATCCCGGAGTGGTGGGCGGGGCACGTCCTCCTTTGCTCATCTTTGTGCCCCTGGGGTGGGCTAGGCTGCAACAACTTCTCAGTGCTGAGAGTGACTGAACTCCCATCCTGCTGTGTGACCTTGTATGAGTCACTTGACTTCTCCGATCTAGCCTCCTCATCTAGCTTACCAGGAGTAATAATACTCACCTCATGGGGTTGTTGAGGGGATTAAATAATATATAACCAGCACCTAGAGCCCACTGTTACCTCCGGGACCCAGCCGGGCCAGCACCCGGCACTGTGGTTTGCCCTCCCCACTCCTACTCGGCAAGCCGGCATTCTCAGACCACCCCTGGGCCTCTACAGCCGTGCTCTCCAATTTAGCAGCCACTAGCCACATGCGGCTATTGAGCGTTTGAAATGGTCACTTGTCTGAACTGAGATGTACTGCAACTGTAAAATATGCACAGGATTGCAAAGACTTAACACAAAAAGAACGTAAAGTATATTATAATTTTCAATACTGATTACGTGCTGAAATGATAATATTTTTGATATGTTAGGTTAAATGAAATATATTATTAAAATAAGTTCATCTCTTTCTTTTTACTTTCATAATGTGGCTAACAGAGAAATTTGATTACACACGTGGTCCCCGTTCTATTTTTTGGATGCTGCTGGTCTGGAACTCAGAAAGGCCACTTGTGGGCCATCTTCTTGGTGGCCCAGGAAAAGCAGCCATGGAATTCCCAGCGAATTCCACTTAACCTAGCCATGAAAGAGTGTCTGCTTCCCAGACAGTCCCTGGGTTCTGGAACCCACCAAGGGTGGCCTCATTCACTTCTCCCCAGTTCCCCACAAGTCATGCAACCTCCCAGGAAGCTGTCCCAGCCAAGAGACCAGTGTCGCCAGGAAGAGTGTAGCCTGCAGGCCCCTGCTCCAGCCCCAGATGCCTTGCTGGTTGGAACCTCAAAGCTGTGTGGGAACTTCCCAGGCATCACTTTCTCCCTCCCCGCAGACCCCGGGGATGTGGCTTTTCCTTGCCCCAGGCCCTGAGTCAGCTCCTAGGAATCCCCTCTTCTCTCAAGAGGGTTCCGAGGGGGAGAGGCAAGCCCATGTGATGCTCAAGGGCATTGCTTGAGGATCCAGAGAGGTCTGGGTGCGAAATCAGGTGCCACCTCACACCAACTGGACAGACACGTCCCTTCTTCTCTACACCTCAGCATCCTTACTTATGAAATGGGCATAATCATTGTACCTGCCTCACAGAACTTTGGGGGATTCAGTGACATCATCAGTGCATGGCCTTCAGCACAGAGCCAGGTTTATAGTAATTGGTGGTTGTTAAAGGACAGGAAAGAGTTAGGAATATGACTTTCGGCCACAGCTTTACTCAGCCAGCCACAGAGAGGAGGCAGGTGCCAAGGGGACAGGCCCCAGGGCGGGAAGGAGGTAGTAGAACTGTAATTTCCTTTAGGTCCTGGGCTGTGCGCAGCCCAACAGACAACCCAGCTGGCCCATTTTCAGATAAGGAAATTGAGGTTGACAAAGTGAAGTGACTTGCCTGTCTCCAAAGCCTACACCCTCTCTACCACACTACGTCCTGAAGTCTGAGAATAGTCTCTGGGGGAAGTGGACTCGAGAGTTTGAGAAGAAATGAGCTAATACGGCCCCTTTTCAACTTGTGGTGTTGAGCCTTTGAAAGAAAGTGTCCACAACTCCTGTCCTAAAGTGGGTTCCCTAAAGCAGACCCTGAGCCAAGGACTCTGAGGTGCAGATAGTTCATTCAGGAGGTAACCCCAGGAAACACAGTGAAGACAAATGAGCAAGGTGGGGAGGGAGAGAACCCCAGACAGTGCTTCGATGACCAGGTCATCACTGTGGGCACCTGGGCTTGAGCCCACTGGGCTCCCTCCCAGCTGGTATATAGAACATACTCCAGGCTTTTCAAACAGGAGCTGAAGGCTGAGGTGTTCGTCCGGCTTCCACCCCTGTGACTGAGGGCTGCCCCTGGGGATCCAAGATCTTTGGCACTTCTCTGCACAGGCTGCATGAGGTCCTCTGGTGCTAGAGGAAACTTTTGGATAGAGAGAGAGGAGGAGAGAAACAAGCTGAAGCTGGGCTTCTATGGGCAGAGCGTTGACTGGGTCGGCCTCAGCCCCGTGGCTGGAGAGTCCTCTTGAGAAAAATTTTCAAACTATATGATGATGCTCATGACAGTTTCCAAATGCTTGTGTGTGTGTGTGTGTGTGTGTGTGTGTGTGTGTGTGTGTGTAATAGTGGATATTTAGAAGTAAACTGTATGTCCAGCAAGAGGGGATTGGCTGAGTAAATTATGGTGCATCAACAAGATAGAATATTCTGCTGCATACATGCACGGTCCCCACAGAGATGGTGCATCAGTCAGACCCCATCAGAGGAGCAGGGCCACAGGAGATGTACATTGAGAGACTTATCGCCGAGAGCTGGCTTATAGAGTGTGGGGCTCGCTAGGCAAGTCGGAAGACCTCGGTTTGGGACCAGAATCTGGGCTTGCTTGAGGCCATGGAGCTGCATCAAGCTGATACCACTCTAGCCTGAGGCTTGATCCTTCCAGAACTTCTCCTCCCTCTTACCTCCTCCGACAGCAGAAGTAAGGTGGCCAGGGTGGGGGCCACTTTCCTCCTTTCCCTCAGCCTCAGCCTCATCACTTCTGGGCACAGTGCCTGGACTGACACACCACAGTCCTCTCCCTACCTTACATCCCGGGCCTCCTGGGGCTGGGCGGGGAGGGCTGAAGGCGAGATAAGGCCTGGACATGTGGATCCCATCAGTGACCTCACTCCGACTGGCCTTCACTAGGCTTTCCCTGGCTTGGCCAAGTTCTGGCTGAGGCTGCCCTCACGCTGAGCATGGGATTTGTATGACCTCCAGCCCCTAGGACAGACCAAGGCCAAGTACAAAGTGAGTGAGGCTGTACTTGGTTGTCCCTCTCTGGGCTCTCTGGCCATCCCTAATTCTCACATGGGAAATGTGTGATTATTGCCACTGTCAGCCTTAGCACCTCTTGGGGTCAGTGTTCAGAGTTGAACTGCCCGAAGCAGGGCTGCACAGACATGGGGGTTAGGCAGAGTGACGCGGGCTGCCGCCAGCGGGCCTGGGGCAGGGGCACTTACGCCTGGGGTCTGATCTATCCCTGCTGCTCCCATGCCTTGTGCATTGTCCTAGGCTGAACCCACCAGACCCAGAGGACCCAGTAGGGCCCACCTCTTAGGCATCAGTACCCAGCTCAGGGTTGGCACAAGTGGGGACTCAGTGAGTAGGAAGGAAAGAGAGGGAAAGGGAGGAGAGAAGGAGGAAAGAGTAAGACTAAAGAAACAGAGAGAAAAGAGAAAGGAAGAGAGGGAGAGACAGAGGGAGGAAGGGAGGGAAGGAAAAGATAGAGGAGAAAAGGGGCGGGACTGAAGGAGAGGATGGATGAGTGAAGGCAAGAGAAAGCGAATGAGACTGAGTGGGTGGGAGCAGAGGCGCTGTCATGAACAGTCCATTGCCTGTGTGGTCCAGTTTTACTACTGGATCAGAATGCGGAGCTGGATGGGCAAGCCCAGCCCTTTCCACAGATGAAGCACCTGAAGCGCAGGGTGCGGAGGGCAGACACATGAGGTCGTTTGGTACGTGAAGGCAGAGATAGGACCAAGGATCATGGTCCAGTGCTCTTCCCGCCTCCCAGGGCCACCCACAGAGAAATCGTTTCCTAGAGCCAGGGGAAGGTGCTTTAGAGAGGAGGGGACCAGGGGCTCTAAGGCTCCTGGTTCCAGGAGGGAGGGTGTCCTTGGGAGGGTTGTACAGGACAGAGGCTAACCTCTGACAAGTCAGCAGGCCCGAGCTGCCCTCTCTCGGCGTGACCACGGCTGCCCTAGGGGTGGCTGCAGTGGGCACTGACTGTGCTTGAGGGTTCTGGCTGCTCTGAGACTTCCCACATTCTGCCAGTCCCCTCACCTCCCACTGTCCTGGTATTTGCGTGACCTTGTTCTTTAGCTTTCTGAGGCTCTTTCCTCCCCCTCTATCCTCCTTTCGCCCTCTCTTTTTTCTCACTTGCTGCCTCTTCTTCCTCTGCTGAGTCTACCCAGTTGTCTCTGCCCCTCTCCCAGGGTCCATCTCTCAATGCCTTTCTCTTCATCTTGCTCTCTGTCAATGTCACTCCATCTGACTGCTTGCCCGCCCCTCCCTGCCATCACATCTGTCTCAGTCCCTGTCTGTCCCTCCCTCTGTCTCTCTGTCTGTCACCTGCCTCTGATTTCCTTTCTGCCTCTGTCTCATGCTCCCTCTTTTCAAATCGCCAAAGGCCCCACTGGCCGCTCTGGGCAGTGCCCCACCCCTTCTCCCTGTGTTCCCCACCTCTGGGAACAATTACTCTGGGCCGGAAAGGAAACTTCCAGTGCCTCAGACAGACCCACAAGCAGCACATGGGGACCAGATGGCAACAGATTTCTCAAGAAACTAAACAGGGGCCCAGGAGTGGCCAAACCAGCCAAAGCTCAAAGACTCAAAGTCCTACGCTACCAAACCCCATCCGGGAGCCTACTGGGCTGCTCTGACCACCAAGCCGAGAGGTACAGGGGCTGGTGCCAGGTGCCCAGGTCACAGACACCAGGATCAGCCACAGGCGGAGGAGCAGGGCCATTGGAAATCAAGTGATCCTCCAACAACACAAGCCAGAAATCAAGTTCTTAATGCCTTCAGGGGCCTTCATAAGGTCACAGGGACGTGGACAATTGATCAAAAGCCTGAGTCTGAATCCAGGCACTGCTACCCAGAGTGAATTGTTTCTTACTCTGCAGCCGGCTCTCTGGGTTCCAGCCCCAGTACCCCCTCTTTCTGGCTGTTGACTTTGGGCCATTTATCGAACCTCCTGGTGACTTTGCCTATAAATCAGAAATAATGGTAGTACCTGTCACAGAGGGTCAATGAGAGAATTCATGAGTTAATATGTGTAAAATACTAGTATGAGGTCTGGCCAGAGAAAGGATTTAATCAATGATAACAAATAACATCATAATAAATAATAATTGTTATTAATTTTCCTAAAGCATAGCTCAGCTTAAGCCACTCCCTGCTCAGAAACCTACCATGTCCTGCAGTGTCTACTGTATGAGTCCAAGTGAGCTACGAAGATCAACAATATGCCCTCATCTTGTTCAGCTTAATACATCTAGTCTTTCCCTCTTGGATATGGCAGCATTTTGTTTACTGGCTGCTGGGTCTGTGCCCACCACACTGGCAGCTTATTCTCTCTCTCCTGCTAAGAACCTCTGACCAACCATTATCATCCACTCCTTTAATGTGGCCTTGCCTCAGGGCTCTTTCCATCCACTGATTCCCTTGGCCATCTCAGGCAGGCCCATGGCTTTCATTGTTGCCTGATACCAAAGATGCCTCTGTCCAAATCTCTAGGCTGGGCCTCTCCTTGGGACTCCTCACTGTTCCCAGCTGTTGTCTCCTTGATTTTCACACTTAGCTTGTCTGATCCAGAGCATGTTATTCTCTCTCCAAAACTTTTTCTCCTATCTCCCGCTTGCCATTGCTCAGACCAGGAACCTTGTAGTCACTCTTGAGTACTCTCTCTCACACCCCACATCAAAATGCCAGCAAATGCCATCAGCTCAACCTTCAGAGATACACCCCACTCTGAGCCAAGACCCTGCTCTGTGTTACCATCTCTCACGTGGGCAATTTCGACAGCATCTAGCTGGTACCCCCTGAGGTCCCCTTGCCACTTCCATTCAGGAACCTACATGACCCCTTTCAAAAGCAAAACATGATGTTTATACAACTGTGTTCATTTCTCAAAACTCCCTTCCAGTGTACAGAACTGTACATAGGAAAAGGGTATGATTTACTATATGTAAATTATGTGTTAATGTGAAAAAAATGGAACAAAAAACCAAAACAGATCACATCACTCCTCCGCAGAAACCTGTCCAGTGACTCTCAGCTCACTCTTTACAATGGTCTGTCAGGCCCCTTATCAGTGTTTTGCAGGTTGTGGCCATGACCCCTTAATAGGCCAGGAGATCGATTTAAGGCACATGAGTGGCATTATTTTTTTCAATAAAACAGAACAAAATAAAATATAACAGAATGTCCACATATAGTAAAGGTATGTTTCATGAAACGATTGGTTTTATTTTAATATGTGTATGTTTGTACTGCACTGCAATATAAAATTTATTTCTCACTGTAGATTGTAATCAACGAGATTAAAAGATACTGCTCAGCATGCTCTGCTAGCCAGCCCCTGGTACCCCCCTCACTCTCTCTCTTCTCATTTCCCCTCATGCGCTCTGCTGCAACCTCACTGACTTTTCTCACTGTTCCTGTATCCTTCCTGGCACAATCCTGCCCCAGGGCCCTTGTACCAGCTCTTTCTTCTACGAGGAGTATTCCTCCTCCAGAGAGCCCCAAGGTTCCCTCTCTCACTTTCTTCAGATTTTGACTCCAATGTCAACCTCCAGAGAGAAACCTCACAGGCTGGCCTGCTTAAAACAGACCCATTCCGGTTCCCCTAGAGTCCCCTTGACTCACCGTATGTTTCTTCATAGCACTTATGGCTGCCTGGAGTATTACATATTAATTTGTCCTCTTCCCTCCACTAGAATGTCAGTTCATGAAGGCAGAGACTGTCACTTTTACTCACTGTTGCGTCCCAGTGCCTTGAGGCATGCTTTGCACACAATAGACATTTTTCGAATAAATTACCACTGAATAATTACTATCCTTGCCCTGAAGGAACATACAGTCTGGTGTAAATGGCCTCTTACAATTCTCTTTAAGTGACAAACTTCCTGAAAGCTGCCTCCAATCCCCACTGAAAGGAGAGAGGGCATACCTGAGACTTCATTGGAGTTCAAGGCCTGGTGAGACTGGACCGTCCTCCTCTGGGATCTTTGTTTCCTCGCTGGAATCGGAATGAGAACTGGCACCCACTCTAAGTTCCAGAGGTCCTCTGCTGGGATTCCATAACATCCTGCCGAGATCCCCGTGGTCTGTGCAGAACCCTTGGGCCTGTGCTGAAGTCAACAACATAGAAATGCTGTGGTTGGGATGTTTCATTTCAGTTGACAAGGCTTCTGGACTGAGCACTCAGCTGAGACAAAACAGCGAAAACTGAACCAGATGGGCAGTGAGAGGGAGGCCTCCTCGCATGGGAGGCTGCCTCGCTGGTTTGGAAGCCAGCGTTGCCACAGCACCCTGGCCAACTGGCCACAGCTAGAGAACCCCCTCAGGAAACCACATCCGCCTCAGAGAGACTGGCTTTGTGGGGAAGGATGGTGGAAACAGGGAACTTGAGGGTCAGAGCGAGTTCTCTTTACTAGAATGATCTTATTGGCCCAGATGGTGAATTGTGGGCTCAGAATGCCGGCAGGGCCCGTACAGGTCATGTAATACAACTTCTCCATTTCACAGGCGGGAACACTGAGGGCCGGACAGGGGAGTGACGCCCCCAAAGTCACACGGCAAGCTGAGGCTAAAACTTGCATCCTGCAACCATTGATCTGGGGGTTTTGAGCTCGGCCGAAGTTACAGGGTGGGCAAGCCTGGGGAGCCAGGGACAGAGCACAGACGCATGGCTGCCTCCCCTGAGCCCATGGTGTCAGAGGCCCTGGGGGCCCAGATTTTTGAACTGACTCATTACAGATCGACTGGATTTCAACAGATAGTGAAGGCATTCCTTCCTTGAGCATTGGGTCAGAGGGGAGGCGGTGGGAAGCTCATTTGGGACCCACGTGGAATAGCGTGACTTGTGTCCGGATTGTATAAGGGTGGGGAGTGGTGAGATCTGAGGCTCAAGGTCTTGTTTGGCAGTCAGCAGTTAGCCTATGCACAGAGAAAGAATTAGGGGGCGAGGACTTCAGGCTCGAAAGGGATCAGGGAAGCATGCTACCTGGGAGGTTTCTGTCCAGGCAACCCCCCCTCCTTCTCATCCCCCAGTTCCTTCCCCGCCTCCAGCACTGTCCCTACAGGTGGCCCTCTCTCCTTGCCAAGTGCTGATGTTATTTTGGAATGCGGAACCTGCCAGTTGAGAGTGCCCTGGTCTTGGGGCCCCACATCCTGCAGGGAGGCCAGAGGGTCTGGGAAGCAGGAGCAAGGCCTGGGAAAACAGGCCATCAAAGCTGCCCGAGAAGTTCCCTCCTGCCGTGGAGAAGAGAGGGCGGCAGGGTCACAGCAGAAGGCTAAATATAGGGACACTCGGAGGTGGAAGTGGTTCCTGCTGGCTGCAGGGGGCCGTCCAGTTCCTTCTCATAGGAGCAGGGATGAGGTTTTCAGGAATGTGAGACTGAGCTCCGAGTGCTGGGCCACCCTGAGGTGGACTCAAGCGCTTGGAAGACATCAGCCTGGATTTGGTGTCAGATCTTTGCCCATGTCTGGGGTCATGGCATGGGTCACCCCCTGTATTATTATTCTTTAAGTCCAGCCATTATCCATTAGGCCCCTCTTCTGGGCTAGGACTTATACTTGGACCTCAGGCTCAGAGGCCCCGCTCTTAGGAGCGAATGCTTTCCTGGGGAGACAAATTTGTAAATGGCCAACCACCTTATGGGTAAATGGAATAAGGACTGACTCTAAAACATCAACATCTATCCCACTAGAGTGTGAGCTCCCAGAGGGAGGGATTTTTGTCTATTTGGTTCACCGCTATATTCCCAGCAGCTCCTTCATCAGTGCCTGGCATGCAGTAGGTGCTCAATAAATAGGTGTTGAATAGCTGAATGAATGACTCTGCCCAGAGAATCAGAACAGATTTTATGGGGGGTGGGGGGGGGGAGTGTGTGGGGGGGGCAGCCTGGGGTTGGCTCTGGAAGAAAGAATAGATTTTGAGCCGGTCCGCAGGGGTGGGCATATCAAGCAAAAAGACTTACACTGGAGAGACACGAACACGTGTGATGTAGCCAGGAACATCGGCTCTAGTTCCATGTGGGAGCCCAGGTGGGAGGAAGACCAGAACAGATCCTCAGGGGCTGTGAACACGGCCAGGGACCCTGTTATGAATTCCAGAAGTGTCCACAATGGGGTACGCAGGGAATCCAATCATGTATAAATGACACTCTAGAACTTTTATTTATATTTGTTTTTACCCCTATTTAAAAAAAAAAAAGAAAGAAAAAAGAAAAATTTAAGCTCTACTAATATTTAATAAACAGACTGATATCAGTGTCCTCACCCGCACCGTGGTGGGTCATGTGTCCCATAGCCCAGAAGTCCTGAGGAAAGCAGTGTGGGGTTGTGGGCTTGGCTGACGTCAGCACCCCCATCCCACTGTGATGTCTTCAGTTAGCCTGCCACGAGATTCATCTGGGCACTTTGTTTTATGAAAACAAAGTCTCTATGTTGTAGAGTCTTTACAAAACTTATTATCGACAGAGGTAGGGGCACAAACTCTTTTGCAGCATATAGAAATTTGCTGGCTATCTCATAGAAAAATATTTAAAAGACTTACCACCTTAAAGATGAGTTTTACCTTTTTCTTTTATGAAAAGACAAATGATCCACATGTGCTGACCCTTTCTGTGACAACGAGGGTAGCTATCCAACAAATGCTAAATCAAATACATAGATAGCATAGGTAAAGGTGTTTTAAGAAGGAGTAAAAAAGTAACTGCCTTGGAAAGAAACTCATGCTATAGAGAGAGTATGTTGCAGATGGATATTTGGAATGATTTTGTTGCTAAAGTGGTTATTAGAACAGCACCTGTCAGTAACATCTACACATTTAACAACAGGGAAATAAAATTTTATAACCTATTTAAAAATCTTCTAAGTACAGTCATGCATCATGTAACAATGAGGATAAGTTCTGAAATATGTCGTTAGGTGATTTTGTTGTTGTGTGAACATCCTGGAGCGCACTTACATAAACCTGGATGATATAGCCTACAACACACCTAGGCTATGTGGTACAAGTCACGGCTCCTCGGCTAAAGCCTGTACAGCATGTTATAGTGCAGAACAACACGAGACTAAATCAAGCACAAGGGCAAATAATGCAATCGAGAGATGCAGTGAACACAAGGTGTATGAGGCTGTTGCTGGTGTAAGACGGCATACTGTTCTTCAGCAAAAATTCTTTTGATATAACTAGGAAGAGTACACTCTAAAATGTTGATAAATAGTATAGTAAATACATACACCAATAACATTACCCTTTATCACCATTATCAAGGATTATGTACTGTACATAATTGTACGTGCTATACCTTTAAACAACTGGCAGCAGAGTAGGCTTGTTTACACCAGCATCACCACAAACATGTGAGTGACACATTGCAAAACGACATCATGGTGGCTACCATGCCACTAGGTGGTAGGAATTTTCCAGCTCCGGTATAATCTTCTGGGAGCACTGTTCTATGTGGTCCATCACTGACCAAAGCATCATTATGCTGCACAGGATTCTAGAGTTTCACTGGGTTTTGAACTCATCTGTCAAATCATTTTTAAAATAACACTTTCTGATTAGTTTTCAGTAACAACTGATTGACATCAGACCAAATTTAAAAAAAAAAACAACTCTGTACAAAATTGAAAATCGCCCCGTGTGATTTAGTAAGTGGAGCCAGGAACACGCTTCTTCCGTGTGGTGCTTTGGCTCTTTGTGAGGTATATTTTTCAGCTACAACAGGCATTAAATCAAGTGAAAAGAAAAATGGAAGTTAGTACCAGGTTCTCAAATAAGTGTACCACATCATTAAACCAAGGTTTTACTAAAAAATGAAGCATACTTAATCACACTTTTTAGTAATAATATATTTGGTCAGAGCAAGGAACTTTTTTAGACCATTAAATAAATTGAAAACAAAACTTTAAAAATTATACTGTTTATTTACTCTTTCATTCTTTTTTTCATTTCTATTATTGGTATATATTTTATAATTTATCTAAAATATTTGTATGATGGCATATGTATACAATTTATAAATAAAGAAATTCATATATTGGCTAGACTGTGTGAAATTTGCTTTTACTGGTGGGAAGGTGAGATTTGCTCGTGGCTGAGAGTAATGGGAAAGCTGGGGAGGGACTCCAGAGGGAGGGACTGGATCCATTTGAGGCCAGCCACTTTGGAAACTGGAGGCCTGTAGTTTCTCGAGGGAAGGCTGGGCTGTGATCCAGACTGGGCTCAGGAGGGAGCCTGAGCTGATCCTGGGGCTGAGGTCAGGGAGGACTGGGGAGGGAAGAAAGCCAGAGGTTTTGGAGAAGGCAGAGCACAGGCCATGGCGATGGGTGGGATGAGCCAGCTAAGAGGTCAGGAGGTACTCATGCTGCTGCCCTGGCCCCTGGTCCATGGGATAAGGTGACCATGTGGGGTCCCTGCTGGAGAAATCAGGAGACCAGGACCCAGGGAGAGAGAGAGAAGCCAAGGATTCACTTACTCTCTGCTCTCTACCCCCACCATCCAACCCAGCTGAGCAGCCCCAAAGTCCCAGGCAGGCCTCCTGCCTTATTCTCTGGCACAGCATCCTGCCCCTCCACCCCCCCGCCCCAACCAGGGAGGGCTGTTCCATAAGCACTTGTGCCAGCAGCCAGTGGGACGTGGGGGTCAAAGTCCCAGGTCCCAGACCACTGGGTCTGGAGGTCGCCCTGGCAACAGTCTCTGTTGTGATGCTACACAGAGCTGGGAGCTTGTTAGTCGGAGCCATGCAGGAAGGTGTCCTCTGGCCCCGGAAAGCCTGCAGGCCAAATCTGGACACGGCTGGGAGTGGTCCAAGGACTAACCATTGTCTGGCCTGGCTCTGGTGCCCAGCCAGGGGAGAAGTAGCTGGTCAAAGGGGAGAGCTGGGTCCAGTAGGAATTGGGATTCAAAAATCAATTTACTGTCCATTAACAAACTACTCAGATAACAGGCAAATCCAGCCCTACCCTAGGTTTTGGGGAGGAGGGTCCCTGTCTGTCACTTGGGATGGGATATCAAATGTGTCACCAAAACAGCTAGGATGCATGCTATCAAGCACGCCCCACCTCTTGAAGCAGTCCCTTTAGGAGGTTGCCACGCTTGTGCCAGTGACATGGCTGAGGTGCCCACATTTCAGGACTCCCCAAGGGCACCGCTTCAGAGCCACAGGGGAAAGGCAATCACTGCAGACTGGGCTGGAATATTCTAGTATAGTCTGAGAGAGACGACCTCCTTTTCCCCAGGCCTTAGTCTCCCCATGGTACCTCGGCAGATTGCCCAGGAGACCTACCCCACAGCTCCCCTTAGAGCTCACCTCTCATCTGGCGCTTTCAGGCCGCCCTCCCCCCTCCGCTCCACCCACCCGGGTCTCAGTGCCACATCACTGCACATGCTGTTTCAATTTGCTGCTCCTGCTCTGCTGCCTGTGCTGAAAGCAAGGAGAAGCCCTGGGCCCAGCCCCAAGCTGCCGTAGTTCACTGGGTTAATGTCCCCAGGAAGCGGTCCCTTTTCTGCTGTGCCCACCACCCCTCCCCTTACGACACTGACATCGCACACACAAATGCCCCCACCCCCACACTGGAGCAGGGTATCCTAATGACTGGCCTCAGCGGAGCCACTTCCCTCGCTGTCTGGGCTTCCTCGCTGTGGAAGGAGGGTAGTGAGAGCGACCTCACAGGGAAGCGTGCCTCTACACTATGCCCGTGCTTCTGATCACATTTAAGGAATTGTTATTTTTATTATTAACGTGGGCGTCACCTTTTGGCTTTTTTGGGGCTGTCGGATGAATAATTCAGGCGTGGGCCGGACCTCACTTCCCTTGACCCTCCGGTGGGTTGAGGGGCTGTGGGAGTGCTGGGTGGAAGGCCACGCCCTCCCGGAACCTGACCCGCAACGGGCCGTCAGGAAGCTGTGTCAACAACACAGCAGACCTGAATCACTCGGCCTTCCTCATCCCTCGGGAGCTCTGAGAATAGATCCAGGAGCCCTTCCCAGAAGCAGTCTGGAGCACTGGGAAAGGCAAACAGAATCCTGCCCCTGTGGGCCACTTGCAGCAGGTCCGGGCGCTCCCTGTGGCATCCTCATCCCCGTCCCCACCTTCTTTCTGGTCTCCCCTCCATGAGTCTCAATGTCCCATCTTTGTGGGCCCTGTGGCTTCCTGCCGTCCTGCTGCCATATTTCTGTTCCCTCTACCTGGACTGCCTTCTCTGCTCTTTGGGGCCCAGCCACTGTCTCCAGGAAGTGCTCCCAGGTTCCCCTGCCTGGAAGGGACCTTTTCCTCAGCACCCTGTAGGCATCATTTTAAAGGACCCAAAGGCCGTGGTCTTCACAGGCAGCAGCTCACCTTCCTCTGTTTTACAGATGAGGAGACTGAGACTCAGCAAGGTCAAGTCACTTGCTCTGGATAATTTGCTGAGCTGGGATTCAAAGCAAGGTGACCTGGCAGCCCCTGCACCCCCACTCCTCATGCACATCCCCATGTCTATAGTCTTTTTGTCTTCACAGACAGATGAAGGTCATGTCCTGAAGGAAATCTGAGCTTAAAGCAATTACAAATGAACCCAAAGTGACTCTCCAAGTAACCAGTGACTCCCCCAAGTTCTTTCCTCCAAGCTACTAGCACTATAAACCTCTTTTTTTTTTTTTTATTTTATTTTTTTTGTGGTAGAAATGTGGTTCCTAGAACAGAACAGTCTCAATGAACTCTGGCACTGGCAGGGATATTAAGTCAGTTGTCTCCTTGATAAGCCTGGATCTGCCTCCTCAGAGGAACGCTTAGCAACTCCTGTGGGGCCCAGCCGACAGCTTTGCCAGCACTAAGGGCAGTGATTACAGCTACATTCATGCCAGAGTAAGAGGGCTAAGGTCTTTGCTTCATTTCACCTCCACGACAACCCAGCTATGTGGGTATTAATGTCCTTATATCATGAGGTGGGAGGACACCGGGCCTCAGAGAAGTTGGTGATAACCTGACAGATCTGCCTGGCCCCAAAGTTTATGTTCATAACCTGCCAAGTGGGGACCTCCCCTGCCCTCCTTTCCCAGGGCAGACTCTCCCACCGTGGCCAGGGACCTCAGCCACGGGATATATTAGTTCTTTTGCCAAGTGACTTACCTTGGGAGGCTTTGCTCAGGGCTTTCCCTCCTCCCAAAGGCCACAGAGCTTGGCCGACCCCCAATGACTGCTGGTCTGGGCCTGCCCCTGTGGCCATATGGAAGGCAGTGTCCCATTAGTGTATTAGAGGCAGCTATTGAAGAAAGAGTCTGGACTTGGAGTCAAGAGCCTAGGGTTCAAATCTTTGCTCTGCTGCTTGTTTGCTGTTGCTGAGACCCTTGGATGAGTCACTCACCTCTAAGCGTCTGAGGGATTGTCTGCCAGGTGAATAGGGCATGGAGGTGACTTGGGAAGGAGCATAGTGGGCCTCCGTGGAAGTGAGTTGGGTCTGAGATCAGGGTGGAGGGGCAGGCAGGAGGAAGCTTGACCTATAAGGACAGGCCATTCTAGGTCAGGATCAGGAAGCAGAGGAGGGAGGAAAGGAGGGCATGAGAGCGAGGACATGCTCATCTGTGCTTAGGCAACTTCAGGGTGCATCTCATTCCTCGTTCCTCCCCTGGGTAAAAGGAAGAAAGAGCTTTCCCCTTTGGAATGTTCCTCGTCCCCTCCCCCAAGCCGCAAGACACAGACCTCCAGCATTTGGGCTGAATTAAGAGCCTCAGACGTCAGCTGCCTCTGAATCACGGGCTCCTGGGAGCTGGGGGAGCGTGTAGGATCCCATCCCAGCTGGTGATTTTCACACTGTGTCCAGCAGGCTCTGGGGGACTTTGGGGATGCCCAGGAGCAAGGGGCTCTGGGACCCACCCTGGCTTTTCTCACAGCAGCTCCCTTTATCTGTCTTATCTCTTGGGTTCCTCTTATTTCAAGAAAAGAGAGAGTTCTGCATTCAAATAGAGAAAGAGTAAACCACTCATGTATCCAATGGTCTGGCTTAGAGTTCTGGAGAAGTCACACAGCCAGAAAGTGTGAGGTCAGGATTAGCGCCCTGTCTGCCAGGCTCATTCATTCATGTATACATGCCTTCGTTCACTGATTAATCCAACAAGCAACTACTGAATGCTCTCCCTATGCCAAGCATGATGCTGCCATGAGGATTCCGTGGAAGCCAAAATACACAGGATTCTTGTCCTCGTGGAGTTTAAAGTCTAAGGAGATAAAAATGATTAATACGAACTCATACATTCAACCTGGTTACCCCTGCCATGTACTTGACACTTATTATCAACTCTCATGACAACCCTATGAGGTTAAGTAAATCCCCTATTTACAGATGAGGAAATTGAGGGTATGCAGAAGTGAAACAATATACCAGGCAGCTAGGAAGTGGCAGATCTGGGGTTTGCACCTCAGTTTTCTGGTTCCAGAGTGTGTGCTCATGACTACTATATCATACAGATAAATACAGTTTATAACTTACATTGCTGTCTGTATGTTTTATATATATATACCGGGGAACCTGGCTAAGGTTAAGTTGGGTGGGGAGGGGTGTCAGCAAAGGCTTCCCTGAGGAAGTGATGCATGAGTTAAGACGGAAGGATGGCATTTACAGGTAATCAGTTTTTGACAATGGTGCCAAGGCTACACTATGAGAGAAAGAATAGTCTTTTCAACAACCGGATAGCCAATAAGCCCATGAAAGAGTGAGGATCATGACTACCAGCTAAGGGCAGGGTGAAAAAGGCCAATAAGCCTATGAAAAGATGCTCTGACATTTTAACCATCAGAGAAATGCAACTCAAAGCCACAACGAGATACCACTTCATATTTACTAAAATGGCTATTAAAAAACACAGATAATAAAAAGCATTGATGAGGATGTGGAGAAATTGGAACCCTAAAACACTGCTAGTTGCGATGGAAAGTGATGCATTCTCTGTGGAAAATAGTCTGGCAGTTCCTCAAAAGGTTGCACATAGAGTTACCCTATGAGCCAGCAATGCCACTCCTGGGAATATATGCAAGAGAAATGAAAACACATGTCTATAAAAAAATTTGTCCATGAATGTTCATAGGAGCGTTATTCATACCAGCTAAAATGTGAACACAACCCAAATGCCCATCAGCTGATGAATGGATGAATAAGGTGCGGTGTCATCCATGCAGGGGAGTACTGTTAGGCGATAAAAAAGATCAAGTACGTATGTGTATGTAGATGCTGCACCATGGACGGACCTTGAAAACATTATGCTAAGTAAAAGATGCCAGTCGCAAAAGGTCGCGTATTGTATGATTCTGTTTATATAAAATGTCCAGGATAGGCAAAGCCATAGAGACAGAAATTAGATTAGTGGTTGTCAGATTGCGGGGTCAGGGCAGTGACTGCTTATGAGTACGAGGTTTTGGGAAGGTGATGCAAATGTTCTCACATCGATTGTGGTGATAGTTACCCAAATCTGTGAATATACTCAAAATCATTGAATCGTATACTTTAAACAGGTGAATTATATGGCATATGAATTGTATCTTAATAAGGCTGTTATCCTAAAAAGACAAAAGGATGAAGAGGCGTTAACAAGGAACGTGGAAGGCGCTGCAGCTTGGGGTACGCGTTCTAAGCTGAGGAAACCGCAGGGCCAGGGCCCTGCGGCTGGGAGCTGGGCTCGCTTAAGTAAGCAAAGCAGACCATGTGGCGGGAGCTCTCAGAGTAACGAGGAAGAAGTGAGAGAAGAGGCTGGAGGGCCCGTGGGACCAGGCCACCCAGGGCCTTAAGGTCTGTGGCAGGGTCTCAAGTGCACATGGGGGCATAGCAGGGAGAGGCTCTCACCTAGTGCAGGTGATGGCGTGGGGCTCTTCCTGATACCCGCCTTCCCCCCCCCGCCCCCCACATCCGCATGGGGAAGCCTGGAGCAAAGTCAGGGTTAGAAGTCTCTGTGAAGGACAGGCTTTGCGGCAGAGCCAAGGTGGAAGTCCCAGCTTTGTCACTTTTGCTGCGCGACTCTGGGCTAGTTATTTCCTCTCTCTCAGAGACCCAATTTCTATATCTTGTACAGTAACGGCTCTCCCTGTTCTACCTTCCTCACAGGGCCATGCAGTGGTGGGAATGGCCATGCAATGGCGCCCAGCACTTTATAAAGGAAGTTTAAAAACACAGACAAAGGTCATTATCTCTCTGCCGCCAGCTGCCTTCTTTCTGAATTCCAGGGCTGGCTGAGAGCCGCCGCACCCCCTGCTCTGGGGATGATGGGGTTTTACCGAAGAGCTGGCTCTAACCCTGAGATTGGAGGGAAAGCCTTGGGCTTGCAGGCCACTCCTCCCCAGCCCCAGGGCACTTGCGGGGTCGGGAGTGGGAGACTGGAGCAGACGGGCTGTGTCCATAGCCTTGGAGCTGACTAATCTGGGGCAGGGAGGCAGGCCGACTGCTCAGCGAGGCAGGGCTGAGAGAGAGGATTCCTTAGAGAGGAGCAAAGTCTGAGGCCTTGGCAGCTGGAATCTGTTCGCTTGCTCTTTGAACAAACACTGAGGCCTTCTGTGCAACCTTAGAGATCATTCCAGTCTAATACAGGCCCTGGAGTTGTGGATGCAGCTGAGGCCCAGAGCAGGGGAAGCCCAATATAAGGCCTCATGGTTGATAAGCGACAGAGGAAAACCAAGAATCTGGGAAAAGTCAGAAAGAAAAAGTCTTGGAGGTCTTCTGGTCCAACCCTCACACTACACACACAGAACAGAAGTCCAAAAAGCTCACATTAGCCTCGGTCATAAGGACAGGCCAGCCTGCAGACAGGGGTGGGCCAGGTGACCCACGCTGCCCACAGTGTTGCTGCTGTCTCGACCCTGAGGCCTCCTCTCAAGACACACAGGAGGGTGCCTTGGGCATCTTCCCAACTCCCATTCCTTATCCTGGTCACCCCACCATGCACTCCCCTGTGAAGGGCTTTTTCACTCTGCCCCCCCACTTCCACCCCCGACGGCTCTCGCTTTGATACCTGGAGGCTGTGTTCCCAGGGTCAGGGCTGAGCCCAGGATCTGGCACCATAGAACCATGCTTTCTGTGTCCCAAACAGAACTTGTTATTGGGCTCCAGTATCATTCCCCTCCCTCTAGTCTCTGTCAGGATGGACACCATCATCCATCTTGCTGTGCCCAAGCCAGCTTGACCCCTGAGGTCACCGGCCTCTCCCTGAGGTCACCGGCCTCTCCCCCTTTCCCCTCACAATCCTTCATGTCTCAAGGCCGTCCCTTCATCTCTGAAACAGACCATCCCTGCCCCACTGCCTTTGACTGCATCCAGGTATCCTCCTCTCTCACCTCTCCAGACTTGCATCCCCCGTGGCCTCTTGGCCTCCTATCCATCACCTGCTCCAGATGAACTTCCCCATAGTAGCCAGAGACACATTTGGACACACAGTTTTGATCACGCCCCTCCTCTCCTCAAACCCTTCCATGGCTCCCTAACACCCTTAGAGAAAAGCCCAAGCTCCTTAGCCTGCTCTTCAAGGCCCTTCTTCATAGTCCACTGGTTCCCGCTTACCTTGAGAGCCCCGTGTTCCAGCCACCTCCACAGGAGACAGATTTACGGGCTCCTACCTCCCAGCCCCACGGCCCAGGGCTCTTCTCTTCTCTTTCTGGCCTGCCTGGCAAATACCTACCCATTCTTCAAGGATCACATCCCCTAAAGATGTCCCCACAGGGTGGTCTTGACTCTTCCCTCACTCTATACCCCTCTCCCATTATACTTGGTACAGAGCTTGACCTGAGCCCCTGTGACACGGAGCATATGACCCCCTGCCCAGCCTGAGAGTCCCTCAGCCCAGGGACCAGACTTTGAGATCAGGGCCAAGTGTGGAAGGAAGACCGAGAAGGAAGAGAAAGGAGGAAGCCCACAGGCGGTGGCATCTCCCTGTCACAGCCTCTCAGGCCCTTCGCTTGCATCTCTGCTGGTGCAGTCATTCACTTGTGTCCACAGAGTCTGGAATGTCGGTGGAACTCAAGGCCCTAAAAGATCATTTACGCCACACCTCATTTTACAGACAGGGGAATGAGGCCTGGAGATGAGCAGGCACCGCTGAGCATCACTCCAACGGACTGGAGCAGAGCCAGGATTTAAACTCCATTTGTCTGACCCAAAACCCCATGTTCTTTCCCTGCTCTCCCTGCCTGAAGTTGTTATGATTATTACCTGTTGGTCCATCTCGCCCACCAGACAGTAGACTCCAAGGGGCTGTGTTTTTAGGGTTTTGCTTTTCCCCAGCCCTCAGCTCTGTACCTGGCCCGGCAGGGGTTTCAGTGCATGTCTGTGTGAGCAAGGAGAGGCCATTGGCTGTGTGAAGGGCTTGTTCCAGGTCACAGGGACACGTCAGCCTGGGCGCCCCGCTTCTCTGTTCTCCCTCAGCATCGAGCTGTACTTACATGGGGCATATTGGACAATATGACCTTAACAGAGAGGGCTCCTTGAGGCCCCTCCAAGTCCAAGTGGGACTTGAAGGGAAAAGAACACATCCGGGTGTTGAGCAGAGGACGCTGAGGCTGGCGGGCTCACCTCCTGCTCTGTGTGAAGCCGATGTCCCAGCACTGCAGGGAGGACGGGGGCAGGGGCTGGGGAGAGGGGGCCATCCTCCTGCACATCTGCGTTATGTCATCCTGTGGCTGGTGCACCAGGCGCGTTTACATTCCCAAGTACCCCAGACAACAGCAGCTGATAAGGTTGTCTCTGGTCTGGGAGCCTCCACAGGGACTTTATCTCCCTAGATAGGGCTGGGCTGGCCCTGTCTGGGGCAGAGAGGAAGGCCTTGGTTTCCGAGAAGCCTCAGAGCCTGACACTCAGGTGTGGCTGAGCCCACCTGGCTCTGGTGCGGTTTCCCCCTCCCCCACCTCCAGCAGCTGCCTGCTGTGCCTTCCACTCCCCCACCCATTCACCCTGCCTGGATCCTGCCAGGGCCTGCCCAGCCCCACTCCCCTTCCTCCTATACATCTGTCAATTTGAGAGGAACCTGGGGGCAGCCTGGGGACCCATCCAGTCTGCACAGAGCCAGGCTTCCCGCACCCAGTGTCCAGCAGAGCCCATCACTTCCCAAGCTCCCTGAAACCCAGATCTCTTCTCTCCTTTGACCAAGTCAGAGGCTAGGGCCACATCTTTGACCTCCTCCTTTCTCCCCAGGCTCACATTTCTGCACCAATCTTGGGTGCACTCACTACGTGCCAGGTGCTTTATTTAATTAATCTCCAGACTCCGGAGAATTACTATCAGAAGGAAACTGAGTGTGAAGAGAGGGTTGGTAACCTGCCCAAGGGTACACGACTGGAAGGGACACAGCTGGGCTCTGAGCAAGGGCTGTCCAGCTCTGCTAGGAGGGCTCAGCGGTGGGCAGAGGACTGACTCCAGGTTCTGCCTGCGGGACGCAGGGAGGAGCTTACCTGTACCTGGCTGGGGTGACTCAGAGGGCTGCAGGGGAAGGAGGAGGGCTGCTCCTCTTACCTAGTACTGTGTACCCAAACCTTACTGTTTGAAACAATGACATTTATTTTGTTCTCAAATCTGCATTTGGGCTGGGCTCAGAGGGAATAGTTCATCTCTGCTCCACTTGACATTACCTGGGACGGTTTGCAGTCTGGGAGCTGGATCATTTGAAGAATCATTCATGCATATGTCCAGCAGTTGAAGCTGGCCATTGCCCATTAACTGGGGCTGTTGGCCAGAGCTCCTATAGCGTCCTCTCCATGTAGCATGGGCTTTCTCATAACATGATAGCATTTCCAAAGAAACAGAGAGAGAGAGACAGACAGACAGACAGGTGGAAGCTCTATCGCTGTTATAGGTTTAGCCTGGGAAGTTACGTAGTGTCACTTCTGCCACATTCTATTAATTAAGGCAGTCACAAAACTCTGTCCAATTTCAAGGGAATGAGCAATGGACTCCATCTCTTGATGGAGAATGACAAGTTTCTAGTATGTGGACCTGAAAACAGTCCTGAGGCCATTTTTGGAAAGCATGCCCTGCTACAGCGACCTCCTCTCCTGACCTCTCATCAGTAGCCTCGCTTCCCTGGCCTGGCAAGGCGCTTTCAGACGCTCAATCAACACAGCCCCTCTCACTTCCACTTTGGAAGCATGATCCTAAGTGGTGGGAGGGAGAGAGACAGCGAATGGCCATTTACTGAGCACTTAGTGCATTCCAGGCCCTGCCCTGGGCACTTCCATGCTTTATTTCATTCAGTCTCCACCATGGTCCTTTACAAGGGGCCATGTGGCTCCCATTTTGTGGGTGAGGAAACTGAGGCTGAGAGAGGTGAGGGCCAAGGCTACATGGAGTCATCGGTGAGGCTGGAATCTGAAGCCAGGTCCGTGTGGCTCCAGAGGTTCTACTCTTGCCCCTGCACCAGCTGTCCCCAGGCCCAAGATAAGGAAGAGGTAATAGAGTGAGGGATTAAGAACATGGGCCTTGGATCGGAACAACCTGGGTTCTCACTAAAGCTCTTTGATCTTGGGCAGCTCACTTTATCTCTCTAATGCTTAATTTTCATATTTATCCAATGTGATATCACAGACTTAAAAAAAAACAACAATGAAATAAAACAATCTCTTTTAATAAGCTTGGCACAGCCTCTAACCCATCACACGCAGTGCCCAGACCACCCAGCCCTCCCTAGACGGGATCTGCTCATCTGTGGGGCAGAGCAGGTCCATGGACCTTTTGCTACTCACCAAGGGGGAGCCCCTAGGCTCCTACTGGCTATTTTTAGGCCTGTGTGGGCAACCACAGAACCACATGTGGGGTTTACCAGGGCCTGGCCAAGCCCGGAAGAACGAGAAAATATTTCCAATGGCAGAGGATGGACACCCGAGTTCAAGATGGGCCTCGGTTCTTCCCAGCATCTCCATGTGGACTTGAGACAAAGTCGAAAAGCCTCTCCAGGTCTGTTTCCTCATCTTTAGAATGGGGATAATCGTAAGAAAAATACCCTACATTTTGGGGCTGCTTATCATATGCTAGGTGCAAATGGAACATCTGGTGTGAACGCACGTGATCTCATATGACACTCACTGTGACGGAGGCTGAGGGGGCAGAAGATGCTCATATAGAAGAGGAGACGGGAGTGGAACCCGGGCTGGTCCTTTACTCTACTTTGCTCTCAGCCTCTCCAAGCTGGCTGGAAGAAGTACACAAGGATTAGCTGAAATTATGGAGATCATGGATGTGGGTATGTTTTTTTAAACTATAAACTAGCATGCTAACTCAATAGGCTCAGGGACAACCTAGGCTCGGAGCTTAGAACTATGTGCCATGGAGACCTTTCCCCAGCTCCAGCCTTCAGCCACAGCATTTCTCTCTTACTCGTCTGCTTCCTATGGAAAGAAAACGTATGACATTTTATTTTGGCTCTGCTGCAAAAAAAGTAATAAGGCATTGAAAGCCACTGATGGATGGACTGCAGACTGGGGGTGACAGTGACATTCCTTAGGGCACGCAGTGGAGTATGAGGCCCCTGGTGCTCCAATCCCTCCACCAGCCTGGGCCACGGCCTCCATATAGTTCTCAGAGGAGCCAAAGCCTAGACCCACCCTCCTTGCTCACTCACCTGGGACCTCTATTGTTCTTACTTTTCAGGTCCAGGAAACCATGTTTCTGGAAGAGCTACTAGCCATGGTTAGAACTCAGAAGCTCTGTAATTCCCCAAGAGGAAAAGAAAGAAAAGGGCAAGAAGGGTATTTGTGTGTGCACATACCTGTGACCATAAGCATCATCCACACTACATTTATCACATACGGACACGTGCATATTTCAAATACAGAGTCACCTATACATACACATTTGTAGATCTCCACACATGTCTTCACACAGACACACACAAAACACTAATTTTCACAGGCACCCATATATACATCTCACGCCTATCCGTAGCCCTATATTAAGATGTACCTATGAAGCACACACACCTTACACCAGCATGTACAATATTCCATACATTCATATGGATTAACAAAAATGCATAACATGTATTTTTGCAAAAATACCTAATTGTATACACTTCTATGGATAAATAGGTACATATACTCAACATACTCGCATTGTGAAAGGCTATATACAATTGGATGTTCACACAAACACACACATCCATACAAACATGGATATGCATATATACTTCATTTATACGTTTTCATGCACAATAGCAATAAACACAGATAGATAAGCATCTGCATATTCATAACAAAGCCACACATCACAGCTGTCTACACATGCATGTGCAAACATATGTGCACACACCTGCGTGTTCACACACAAACACCCTTGCATGCACATGCCCACACCATGAGGACACACAGCCTTTTCTGGCTCCATTGTTGCTGAGCAATCCTGCAAAGGTGCAGAGACACAAACACATAGTTCCGCTTCACCTGAAAACCCTCAGCCCCTGGGTGTGTGGGAGGGCGAACCAGACGCCCTCCCTGCAGGGGGCACAGTGGAAAGTATGACCCAAGTTGACTTTTGCAATAAGAGCAAAGGTAAGGGTTTTTTTCCACCCTGTTACCTCACTGTGTCTGGGGTGACCAAAGCCGCCATTACTAACCCACCTCCTATTAGCCCTTCCAACCCTTTAGGACATTCTTGTCTAACACCAGTTTACTAAGCAATTACCTACTAACACCCGACCCCACTGTGTGCCAGGCGCTGGGTTTGGGGTCAGGGGCAGAGAGAGCGGCTGGACCCAGGTTCTGCCAGCAGAGCTTGCATTCAGTAAGAGGGATGAAGTCCCTAAAAATGTATTTATTTGATGGCCAATTTGCCAAGTGATCAATCATTCAAATGATTGATACGCTGAACACACCAAATTGATCAATTTACTGTTAATTTTTTCTTTCATTTCAAAAGTATATAGCAATTTTTTTGAATGGATTAGAATCGGTTCTCATTTTGTCTTCATAACAGCATTTTAAGGAAATGTTCAGATGGTCTAAAGCTAAAGGTTGGGTGGTTTAGTTTAACAAAGGCATTTAAAATTTGTAACTGGAGAAGGACTTTCTGGGGATATCCACTAGGAGCAGGGCATTCTGGGAACCCTGCAACATGAAAGGTTTTCAGGAATACTACTGACCTCCAGGTGCATGTGACCAGTACCTGAGGTTCTCCTCTGTAATCTTAACCATGTCTCTTCTCTCTGGACCTCAGACAGCTCACACACAAATAGTTTATTTTTAGGGCTTTGCTGACCCTAAATGAGATCCTTTGAAGCTTCCTCTGACCTCAATCTTCCAGTGTGGCCAGGGTCTGGGTCACGGGCACCAGAGATGGTGCTGACTCTGTTGGGGGCGGTGGTGGTGGTGGGGACAGCCCTGCTCAGAAGTCAAAGTTGTAACAGTCAACACTCACCTATTTTGTGCTGGTGCCTCTGTCTGAACCGTGACATTTCTGGGTCCTGCTGCCAGCCCCAGGCAGAGGGGCCTAGCATGTTCTGAGGGGGGAGCACGGGGCTACAGAGGGTGGGGCCCAGCTAACTTTCCTTTCCTGGTAACACGCTCGCTAACCTCATTTCCTTTTTCTGAAGGGAAATGCCATTGACATCACACAACTGGATTTTCAGAGAGGCCAGACGAGAACTTGTGACCTCCTTGCTGAAGGATGCGTGTATGGGCTGAGTGCAAATCTGTCCAGCGGTGGATTTGGGGAAATTTTGATCTAAAGCTCCTATTCCTTGCTTCAGAAAGGGAACACATAGGCCAGAAATGGGCAAAGACATGTCCTGGGGTCCATAGCCAGACAGCAGAATGAGGGTCAGATCCCAGGCCACTGCCCCAAGCCAAGGCTCTAGATGAAAGGGCCTAATCTGCTCCCCAGACATAACTTAATAATGGCACCAACATCCTCCAAGGTGTCCAGGTCAGAAACTGGCCTCGAGGTGCACTCCTTCCCCACCAGCACCTCCTCTCTGCAGCTACTCATCTCCTCCAGTCTATCCCCACACACCCCAGCTTGGGCCTCTCTAGGACCCTTGCCCAGCTTCTGGTCAGGTCTCCCACACCTATCCAGGTCTCTGTCTCCTATCTGTCCAGCTGTCTGAGTGACAATGCTAAAACACAGAGCTCACAATGTCACTCCTCAGTTTAAACTCTTTGTGGGGTTCCTAACTGGGCATTTGGAGGCTTCCAAGATACTCCCCATCTTCTTCTGATTTGCCCCTTCCCTCCCTCAATGAAGAGATTGCTTGCCATTCCCAGATATGGAACCTTCTTGCACTTGCCCTTCCCTGTCCTGGGAACTCCTCCCTTTACATGCACGTTCTTGCCTAAATTCACTCCCAAGGAAGGCATGGTGCTCTGGTTCTGCCCCACCACTGCCTTGGAAGAAAGTAATCTCTTTGGTTGATATGTCTAAGTCCTACTCCCCACCTCTTTGACAGCAACAAAGACATTCTAGTGCTGAAAATTTCAAGCATACTCAAAAACAAGGTAGTAAAAAGAACCCAGCATACTCCTCACCCAGCTTCAACCCTCAGCAACTTAAGGCCGCTCTTGTTTCATGCTCTCCTAGAACAACTCGAAAAACATCAAATCATTTTACTCATAAATACTGTAATATTTATTTCTAAAAGATAAAGGCATGACTGGAATACAATGATCATATGTATATTTTAATAATATTTTTTATTATCATCAATTGTTCGGTAGTGTCGAAATTCCCCAAATTGTCTCCTAGATGGCCTTTTAAAGTTGGTTTGTTCAAAATCAGGATCCAGACAAGGGTTATATACATTTTATTTGGTTATTGAGTCTCTTATGTCTCTTTCAACCTCCAGGTTTCTCCTCCTTCTCTTCATTTTTCTCCCATGTCTTTGTTGAATAAACCAGGTTATTTGTACTCTGCAGGGCTCCACACTCTGGGCTTCTCCTACTGCATCTCCCATGGTGTTGTTTAAAATAGTCTTCAGTTCCCAGTCTTTTCTAGAAATCGACAGTTAGATCTAGAGACTTGATTAAATTCAGATTCAAAGTTTTGGCAAGAATAGTTTGTAGGAGGTATGTGTAATTTCCTCAAAGGCACATGATTTTGAGTTGTCTGGTTTTTGCTCTTTTAGAAGCCTTTGAAGATCATTGCCTATAGCCACTATTTTGTTGGAGGTTTGCAAAACAATAATATGTTAATTTTATCATTCCTTCTTCATTTATTAGCTGAAAGACCTTAATAGAGAGAAACTTTGCTCATCAACTCTGGTTTCTCTAGGTACAATCTATTTAGGAAAGGCAGGATAAATGCTTGGTGCTGATTCCAGTTCTGGGCAGAAAATGTACAAAATAAACCTAGACATCTTCTCACACCAGAAAGCCAAGAAATTTAAACACTGCTCAGGTCAGGTCAAAGGAATCGGGAGCCAATGAAAGAGATCTCTTTTGGCCACAGACAGGACATTAGTGACAGCAAATGATAACTGTGATGGTTTGAAACATATCAAATGCATTAAAAACTATGAGATAACGATGATCCAAAAAATCAAAACCAACCACCACCAACAAAAAACCTTGTTGGTAACTTTTGGAGAATGTTAGGGAATCAGTACAATTTCTTTGCAGTTGTTGTTTTTTTTTTTTTTTTTTGTCTGTAGAATATACGTGCTACTAGTGATGTGCAGTCAAGTCAACAGGTTTCTAAATCGCTTGAAATCATTCAGTTCTGCATGGTGCAATCATTAACTCAACACACAGATTCATTTATTTCATTTTGCTTTTGATTTTTTGGGATTGCTTCTGACTTTTATTTTGATTTAAATTTGTTTTATTTTTATGTACCTTTGTTCTGTTTTTATTTAAAGTATTTACCTGGTTCTAAAGTTAATCTACAAGATGAGATATATTCAGAGAAGTCTAGCTTTTACCCCCATTCCTTTCATCCTACTTCCTCCCTCCAACAGATAACAATTTAAACCTTCTATTTTATACTTTAATGGATTTTTTTAAATGAAAGGAAATACGCGTTCTCTTCCCTTTCTTTAATAAATGATAGTGCACTATATATATTCTATTTCACTTTCCCTTTTCACTTAACATTGTACCCTGGAGATGATGTCATCACATCATCTAAACATTCTCCTCCTTCCCTTTTTAATTGCAAAGTCATCCTTGTGCGATCAGCTAATCCCTGTTTATGGACATTTGAGTGGTTTCTAGTTTTTTTTACTATTACGAATGGTGCTTCTATGCATAGCTTTGTGCTTACATCTTGTCTCATTTTTGCTAGTATATCTTTGGGATAAACTCCTAGAAGTGGGATTGCTGGGTCAAAGGGTAAATACATATGTAATTTTGCTAAGAATTGCCAAATTCCTCTCCATATAGGGCTTACACCATTTTGTATTCCCACCAGACCAGATACAAGAAAGCCTGTTTTCTCAGTCTTGCCAACAGAATATGTTGTCAAATTTTAGGGTTTCTGCCAATCTGATAAATGAGATATAGTATTGTGGCTTAGTTTTAATTGGTTTTCCTCTGGTTATGAACATCTTTTCATTTGTTTAGATTCTGATTCACTTTTGGTTCCATAGTCCCCAGCTGGCACCGATGAGGTCCTTAGAGAGATTTCCAGAATGAAAGAAGGAGCAAATGAACAAAGAAATGAGGAAATCGAGTCTGGAAGAGGGTGACTGCCTTACCCAAGATCATGTGTCCAGTTATCACCAGAGCTGGAACTAGAATTGTCTCCTTTGTTCCCCCCTTGCCTGATGAATGTTTTCGAACTGTAAAATGAACAAGTTTATAGGAGACTTTTTCTGACTATAGAATAAATAGAAGTTTGTAGTCGAAAGAGTGGAAAGCACAGGAAAGTATAAACCTAGAAAAAATTTTAAACCTTCTATCCCAAGTCAACCACTTTTAGCATTTCCTCCCAGTCTCTGTGTACTTTTTCAGTTATGATCACACTACACATGTGGTTTTGCTTTCTGGTTTTTTTCACTCCATTCTTTTCCATGGTAATGACAACTCTTTACAAACATGATTTTAATGGCTACACGATATTTCACTCTCTGAATACACGTTAATGTATTTAAACCTTTCTGTTACTGCTGGATTTTTAGATTGTTTCCAGATTTTTGCTATTATAAATAAATTCTGCTGGGTTCATCTTTGTTCACATTCTGGATTTTTCCCATTTAGGACCGATTCCTGGAAGTGGAGCTCCTAGAATCCCAGCACTGAATTCCAATTTTAGGGCTTTTCTTGGCCGCTCTCAGAGACTTGTTAAGCTTTGCCCCTGTAACTTCCCAGAGCCCTTGGCCCGGTTCTCAGTGTCTGTGATCTTGAGTAGAGAGACACGTGCAGCCAAATCATACCAGCAGATGGGCTGAGCTGGGCAGACCGGAGCCCACTCAGGATGCAGAATCAGACTCTCCTGTCATTTGCCCCTGTGCTCCCTGCCTTCCCAGGGCACATAACCTGGAATCGACAAGAGGAAACTGCACACAAGCAAAGTCATATCTGGTAGAGGGTGCTGGCAGGAGGAGATGCTGAGTGGCCATTGTCTCTGCTTCGGAAGCCCTCCTAATCCAGTGGAGCAGACAGCTGGGCTCAGACTTTCTCATCCTGAGAAGGGCTCCATGATAGACTCAGACATAGCACCATTCACAGGAGGAGGGATCTGAGAAAGCTGCCTGGAAGAGGCATCAATTGAGCTTAGTAGTAAGGAATATAGGTCTTACTTGACAGATGAAATTGTGCAGTGGCCAGTGATGAGGATGCCTTGTAAGCCAGGTCATAGATTCTTGATCTTATCCTATAGAGGGTGAAGCTGGCAGATGACAGTCAGGTTGTGTGTGGGGTAGGATTGCAGATGAGAACTGGACAGACTGTTAGAATGAGAACAACACCCAGGCAAGAGAGACTATGAGGCCTAAATCAGAGCAGAGGCCATAGGGATGGAAAAGGAAGATTGAGACAAGAGACAGCAGGTATGCAGTCGATAAAGCAGAAAAAGTCATGTCAATTTATGACCTTCTTGTAGTGTATGGGATAGAGTCCTGGACTGGGAGTCAGGGCACCTGGGTTCCACCCCAGTTCCATGTCATCCAGAGCAAGTCTCTTGCCTATATCTGGCCCTCAGTTTCCACTTTTGTGTACTAAGGAGGTTGCACTAGGTCATCTCTGAGGGCCCTTATGTTCTGAAACTTGTGATCCTAAGGCTGAAAAGTGTCCAAGTCTCCCTGGGGAGAGAGGAGGGAAAAACAAGGCTGAGCAGAGAGAATATCTGGGGCTGTGGCCCCAGAGTCCAGGCTCTCTGTCTACCCTCCCCATCAATCTTGCAGCATTAATGTCAGTGGGGTGGCCTGGGCCCAGGCCAGGACCAGCGCTGTGAGGGAGGAATTGTCTGGCTCGAGAAACAGAGGAAAGAATGCAGAGCTTCCAAAAGCCGTGAACAAGTCGTCAGCTCTGGCCAGGTGCCCAGAGGTTTTGCAACTGTCCTCTGAGCTTGAATATCAAGAATAAGCCAACATGGGGAAGGCTCCTCGTTCCCCTTTGGTACGTCAAAAACTGCATGACGACAAGGGGCCCCGAAGATGTCTTTGGCTACAAGTAAGAGAAAACCCTGGCTCCAACATCTAAATAAAACAAAGAAGCGTATCATCTTGCACCATTGCAAGTCTGGGTGTGTGGCTCCGAAACCAGCAGCAGCTCCTGGGGTCGTCAGGAACACAGACTTTTCTATTTCTCTCTTGTCCTCAACTGGTTCCCATTGTGGCCCCATGACAGCTGCCACTCGCTCTCCTCAGGCTTGAAAAATGGCTGCCAGTGGCAATGGGCACTACAGGCTTCCACGCAAATGTCCAGCAGTAGAGTACAGGAGAGGACTTTTCTCCCACTCCTGGATTATAAACTGTTTTCTTTGGTTTGAACAGGATGACTTGAGTCATGTTTCTAACCAATAACAGTCTCTCAGGGGATGCCATAGGCTGATTGACTTAGATTATTGGGGATCTAGTGTTACACCTAGGGTGGGGAAAATGAGAGGACTTGGGGTCCTATGAGGAAGGAATTGGTGAGCAGATACTGGAAGGGTGACTAACATGTCCACAAGACCATGAGTCTCCTTCTCCTTTCAACTCGCTGGATCCCCACACGGTCTGGGGGCCAATAGACAAGTGTCATCTCTAGATCACCACTGATGTCACTAGAGTGGAATGGCTTGCTTGGATCGCAGAATGGGTAAGAGGCAGAGCCTAAAATGAGAAAAATAAATATACAGCAGACAAACTGAGCAGACCTCAAGCTGCCAGCCCTAGAGTCGAGCTCCTGAAGCCTCTCCCTCAGGCAGGGTGCCCGCTGCCTCTGCTGGGCGTCCCAGCGCCTGCTCAGCCAGCAGCCCTCTGTCTCTGAGTGACCTTGCAGTGGTGGATGGCCACCTCCCTCTCCAGCTAGAGCTCACTCACTCACTCATTGAATGAGGCTGTCCAAGAGCTTCAGGATCCAATGTCAGGGCTATGGGTTCGACTTTTGTCTTTGAACTTCTGTGTCCTCCTCTTAGATGGGACTATGATCCCCACCTTCACCTTTCGACATAATTGTTGGGGGTTTGGATGAAATGAAGAGATGGTGCTTTACTAATTATGAAGTGCTGTGGAACCATCAGATTTTCCATCTCCTGGTGGAAAAGGACCATCCCATGGGCCTCGTCTGCATTGGAAGATACCAGGAAACAGACAGCCAGAGGGATCTATGAGACAGCCAAATGTGGATTCATTCAACTGCAAATGTGTCGTTCGAATACATCAGTCAATAGGTGAGAAGATATGTCTAGAGAGGGTCAGTAACCTGTCCAAGGTCACACAAGACTGGAACCCAGCCCCCTGGCTTCCAGAATTGTCCTCTTTGAACCAGTCCACAGGGGTCAAGTGAGGTCTACTACCCTATCTAAGGGGTGTGCAGCTGCAACACAGTCTGTGCTCCCCTGCACGTCCCCAAGTTTCTCGGGGACCATTCTTCAGGGGTTCACTGAAGCGAGGCCACACTTCCCCTCGGGCAGCTTCCTGTTTTGGCCAAACAATGACTCTCACTGGGACCTGGTGCCAGCTGGCTACAGCTGTTGCCAAGGCCTTGACTTCTTGCATGCAGAGAAGGGAGATCCCAGCCACGGGGATCTGCTGCTGGCCTCCCCAGGCCGTGAACTCCACACTCAGATTTGGCCTTTGGGCCCCCCTGAATTCAGTGATCCCCTCCTGTCCCGGTCACACACACGTGAGCACCTTCTCTTCACCAAGTTCCATCTGGGCACCCAGAACATAGAGAGATACATAGGGGGAGAGTTGAGCCATTCTACAAACATTTATCCTCCACCCATGAGGAGGAGGAGATTGTTCTAGGGACCAATGATGCAGATATGAATAAAATGCACCCTATAAACTCACTGACTGATTCATCTGTTTGTTCTCCCAGTGCCTTGCAAGACCTCAGAGGTTGTTGTTAGTCACGTACGTGCTCATATGAATTAGTGCACCCAGCTCCTTCCTGAAAGAATGTCTTGGTCCATGGGAAAGGGGTCTTAAGGGATGTGGGTAAAAATAATAAAGATGAAAATGTTATGATTTTTAGTAGGTAAGAAAATCAAGATTCAGATACATAAAGGGACTTACCTAAGGTAGGGGATGGAGCCTACACCTTGATCTAAGTCTTCAGATCCCAAGCAGTGCACATCAAGATGCTGCAAAACACATCCATCTCAGTGTGAAGATTCACAGTACTGGCGAAGCTGTGGGCGTGCCCGTGTGTACATGGGGTGGTAGTGTCTGCTGATGAATAAAATATGTGGGGGCGACTAGACAACGAGAGGGAAACACTGAGTGCTCTCTATGTGCTAGATGTCTAGCCGTTGTTATTTCCATTCTACAGATGAGGGAAATGAAGAGGTGGAAAACCTCCTTGGTTATCTGGAAAGCAGTGTAGCTGGCACTTTCCCGCGGTTCCATACCATGCTGGCCAGTCCTCATCTACCCCAGATTCATCCTCTGTTCCTCTCTGCATCCTGGGAGGCTGACTTCTGTGGATATATCACCTTTCTGTTAGGTTCAGCCAACAGGAGGCTGTGGAGGAGACCAGCAAGAGAGGAGAGAAAGGTCGAAGCATTTGGTCCCTGCTGCTTGCTGCGTGGCCACAGTGCTGGCAGTGGCTACATTTTGAGGTTATGGCTCCAAGTATCAATCAGGCTCCAGAATGAACACACCATTACTGCTTCCTGACCCTGAAGGCCTAGGAAAGTAACCATGTCTTGCTATTGCTGGCCTGGGTGTGCCCAACCTTCTGTTGGTTCCCTTCATTCTGCCCATCTTTTCATTCATCGCTCGCCAGCCCCTCGCCTTGAGTGGTCCTGTTTCCTGCTGGAAACCTACCTGCTGGAATCCTAGCCAGGACTGAGCTGCACCCTTCTTCTACCTTGCTGCCTTGCTCCCCGTCTCCGCTAACATGCCCTACCAGCACCCCATCCACACCTGGCTGAGACAGGGTAGTGACTTGGCAAAGCCTGCTTCCTTCTGGGCCTCCTGAATTGTTTAGGGGCTGGTGCTGCTGTGAAATAAATGAGACAGAGGATTTCAAGGGCTGGAGCTGGGTCCCTCTATTTCTCCCATCTCCTGGGACAGACTGGATCTCCTGGGCTTAGGGTTAGAATAAGCAGTGTCCTCCTGAGGGGTCTTAAGGGAGTAGAGTTCTAGACCCAGGCTTGTCTGCCTCTTCCCCCAAACTGGGGATGGGGAAGGCACCGGAGACAGGGAGGAGAAGCAGCGAAGACTTTTTTTTTGTTGAGCTGCAGGACCCTTAGGAGTCTGCCAAGGTAAATCTCTTGGTTCAGCAGCAGGAACAGGCCCAGGAGTGAGGGACTTGACTGAAGTCACGAGGTAGATGCCTCCCAAGTCTGTTTCAAGCCCAGTCTCACTCTTAGGTACCATACACAGACTTCCACATGCTCTGGAGACCTTTGTAAACCATGAGAACCCACACTCAACATGTCCCCTTCCTCCCTACTCTTCTCCCTTCCATCAGGAAAAGGCACCAGAAGCCTGGAGTCTCTAATCTCTGACTTTATTCATGTTCTCACCAAGTCCAGCAGTCCATCTCTCTAAACTTCCCCGGACTCTGTCATCTCCTCTCCAGGCCATCACCACTTTTCTCATCAGCTACACTTGGTTATGCCAATAGCCTCCTCACTGGTCTCCCTGGCCCCCATCTTGCTCCCTACAATCTATCTTCCATTTGGCAGCCAAAGCAATCTTTCAGAAATACAGATCGAAGCATGTTTCTTCTGTGCTTAAATGGAGCCCAAACTCTCTAGCCTGAACTAGAGCCCAAACTTGCTAATCTCTGTGATATGCCAGGCCTCCCTCTCCAACTTCCTCTCTAAAGCAAAACCCTCCTCGACAGGCCATAAGCTATTAGCCTTTTCTGGCTTCTTCATGTGTGTCCACTCCCCTACCCCTAGAAAGGGTTCCTCCACATTCCCACCAGCTCCTGCGTTGCTCTCTTAGTTTAGGTTCTTCCAGAAGCAGAGCATGACACAAGGCTTTTGTGCAAGTAGTTTATTGGAGAGGTGATCCCCGAGATGGGGAGTAAGGGTGTGGGGAGAAAGAGTCGGGGAAGGAAGAAAGCCCATGCCAGGGTGTGTTATATTTGTCTCCACAGTGGGCAACAGGGCTACATACCACCAGGACCCTATGAGGCCAACAAAACACCTCCTAGAATCATCCACCCTGTAGTCTGGGAGGCAGGAGTTCCATCTGCTGACTCCCACCCCATTGGGTGAAGGCCTTTAGACTTGGCCGTGTTGCCTGTCCAAGCTCCTGTGGTGCTGAAGAGGCTACAGCCCACACAGAAACTCATGGCTCAAACTTGGGATAAGACACTGACCATGGGAATGAGCTTCACCGGAAATCAGGAGTGAACGAAAGTGATGTGACAATGGATTCTGAGGTGGCTGTGCAGCATTATTCCTTAATCAGTCAGCATGTGTGGCTTGTTGGAGGTCAACTGCACATGAGGTGCCCTGAGGTGATGGAGAGGAGGCTGTGGTCAGAGTGCACCTGAGAAGTTCTGGAAGGAGCATGGGCTTTGTTATCAGACTTCCTGTGTTCACGCCCTGCTTCAGCTGGGAGACCGCAAGCAGGACACATTAACCTTGAGCCACTATGTCTTCAGCAGTAAAACAGGGACAATAATTTCTACTCTACAAGATGTTTCTGAGAATCAAATGTGCCCTCAGAAATAAATGCATATGGCAGTCCAATGCCGAATGCAACATTATGTCTGCTTCTTTTTCCCCTCGTGAAGCGGCTGCCTCGAACTCTTCCTCGCTCTGTTCCCTCAGTCAGGAGTATCCCATCTCCTCCATGCTGTGGTTTTAGCCTGCGTTACCCAGAAACACTGGCCTCCTCTGAGCAGCACTGGTTTGGTCCTGTCCTGGCTTCGGGCCAGCACATCTGCAGTCCCCTCCCCCACTCTATTGTACTGAGCGGAAGTTGATTTTGAGGAAATGCAGAAAAGTTGCGGACCACACAGAGAAAATCCCATGATTTTAAAAATATCTTTCCCCCAAATCCTTATTTTGACCCACATGCCTTTCTCAAATGGACAAATTTATCTTGAGCCAGCATCTCCAATTCTAGTCCTCCATGTTCATCCCGGCCTTTTGAGTTCTGGCTTCTACTTACCTGTTATCAGTTGAATTTTGTCCCCTGTCCCACCCCCCCGCCCCCACCCACAAAAAAATTTTATATATTGAAGCCTTAACCCCTAATACCTCAAAATATGACTTTATTTGGAAATAAGATCATTGCAGATATTAATTAATTAAATTGAGATCATATTGAAATAGAGTAGGCCCCTGATCCAATATGACTGGTGTCTCAATAAAAATGGGAAGTTGGGGCGCAGAGACACATACACAGGGACAACTCCACGTGGAGATTGGAACTGTGTTGCACAAGCCAGGGAACCATCGGAAGCTAGGAGAGAGGCCTGGAGCAAATCGGTCCCTAGCACCTTCAGAGGGAGTACAGCCCTACCGACACCTTGATCTTGGACTTCCAGCCTCCAGAACTGATACAATATATTTCTGTGATTTTAAGGCTCCCACTCTTCCCAGTATGTGGTATTTTGTTCTGGCAGCCCTACCAAATTAGTACACCACCTACATGAGCAACTTTTTTTCTGCTACAAATATGATTTTTCTATCCTTTTGTTCTAATCCAGACTTTGTGTCTCTGTTTCTGTGTTTATATTTCTTCACTCCCTGGTGGACTTTGAACCCCTTGGAGGCAAGGCCTGTTGTCTCTTCAGGGTCCAGCAAGGAACCTGGGCCACAGGAACCATTCGGCAGAGGTTTTTTGAAGACTTCTTGAAAGAGGTAACTTTGATGCTTGCTCTTGAAGGGTGGTCCCGATTTAGATAGGCTTGCTATCAGGGAAAGGCATTCCAGGGAGGAGAGTGGCATGAGCAAAGGCACAGAGGCAGGAAAGGGCAGTGTGGGGGCAAGTGGGCACCCACAGTTGGCTGGGGCAGTGGCAGAGTGAGACCAGAGGGTGGGGAGAGGTGGAGGTGTCAGACTGTCAGGGAATGCATTTAATTGGGTGGGAGATGGGGTAGTGGGGGGGGGGGCATGGAAACGACAGCAGTGTTCTGGGAAGATTATTCAGCCACAGAACAGGTGGAAGGCTGGGAGACTAGTAGGTCAGTGGCTGGAGCCACAATCTGGGTGAGAGATGCTGAAGACCTGAACCTTCCGGAGCATGAAGGAAGAGAGAAGATAAAGATGTTTAGGAGGAAGAAATGCCAGCCTGGTGACTGATTTGGAGGTATTTTCCCCTTTGAGGTGCCTGCCTCCAAGCTCCTCCTCCTTTTGAAGATGACACACTGAGAATTTCCATGATGTCTGCAGTGACATATAAATCACCCGCCCCCATCCCCTCTGCGATAGCTGTCAGTCTTGGTGAGGGAGCAAAAAAACGAGCCGCCTCTACCCCAGGCAGCTGAGGCTTCTGATTCACGGTTTAAAATATCAATTCATGGAAATAGGTGATTTTTCGCCTTTTAAAATAACATTTTTTCTTTCACTCATAAGTAATATAAGTTAACTGTATAAAATCTCTGAAAATACAGTGGCAGTGGATCTTATGGGTAGAAGATGATAATTGCATTCAATAAAAATGACCCTAGATAATCTCTTCAGTGGAAAGACCTGGGATATTAGAAATTCAAAAGATGAAGATTACATTGTGTGATTTTCTTTACCTCTTGACTGTGTGTGACCTCCTTTTCCCTGGGGCATCAAAGGCCACGGTCCAGTTTGAAGTGGGTGAGAAGGCAGCGTTTGGACGTGGTAGATGGCTGGATTAAACCTTGCTGAGTATGAGTCCACTATATGGATAAGTCAAAGAAAGTAAAAATCACCTGAAATCTTCTTCCCACTCAGTTTTTAGGTGAATATCCTCCTTCTAGTGTTTCTTTTTCTTTTTCTTTCTTTCTTTCTTTTTTTTTTCTTTCCCCTTAATACATATTAAAAGCTATGCTCGGTGGAGTATGAAGTGCCTCCTGATGTGGTGGCCTGAGAAAGACACATCACTTCTGTGGCATTTCTGCCAAAAAGGCAGAACCTGGTAGACAAAACATCAGACAAACCCAAATTGAAAACCAGTCTATAAAACTGGCTTAGACTCATCAAAAAAGTCAATGTCATAAAAGATCATGAAAGGCTGAGGAACTCTTCCCGACTAAAAGAGGCAAAGGAGACACAGCGAGAAAATAGAATGCATGATCCCGGACTGGATCCTGAATCAGAAGGGGAATTGCTATAAAGGACATTATTGGAGCAGTTCATGAAATTTGGATCTGGCCTGGGGATTAGGTAATAATAATGTTAAATTTCTTGAACCGATAACTGTAATGTGGTTGTGTAAGATAATGTCTTTTTTTCCTTAGGAAATACACTCTCGAGTGGTTTGGGGAAAACGTGTATATAGAGGTATAGAAAGTGACAAAGCAAAATGTTAACGATTGCTAACAGTAGGTGAATATGGGTGAAATATATTTGAGAATTCTATGTACTATTCTTGCAATTCTTCTGCAAGTTTGAAATTGTTTCAAAACCAAAAGTTAAAAAAGATTCCAATTTAATTCAAATAAAACTTCAGTCTCTAGGAGAAAATATTTGGAAAAGACACATCTGACAAAGAACTCCTCTAAAGAAAGAGCCTACTTAAAAAAAAAAAAAAAACTTTTGTCTTCTACTAGATATCTATGAAATTAATTAAAAACAACAACAATAATAAGTATTGGTGAGGATGAAGAGCAACTGGAACTCATACTTTGCCGATGGGAATTAAAAATGGAACCATCATTTTGAAAACGTTTGTCAGTGTCTTTGAAAGTTAAACATACATGTCCCATAGGATCCGACACTCCCACTCGCAGGCATTTACCCAAGAGAAATAAAAACATAAGTTCACACCAAAACCTATATGCGAATGTTTTCACAGTATTAGTTATAATTCCAGCCAAAAACAGGAAATAACTCAAATGTTCTTCAATAGGTGAATGTTTGACAAACTGTGGTTCATCCGCTCAGTGAAATAAATACTCAGTAATAAGAAATATTGTCGACTACATGGATCAACATAAAGTGCGTTGTGCTAAGTAAAAGAGCCCAGACTCAAAAGGCTACATACTGTATGATTTCATTTATATGGCATTCTGGAAAAGGCAAAACTATGGCAGAAAACAGATCAGTGATTGCCAGGGGCTGGGAATAGAGGAAGGAGTTGACTACAGAGGAACAGAAGAGAACTTTTCAGGGGATGGAAATGTTTTACATCTTGACTGTGGTGGTGGGTACACGACTGTGTGTGTCTGTCAAAACTCACAGAACTACACATTCAAAGTAAATTTTACCATACCCAGATTAGGCCTCAATTACACAAACAAACAAATCGAGTTTCTCAAAGTGTTCCTCCTCCCCTATAGCTCTCAGCCAGGCACAGCTCAGAAACCTGTGGTGGGGAAAGGAAGAATTGTTCATCTCCCTTTCTGTTCTGCATCTTTGAATCTGGCTCAGAATGGAGTAGGGGACCAGGAAAGGTAAAGGGAAGTGCCAGGTCTGCTTGGAACAAAGAGATTGTAAATTGCGTTAGACTCCTCTGTGTGGTAGATGCCAAAACTCTGGCCCTTGCTCTCATGAGGCAAATATTTTCTAGGTTGTGCAGAAACTTCTTTGTGGTCTCCTTCCGCTGGTCCCTGGGCTTAGGGGACATATCCCTGGCTAACCTCCTCTAAACCAGCTGAGGGGTAATTCTACAAGCATGAGGCAGGGTTCTCAGGCAGAGATGTTTCGGGATGGTTCATGCCCAGCTATCTCGCACTGTGTCCAGTCGGTCCTCTTTTGGAAACATTCCTCCCTCTTGTTGCCAAACTCTAGAAGCACAGGCCCCTCCCACGGCAGCCCTTGCTCCCACCTGGGGCTACTACCAGGGCAGCTCCCACCATCCTCTCATCTTTAGACTTTTCCATGGAAGAGAGAGACTCGGGCTCTGTGTTCTCTAAGCTCCAGGTAAGCCCTGGTCACTGGGCTTGAGCTGTGTAAGGAAGCTCACAGCTTTTGGACATCTCTCCTTCATAGAAAGCCTCAGCACCCATCTTCCTCCCCCTGGTCAGCTCCTGCAGTGTGGCTGGAGGTGGGTTATGGGATGAGAATGTTATAATCGCTGCCCGAGACCTGCTGGGTTATGTCTGGTGCTGCTTTTGAAGTTCTGAGGGAGAGCAGCAATTCTGAAACAGGGAAAGTCCCATTTAACATTCTATTACATACAACTAATATGCTATTTTAGCAAAACTGGGATCTTGCACATATTTTATAATCTGCCTTTTCACTTCATATTGTTTTGAACATCTTTCCATGTGAATAAATATACTTCTACATTTGTTTCATTTTAAATGATCATATTGCCTTGTATAGATACACTATAATTTACTGTATTAAACCCTGATTTTTGGCTGTTTTAAGTTGTTTCTTATTTTAGATTATTATGAATAATGTTATAATTGGAATAATTTATGAAAACCAATAAAGCTTGAGCTACGGAGTCCCTCATTTCCAAATTCCTAGAATGAGCCTAGCAATTTTATATTTACGATTTTGTCTTCTTTTTGTCAAAGGGGCCCTCTAAATTGTACAAACCTCAGGGTCCACAAAAACTGGATCTGCCCTTGGCTGTGATAAATATCCTCACACTCAATTTTCCTTTGGCTACATCTTTATTTCCTTAGGATAAACTCCTAGAAACAGAATTTCTGGGTTAAAGCAGATGCACATTTTTAAGATTCTTGGAACATGTGGCCAAAGTGGCCTCCAGAAAAAATGATCTAATTTACACCTCAACCCTGCCCTGAATGAGAACACCCAAGACTGGGGCGGTTTCTTTGGGATTGTGTTTCTCTGTTACTGTGGCTCAGTTGTAGCTGCCATTAGATCTTCTCCCAAAAGCAGAGGTTTGGACCTGAAATCCACGGGACCCACGTGTAGAATTCTTGGGGGTCTGTGGACTTGGATGAGAAAAAAAAAAAGTCACGTCTTTATTTTCATCATTAGCCTCCAATTGAAATGCAGCAGCCCTTTCCGTCATGAACGTAGGCTGCAAATCCCTGCGGTGTTACCAGTCCCAGTGACGTTGGCAGTCCCGTCATCAACAGAAATCACAGATGTTTTCATGCCTCATTACCTCTGTTGCAGATCGCCCAAAATATTGTTCATGCTCATCAGTGCTTCAAAATTACAGTAGCTGTTAGACCTGCCACTAGATCTCATTATTTAATGTGTTAACAAAAACATGTGTTACTAAATCACAATTATTTTTTAACATTTTGATGACTCCAATCAATATAATTGATTCCTTTTGTAATCATGTGTATCATTTGTTTTATGAACCTGAAAATATTATTCTGAGAAAAGGTTCATTGGCTTCATCAGGCTGCCAGGGGATCCATGGTATGATAAAGGTCAGGACCTTTAATATATGGGACTTTTAACTCACATGTCCTTGAAACTTGTGCATGATACAGAAGGAAAGAAATTAAATTTTCATGACCTCTGTATGAAGCCAGGCTCTGTGACAGGTACTGGGGTACAGAAGGACAGAATGGCCCCTGCCCTTTAGGAGCTCACAGCCTAGGTGAGAGATGTAATTTCATAGCTTCAGCCACTCATGTCCTTTGGGCTGGGCATCCAGGTTCTTAGATTTTCCAGGATTTTAAGAAAAATCAGAAATTCAGATTTTTGTATGTTCTCATATAAAACAACTCTTCCAATTTTTAAATGTTGGCAACTAATCCAGATTTACACAAACCACTGTGTGGGCCAAGAAAAGCATGCCTGAAGGCTAAATCTGGCCCACAGGCAGCTAGTTTTCAACCTTTGCTCTAGGAGGAGAACAGAATTCCATTTAGGGTGGAGCAAATTCATTCTGTGAAACAAAACAATGGAGATTCTGAGCCCCCAATCCACACCCCACTCTACTCCTGCAAACCATGGAGACAGGGATGGGAGCCCTGGTTTTGGGATGGGATATATGGGAGAAGGAATTCTGTGGTGGGCAGCAGAGGTCCCTGCAACCTGGCTGCAGGCTGGGCAAAGAGAAACCTGGCTGGAGGCAGAGGCTCCTGGTGAGCGCATCAAAGGAGCTCTAGGTATACAATCTCTTAACTGGAAACCCAAGAGCCTCTAGCAGAGAAACAAAAACCAAAAATAAATGCAAAAACAAAAGAAACTAATAAAAAACCTATTTGAATTAAGAAAAATTGATAAGGTTATTGGATATAATATAAATACACAAAAATCAATCACTTTTCTATATTTTGATAATAAACCCATAGAAATGGAAAAGATACTCTCATACGCTACTTACAGAAATGTGAAACATTACTGTCTTTTTGAAAAGTAAGCTTTATTAAAATGACACATGATTTTATATATATATATATATAATATCTATCCATTGATCTAGAATCCCACTTATAAGTACTTATCTGATAGAAATACAAGCCCCAGAAACTATGGGTTATGAATGAGGATGTTTTTGCAGTATGTTTATAGTTGCAGGAAAAGATAACAAAGTTAATGTCCCATCAGTCGGTAAATGGCTAAATAAACTATGGTATATTCTCAGTATGGAATATTATACACTGTCAAAAATAAATCAGAGATATATCAGTTTGTTTGAGGGGACTTCCTTGAAATGCCATTGAATAAAAAAAGCAAGATACAAGAAAATAGATATAATATAATCCCATTCTTAAAGCAAGATACAGGAAAATGGGTATGATAGAATCCCATTCTTATAAAACAATGATAAATGCGTATGTGTATGTGCATGTAATTTAAATGTCTGTCAATGATTACTTGATTATGAAAAAAAACCGTATGGAAGGTTAGATATGAGAATGTTAATAAATTACCTGGAGTGAAAGAGGTGGGTTGGTGCAAACTGACATGGGCGGTACAGGAATGGAGGAGAGAGCCACGCCCGTTCTACCTCCTCCTCCAAAAATTTTAAAGTAGGGGCCATTTGAACTGGACTCTCTTTCTGTGCAGCCTATCTAGCCCCCTACCCATACAATGCTTGACTTCTGAGATCCCTTCTTTGGCTACCCCTGTTACCACCATGTGGCCTTCCACATTTTTCTCCATAATGCTAGAATGGACAGCCAAGGCAGTGAGGGTGGGGGAGGATGGGAGGCTTTCAGTGTAGGGGGCTGCTTTCAGTGCCTAAAAATGGACCTCAGGGTCTAGAGTGCAGCTCTCGCTCTTCCCAAACATTTTGGGAAATTCATGGACTTCTCCGAGTCCATCCCAGTTACATCTCCCTATTAGTTCCCCTCATGGTTCTCATCACAATTTGCCACCTTGTCTTTATTCAAGTTTAAGTATGTATGTGTGTGTGTTTAATTTCTATTTCCTCCAATAAATAGCACCACGAGGAGAGGAATCCTGTGTGTACAGCTCCTAACATGGTTTGTAGCAGGAGCTCAAGAAATTTCAGTTGAATTCAGTAATTCACATATGCTCTTCTTCATTGACTTACTCTTTTATTTATTCCTTTATTCATTTATTTCCCTAATCATTCCAGAAACATGTGCTATTGGCGAATGACATTTCCCCCGATGTGAATCTTTTACTTTCTAGTGTGGCTTTTGGCGGGGGGACATGACTGAAGAATTCCGGGAATGCATCCATAACTTGGGAGAGCTGGATGAATTGGACATTCTCTAGGGGAGGAAAGATTCCAGAAGGCTGGAAGGTCAAAGCAGAAGCTGCTGGAGGACCAGAGAGGACAAAGTTGGGAGTGATAGGATGGAGGCCGGACGTAAGCAGACTCCTCTCTGCCTGACCCGGGGCCCCATTTTCCCACTGCCCAACTGGCTCACACATTCACTCTGCCTGAAAAAGCCTTTCTCCATCTCCACATGCTAAAATCCCATCCTTCCTTCCAGGGCCAGCCCAGATGTCCTCAAAGTCCACCTCACTCCTCCAGCTGGAAGGGCCACTCCCTGCCGCAATCAACTCCCCCAACACAAAATCTGGACCTCCCTCGTGGTGCTGACCACTTCCTGCTTGTGCTGTGGTGCGGCCCCTCCCTCCACCAGAGAAGCAGAGCCTCTGTCTGACTGTCCTGGGATCCCACCAAGACTCAGCTCAAGGCATTCTGGCCTAACATAAGACCAGTGCTGCATGTATGGAGGACAGTGATTATGACTCCATTCTACAGATGGGGAGATGGAGGCAAGGATAAATTGCTTGACTTGCTTTTATGCCCAAAGCAAAGTGGTGGCAGAGCCTAGACTCAGGCCTGTTTTTCTGGTCCCAGAGGCAAGGCTCTTTCCAGGGCAGCTTGGTGGGAGGTGGGAGCAGGGTGTGGTGGGGTAGGATCTGGGTCCTGAGAACCAGCAGGCCAGAGATCTTTGGAGTTCGAATGGCCAAGTTCAGGGAAAGCACAGCTGGGGAGGAGCCAAGGTATTTATTATGCTTGGTCTCCAGCTCCAAACAGCTGATGGATGGAGCTGCTCCAGTTCCTATAAACAGCTCGGGCCTCCCTCCCTTTCACCCATCCGTGTTCTCAGCCACCACAGCCCCAACTGCTTCCAGTGAGATGGGGGTAGGTGAATAGATGACCAAGAAAGGGAAAGAAGAGAAGAGTGGGGGGAGGGGGAAGGAGAAGATAACATAGGGTCTTAGAGGCAAGAAGAAACTGGAGGGAAATGGAGGGCGGGGAGACAAGATTGTTTCTTTGCCCCACCACTGACCGCTGCCGCTTTTGGGCAGCCCACATCCTGCATTCCCCTCTGTCTTCTGTTTCCCCTGGGTCTGTCTGAGAAGCCTGTCACCCCATTCTCTTCTTGAGGGCTGGTCTTAACCCTCACAAGTTTTTAAGTCTTGGAGAGCAGGGGTCATCCATTCGAGAAAACTTTTTTGAATTCACCTTCTGCATTGGCTCATGGGTCGTGAGGATACAGAAAGGACTCTGGGTAAGCCTCCCTCCAGGGGCTCCCGGCCTGGTGGCAGATCAGGCAGACATTCCAATGCTGTGGCCGAGGGCAGCCAGGGGCTGTGAGCTGCTGGAAGAGGGAAATCCAGGCAATCTCCCCAGAGGAGGCGAAGTGAGGGGCTGAAAAAGGGGGAGTTTGGCAGCTGGGTCAGAGTGGGTGTGACATTTCACATGGAGGAAGAGAGAGTCCAATGCCAATTGGGGAGGGTCAAGAGGCAGTGGTACCAGTGATTGAGATCACTGGCTCTGAAAGGGACCAACCTGAGTTTAAGCCTCAGCTCTGGCACTTTCCAGTGGGAATTTGAGTCTCAGTTTCTCTAAAATGAGGATGATAGCAATAGAAATCTCTTTAAAAATATTAGAATTACATATACCAATGTATATCCAATGCTCAGCCCAGGCCTTCCCTGGAATTGCTCAATAATTATCTTCTCTGAACACCAGGTGGGAGCAGCCAGAGAGAGATGAGGCTGGAGGACCCAGGACTTTGTCTTGTAGGGCCTTGAGAGCAGTTTAAAGGACAGGGGCACAGAAAGCAGAGAGCAGATCCCAGGTCCATAGGGAGATACGCCGGCACGGAGGACTGAGAAGGGGAGGCGGTCCTGGCCCATGGTGCTGCTTTCCTGCCATCCTGCCTGGCCTGCAAACCTGGCTCCTGCCTCCTGGAGTTTCATAATGGCTCACCGAATTGAATGAGCCCGGTGACCTGGCACTGCGGGTTGTCTGTGGCTGGGCAGGCGAAGGCTTCCCTTCTCCCTGGAACTTGCTGGATGCTCTAATGACCTAGTTGGCAGCTGTGTCCATGTTTGGCTGAAAATAGAAATTTCTGCCTTACTGGGTGGGGGTGGGAGGGGTCTTGACCAGGTGAGAAAATACCCCTGTTTGTTGGGAAAAGGAGTCAGGGCCCTGGTGGGCTCCCAGCTGGATGGAGGACCACATGGCCCTGGGCCGAGCTCAGGCCCTACTGCTGTCTTTCCCTTAGGCCTTCACTGAGCACCTACTTACTGTGTGACAGGGCATTGAGTCACATGCTCTTGCACTGTTCAGCCCCATCTATGAAACAGGCATTCAAAATTTTCCTTTGGAGAGCAGAGGGTGGGAGTAGGAGCTGGGAGGTGAGAGGTCACAGCCAAAAAAGAAGCTGGGTTGGAGAGATCTCCAGGATGCATGGGGGTGGGAGGAGTGGAGTATCACTGAGCTAGGACTTGGGGGAGAAGAGGCTGTCATCACCTGAGGGGTCAGTGTCTGGATGTGGAGTAGCTGAGGAGAGGAGGTAAGGCCACATGAGGACAAAGTAGGAGGTGGAGGAGCCTCTCCCTGCCCTCTCGACTCTGCCTCAGAGCCCCTCGCCTGCCCCCCACTCCACATGAGGTGGCTCTTGTACCCTCCTACCAGACCCCAGAGCCCACACCCTCACCTTCCGACTCCCTTCAAGGAACCAAAAGTGCCCTTCTGGACCCTGCTGGTTTTCTTCCACGTTCAACCTTGAGCTGAAGCCTGGCCGCTCACTCTTAATTCTCCAGCCCCTGGGAGACCTTTAGCTCTCTAGCTGGGGAGGCCTCTGGGTATCGGTATCAGGGCTGGATGCTCAGGAGGGGCTAGGGCTGGAATCAGGGACGTGGGCATCATCAGAGCAATGTGGTGGCTGTGCTAACGAGGGTGATGTTATTCCCCAGAGAAGAGGGCCTTGGATGCGAGTCCTGGTGGTCACCATTCAGATGACACCAGACAGACAGGCCATTGAGCACTTAGCAGACCCTGAAAAGGCCTGAGAGGAAGGTGAAAAACATGTGTGGGGGTCCTAAATGCTGGGGGAGTGTACTAAGGGGAGGGGGTGGGTGATGGGGAGGATAGGGGTGAGGGAACCCCACAGTTGAGAGGTCAAGGAGGTGTGGATGGAAAAGTACATGGAGTTTGGCAAAGGACACCTTCGATGTTTTTAAGATGGATGCAACCTGAGCACAGCTGAAGTCTGAGAGGAAGAAGTGGCTAGAGAAGACGGGCGGAGCAGGGGAATGAGGAGGGGCAGAGGGCCCCGAGCACAGAGCATAGGCCAGAAGTGTCCCTACTGAAAGCCACCACTTTCTCAGGGGTAGGGGAGGAAGCAGGGTTTGTCAAATGGGGAGGGATGTGACTGGGGCCGAAGCCCCAAGGTCCAGGGTAGTGATAGCCCAGAGCCTCCATCTCCCCAGCAGGATTCCCCCCAGCCCCAGGGGTTTGCCACGAGGGCTCAAAAACCATAATAGACGTAGAGGAGGGCGGGGTTCAAGTGGATGCAGTGGTGCCGATTCCCCATAGCAAGGAGGAGGCTAGCAGGCTGCGTTGTTTCTTCAAAATTAGTTTTTAATACATTCGTGTGGTTTATACAGAGAGCTGGTTCCGAGGCCTGGGCAGCGGCCTGGCTCCTAGGACGTGAGAGCAGCATTACGTAGTGTTTTCAAAGATCAGGCTTGGAGGGGAACATACCTGCCCCCAAGCCTGAGAGTGTTTGTGTGCAGTGAGCACCTGTGGTCATTATCCCAATTAGGACTGTGTCCCCCAGACTCCCAGGGCCCCAGGCTGAAGCCAGGACACCAGGTCCCTGAGTCCTTGGCCCTCACTGGGCCTCAGTTTCCTCATTTGCAAAATAGGGCAGAGAGACAGGCATTTTCATTATCTCTCACTTTACCGAGCACTGTCCTGAGCCAGACAGCAGCCAAACAGAGGTGGGAGGTAAAGACAACAGTATGGGGTCCTGGGTAGATTCCAAGGCCCCCTTTCTTCCTGGACAGCCCATGGTTCCATGGATATGAGGGACAACAAGTTAAATCTGGATGCATTTTTCTACCCATTTTTCTAGGGGGAAAAATATCCCTGTATGATGAAGACCAGAAAGAGCATTTGGAGCCAGCATTATCTTGTGATGTGACAGCTGAGAAAGAAGAAAACCACTCGGGTCCAACCCTCAAACTCCCCCACACATACCCTGATGAGGTCTAAATCTACTTTTTTCACGGACTCTGCTACTGACCTGTATAGCTCTAAGTAAGGCCCATTCTCTTCCTAAGCCTGTTTCCTATCTGTGCAATGAGGAGGTTGGACTCAATAGTCTCATGCTCCAGGCTGTGCTCACTGGAGAAAGAGGGAATGAAGGAAAGCGATAGTAGGAAGAGAAAAAAGAGAACCCATACCAGTCTGCAATTGAGAAAATGAGGGAAACTGAGGCAGAGACGGAGGAGAGGGCCTGTGGCTGCCTGTCTTCCCTCTTCCTGCCTGGGAGAGAGGAGCAGGTGGGGATTCACAGCACAGGATGTCCCCAGGCCCTGTTCCAGCGATGTGGGGCCACTTCCTGTCCACCTGACAGCCTATAGCCTCCGCAGTGGCAAAGCTCAGGCCCTGGAGTCAGGAGGATGTGAGTCTAAATGTCAGTTATGGTATTTCTTAGCTGAGGGAACCATGGAGGGAGACTTGGAGCCTCTTATAAAATGGGATAAAATAACCAGCCTCAGAGGGTTGTCATAAAGAGGCAGATTGCAGGCTTGGGTTTGTTACAGCTGCCAAGCCTGGTGTAAAACAGAACCAGAGCCCTAAGGCTCCAACCCCTGCCTCTCCAGCCAGGGTGGGGCTGGAATGGAGCAGGGGGCCTGAGCAGGAAGTGGGGGCTAAGGCAGTATTCGGGCCAGTGTGTGCAACATGAGAGTGCCAGGTGCAGAAAGAGCCTGTCCACATCAGGAAACGAAATGGTCCAGTGCTAGCCAAAGCCCAGGGTGACAGCCTCTTAACCAGGACCTGCTGGAGACACCACAGCCTGCCTAATAATGCTGGATCCAGGATGTACTCATGTGGCTCTAGTTCTCTTCCGGTCACAAGTTCGTCATGTTCCAGAGAAGCTGAAAGTCATTATCAGATGTGACAAATAGTCTGCCTGGAAACATCTCAGACAAATCCTTTCGGTCTTGAGTCTCCTTGTCCCTGCCTGGCCCTGCCAGGGCAGACTCCGCGACTGAGCATTGGAGCCCTGGGCTCCACACTGTGTGGTCATTGCACGGTTCTGTGACCCCTCCCCACCCAGACTGGGAGATGCTTGAGGGCAGGGATGTGTCTGTCTCCTTCACCAGAGTCCCCAGTGCCCAGAGCAGGGTGTGGCACGGAACAGATGTCTGGCAAAGCTCGGTTGATCCAATCAGTCAACCTTATTCTCTGTTACTTCTGAAACGGCTCAACTTCTGGCTTCCACTGCTGGACCACATGTGCGGCCTGGGAAGTGGATCACCCACTGATGCAGCAGGATGCAGGGAAAGGACCCCTGGGCTGGGATTTAGAGACCAGGCTTCTGAGACCTTGGCTCACTGTGTGACCTTGGATCAGAGCCATTCCCTGTGCCTCTGGCTCCCCCACTGCCCTACGAGGGTCTCCCGGCTGAGCTGTTCTGCAGCCTGGGCTTCTCTAGGCTTTATACTGTTGGTTGAACTTCTGCCGGCGGACACAACAACAGGTGGCCAGTGTGGTGAGAACGATGGCAGAGACCACTGCGATGGTAAGGATGATGATGAGGTTGACATTCCTGAGCTCCCCCTTCTCACAGTCCTCAGGACGCACGTCACTCAGGGACACCTCCTCTCGGGAGCTGAAGCGGCAGATCAGGTCCTGGGTGGCATCCACGTCCACGCGGCCCTGGTGCAGCTGGGCAGCCAGCCAGCCATTGCCGCAGCAGCTGAGCGGATTCCCCTGCAGGTAGAGGCGCCGGAGGCTCGTCTCCAGGCCACCCATAGCGCTGCCTGGCAGGAAGCTGAAGCTGTTGTTCCTCAGGTCCAGCACCTCCAGGGATACAGCCTGTGTCCAGGCCGGCAGGCGACTCAGGCGGTTCTCAGCGAGATTGAGCTGCTTGAGACAGCTGAAGCAGGGCAAGTCTACCTGCAGGACCTCCAGCCCATTGCCTTGCAGGGCCAGGACCTCCAAGGACGACTCTAGACCTGCCAGGGCCCCCGTGGCCACATCCAGCCCAGGGTTGGCAGAGACGTCCAACTCGGTAAGTGGCGTATGGAGGAAGGCTCCTGCCCGGAGCATCTCCATCTCATTGTTCACCAAGTTCAGGATACGGAGGGAGGAAATGCCAGAGAAGGCCACACAGCCTGAGAGTCCAGACTCACCTGGCCCCCCACAGGGGCTGACCCGGTTCCCCTGCAAATTGAGGCTCTGCAGGCTGGCCAGGCCGGCAAAGGTGTATGGGTGCAGGTCCTGCAAGGCATTGTCCTGTAGGAGCAGTGTCCGCAGAGACCTCAGGGCTTTGGTGCCCAGCTCTAGTGTCTCCAGCGCATTGTGGCTGATGTCCAGGAGCACAAGACAGGGCAGGGAGCCTGCACAACGAGCCTCAAAAGCCCGCAAGCAGTTTCTGCTGAGGTTCAAGAAGCGCAGGGAGGTCAGGTGATCAAGAAAGCCCTCTGGGATGAAGTCGATCTCATTGTAGCTCAAATCCAGATTCAAGAGCTGGGAGAGGGGGTGGGTGCTGGAATTGTGGCTGGGATTTGAGAGAGGCAAGGCTGACCAGCCCTCGGAAGGTGCGTGGATGGCCTCGCCACCCTGGGGTGGCCCCACAGGGAGCCGGATGAGGTTGTTGGACACATTCAGGTAGATGAGTCTCGGGAGCGCATCCAGGTCAGGGAAGTAGAGCAGTTTGTTTTCTCGCAGGTCAAGCCAGGTGAGCTGGTATCCAGCCTGGGGCTCTGGGGCAGTCTGAAAGGCCTCGATGCTGTTACAGCTGAGGTCCAGCACTCGCAGCTGCTGGAGGCTAAAGTCGGAGATGCAGGTGAGGGAGTTCCTGGAGAGGTTGAGGTGAGTCAGGTGGGGCAGGGCCTCGAAAGCACCATCTTCGATGTCCATGAGCACATTGCTATGTAGGTCCAGCCGCTCAAGCGCAGGTGTGCCCCAGAAGGTCTGGTGGGCGAGGTGCGTCAGGCTGTTCTCTGCCAGCACGAGGGTACGCAGGGCGGGTGCCTCCCCAAGCAGCTGCTCCATCAGGCCACTGTACAGGCTGTTCCCAGACAGGTCCAGGGACGTCACATGCAGCAGGGGGCCTAGAACACCAGTGCTCAGTGCCAGGCGGTTGTGGGCCAGGTTGAGGTGCTCCAGGTGGGACAGGGCCTGGAAGACACCTGGCTGGAGGAAGCTGATCTCGTTGAAGCTCAGGTCCAGGTGACGGAGGGCTGTGTAGAAGCCCAAGGGCAAGGCCAGAATCCTCCACAGCTGATTTTCAGATAGGTCGAGGACCTCAATGTCCCGAGGAAGCACCGAGGGGACCTGAAGTAGGCCAAGGCCTTGGCACAAGACCTCCTTGTCCACCTGGGGAGGAGGAGGCAGGGAGAGCAGCAGGCATTAGTGGGTGCAGTAGGAGCTGGAACCAGACATGAGCCTCTAGGAAGGATGTCTTGAGCTCCCACCAGGGTTCTCCCCTGGCCTCCCAGATGCTCAACATTTCTCCACCCCAGCCTAATCACCCCATTTCTGAATGACCCCCTCCCATTCCCAGCCCTGTCTGTGGCATCCAGTATAGCACTGGCATCAGGGAGGGACTCAAGAAATCTTTGATGGGTAGACAGCCAGAGATGATGGACAAATAGAAATATAAATGAACTAACAAAAACCTCTGTCCTGATTATTCCATTTTACAGAAAACTGAGCCATGTGTCATCTAAAGTGACCTAGAGCCAATGAGGAGCAGGGCAAGCTGGGACCCAGGCCTCTTGGTTCCACATCCTGAGTTCCTTCTATGGGCCCAGATACTTACATTTACCCAGCTGGCATTAGGTCAGATTAATCCACTTTGGGGGAAATGTTTCCAAAAGGGAAAAATGCATTCTGCACTCCTGTCATCAGTTTTCAGCTTCCTACCCTCAGATCTCATTCAAGCCCTCATTCCATGGGGTACAGCTCCAGGTTCCAGAGCCTGCCTTCCTTGGTGACACTTCCCAGAAGTGACCTCCTTGCTTTTGCTGCTACCCACACCCACCCCCATTAATGACTTTGCTTCCCACAGCCTGGTCTTCATCAGCCCCTAGAGATGGGGTAGAAGTAGGGGGCAGGGGAAGGATGGCCAGGGTGTCAACCCACATTCTTTGATGATGAAACTATGATTTTACTGGGTAGTGGTATGTGATCAAGCCATATACAACTGATTTCTTATCCAGAAAGTAACTCGTCTCTCCCTCCCTAGCACTCATTCAGCAATTTAGATTTTGTTTAGCATTTTCATATCCATTGTCTCAAAGGATCTTCACAATAGCCTGCCTATCAAATATGATCACCCCTATTTAAGAAATCCAAGCTCAGAAAGGTTAAGATAGGCTCCAAGATCACCCAGCTGGTGAGGGGCAGAGCTGAGTTTTGAATCCAAACAAAAGGCCCACTTTTGTCCTTCTACCCTGTGTGGCTTCTGGGGCCAGAATTCTTTCCATGCAAATGCAGTCTCCCTCTCCTCTTTTCCAACATACCAGAAAACCCAGCCTTTCCCAGCCAAGGGCCTGACTTCCAGCACCACACAGCTCAGGACTACTCCTGCCCCAGCTTCTGTCTCTATTGACCCCTTCTGACCCATCCACCAGCCAAATGCCTAGCAACGACTTGAAAACTCTACTCTGACCATGCTACCCTCTACTTAAACCCCTCCAGGGCCAAGTCCAGGAACCTCAGCAGGGTTCAAGGCTGTTTGTGACCCCTATTGATCTGTCCTCTCTCCCAGGTCACAGGCAATGACCATACCTTCCATACCTTACCACTGCCCATTGTGCCCTCTCATGCCCACCTCTGGGCCTCCTCCTTGCTGTTCTCTGTGTTGGTTATGCCCTTCTCAACCAGATCTGAATGGTGAACTCAGTATGCTAAACTCCAGGGTCTCCTCCACCAGGAAGCCCTTCCTGACTGCCAGGCAGGTCAGAGCCTCCTCTGGGTTCTCACGGCCCCTGTGCTTCTTCTGTCATAGCTTTAGCCCTTGAATCATGATGGTCTGTGTGGGGATCTGCTGGGCAGTGAACTCCAAGAAAACAGGGACTGGTTTGATTGATGTAAATAACTTGGACCTTGCATACGGAGGCACTCAGTAAATTTTTTTAATGAATGAAAATGTCACAGACATCATTGGCTTAATAAAGTTCTGAAAGGTTGATTCAATTACCTTTTTGAAAGGAAAGAAAAGGGATAATTCATATATTCAGACTAAAGTCAAAGACTGTTAGAGCAAAAAGGGTCCAGCCCACCTACTTCCCGGATGGGAGGCTGAGCCTGAAGATGGCAGTGACCTGTACTGATCACTGGGAGTCTGCAGCTGAGCCAGCAGGGCAAGAACACCAGCCTGGGGGTGCCCTGCCTGGCCCAGCTCTCGGCTTCCTTCCTAAGGTGAGGAAGGCGGAGGAACAGACTGCCCTCCACCAGGTATCTGTGTGTTCTTCCTACTCCATGCGGCCCAGTGACTGGCCTACTTAGAGGCTCAGGGATACCTCTGCAGTAGGACACCCACGTAAACCGGAAACCTACCCCAGCCACCTTGCCAGTTCTGCCCAGCTCCTTGCCCCTTCCTCCCCCACAACCTCTCAACCAGCTAGGGCACCTAGAGATGGCCTCCCCATCCTGTCCCCAGCTCCCAGACCATCCTGATTAAAGAAGAAATGGCGAAATGAACAAGAACACAATGACTGCCACTAACTGTGGGGGCACCAGCTCTGTGTCGGGGTTGTGCTGAACACAGATCCCTTGCCTCACTTAATCTTCTAAGGCACATATACTCCATTGTACCCCTTAAGGAAATTGAGGCTCAGGGTGGTGGGCTGCCCCAAATCAGATAGTCAGAGACTCAAAACTACCATTGCAAGTTCCATTTCCTATTGGTGCCGGCCAAGTTCTGACCACTGGGCCCTCAGCTGGTTGAGCAGGCAGGTTGAGTCCATCAGTATAGTAAATTACACCAGCCATCACTTCCTGAACATTTAGCGTGTTAGGGACATGGTCCTGTGCAAGCCCATACCCCATTTCACCTCTGGAGACTCCAAGGCTCCCTGAGGCACCATTCCCTGAATGCTGAGCTGGGACACAGAGCCACCAAGCCCAGAGCCTAAGACTTGCTTTCCGCCCAGGTACCTAGAACCCCTGTCAGAGGTCCAGGGGAGGCTGCAGGTAGACAGGGCTGCCCTGAGATGCCTAGCCCTTGGGTCCAGTCTGAGAAGAAGCTTGAAGGCCAGGGCAGCTCTCAGCACTCCATTTCCACGTGCTTGCCACTTCCTGAGCTCCCAGCCCCCAGCATGACTGACTTGCATGGGAGGGGTCTTGGAGGAATCAGCCCTTAGCCAAGTCTGGATCTTCTCCTGACAACCCCCTACCCATTCTCGCTGAGATACCAGGATGCTACAGCCCAGTTTGTTTGTTTGTTTGTTTGTTTGTTTGTTTGTTTAGGCAAGAAGAAGACTTGCCATCCAACTCCATTTTACCACCTGCACAGAAAAGGGAAACAGGATCGGAAGAGCCACCCAGCAGTGGACAGCACACGCTCGGGAGAGTTGGGTTCAAATCCTGCTCTGTTAGTTCCTATTTGTATGACCCTGAAGGGTCACACCTCTATTCTCAGCCTTAGTTTTCTAAGCTGAAAAGAGGAATTCTGGGTAGGAGAAAAGGAGAGAAAGCCCTCAGCATTGTGCAGACACCTTACAAGCCCTCGACATGTAGCAATTTTTTTTTTTTTTTACTATTTTGAAAATTATCATAATTCCTCCCATAGTAGTTCAGAAAGCACTTTCCTGCTTATTACCTCATTTGTCCCAAATCCAAAGCTCACTCCGTTCTCCCCTCTATTGAGTGGCCCAGGCCCTTCACCTGTTTCCCAAGGTAGAATGTGGGGCTGCATTTGGTGATATCTGAGGCCTCCTCTGCCTTTTATTCTGGGTTCTGGGAATCAGAATCTCAGAAGGGTTCTGAAGAGCAAGCAATGAGGTGGCAACAGCAGGACACTAAAACCCCAGGGAAGGGCTGCTGGGCACTGGCTGCCAGCACATCCAGCCTTCAGAAGAAGCTGCCCATTCTGTGTCATAGCTTCTAGTTCTAAGTCCAGGTGTGGCTGCCATAGGGTCTGTCCCTTCCCCAGCTCAGGCTCCTACCTTGACCTCAGTGATTGTCTAGTCTTACTAGTGGACCTAGGTGGTCCCTTTTCCCTGTATCCCACAGAGTCACAGTAACATCAGGGCTAGTCTCACTGGCTCAGGGAAAGAAAAAGGAACAAATCTGGTCCCTGCCATTTAAAAGTTCTTGGTCTGGCAGGTAAGACAGGCTTGGACCCATGTGTCAACTATGCCATGTGGTCAGTATTGCAATGGAGGGAAGCTGGGAGCTGCAGAAGCCAAGAAAAATGGAGCAAATGGAACCAGCCCAGCCTGGGACAGATCAAGTGAAGCTTCCTGTAATGGGCAACATTTGTCCTGGGCAGTAATGAGGGAAAGAGTTCCCAAGAGGGATGTGGAAGATAGGCCCAAGTCAAGAAGCCCAGTTAGAAAAGAGGATTTGTCCTCAGGAGGGACCTAGTACAGAAGAGCCCTTTCCAGCTGGCCAACCCCAAATTCCCCCAACACACACACACACACACACACACACACACACACACACACACACACACACACACACATTCTGCATCATCCAGCTGGACCCCAATGCCCTATGGAGGCAGCTGGGGGAAGAGTCCAATATTGGTCCAACCAGTCCTAGTTGAATGACCTCAGACAAGTTATCTAACTTCTCTAAGCCTCAGTTTCCAACTCTGTAAAATAGAAATAATAGTGCTTAATCTGGCAAGATTAATAGTAAATAAGATACTTAAATATTCTACCAGGTGTGCATTAAATGTAAAGTTTAAATGCATTAAATGCATTCTCTTTCCTCTTTTGATTCCTCTAACTTCTGGCTTTCTGGATCTGGGACAGTAAGACATTTTGGGGGCCGGGGGAGGGAGGGTGCTGGAGGGAGCTTACCCTGCCTGGGCAGGGCTTCTTACCATCTTACAGGGCACCTTGTCTCGGTGTTGGGAGGTAGCCAGGCTCAGGGTCAGCACGGCCAGGAGCAGCAGAATCTGGTGGCTCATGGCTCTGCATAGGGCAGGAGAAAGGGGGAACACTATAAAATCTCAGGCTCCTTCCCACGGCCAGTGCCCACCCTCCCATCCTGTTTGTGCCTGCCCTTAGGGAACCCCAGACCAAAGATGTATCCAGAATTAAGGTGCCGTGAATAGGGTACCTTATGAAGGGGGCTGGAAATGGGGCCATAGCCCATCATAAACTGCCTCCAACGCTAAGCCAAGGAGCTAGGTCATCCTCTACCACCCTCACCCTCTACGAGATTTTTTAAGCAGTGAGTGACATGGTCAGAAGGTGGAAGACAATCTAGAGTGGGTAAGCAGGAGACAGAGAGACCCTAAGGGCTAATCTGGGCTAACCTCAGGCCTGGAGTGGGGTGAAATGGGGAGCTGGGCCTCTGACTCCATTTTTACCCAAGCCACAAGCAGGTCTCCCCATCCTAGCTCCTCAGGCCTCAAACATAATTCCTTAAGGTCCCTACTCCTGGACTTTCATTTTGCCCTTTTTCTTTTGATTTTCTGATTCTTCAGGCCTGGCCATTGTTTAAAGGCTGGGCCTGAAGCCTTGACAGGAAGCCCCACCAGGAGGCTTGCCCTGCCCCCAGCACTGTGGCAGTGAACTTCCCCAGGAGCAGGCTGCCCGGCCCTTTACTTTCACTGAAGCCACTACCAGGGCCAGTGCAGAGAGACACTCAGGCTTGCTGGACCAGCCCTTCTTTCTATAAGCATCCATCGTGAGGTTAAGGGAGAGTACAGAAGCCCTCAGCAGGGCAGAATCCCAGTGCTGCTAAGGGCTCACTCACTGAGGACCTGGGCCAAGTGCTAGGAACACACAGATCAATTAATCAATTTCATTCATTCATTCGCACGTTTACTGAATTCCTCCTCATGTCTGGCTCTATGCTGGGAACTAGGGATACAAATAAATGCACAGAAGTGACCACAATACATACAGAGCATTAAGAAGGAGGAACACATGAAGCCCCCCAAAAGCAATGGACCGAGTCACTCAACCCAACTATTCCCTATGTCTCTTCCACTTACTAGCTATGTGACCTTGTACAAGACACTTCACCTCTCTGATCCTGTTTCCTTTTCTGAGGTTAATTACCAACCTCGCCATGTTTTGCTAAAGATCAAATAAGATATATTCTATGAAAGTGCCATGTGCAGAGCCCTTATGTACCAGGCACTTTTCTCAACACTTTACATGTATTAACTCATTTAATCCTCACAATAATTCAACAGTTTGGCTCCATGATTACCATTCCCATTTTGTAGACTGGGAAACCGAGGCTCAGAGAGATTAAGTCTCACAGCTAACAAGTCTGGCTCCTAGGTATGTGCCCTTAACCTTTACACTATAAGGTCTCCCACAGGTACTCAATAAATGAGTGCTGAATTGTGACTCCGAGGATGTTTTAGAAGAGGCATTTCTCTTTGAGATCCTTTCTTGTTCAAATGGGCCAGGGCCACAGCGATCTTTTAAACCCTGCCCCTTGGGTTGCCCTCAGCATGGGCCTCTGCCGCGCAGCTGCTCTCTTCTCACCTGCATCACAGGTCGGGCTTTCACAGGAAATTTTGTTCTGCTGTTTAAAAAGCAGAACATCGCCACCCATCTGAAAGCTGGTATACTCAGAACTGAGTGGAAACCCCTCGATGGGGCCTTGAGGCCCTTGGTGAGTGAACCATGCTCGGCCAACTCTTCTTTCCAGCTTCATCTCTCACTGCCCCTTCTCCCGCTCTGGGTTCTGGACGCTTTCTATTTCCTTCACTTCTCAGAGCCCCTATGTACTGCCCCTCTCTTGTGCTGAATACCTCCTCATCCTTTGGGTCTCCGCTTAGATGTCATCTCCAAGAAGGCTCCTCTGGTTGCCCAAGTGTAGGCTCCCCCCAGGATCCCACAGCCCCTGAGCTTTCAGTGAGCACAGCACTGAGCATTCTGTGGTTTGCCCTTCCCCACTCGCTCCAATGGGAAGTGCCCCTGGGGCAGAGGGGGATCTCTTTTCTCTGGGACCTATCTCAAACCACTGGGCAGGCAGGGGAAGGTGTTGAGAATTGACATGAGGAGTCTCAGTGACCTGGTGACACTGGCAAGAGCAGCTCTCCTTGACTCTCCCTTCGCCTCCCTGCCACACTCCTTCTCTCCGTCAGCAAGTTCCGTCTGCTCTCCCTGAGAAACAGCCCCCAGATCTGCCTACCTCCCTGCTACATCACTGCCACAGACAGAGGCACCACCATGACCCTGGACCTCAACCACAGCAACCAACGCCCTGCTCCCACCCTGACCCCTTTTAGACTACCCTACACAGAACAGCCAGAGCGGTAGGTTAAATCATAATCAGATCATGAATCTCACTGCTTGAAAACCTCCAATATAAACCAGGCTTTTCATCTCTCTTCTTTGACTCCATCTACCATTTGCCTTTCCCTCACCAAATTCTAGCTTTCTCACCATTCTTCTTGCCATTCCTCAAACATACTAAGTGCACTTCTGCCTCAGGGCCTTTCCCCTACAGTTCCTTCCACCTGGAATGTTCTTCTCCCAGATCCTCATATGCTTTATCTTGCATTGATCATTTCCTGATAATTAATTTTTTATTCTATGAGAACAGGAGTCTATTAAGCAGTTCTCACTAAAGATCTATTAAACAAATGGCAGAGCAAGGGACAGAAGCGCTACTGAAATGGGATGAGGGGTGAGTTTGAAGTAAGGACAAGGAAAGTCCTGGCTTAGTTGTGAACCTGAATTGCTGCCTGAAGGGGCCCTCATTTTCCCATCCTCTGCCTCCCAAATCCCACCCTACCCCTAAGGTGGGCATCAGAGCATCCAGCAGGGTCCACCTCTCTAACAGTGGAATTCTGCCACGGCATTGGAAAGAAGGGGGTCCATCAGCTGTGGGCATCCATCAGCAGTGCCCAAGATACAGTGCGTAGAATTTATGCGCAACTCACTCTCAAGAGGGAGGACCGGGGTCACTTAGAAGTAGGCTTACATCCAGACTCTACTGCTCCCTAGCCTGTTCCTTGGACAAGTCCCTTAATCCTTCAGTGCTTCAGTGTCTCATTGGTAAGGCAAGTAGCCTGGTTCCTATTCTGCCACTGACTGTTCTCAACTGTTGTGATGATCAAGTTGAGAATGGCTGTGAAGGTGCCCTGGACGCATGTGGTCTTTCCAGCTGGTACAATGACCTGCAGGGCTGAGCAGCCCAGGCAAGGTGTGCTGAGGACAGAGGGCCAAGGCCTGTGGACAAGTGGCCTAGGCAAGAGGAGGGGAGAGACAACCTAGGACTCTGACTGTAAGAAGTGCCAAAGAATACGTGTGTGTGTGTGTGTGTGTGTGTGTGTGTGTGTGAGAGAGAGAGAGAGAGAGAGAGAGAGAGAGAGAGAGATGAGGTGCGGCAATGCTCACTATCATAATAAGCCCTTCCTTATTTAAGGATATTAGACACTCTTTGAGCACTTAACCTATGTCATATCAATTCTCACAACCCAATGACATAGTTACAATTTTCATTTTACAGATGAGAAAACTGAGGCTCAGATAAAATGACTTAGCCTATAGTTACCTAGCTCATTAGTGTTTTGGGATTTAGTCCAGGTCTACACAACACAAATGCTGTGTTTTCTCCAGCAGGCGTTGAGTTGCCTGCCCCCTATAGAACTGCCCTCAATTCGCCCACGAGGAGAATGAGGCTTAGAGAGGTGACTTACCCTAAGTCACACAGGCAATAAATAGCAGAGTCAGGATCAGAATCCAGTCTGTCTGCCTCCAGATCAAATGTTTCCAGTACACCAGGACAAAATCTTCCTCTCTAACCCCTTCCAATACCCCCATCCCCCCAACATCCACAAGCAGACAGGCTCTAGGTGTTCCTCCCCCTCCTTTCAGCCGGGATCACTGGCAGCCTGGGGTCCTGGGAGAGCTGCTGTGTACGCCCCTACAGAGCAGTGAATCACTAAGGGCAAACATGTGCATCCCACGAATTAGACCTTAACCCAAAGGAATGTGGCTGTGATGGCAGAATTTCAGGCAGCTCAGGGTGGGGGTAGGGGTCCCTCACATCTTACCACCCATGAAGAAGGCTGGCTCTGGAGCCCCTTGGAAAGAGGTGGGTGCCCCCCACCCAGGCAGGTAGGCTCTCTGGTGCGATGGAATGGGAAGCCCCACGCGGGTCCAGGTCAGAGGATGGTAGGAGACTTTGATTAAAATCTTCGTCTGCTCTTGACTAGCTGTGTGTTCCCGCCAATTGCTGGCCTTTCTGCTGATGTTTTCCCATCTGTCAAATGGGAACGTCAGCCTCACCCCGTCGCAGGAAAGATCCGTTGAGTCAGGAGCCTGGGAGAACTCTAGGGCCAAGGGGAGAGTCAAACCTGGCTCCACGCGCGAGATGAGGGGCGGCGGCAGGGGCGGGGGGGAGCTGTTGGTGAGTGGGGTGGACTAGCCCCAGACAGGCTCCACGCCCTCTGCTCAAGAGGGGAGCGGAACAGCTGGTTCCCTAGGGGGTCGGCCAGCCTAGCCCGCTGGGCGTCTCTTACCTGGCTCAGCGCGGCCGCCGCTCCTCTCCCAGGCAGCCCCGGCACATTTTGCGCAAACCTATCGCCCCGTCCCACCCCGCGCCAGACTCCGGGGTCACGGCCCGAGGAGGCGCACGGCCGCTCCACTGCCCCACGGGAGTCCGACCCGCGAGGGGGCGGCTCGGGCTCCAATTTAAATACCTCTCCCGCCCCACCACGCCCCCCCTCGGTCAAGCCGCGGGGTCCTAGCGCCCGTACGGCTCCCTGGCGTGACTCGGTTTATCCGGAACCTACGAGGGAGTGAAGCATCTTCTTTACGCTGGAATCCCGGCTGGGAAGGGGCAGGTTGAAGAGGGCGGGATGAAAGAGCCGGAGAGAGAGGAGTAGCTGAGGGAGCCCAGTACGAGCGAGGCCCGGCCCGGAGCAGCTGCACGTGCAGTTCACGGCCCCGCAGGGTCCCGGAGGGGCGGGCGGCTCTGGGAGCTGCAGGTCCGCAGAGGAAATCCGGCCTGGCCCCGATTTCCCCGCTGCCGGCGCCGCCGCACTTACGGGGGACAAACAGAAGTGACTGCAGGGCTGAACGCGGAAGGAAATGACCCTTCACTGGCCCTGGGGCAGCTACAGAGGGGGTTCCCCACATCGCGGCAGTTTCTGGCGAGTCCAAGCAAGTTACTTTTTTTCTTTTCATTATCCAGATGTGCTGTTTATTACCCAGACCTGTCTCGGACCCTTTAGCAGCAGCGTGAAACGGTACCATCAAAGTCCCCAGTTTCCAGGCTGCCGAACTGAGGTTAGGCATGAGGACAGCGAATATAAGTAAAAACCAATGGTTTAGGACTGGTAAGGTCCCCATGTATATTTTGAGAAACCGAGTCCAGGAAGGTAAAATGGCATATGCAAAGTCGTATAGCCCATAAGCGGCAGAGATTTGAGCCCAATTTGTCCACAAAGCTAAATCCAGGCCAATCTGGGTTTTTCTGGCACCATTTTGCTTGGGTTGTTTTAAAGTGCCGTGCAAAGTCGCATAGTGTTATTACTGTCTTTTACATCAGAGGTTGATGCACATCTTCCCAAAGCCACCCCCTCTTCTAGATGCCTTGGCTCAACCAAATCACAGGTATGCTGCCCTGATGAGTGTGGACTTGAGGATGGGGATACCTGGGGGAGCAGGGTCACGGTTCCCAGGGTAGAAGGAAATTCCTCTTCCACGGTGTTTTTCTTCCTTGATGGAGTGGCACAGGGTGCCCCATTTTACAGATGGGAAAGTGACCACACAAAGCCTTGTGGTAAATCAGGGTAAAGCTAGGTTTAGAAGCTGGTTTCCCTTAATGTTAGGTGGCTTCTGTCTTTCCTTCCCATCTGGCTCATTACGAGAATGGGCCTGGGCAGATGGGCACAGCCCAGAGAATGGATGGCCCAGGGCCTAACATAGCCTTAGAGAGTATTAGGGAAAGCTTGCCTCAGGGGCCCAAGCTGTGATGAGGGCACGGGTAGGGAAAGTTGCCTTCCCTCCCAGACACTTGAGGTCTCAGATCTATGCTCATAGAGGTCCCAGCTGGTTATCCCATACCTCTCTCGGCTCTAGTGCTCACCTGGCCAAATGGGACCTCAGTTTTTCTATCTGTAAAGTGGGGAAGATAGTAGCTACTTCTCATGGTTGGCACCAGAACTTAATGGACCCAGCCTGGGGCCTGCACCCAATGGGTGTTAGGTTACTTCCCATTGTCTTTTTGGTGGTAATTGATGATACCTCTGCTATATCCTGCAGGCTTCATTTTCCAGATCTTGGTCCAAAGGATCAATGTTCAGGAACTGATTGCCAGCAACCCTCCAGCATGGGCAGAATATGGCTGAGTTGAATTAGGGGAGTTCCTAGCTCACCCCCTGACCTGTTTCCCCCAGGCCAGCTGAGCACTTCCTCATACTTCCTTGAGCTGCTGCCAAGCAGAAAACTCCGGACTGGCTCATAGCTCTGACTGGGGCTAGGGTAGGGCAGGGCTGAGGCTATGGCAAGTTGGAGAGAATGGCCTTCCTCCTCACACACCCCCAAATGCTGTGGTTGTGGTTAGTTAGTTCATGGGGTTCCACCTCACTCAGTGCCCAGATGGGGCTCCCCAAGAGTTAGACACAGATGGGCAACCAAGTATGCCCACCTGCTGCAGATGCCTCTTGGGACAGGGGCTAAAAGCTGGGAACCCCACATGCTCAGCACCCTTTCTTTCATCTCTTCGCTTCTTCAGCAGTTGTTGCAGTATGAGTTTTGGCAGGTTGGTTGATCTGACTTCAGGTTGCTGATCTGCCAAGCGACACTAATAATAGCACCTGACTTTCTGGCTTGCTATGAAGATCAGATGCAACAATGTGTGTAAGTACCTGGTTTGGGGCCTGGCACATGGTCCTTGCTCAGTAAATATGATCCCTGCCCTGGTGGGCCCTGGAGAGCTGGTGAATAATAATGTCCAGGATCTACCCTTGTGGAGCAACCAGATCAGATGGGAGGCAGAAAAAGATGTAGGATGTTGAGTCCAGAGGCCTTGAAGGCCAAATCCAGGAGTCTGCGCTTGATCTGAAGGGGAAGGAGAGGTAAGAACTGAGTAGGGTAAGATTTGCTTGGCAGCCATGTGAAAGGTAGCTTCCTTTGAAGGCCTCCACAGCCAACTTTCCATCCAATGTTGCTTATTTAGCGTCTGCTCACACCTCCAGGAATGGGAAGTTCTCCTTTATGGCCCATCAATGGGCAGTTCAGTCTTCACTGTGTTGGTATTTTTTTTTGGATATTCTACCATTCCCACATTCATCTGTTGGTGTAAATAAGAGACACATCTTTATCTGCATCCTTAGGACTAGCATCCTGAGGTGAGAAAACTCTTTCAGGCACCAAGTCATTCTCAAGGCTCCCTAGGAAGGTTTCACCTCAGGCCAGTATGAAACCCAAGGGCCCCAAGTAGGACCAGGTGGCCTAGGAAGGCAATGATGTGCACATCCTGTGTGACCTAGGACATGTTGCTAAACCTCTCTGAACCTTGCCGTCTTCATCTCACTGTAAAACTGGAGTGAGAAGGATCACGGCACCCTGGTCTCCCAATTTAGTTTCCACTACTTGTTGCTGAATACCCACTGTGGGCCAGTCCTTCATCTCATGTAGCAACTCAGGAAAAAGACAGCCACAGACAACCTTCCAGTTAGGTGTCTTTATTCTCAACTACCCACTAGGAAACTGAGGCTCAGAGAAGTTAGGTAACTAGCCCAAGTCGCACAGCTTTGGAGCCAGAAATTGAACTCAGGTGTCTGGACTCTCAGGCCAAATCTCTGTGGAAGAGTGTGGCTGTCCTCACTCCTTGCCCCTGCCCAACAGCTCTGTGAGCCCCTGGGTGTCAGGAAGTTTCCTCGTCAGCCCCTATTGGGGCTCTGCCTTTTGGGGCAGAACTCTGGTTCTTCTGCCCACCCTCTCTTGGCTCCTAAAGCAACTGGGCTCAGACCATACCCACTATGGCCCACCTTCTGTGGCACAGTAGGAGAAGAGAGCAAATGTTGCTGGGTGTCAGCCGTAGGGAGTGTGTGAGCCAGAAGCCAATGCCGAATGCTTGGGAAACAAATGGCTATAAAGAGACAGGTGGTGTGTCCCTTGCTCTGAGGAATAGCTGAAGTGTTAAGTGGGAATAATGAGGGCTTGCAGGACTGGGCCCAGTGCCAGGTACTTTACTTGAATTATCACCTCCTCAAAGCCATCCTATGAAGAGGGAACTATCATTGCCCCACTTTTGCAGAAGAGGGACCAAGGCTTGAAAGGATTCTGCAACTTGTCCATAGTCAACAGATGAGAAAGGATATGGCACCACAGCCATTCCCATCCAAGTCCTCAGACCCCAGAGGCCCTCTTGCGTGGCCAGAAACTGGCTTGGCTGGTTTTCTGTTTTCACTGGGGGCGGGAGGGGGGGGACAGGGGGATGAGTAACACTCCCCCCCCCCCAACTTGGAGCCACCAGTGTAGGGGGAGCAGGTTCTGGTGAGGCCCCTTGTACCCCTCGGCCACCATGCCAGAGGCTTTAGGCTCTGAGCCTGGTCAGTAAGAACTTGTTAAAACAGATTGCCGGGCCCCACCCCCAGAGTTTGGTTCAGTAGGTCTGAATCTGGAGCTGAGGAGTCTGGAGGCTCCTGGGGGCCCCAAGGGAGAGGGGGGATGTTAGGTGAGAAAATTTGAGACTGGGCGAAGCAGGCAGGGCAGGATCAGAAGCGTTTCCACAGTTTGACTATGCTGCGTCGTGGACCATGAAACCACAGCTCTCTGCTGCTGGGAACCTGAGGGTTTGTCCCTTTGAGCCACACGACTTTTTCCTCTGTTTTAACCATAACGGTTAAAACCCATCTACCCTTTTCTTAATGATCCGGGGTAATTGTTCCTGGCGGTCTTAGCTTCTCATCTGTAAAGATGGGACAGTCATTCTGCCATATCAAGGGGGTGTTGAGATGATGACACTGTGAAAACCAAAATGGAGTAGGAACTGGGTCAATGCGATTATTGATCCTGTCTTCCTCATGTGAAAGTCTGTGACTCTGGTTGAATGAGGGGACCTGTTGGCAGATAGAGAGATGGGAGAAAATGACTAGGAGGGGGCTGAGTTGGAAGGACCCTAGCACTACAGGCTCAGTGGCCCCAGGGCAGAGGTGGGTCCCAGGCTTCTCAGGCAGAACCCAGCTCTTGTGAGAAGGGCTGTGGCCCAGATACAGCATACTTTGCCTCCAGAGGTTCCCTGGATGTCCCTTCTCAGCTTCCCAACCGTTCCCAACTTTGAGTTTTTTGCTGTGCTGGGCTCCCAGCAGTCTATTGTCTCCCATTTTCCTCTGGGTGGTCAAAGCCCGAGGTAGAGCTTCCAGAAATAGGCTCATGTGCACCCAGGTGATCCCCACAGTTAATAGATAACGGCCACCTCTCGAAGTCTCAGAGAATCCTTGCCTCCTCTACTTCCACCCCAAGCATAGCTGACTCTAGGCCCAGAGCATGTGAGAAAGAAGCCTGAGGTCTCAAGAGGGCTGAGAGTGTGGTTCCCCTCCCCCCACCCTACTTTCTCTCACTTGCCTCACGTGAGGTATTCCCTGTTCACACAGCAAGCTCTTTGGGGTTCTAGCCCACCGTCCTCTCAAACTTTGAAGAGTGTCAGAATCCCCAAGGGATTGTTAAAACAGATTGCCGGGCCCCACCCCCAGAGTTTGGTTCAGTAGGTCTGAATCTGGAGCAAACTCCTTCCTGGTGGGGCTGACGCTGCCAGTCCACAGGCCACTCTTTGAGAAGCTCCGTGCCTGCGAGGGTGTGGGGCAGCGGGCTCTGTGCTGAGGTTCTTCCAGCGCAGCCTTCACCCCTCTGTGAAATGGCCCCAACAACAGCCCCTGCCCACTGAGTTACAGAAATGAAGGGATGAAATGTAAAGGTTCTGGTCAACAGGATTATGACTCTTTCTCACCATGAGTGAAATTCTGAGGTCAGTGTAAGGCCACTGTGTACTTTCAAGTTGGGAAGGGGATGGGCTGGCTTCCTAATGCAGCTTTCATGTGCTAACCCATTTAATCCTATAACAGGGTAAATGTTGTTGTTGTTGTTGTTATTGTTGTTGTTGTTATTATATCTCCATTTTACGGATGACATATGAGGAACCCCAGATAGGTTAAGTAACTCAAGCTTGTAGAGCCAGTGGAACTCCAGTGCCTGTCTATGTTATACTCTACTGCATTGTCACTTGATGGAGCATTAATTAACCAAAGAGCAAATAATCTAAAACTCTTTAAATTTACCATGATACCCCCTTGTGTAGAGTTGTGTTTTCCTCCCTCCTGAGTGGAGTGAGGAGGGGCTTGAGGAGGGCTTAGCTGAGGGAGACAAGCAGCCCAGATTTCAGAGAAGGACCCATGTGGGTTCCCATCCTCACTATGCTGCCCACTGCTGTGTGACTTTGGGCTAGTGGCTTCCCCTCTCTGAACCCATTCTGGCACTGTAGAGTGGAGCAATGATGGATGACTAGGGCTGCTTGAAGAGTGAGCTTCTTCTGTCAAGTGCCCACCCACCCACGGTACTCACCCAATCCATAGCATGGCTTGTGATTCCTGGCTCGGTGACTGTTTACATATTTTTGGCAGCACCTCTATCTTCTTCATGCTGATTTGGTTCAGGGACAAAACGAAGTGGTTTGTGAACTTCCCTTGGCTGTGATTGGGGGATGTGGGGAGGGGGCCTGTCTGAAATGTAGCTATGACTACCTTTCAGGGACATTGAGAGTGAGCAGCATTCTCATTCTTCAGGGTGACATATGGGACCCCCAGAGGACAGGTGAGGGGGTGGAGGACTGGGTACATCCCGCTCTCACTGGGACTGTCCTCTTTAGCATGGGCCACTGTGACTACTTCTTGTCCTACTCACTTTGTCTTCCCCCTCCTGACTATAGGACCTTCCTAGTCTTTGGAGGTAATCTGAGGCTTGAGGGGCACAAGAACTAGCTCAGGTCACACAGCCAGGAGAGGGCAAACTGGAGGCTGGAACTCTGCTCCTCTCTGCTGCCTCAGGCTGTCACACTTCCCCCATGACATACGTCTACACAGATACAGTGCAACTGCAAAAGCACTCTCCCCCCAACACACTCAGCACACACCGTTACATGCGCATGCTGTTCACATATACCCTCAAAGACAGCACAGGCCGCACAGGGCCACAGCTCATGAAAACAACAAGCATGCATCAAACGTACACAGAAATTTCACTCAGGCACACATGCTATTCACAAACCTTTCCTACACTTCACAGAGACGCCCTCAAAAGTCGCCACACACGGACGCACAAATTCAACTCTTATGTATACAGCACATATGCAGCACACATCACAAGCATGCATATTGAGCATACATGATGTGTACACAGTATATATATATACACGCATATATATGTATATAAATATATATGTGTGTATGTGTGTGTATATATATATACACACACACACACACAAAGAGAGAGAGAGAAAGAAAGAGAGAAATATACTCCTCTCCCTGCAGGCTCTCCCATCAACATGGATACACACACACACACACACACACACACACACACACATATACACATATATATGTGTATATACATATATATACATATATATTATATATGTATGTTTGTATATATATCTATATATATTTCCCACACAAATACCACAGTCAACACACCATACACATTGCCCACAAATATATGTCAGATCCCGCATATACAGTGAAGACTTAAAATGCCCAGGCTTCCAAACCTAGTACACATACCAGACACAGTGCACAGATCAGCGTGCCATGCATGGACACACGTGCATGTGTGTGCACACCTATGGGAGCTAGGCTGTGATCTCACATTGCTCGTGACTCCAGCATCCTTTGTCCAGCATCCATGGACTGGCCCCTCCTTTTCTTCCTCCTCTTCCTCCACCTGACTTTTAAATGTGGACGCTCTTGGATTTCCCTCTCCCTTCAGCCTTGGTCTCTTTCTCTCCTCCCCCTCCCCCAGGGAGCTTCCTCCTGCCCCAGGGTCTCCCTTTCCTCTTCATCCATTGAGCCATTCATCCTCCACATGGCGGCCAGATGGAGTCTCTCCAAAACATAGATTCGACTAGGTCACTCTCTTGCTTAAAACTCTTTGATGGCCCTGGGGGTCCAAGCACATGTCTCATTTCCCATTTTCCTGTCTCTTTCACTACTTGGGGGTTCAGATTCCATATCACGTACCACATACATCCTCTAGCATCCACTCTCTCCTTCCTGCTCTTTCCCAACTATGCTCAGTTATCTTTGTTAAACTCCCCTTCCTCTCTCACTCAGTCTGTCTCCCTCTCCATTTGAAATTGCCAGAGGTGAGGACCGTAGGAACTAGTTTATAGGGCTCCCATAAAGAAGGGAGATTGCACGGGCATGAGGAAATTAGCCTCCCCCCAGGCTACCTGCAGGGATAGCCCTAAAGACAGCTTACCCAGAGCCTGGAAGGCCCAGATCAGCTCTGTAAGTCTCCCGGATGGCCAGCGTTGTTTGGCTTCCCTGCTTTTTCACTCTCCCACTGCCCCACTTTCACTGCAAGTTCTGACCTTGACCTCTGTCCACAGCACACTCTGATGTCTGCCCCATTCAGCTCCTCCATCCGCTATCCGGACACCTGGCTGTTGACCTTGGCTTCACTCGGCTCCGGTCTCACCTGCCTGCTCCTCTGGTCCTCACCCCAGAACTCACCCCATTTCCTTTGGTTAGTCCCACCCTGTGGCTGCTGATTGAGGCTGTTCTGAGTCTGCATCACTTTTTTCCGTGTTGTATGTGGCTGTAGCTGACAAAGCAGCCAGGGTGGTGTGTATGATGGGGGCTTTGGAGTCAAGGTCCAGTTCTGCCTTGGACTGAGTGACCTTGGACTGAGTCTGAGTAACTTCATCAAAAATAAGGGGAGAATGATGTCTACCTTGCATGATTGTAGTGAGGATTAAAGTGCAGATATTCCATTCACATCAATTCCCTCATTTCAGAGACATAAAGACCCCCCCCCCCCCCCCCCCCCCCCCCCCCCCCTCGCCCCATGGGCTACCTGCAGAGGGAGCCTTGAAGACATCCTGCCCCGTGCCTGGGGAGGCCTGAATTTGCCCTTTGAAAGGCTCCTGGGCTTTAATAGATCTTGTAGTTGCTCTTGGCTAACTACCAATGAAGGAGGAAGCTGAGACTGGGTGCCGATTGGGACAACAGGGAGTTTGGAGACAAGGGAGTGGTGAAAAGAAGACATGGAAGAGGGGCGCTGCTGGCGAGGGGACTGGGAGAGAGAAGTTAGAGGTTTGGAGGGGTTCACGAAGCGTGGCTGTACGACGTGTGATGATACATTCTGTTCTTTGGTTTCCAGGAAATCTCCACTTCTCATTGATACACTAGGAAGTTGGATCTGGTTTTAGGGTTATATTAAAGTGCTAAGTGTGGGCTCAAAGTAGACAAATAGGAGAATAAAGACTACTCCCACAGCCTAGCTTCCTGCAGGCCATGTACATCTTGTCAATTATGGAAATGAGCCAAGTAGGTATCGTAATGTTTCTCAAGCTGCTCCCAGACAATGGGAACAGGAGAAAGTTGCACAGTCTCCAGGCCACAGGTTCCAGGTCTTGAGTGGGGGTAGGGGGGAGGATTTGTAACTACTAATAGGAATACTTTTATAATAAAAATCCTTTAGGTTGACATTGGGGATCTGAGAAATTTGAGAGGGCAAGATGGAGCTAGGCACGGGGGTGGTAAAGGGCTGGGCATCAGGAGAAACAGTGGGAAGGGTCCACTGGCCAGAACTCCATGGTGAAGGGCCCTGGCCATCAGCAGTAGGGAGCATGGCAAGGTCTGTATCGCAGGTAGACTGGGGACAGCATGGACCAGTGGGGAATGGAGACAGAAGAGGTAGCTGGAGGTGCTGTCGCTGATGACCCAGGTAATGGAGCCTGGACAGAGGCAGAGATCATTGTGGTGGGTGGGATGGGCATGGGGATTGTTCACAGGGGTAGGGGAGAGAGTCATGGAAAGGACAGGGAAAATTGTGATCACCCAGAACAAGGCAACGACACACAGTCGGGGTGATCTGTAGCTCATTGGGGTGCCCAGCAGGCAGCTGGACACTGGAGCTAGAGCTCAAAAGGAAACTCTAAGTCAGCAATGAAAGAGAACTGCCAGCAAGAACCCCATTCTCCTGTCTCTGCATGGGGACCACTACACCTGCCTCCCAGAAAGGGATGTGTTAGACCGTGTGAGCCAGCATCCAGGAAAGCCCTGGATAGGACTGAGTGTCACCTACATGTTATATAATAGGAAATGAAAATGACTGGAGACGGCACAACCCTCTGACCCACGCTGACCTGGGCCAGGTCTTTAGGATGGGTACAGGACACTGAGATCCACTGTCCTTTCATTGTCCTTCAGTCATCAGGGAGATTTCCCAAGCAAGAATCCTTTGTGGAGCACCATCCTACCCCCCTGGCTGATGAGCTCTCGAACCCTGCGAACCCTGCGAGTCTGTAGGCTAGAGAGGGGCTAGGAATCTCAGGTTACGGGAGGGGCTCCTGGTTCTCTCTGGAACAGCTTGCCTGCCCTCTAGTGGATTTCTGAAGAGCCTCTAGGACTCATGGAAACCCCGGCGCAGGAGTGAGTTGTGCAAGGGAGCCCAGGGGCAGAGCCAGAACTAGAGGCAGCAGTGGCTGGACCCCAGAAAAGAATGAGGGCTTTGGTGTCCTATAGCCCCAGGCAACCTCAGCAGCAATGGGGATGGTAACGTTCACTTCCGAGGGCTGCAAGGGCAGCTGCCTGAGACAATGTGCATACCACACGCTCAGTCCATATGTGGCCCTTCCCTCCTGCTCTACATTACTTCACCTCTCCTTATAGAGTATAGACTCAGCTCTAACAGTCTTTGAGCAAATCTGGATTTTCATGTGTTCATGTGGGTAAATTTTCTTAAAATTAAGATCACCCGCCACCACAGTGGCCTTTTCCTTCTCCCCTGCCGTTATATTTCTTCCACCGAAATCACAGAAAAAGGGCTTAGATCTCGCCTTGTGCTCAGGAAGCTCCCACTCTGCAGGACAGGGCTAGACGGGGTGGCCAAGAAGTCAGAAGGATGGAAGGGAGGATTTCAAGGAAGTCTCCCTGGAGGAAGCAGCAAAGGAGCAGAGGCACGAATGGTGAAGAATAGTTAGCCAGAAGGGCTGGGAAGCAGAAGGGCTGGGGAAGAGCATCCAGGCTGGGGCAGGGGGTGGAAGGGAGAGGGTCCATAGCCGTAGGAGGGGTGATAGTGAAGAGAGAAAGAGCAGCCGGGGGAGCCATGGGCTGACAGACCTGGTGTGCAGGATCCCACTTAAGCATCAGACTAAGCAATCCTAGGTGCAGAGGAGAAACTAAGCAGGAGACCTCAGGAGTGGAGACTGTTCATTAAGAGCCTTTGGTCTAACTAATTCATTAGCGTGTTCATTCACTCACTCATTCACACTCCCAGTGCACACCTCTTCCCCGGCATTGGAATAAAGGAATGAACTAGATAAGATTGCTGCCATCAAGTGAGAGTCAGGCATGGCAACTACTAATTGCATACAGGGCATTTGGGGAAAGGGTTTCACGAGGAGGTGGTTTCTCAGGTGGCCTTTGAAGGAGTTCACCAATGTTGAAAGGGGATAAGCTCATCCAGGTAGAGAAAACAGCAAGAGCAAGGTGTAGCCTCATGAGGGGCTGAGGAAAGGTAAGCAGTCTGTCACTGCCAGAGAGCTGGGTGTGTAGGGGGCAGATGAAATGAGGGCAACATGCGTGGGGCTTTGAACGCTGGGTTAAAGTATTTAGACTTTTCTAAGGAGTCCATCCCAAATTGTGCCTGCCTGAAGAATCATGAATCAAACCATTCCAGATCACCTAGTCCTGCGAGGACCTTCTGGAGCCCCACGGGCCCATCCACCATAGTGAAACCCTATCCCCTAGAGATGTCCTATTGCTGGGAACCAACCCCAGAGGACAAGAGGGTGATCTTAGGCTGGCAGGGGAAGATAGGGGGACTTCATAGGGACCAGCTGGCACTGACTCATCATGAAAGTCATGATGTGGGGCCCCTACCTCTGGGGTTCCACCTGGTCATGTGCCCGGAAGCCCCATGCAAATGCTGGACTGGGGGCCGGCTTGGAGAGCCTCCTCAGACTCACCTGTTCTTACCCGTTTGCAGACAGAGAGCTATGTGCCCCCTGAGGCCATCCTCTCTGGGAGCCTTGCAGGGATTATTGCCACATGACTTGTACACGTGTGAGTTGTATGCTGGGCTGTTATAGCACTTTTATAGCACTATCTCAGATTTGGAAATAGACAGAGGCTGGCATGGACAAGTCACTTTACCCCTTTGAGTCTCCATTTTCTCATCTAGAAAGTGGGCTAATAACTCCTGTCTCAGAGAGTGGTTATGGCTGAGATAATGTGAGTGGAAGCTCCAGACCCCCAGCAGGCAGTAGGGAAATAAGGAATAAACAAGCCCAGAGCCTCCTGGCACAGAGGAAACTAGCCCAGCCCCTGGCGGGAGCACAGCACAGAAACCAGGAGGGCACTGGCCTTCCTTGGCATCCTTCTCCCCAAATGATGAGGGAAGGTGGGGAAGAGGCGAGGACCCAGGTGGGTCTATTCACATGCAGTGTCTGCTTTGGAGTCAGAGTTCCCTCCTAGAGCCCCGCCCCCACTGGGGTTCTGCCGTAGGCTGGGGAAGGGGGATTCTGAGCAGGGGACATCTGAGAACACAGCTGCCAAAATCCTCAGAGGGTGGGCAGAAGGCCAGGGGCTGTCCCCCGATACTATCATTCTGGAGGGCCCAAGAGGAAGGAGACCCGTGGCAGGACCCAGACACACCCGGCATACAACTCACGCGTGTACAAGTCATGCACTTCGACATGCCACACATGTGGACCCACATTGTGGGCACGGATATCAATATAAGATCTGCCACTGCTCCCAGACTTCGGTGCCAGACAGACACACTTGTAACATAACATACACAGCTAAAGCAGCCTACATGCAGACACACCAAGGCCCACATATACACAAATGTGTACACACAGAGCTCACATAGACACCCGAATGCACATATACATGGAAGGACAACACACACACAGACATTCATAGACAAGCACGCATGTGCACACACACAGGTGCCCTGTCACTTGCCGCTCGGGGCTCTTTGAGCTCTGATAGCCACATAACATATACAAAGCCGCGCAGGTCTATCACACACCCGAAATATCCCCTAAGTCCTAACTGCAGCACACTCCTCAGCTAAGAGTGTGTTTCATGGATGTTGCTCTCTGGACCCAACAGCAGCCCATAATAACTCAGGCGGGAAAGAGGCCCGGACCCTGTTGTGCAGTGAGGAGCTGAGGGCTTAGGGAGGCTCACTGACCGGCTCCTGGTAGGACAGCTGGGTCCTGGTTTAAATTCTGGTCTCCTTGTGTCTGCTCACTAGGCTGAGTTTCCACTTACCCACGGTGTGCTGCTCATGGATCCTGACACCCAGAGGGACCCCACGGTCACCTAGACCAGATGCTCCTTTTACAGAGGAAGAGACTGAGGCCCCAAGAGAAAATCCCCAGACCTAAGGAAGGCTGCGCAGTGGTCGCTGGAGGAACCAGGACCATGCTTCTGTTTTCCACCCCATGGCTGCACTGCACGCACAGACACAATAACAGCCACAGCCATGAGCAGGTCCCGTAGATGAGCCCATGCATATCCTCCCTCCTCAACACTCCTGCAGTCTCACCAGGGGCCAGACCCACGAGAGGGGTCTGATTAATTCTCACAACAACATGGGAGGTAAGGGGGACTAGCCTTGTTTTGCATTTGAGGAAACTGAGGTGTAAAAAGGTTAGGCCCAAAGTCTTACAGGTCAGGACAGGCAGTGGCATCTTCCAAAGCCAAGTTCAGCACTTTCTACCACACAGCAGCTTGTGGCTCCAAACACACATAGCCCATATCCTTTTCACATCTCCCCACCACACACACACACACACACACACACACACACACACACACACACACACTCAGCCTGGCCTCTGTGAACACAGCCTGGCAGAACATTTTCCCAACAACTCCCAAGGGGTCTTTTGAAGAAGGACGAGTTTGTTTAGGGCTTAACCTGCCCCCGGCCCCCAGCCCTCTCCCCTCCGTCAGGGAAATGAATTCCACATGTGCCTGGTCTGCCTAGGGGTTTTGGTGAACACTCTTTGATGTCAGAAGCCAGTTTAATGAGTTGGTTGTGGGTTTGTTTTTTTTTTTTTTCTGTAAGACAGAAGTCTCATTTTCCTAAGAACCAAGGAATTTTCACACACACACCCCCTCCCCCTAGAGATTCTGGGAGCCCAAGACCCGAGCTCCCAGTGCAGGGCTCACAGATGCCCAAAAGCTTAGACTGGCTTGGGGAGGCGAGTCAGGGAAGGAGGCGGCATTTTTTTTGAGCATTGGCTGTGGGCCAAGACCTGCGTTAGGAAGAAGGCTTGTGTGGGTCCTCTTAAAGCCCACTTTAGAGATGACAAAACAGAGGCTCTGAGAGAAGATGTCATGTGAGTAGGTGGCCTGGCTGCGTCTGGAGGCCCGATGTGCCTGGCTCCAGTTCCTGGTCCCCATCTTGCTTCTGCTTGTGCCATCTGGGGCAAATGACCTCCTCCCTCTGCGCCTGGGCACCTTGGCTGTATCATGGGGACAGTGTTCGATAATAACGAGCTCCCAAAGTAAAAATATATTTTTCAAGAACAAAGGGCTGAGGGAACAGAAGGGAATATTTCTATTTTTAATGTTTTTATGTCAAGAGGGAAGTTTACCCATAAGATTCACACTGGAACATATCAATTAATATCACTCTAGGGCACTCATTAATGAGCACCTGGCGGCTGCCAGGGAGTTCAGCAAGAGAATTCTTTGAGCGTTGTGAAGTGGGGAGAGGGGTTGCAGGTGTCCAAACACAAGAGTCACTGGGCTGGTGCTGGCCCCTACTCCACTCTGTCCCTCGCCTCAGGGCCCAGCCATGGCCTTCCCTGAGCTCAAAGGCCCAGCCAAGCACTGGCGGACTTCGGCAAAGGCTACCCTGATTTCTTGGTTTATGAGGTCCTGCCAGGGGTCCCTAGGGAAAAAAAGGAGAAACAAGAATAATGAAACCCCACCCAGAATAACAATGGAGGGCGTTTAGAGCCCACAGCTGCTTATAAGGAGTCCCTTGTACTTCCCTGGCTTTTCCTGATCCCTGCACTAACCCTGCCATGGGCAGACCAGTGGCCTCCCCATTTTGCAATTTAGGAGGCCAATGCTCAGAGAGGTACATGTGCAGCCTCAAGTCCAGAGGGCTCCTAAGAGAAGGGGAGTTAGACTCAGCTCTGTTCCTTACTTAGGATGTGACCTTGGGAGGCCATAAGGCCGTGGGTTAAGGGGCTCTGTGACTCTCTGGGTTTTATGCAAATCCGGGGAAAGGACACTGGACCCGCATCCTGCACACACTCATTTCTCATTTGCTTCCCGCATGTGCCTGGAGGAGGGTTGGATGGGGTTATCCCTTTTGCACAGAACAGGGAGCAAGGCTCTGAGAGACAGCCAGGACCTCACAGCAACCTGGCGGGGACGCTTTTGAGACTGTTGGCAGAAGCAGAGGGGAGAGAAGGGGCCACTCCGTGCAGTGTCTCTGTGACGCATGACAGGAAGCACTTCTGTGAGCGCTGTGCCTGCGTCGTCGCTACACCGAGACATAGAGGGGCTTTTGCCCCCTTCCCCTGATCTCTACCAGTCCCCCCAAACATCCCCAAATATAAAGATGAATAACTTCTGCATATATGGCAAATACAGGAAGTGAAGATAAAAGCATCTTTAGAAAATATGAATTAAAAAAGGAAAATCAAGCTGTAGCATGCCGTTCAAGTAAAACTTGGTATCTGCCTTGTAAACACAACTCCAAGACAAGTTCCCATGCAACTGGCATCCTAGCACTTCCTGTATGGATTCTGTATGTCTGTTGGTCTGTCTGTGATCCCATCTCCAGGCAGGCAGAGGGGCACGTGGTGATGTTTCTATATGTGTATGTGCCTGATGCCTACAATGGGTGTAGTGCATATGCACGTGTGTGTGCATGCGCTTGTGTGTGTGCACATGTGCACAAGTGCACGGTCCCCTGTGTGCCCACATGCAGGTCTGAGTCGGCGGGCCTAAGTGAGTGTGGAATTCTCCTGCCTGCCTGGAGGTTTGGGAGGCTCCTAAGCCAGGTGAAGCTCACTGGAACTGATCTCCGCCCTCCTCCCTCCCTGAGCCAAGAAGATGAAAACGTTTCTGGCACATTCTAAAATTTCTGTTCGGGAGTGGGAAAGTCATCAACTGAGAGAGCTCGGGATGACAAATGGCTGCCAGGCCTGCCAGTCCCCACTCCCAGGACTGGATGGGTTGGGAAGGGCTGGGAGCTGGGCCGCCTAGGGCCTGCATGGCCAGGGCCCCACTGGGGAGGGGCAGGAGCTCAAGAACTCACCCTCCCTGGGCACTGGGCACTCAGGGATGTGCAGGCACATGCTGGCCAGAATCTCTGGCTTGTGTTGGCACGGGAAAGTTCTATAGATGTGTCAATAGGAAATACCAGGGAGCGACAAGTGCTGAGGGGACACAATGCTGGGAGATGGGGTAGAGGGTGACAGCAGAGCTCCATTTAGAGTGTGTGATCAGAGCTGTCTCATGAAGGAGGCTGAGACCTGCAGTATAAGAAGGGCCCAGGTCAGGGTTCCAGGTACAGGGGACGATGAGAGCAAAGGCTCTGGGGTGGGAAGAGGCTCAGTGTATTTTAAAGAATAGTGAGAAAGCCCTGAGCAGGTGGCTCGGTGGCAGAAGGTGGCAGGAAGGATGAAGCTGAGGGGTCAGACAGAGCCAGGCCTTAACAGGTAGCATGAAAGAGTTTGGGTTTGAGCCTCAGATGAGTAGGAAGCCCCACATGGTTAAATAGGAAACTTTCATATAGATTATGTTTGCGTTTTCTTTAAAAGATTACTTTGACTGCTAGTGGAGATGAATGGAGGGACCCAGTGAATAAAGAAAAATGGCCAGGAGCCCCTGCGGTAGCCAGGAGAGAGGCGTGGAGGCGGAAAAGCCTGCAGCCTGGGGGTGTGATGGCGGCGGAGCTGCGGGATTGCTGAGGATTCCAGGACAGCGCCCGGCTTTCTGAGTAAGGATGGTGAGAAAAGAACTCTGGAGGAGGGCCCGGCTGCCAGGTGGACCCAGGGGGTCTGAGATGCCAGGAGATCTCCAAAGAGAATCGCTGAGAGGGCAGTGTGAGCCGCATGGTCCTGGAGCTCAGAGGGGTGGTGGGGGCCCGAGGCCCACAAGGGGTGTGTCAGCATCTGGATAGGACACCCCAGGGAGGAGCCCTCTGCAACCCCAGCATTTAAGGGTTATGGAGAAGAGAGGAGCCAGAGGAAGATGAGTTGGAGAGGAGGGTGCAGAGAGCCCATTTCTGGGAAGCGGGAGGGCAGAGGGGAAATGCTGCTGGAGTCAGGTTGAGAACTAAAACTGCCCACGGATCCAGTGACATGGGCCGAGGCCACCGGTGACCTTCACAGAGCCTTCTAGGTGGATGGGTTGGAAGTCAGACTGCGGGGGCTGGGCAAGGAGTGGGAGGTGAGGAAGTGAAGTCAGCGTCAGCAGACAGGCCTTCTGAGAAGTGTAGCTCTGAGTGGAGGCGAGAAGTGGGGTGGGCAGCAGAGGGCTGTGAGGTCAGAGGACGACTGGCTCTTCGAGGGGCTGGCTGGAGTACAGGACCTCGATGGATGGGGAAAGGAAACAAAGGGCCACAGCTGCTCTCCCGAAGATGGGTGAGCCAAGGCTGCTGTGGCACATGGGAAGGCCCAGAGAGGAGAGGGACCTGCCCAAAGTCACACAAACAGTCCATGCCCCGGACCTAAGCCCTCTCCTCATACCTTGCTGCCACCCCAGCAAGCCATCACACGAAGACTGTCTACAGAGATGAAGGACCCTGGGCTGTGTGGCAGCCTTTCTATGAACAAGGCTGGTTCCGCACCCAGGAGGCTGGCCTGTCCTTAAGGAGGAGGACAGCTGTGTGTTCTGTACCCCGGCAGCTTCTCTGTATGCCAGTGCGTGCCCATCCCCACCCCGGTCCCCTCCCTCACTGTCCGTTGGGGAAGGGCACTAAGAGATGAATGGGGGAAGTTTTTGCCCTCTGGCACTGCTCTACCTTGAGTTACCGGGGGTCCTGAGGCCTTGGGGTACCCTGACAGTAGGGGGGAAAGGAAATGGCTGCCGCTCCCTGCTCCCTGCCAGTCACCCCTGCCCGTGCCAGTTCATTCACACAGCTTGAGCTGCTCTAGCACCGGTCCTTTCCTAGGAAGCCCATGTGTGCCATACATTTCTCATCTTTGAGATATGGGAGGGGGCAACCTTGGGCAGAGAGCCATCCCAGAAGAGCTGAGAGGAGTCGGTGGGGAGTTCCGATAAAGGAAAAACTCTGAGCAGGGAGCTCTGATGTGGTCATGTTGTGGGACCCTGGGTAGGCTCTGCCCATCCCCAGGCTCAACCTCCCCACTGGTGAAATGACCCATGAGCCCCTCTGGTCCCTGGAATCTTCTTATTTCTAGGAAACAATAGTTCTCAGCAATTGGCAACACCTATGTCCCTTGCCCTTCAACCTCTGCAGAAATAGTCTGAATGGCAACAAATGCCCAATAATATTTATCAATGCATTAGCTGTACGCTGCTCAAAATGGGAAGATTCTGCATGCTTAGCAACAGGACAAAGGTTGAGCTAATCATGGCACACACTAATGTTATAATCCTGGTGCTGTCACTGTGAGTGTGTTTCTAAAGCTCTCTGAACAATATGGAAGGCGCTTGGGATGTCGAGCTGAGAGCACAGATCAGAATGAGAAGTTATCAAGGCAGCATAATCTCATCCACAACAAATGCATCAGAAACAGGCTGGCAGGAACTGTGCTACGGTGCTAATGGTAGCTGTCTCTCAGGGGTGGGAAAATGGTGATTATTTATTTAATTGTTAAAGAATTCTGCATTTTCTAAGTTTCTCACACTAGGCAGGTAAGACTTTTATAATCAGAAAAATAACAAATATCAAATTTCAAACAGAAGATACCAAGCTTCTGGAGAAATTCCTCTTACTCACCCAGGTTTGATGTCCAGAGGTGTGGGGAGGGGTCTGGGGAAGCCTGCTTTCCCCACCAGCCAGTAGGTCTCCTCCATGCCCTTCCCCTGGAAGAGACAGGAAAGGAGATTGAGCGATCTTCGCAAGCAGAGAGCAAGGCAGAGGCACGCAACTCCACCAGTCAGTGGAGAGCAGCCTAGAGCCCGGAGAAGAGCTATCTGGGTCCAAAGCCCAGCTTTGTCACTTGCTAGCTGTGCAACTTTGGCCAGCTTACTTAACCTCTCTGTATCTTAGTTTCCCCAAAGCCTCATGGAGTTGTGGTAAAGATTAAATGAGTTAATATTTGTCTGTCAGAGAAATAAATAATAAATCATGAATTTTATGACCAGCAGATCTGGAATGCTCAGATGCCAGGATTCTATGATCTGTGATTCTCCCCAACTATTGAGGGACCTTGTGGCCTCCGCTGGGATGGGGGCACAGCTGCCTGGAGGTCAGGAGGGGCTAGGGTCAGGGCTCGCTGAACTAGAGGTTCCATACTCACCCTGGGACAGGGATGGATGTTGCCCTTTGGGGCCCCTACACCAGCCTGAAGAACGTGAGGTTGGCCTGCTGACCTCCCCACTCCCACTCTGCAATGCTTTCTGTCATCAGAGTGTTTCTGTTCCTCAGGACACCCAGAGCCCACTCCCCCAAACAAGATACGCCTGCCCTGACTCACTCCGGCTTACTCTCCCATAACCTCAGGCTCCAGAGCAAAGGATTCCGTATCTCTGGCCCTCATAGACTCTGTGACCATGGACAAGTCACTACTCCTCCCTGAATGTACCCTCCTGCTCTGGTATTCCACAGCATAATGAAGCGAGTCCCCTGGAGCACCCAATTTCTGAGGCCTAGTCTCAGCCCTGGGCCTTTAGATGCCTAGCCTGCCCCTGTCTCCCAACCAGGCCTTACTCTAGTGAAAGAATTGGGGGAAGGAGAGGAGAAGGGGTAGGAAGAAAAATCATTCATAGGAATATGGTTCCATTTAATGAACATTAACATTAAAAAAAAGAATGCAGAGGTTACAGAGTCGTCTCTGCCTTTGCGGTGCTCACGGGCAAATACAACCCAGTACCACATCTACGACAGCGGAAGGCTGGTCTTAGGACTGGTGGGTGGGGAGAAGGCATGATAGTTACTGCTGGGGAAAGGAAGAAGAGTGTTCCTGGGTCAGGTAGGCTTCAGTGAGAGCCGATGTCTGTGTTAGGGTTCTGAGGGATGAGTAGGAGCCCAACGGTATTATGGAGAAAGCACAGGCTTTGGAGCAACCAGACCTGGGAGACTATGGACAAGTCGCTTTGCCCCTCTGTTTAATTTCCTCAACTATAATAGGGGCATTGATCCCCCTTTCATTATTGCTGCGAGTAATTAGTACGTTAATACATGTCGTGCACCAGCGTGCTACCCGGGTAGGTCATCAATAGAAGTAACGTCTCTGCCCTGGCCCTTCACATGAGAAGCCAGTGAGGGAGTGACTCCAGGGAGAAATGTGTCCTTAGAATTTGGAGAGTGGAGAACATGTAAAAGTGATCAGCTCCGTCCCCAACTCCAAGTGGACATTTCCTGTATGCCCCCTGAAACTGGGCCTTTGGGGACTTTTCCCACCAATCGAAGAAAAGAGTCTCTCACCTTTATCTCAATCTGGCCTCTGATGTCAATTTTGTAGCCTTTATCCAGGCTGCGCAGTGTCTGGACAGTGCTTCTGCTGACATGAATTCTGTATGCTGAGAAGACAGGTAATGTCAGTACCTGGTGGCAGCGTACCTAGCGTTTGGTGAAATCCTTACGTGCCTGCGACAGCCCCAGTTCTAGCCAGGAACACACACGATTCTGATTCATGTGCTACTCTCTTCTCGGTTCTCTTGTCCTTTTAGTAGGTAGTTGGTTACGAAAATAGAAGCCTCAAGGGAAAGCACATTACATAGATCGAGTGTTAAGAGGAACTCGAGATGAAGTAAGAACCTCTAGGAACGTAATTTCCACTCAGAGGGAAGTCTGTGACAGCTGGATCAGAGTAGACAAACAGTTTTTTTTTTCTTTTAAAAGCAGGACACCCCAATTGGGCCACCACGTCTAGTTGTGCAGGATGAGCACTGAATGACCTCACGCAGCACACAAGCTACGCAGCACACAAGCTACGCAGCACACAAGCTACGCAGCCAGAAGCGGAGGTCCTAGGACTTCGACTTTTTTGGCTGCTCTAACCAAGCCACAAAGTGGCTCCTGCTGCCAGAAAAAAAACCTAAAATGGCATTTAAAAAAAAATGAAAGGGGCCTCCTCATTGTAAAACTGGAGAAACCAAGACCTAGACAAAGAGCATTTTGTTCAAGGACACTAAGCAAACCAGTTGCGGTCAGGGCTAGGACCCAGGTTTCCTGCCTCTTGAATAATTGTTTTCTCTGCTAATTCTCTTATGAGAGCATCACAAAATCAAGGAAAGTTAAAAAAAAACAGTGACATATATCATCTCTTTATAGTTACTTTACTGTACGCTGCCACCAGGTGGTAATTTGGTTCCTAAGCACTGTTTCAAATAGCCAGGCTAGAGGGGTCATTGAGAAAGAGAATCCTTTCCTGGGCAGGATAGAAATAGGAGACACTCACGTAGCCCTGTGGACTCCATCCGGGATGCAGTGTTAACAGTGTCCCCAAAGAGGCAGTACCGAGGCATGGTGAGACCTACGACCCCCGCCACGCAGGGCCCTGAAACCCAAACGTGTCCAGTGAGCTCCAGCAGGTCCTGGACCACAGAGAAGTTTCTATGACAGTCTTGCCCTTCCCTACTCCCACTGCCAGGCCCACCCCACACCCTGGGCTCAAGCTTGGGGATGAAGATGAAGCTATCTGGAGCCTCCAACAACACCCAAAGAGGAGATGACATCTGCGCCAGGCTCTGGGCTGAAGGTATGGAGACACAGATAAATCGAAGCCAGTCTCTGCTCTTGGGGGAGAGGGGAGACATGTAAACTGTGATCAATGCTGTAAAAAGGGAAGCACCAGGGCTGTGGCAACCCAGAGAGAGAACTTAAACTCAGCCCAGAGGACTTCTTGGAGGAGGCAGTGCATGAGCTGTGTCTTGAAGAATGAGAGAATGAGTAGGCAGAGAAAGCAGGTGCCAAGGCATAGGAGCAGAGAGCCCATGTGTTTCTGGGAAACTGCAAGCAGCTGAGTTTGGGTGGAGGGCCAAGTGGGGAGTGTTGGGAGATGAGGTTGAAGAGATTACCAAGGGCCTTGATGACTAAGGGGGCAGAGCATTTGGACTTTATCCTGTAGAGGAACCATGGAGGGAGAGAAAAGTAGGGCCATGAGAAGGATATATCAGAAACCCTGAGGTCTCTCCCAGACTCATCCCAGCAAACAATTAGTTTGCAGGACCACAGAAGATCTCTGTCCTGTCTCTTCCATCAAACTATCAGTATCTCAGCATGAACTTGGATGCCCTTGACAGATGCTGAGACCAAAACAAAGATATGTGAATTTGAGCATCACAGATTCTGGGATTTTCTAATATCTTAGAACCTTAAAATATTAGAAGAGAATGAGAAATATTAAAAAAAAGTAAAATCATAGAGTTTTAGAACCTCTGAAATTCCAGAAGCACACCAGTAGGGTGGCCTCAGCCAATGCCGCAGGCAGGGTTGGGAGACTGGTCTAGCTCATCACCCTGCATCCCCCAGCCCATACCTGAGTGCAGGCCAGCCCTGACGCAAATGGGCACATTGGGCGCATGCCTCATCTGAAAGCCCCGTACGGAGCTGAGGATGTCCAGGGCCATGTTGGCAATCTCTGCCGCGTGCCGGTTCCCGTTGCGCCGGGGCAGCCCTGATGCCACCATGTAGGCGTCCCCAATGGTCTCCACCTAGAAATCACAGCCTTCACACTCCAGCATGAAAACATGCCCTCCCTGATCTGCTCCACATCCCGCACGAAGCCACTTCTGGGGGCCCCTGTTGACCCCTCTAGTCTCTGGCCCACAGGGCCATCTCTGCCATTTTAGATCTGCATATTTTAGATCACTTTTGTCTGATGACAGGCGTCCATGCCTGTCCTGTCTCCTCTGACGCCAGGCCATGAGCTCCTTGGTGGCAGACCCGGGTGTCCCATCTGCACAATGTCACAGTGCCAGGTCAGGGCTTCATCTGGAGAAGAGCATGTACATTTGAATATATATCATTTCCATACCCCACTGGCCTTCAAATGTGTGCTGAAAAAAATGTAGATTTTGGAATCAGATAGATATGGGTTCAAACCCAGGCTCTGCCATTTACATTGGGCAGACCACTTCACCTGTGTGAGTCTGTTTCCTATTATGTGGAATGCATATTAAAGATAAAGTATTTAAAGACCAAGGCTCATCATAGATGCTCTGTCTCCATCTCCATCAACATCATCATCATCATCATCATCATCATCATCATCAATCTCCTTGGCTAATGACTTTGGAGAAGATAGAATCACAGAATCTCAGAAATGGAAGAGACTTTAAAGGCCACCCACCCACCTCACCAGCCCCAGTGGCTGTCCTGGCCTGCTCATGTCTCTTAATAGGAAGGTCCCTCCTTCCTGAGGTGGCCACTTCTCCCTTTAGGTAACCCTGATTTTCAAAAGTTGAGTTGAATTGAAACCTGTCTCTCAGCTGATGAGTTTAGCTCTACCTCTTGGATTCAATTCATAAACCTTTCTTTTCCTAAGCACCTTCTCCGTTCCAAAGGCCTTGTTCCAGGTGCTAGGGACACAGATGTATACCATGGCTTTCCCCTGCCAAGGCCAGGCCAATCCTCCCTCCTGCATCTTCCCCTCTGCAGGCTAACAAGCTTAGTTCCCACATTCCTATAGCTGGCACATGCTGGCACCACTCCTGCCAGGCAGCATAGCCATCCCTGGCCAGGCACATCCATTCTCCCTCAGCACCTGGTGGACAATAATATTAGTGATAATGTTATCCCTACCCATAGGGTGCTGTAATTCAATATACAACATTAACTGTGGATTGTGTCCTCCTACCTGTGTCTCCCAAATTTCTCCCTCACCTAGGCTATCTCTACCCTGAGAGCAAGAAGTAATCTGCCCCAATCATGCCATATTTTGGTCAGATACTTAAATTTACTTTTATTCTCCATGGCCAATGGCTTAAAATTCGTGCCTCACAGCCTAGCAATCAGGGACTCCCATGATTTGCTGAATTTCTTGCCTTATTCCTAACAATTAGCTGCTCCTGGTTCCCCACGCTTCAGCCTAACAGGAACCTTTCTCCTCTCCGTAGAGACCCAGGGCACTTGCTCACTTCCAGGCCCTGATCACCAGTTCCCTCTGCCTGAAATGCTCTCCCTAAATCCCTATCTGTTGAGACCTGAGCCCTTCATCAGCCCAGCTCACACTTGATCGAGTCTATAACATCTTCCCAGTTACCAGCTGGGGAAAAGATTTTTACCTCTTTGGGGCTGTGTCCTCCTTCTCCTTCCCTGTCACCTGTGGTCGTCCCCCCAGCCTTTGTGGTCTGGCAGTGAATGTGGCAGGTCGGGGGTAGGGCTACCCCCAACTATGTACATTTCCACAGATGAGAGAAACTTCACACCCCACACGCCAGAAAGAAAAATTATGAGTGAACCCGGCTTTCCCTCTGCCCACCTCTTTCTTCCACACAGGAGGAAGAAGGCCTTATTTGATTGACAAAATTTGAAGAAGGTAAGATTAGGTGCTTAAGTGCTTGTATAGCAATTATTATGTGTCAGACACTTTCCAAATCCTTTACAAATATCGTACATTAGATCTTCAGAAGAATTCTGTGAAATAGGTATTATTACTATTGCCATTTTGCAGATGGAAACTGGGTCAGAGAGGTTAAGTCATTCACCAACATCACACATCACAGATTTGAACTTGGTCAGTTCAGCTCTAGAGCTCATGTGCTATGCTGCCTCTTGATGCATTTGGCCTGATCCTTTCTTCCTCTCTTTTGGAGAGGATCTGCCTGGTGTGTGGAAGTTCCCTTTGATCCTGCCCTGCACATGTTTAGCTCATGCATCTGGGCTGAATCCTGCCTCCCAGAGGCAGTCCGGGAGACCTGCTGCTTGTTGGTCCCACCGCTGGCCCACCAGGCATGCAACTGTGGGTCAGGGGCAGTGTACCTACTCTAGGGACTCAGTGCTGCCACAGATGGGTGACCCAAAGTCCAGACTGGGAAAGAGGAGCAGTGGAACTATCCATGGTGGTTACACATTCAGGCCACATTCTCCAAACTGCTAAAACTGACCTCTATCCCTCCACCTGCCAGCAGGCTAAACTGAAGGAGAGAGTGGTATAATCAGTAGTCACCCCTACAGCCCCAGTGACAGAGTCTAGTCATAGGCTCTGCTCTCTAGGAGCCCAGACTTGTAAAGATGATCTCTAAAGACTTAGATCTTAGATCATGGCTGCAAGCAAGGGCCATGGTTCCTTGTACACAGGTGTGGTCCTTTTGCAGATGGGAGAACACGGCCAGGGGAGAGTTAAAAGCAAAGCTTTCCATGTGAATTTTAACTCCACCACTGGCATACTGTGTGACCTTGGGCGAATCACTTATCTCTCTGAGCCTGTGCAGTAGGGATAATGATCCATCCTTCTGAGGAGCACTGCTAAGGTTAAATGGGATACCCAGTGACAATCCCTAGACTGGTCAGCACTCTTTAGATGTGTAACTAATGCCTCCTATCCCTAGTCTGTGCTTTCCGGGAGGGGCCTCAGCACCCGTGCCTGCAGTGCTACGTCATGTTGGTGAATGAATGAACGATAGCACTTTCTTTCACATTGCTTAATTTGCAGAAGGATTCTAAGCCGTAACACTTTTCATCTCTGTTTACAAATGGGAGCCTAAGGCTCAGAGTGGTGAAGTGATTTGTCCATGGTTGCTTGTCAGTATGGCCCGGGCCAGATTCACCCCCGGGGCTCTGCTCTAGAGTTCTATCCATAAAAGTGCTCACTCCACACATGCGGGGAGGGAATCGCAGACCCCCAAGGAACCAGGAAATGATTGCCTGGCTGCCTCCCAACTCAGACTGGATTAAAGAGCGGTAACCGGATCCTGCTGGGGACAGAGGGGAAACCAAGGCGGACGGTGTGAGTGATGAGAGACGGGCTCGCACATCGTGAGGAATGGGCCTCCCGCTCCCCCACATCTGGAGGGGTGTGCGGGCCTTGTTTTATTTCATTTCACTCTGCCAGAAAGATGCAGACCTCTTGGCCAGAGTTCAGAGCAGATCAGAAGGCGTGATTCAGAGCTGGGAGGGACACATGTGTGAGAAAAGATTAGCAGGGGAGGAAGAGACAAGGCCCAGGGGTGACTCAGGGCAGATCAAAGCCGCAGGGCTCAGCGAGATGAGACAAGATAAGGAATCTTTTGCTGGGGTCCATGAGGCCAGGGCGGCTCTGGAGGAAAGAGGGAAACTCAGCCAGCATGGGAGATAGTGCCTCAGAACCATGGGCCAGGGCAGGAAAGTGGGGTCCTAAACAGGGAACGGGAGGGAAGCTGCATTCTTGGAATGTTGATGGCTCAGGTTTCCACAGGTCAGTGTTGGGCAGTGTGGTGCAGTGGACAGAGCCGGGTGGTAGTGGATGCTCCAGATGCCTGTTCGGGCTCTGCCACCTACCAGCTGTGTGACCTTGGGTAAGTCACTTCTGCTCTGGGCCTCGAAGAGCTCCTGAGGACCCACCATGTGTTAGACATTGCCAGGCACTGGGGGCAGAGTGGTTTAGGTTGGAACCATAAAGTGTGGCTGTGTTGTCCACAGGTAATTATGACAGCATCGCACAGCAGCTCTTAACCATGGCTGCAAGGTCAAGGAAACTAACCTGAGACTAGAAGGATAACAAGGAGGGAGCCAGGTAAGTAAGGAAGAGGAAGAGCAGTGCTCAGGATGAGAGAACAGCATTTAAAAAGGCCTAGTGGCTAGAGAGAGCAAAGAATGTGTGAGGAATACATAGAGGTCTGCGGAGGTGGAGGGCCGGAGATGCAGCCAGGGAGGTAGGCAGGGCCAACTTCTGGAGAGCTTTGTGGGCCGCTATGATCCTGTGGCTTTATCCTCAGGACATCCAAATCATAGGGATGGTGAGACCCCCCTTCCCCTGAAGAGGGGTCTTAGGACCAAGTTCAAATTTCAACTTCATATCCCACTGGGAATATGTAACTAGACAAGCCACTTAATCACCTCAGTTTCCTCATCTATAAATTAGCAGTACCAGTACCTACCTCACAGATTATTATGGTTATTTAGTGGATTAATACATATCAAGTGCTTAAACTAGTGTCCAGTATACAGTAAGCACTCAATAAGTACTGATTATTGTTGTTGGGATTCTGTCCCTAATGCTATCAACAGATTGCCTGGCACCTCAAACAGTTTTCTCCTCTGAAACTTCCTGTCCAGGCAACCTTCCTACTCTGACTTCATCCTCAGGGCCTGGCCTTCCCCTATCCCTGTGTCCTTGGAGAGCTGTGACTGGAAGGGGGATGGCAGGTCACAAATGAAAGCTAAGGCCAGTGGATCCTGAGTGTGGCCATTTTCTGGGACCGACCTCCCACCCCTGTCTTCACCATGTCTGAAGCTGACGCAAGACCCCAGCAAATGGATCAGGATAAGGGGCAGGGTCAAGGTGAGAAGATCCCCACCGCAGGCTCGGAGGGACATGGTTTACACAGCACTTCTGCAAGAGGGATAGAATCCTCCCTTTGTCTGTGAACCACCCCCTCTCTGGGACTGGGGTTGTTATTTCTGTTTTATAAATAAAGTAATAGAGAAGGGAAGTGATTTGCCCAAAGCCACACAGAAGGCGAAGGCCAGGCCGGGACTCAAAGCCAGGATCAAGAGGTGCAAAGGGACTAGGTCACGATGGTCTCGACAGCTCTGCCAAGGCCCCCACTGCCTCTTCAGTGCCCCTGCCCACCCACTCACTCCCACCACTGGCCCGCTTCACTCAGAGCCATCACAACCCATTCAGCATTCCTCACACTCACCAGCCCACCCTCTCGAGCCTTAGGCGTTAGTACACATTACCCCATTGCTTACCTAAAGCCACCACACCCAGACTGGACAATACTAGGAAGACAGCACCTCCTCCAAGAAGTCTTCCTTGCTCTTTACTCTGCACATCTACCCCTAGCTGGATTGAGGGTCCTCTCAGCCTTCTCTGCCTCCCCTGATCATCACTTTGACTGTGAGTTGCCTTCATCTTTTACCTACAGCACCAAGAGCTCCCTGAGAGCAGGCACAGGAGCTGACTCATCTGGTTTCCTTTATCCAGCTGGCCCGCTGGAGGCTGAAAGATCATGTGGACCAGAACTGAGTTGCTCCAGCTAAGGCTCCAGAGATGTGAGAGAGCCCAGCCAAGAACAGCAGCGCTTTCTTTCTCACCCACAGCTGACCACAGATGTATGCATGAGTCCAGCTGAGTCCAGAGAACTTTCCAACTCACCTATAGGTTTGCAAGCAATGATAAATACTTATCATTTTACACACCTGGATTTTGGGATTATTTGTTGCACAATAGCTACCTGATAGAAACACATGAATAAATGACTGGAAGTAAATGTATGACAAACATAGTGGTAAAGGAAGGAGAGATGAAATGCCAGCCTCCTGGTACTCTCACCTTATACACGTCATGGCTGCCCAGAACAGCATCAAACAGCGTGTAGAGGTCATTGAGCAAGCCCACTACCTCGATGGGCTCACTCAGAGCTGCGATGGTAGTAAACCCCACGATGTCACTGAAGTAAATGGTAACCTGGTCAAAGTACTCCGGTTCCACAGTCATCCCCATTTTCAGAGCTTTGGCCACAGACCTGGAGGGATGGGAAGGGTCAGAGTCACAAGGTAGGAGGACCCCCTTTCCATGGCTTGCAAGTAAGGGAGAGATATTTGGGGGAAATCCTGGGTCGAGGGTCAGGGGATCTAGGACAGGCCTGCTAGTGTGCTGGCCTGCTGGTATACCTGTCCCTCTCTGGACATTACTTCCTCTGAAGTGAGAGGGGGGACATTATATCCTCTCCTTGGTGCCTATGGGAATGAAGTAGGAGCAATTCAATACTCATGTGCCCAGCACAGTGTCTAAAGCATATAAAAGCTCTAGGAAAATATGTTGGGTAAGAAAACAATGAATGACTCGAATGAACCCATGGAAGCCAGATTTACTGAGCACCTACTATATCCAGGTCCCATGCTTACAGCTACTGAGGCTAGAGACACAATCGAGTCCCAAGGGGCCACTCACGGAGGGAGCATCTGAGAAAGCAGCCTTTCTGTCTTCTGCCTCTCTAGCTCCAGTTCCTCAGTCCGCTCCTGAATCAAGTCCTCCAGGTTCTGGGAATACTTTTCCAACATCCGTAGCATAGAGTCAGCAACACTGGTTTTCTTGCCTTGGTTGATGCTTTTGAACTGAAGATGGGACAAAAATCCAAACTCATCTGTGAAACTCAGCACATTCAGCCTGCAGCTTTGGAGTCTAGGCCACAGGAATGAACCGGACACAGTCCCTGTCCGGAGGAGCTGGGTTATTGGGGACCAAGTATGTAATAGAAGAGATGGCAGCTATGACAAGGGAAAGCACAGAAAACTGGGAGGAAGAATGGGTTAGTTCTGTGTGGGGTGAGCAAAGGAAACTTTAAAAAAGAGCCTGTGTCCAGTACAGCGTTATGGCTAAGGAACACTAACCTGACTGCATTGATTCTCACAACCACACTGTGGAAAGGCATTCTTTGTTCTTCTCAAGGATGGATGGATAAATGAATGGATGGGTGAATCAGTCACTAGGTAATAGATAGATGGGTGGATATGGATGGATGGGTGGATGAATAAGTGGATGGATAGATGGGTAGATAGACAGGTAGAAAGAATATGTGTAGATTACATAATAATGTATTTCTACCTCTCTATTTCTCCCTGTATTCCAAAAACAAATTTTATGTACTAAGAAAAATAAAGCAATGCCACAAAATAAAATAGTACATATATAAGGACATTGAGACCAAAGGAGAGTAAAGGTTTAAAAAAGAAACTAGAAGTGCAGTCTATTTGCAAAATGCATGTTAGAATGTGGTCACAAGTTCAGATATGAGCTTCCTAGCAACAAAGCAAAGAGGGATATATAGATTACAATACCCATGGCATCCATGAGACAATAAACCATTAAACTAATTGCTCAAAACAAACACAACTACTACTGGCACTGAGCAGAGAGAATTATCTCTCTTAGGTCTTTGTACGAGGACATTCATGTGTGGTTATAAATCGTACCTTCAGTAATTACCTTACAACCTCTCCTTGACAACATTCTCCTGTGGCTGGAAAGGGGAGGCACAAAGATGTCACCTCAGGCTTGATGTGTTGGCCTTGTGGGAGCCATTAACCAGTTCAGTCAGGCCCACTCACTCCATTGCCCCACAAACTCGTACAGACTTGCCTCACCCTTCCTGCTGCAGTCCCCAAGGCAGGCCTGGGGGGCCCCAGCCCCCCTCACGTCTTCCACTCTCTCTGCAGGGAACCAGTGTGGCCTCCACAGCCACAAACGGCCTCTCTGCTCTGGTGCCAGGAGGCCTAGTACAGGTTTCCTCTACAGCAAGACAAAGCCAGGTTTGGACTCCAGTACCACCTTTCACTCCCTCAGCTACTTTGGGCAAATCCCCTTACCTCTCTGTGCCTCAGTTTCTCTCCTGTAAAGCCCAGGTGATAACAATGCTTCTTTGGAGGACTATCACAAAGATTAAATGAAGTCAGCACAGCACTTAGCACAGGGCTTGGCACTCAGGAACTCAGCCAGTGTCCCTAGCACCTGGAGTTCTGAGAAAGCTTTCCTTAGAGCAGGGGTCCCCAATCCTTGGGCTGCAGACCAGTACTGGTCAATGGCCTGTTAGGAACCGGGCTGCACAGCAAGAGATGAGAGGCAGGCAAGCCAGCGAAGCCTCATCTGTATTTGCAGCCGCTCCCTGGCGCTAGCATTACCACCTCAGCTCCACCTCAGATCATCAGGCATTAGATTCTCATAGGAGCACTGGTCCCTGGTGCCAAAACGGTTGGGGACCACCGCCTGAGAAGGAAGACTTCAGGCCCCACCCTCAGGGATGATGGTATCGGCCCATTGTCTCCTTTTAGCATGGAGTTCTGGACCCCAGGGATAGCATGGGGCTTCTCCTGGGCAAAGTAAAGTGAACTGATCAGCTATTTGTCATGAACACCAGGCTCCACTGGAGAGCACTGACCTGAGTGTAGATCTGGTCCAGGCTGGGTCTATGTTCCGGAGCCTCCTCCCAGCACTGCTCCATCAGCTGGATGCATTCGGGTGGCCCATGGTCAGGGGACACCCGTGGCCGGCACAGGGGAGGGGGTGATGCCACCTTTCTGATGATTTCTACAATAAACATGATGTGAGTGTGGGCCTAAAGTCCTCAGGAGGGATCATGGGAGGGGGACGTCCTGGGGTCCTGAGGGAGGGCAGGTAGGTATGTAGGGGTGCAGGGATCAGGCCTTGAAGCTAGTCCTTGGTCCCTGCTCTGGGTCCCAGTGCATCCTGCTCAGGGGACCCAGGATTCTTGCTTTCTTAAGTTCACCCCATGGTGTGGCCGAGAAAAGGGTCTAAGGAAAAGGGTCTCAGGTCTCGGGAAAGGGTCTACCTTAGGTATGGCTGGGAAAGTGGGGTTTGAATTCTGGGTCTGCCACCACCTTTCTGTGAGATGGTGAACAAGGCAGTGACTTCTCTGCGCCTCCATCTCCCCATCTCTGACATGAGCTTAAGAAACCGCCTTCCTGAGAGGGGCAGTGAAGGAGGAGGTGATGGATGATGTTAGGTACCTGGCACCCAGCAGTCTCTCCCCGACACCCAGACCCTAAAACAACGGTTGCCATTCTGTCGCCCGTGACGCCCACCTGGCTCTTTTCACCAGCCCCGTCTCTTGGAGACTCTTTGGGGCCAATCTCCTACAAGTGTGAAGCAAAACTGTCTGCTTATTATCTTCATCATCACTATCTTCCCAAGACAACCAACGCTGCCATGAATCTTCTTGTCCCCACTTCATGTGATAAAGGCCACCAGGCCACGTTGAGGCCAGACAGATTAGTGTTTTCGTTCTGGCTCTGCCATTTACTATCACTCTGTGCCTTTGTCTCCCCACCTAACGACGGCTGGAAATGACCCCCATCTCAGGAGTCTGTGGCGGAGCCAGGGGTACTGAGGGATTCACAAAGACACCAGGAGGAAGAAGGGCTGGGTCTCAAGCTCAGGCTTTCAGCAGATCAGGGTGGAGATTATCCATTTACCTTCTGTACAAGTCATATCACATCACCTCTCTGAGCCCCAGTTTCTTCATTGATGAAAGGGGCATAATAATAGCACAGATGACCTCACAGGGCTGTTCTGAGGCATCTCCTCTGAGGAGGGCCGGAATCCTCCTCTCCTGAATGAGGAGGTGGGCATGCTTGGAGCCAATGAGGAGAAGATTCTTTCTGGATTTTAATCTCCTTCCCATCTCTTCGTTGGCCTCCTTGTCAATGGTAGTGTTTGTGTCACTGTCCCATTTTACAGACAGGGTAACTGAGGTTCCTGGGGGTGAAGTAGGTCACCCACAGCCACAGGGCTGCTAGAAAGCAAAATCTAGAACCGAGCCAGATCAGCTCCTGACCTGCAGGATTTCCTCCGCCCAGAGGTTCCCAGCCTACAGGCGTCAGACCTGAGGGCGACCGAGTAAAGGGTCTGAAAGCTGTACGGGCTCAAAGGAGTGTGAGCAGATGGTACCAATAACCCACTGTGCACACACTTTTTCAAAAGTATTCAGATGGTGTTGTGATGAATAAAATGCTATTTCAAAGTGTGCTGATTTCAGAGCAGATTTTGTCTTTGGGTATTTTCTCAGTCAGCAGATATTAAAAGTCACGTGAGGCTCCAACCTTTGCTGACATTGAAATGGAGTCCTCATACGCGAACATGCTGGGAACCACTGGCTCGGGCCAGGCAGGGCCTTGTGTTCTCCCATTGTGCCAGGCCCGCTGTCCACATCCCATGCATTACAGTGACTGATGGGCCCCGCTGTCAGCTGAGGGAGGAGACTATACATCCAGCTCCATGGGGAAGATGCTCCTTGAGTGACACCAAGAGATATTAGGGTGAGAGCACTAAGCTTGGAGCGGGGGACTTTTCCCCAAATCCCAGACCCCCTGCTTCCCACTGCGAAGTCCCTTCTCTCTGAGACCCCCTGGTTATGCAATTTTTGTGGTCAACACAGGCAAGTGTATTTGCGTAGTTATTTTCAGGCCCCGATTTTCTGATGGTCACAGAGTTCCCTGACTATGTGCGGACTCCTGCCAGGGACAGACCAAGGAAAGACAAGGAGGATTCTGTACCTTCTGCTGAGAGCCCTGAAGAACCATAGGGTGGCCCTCGAGTCAGCACCTCCTGCAGGATGATGCCAATGCTGAAGACGTCTCCTTTGAGGGTGCCCCTCCCAGGGTCCCGCAGCAGCTCCGGAGCCGTCCACAGCAACTCTGCAATCACAGGGCAGGTCAACACTGCGTCATCCCCTGACCACCCAAGATGGGCCGAGCTAGGCAGGCACTTCTAATATGTGGTGTCACTGCCCTCTACCCACAGCACCGGGGGAGGTAGGTTCTCTGCCACTTACAGATGAGTGGCCTGTGGCTCAGAGAGGAAAAGCCGTCAGCTTCAGGTCACACCATAGGAGGTGCCAAAAGATTGGAGGGAGATCTTCCCCTCTCCTCCTGCCTCAGAACCTACTGGCAGCCCCCTGCCCACCCCTGAGCTGACCTTCTGGGACTGGCGGGGGGCGGGGAGCCCGCTGAGCGTCCAGGAGCTCTGCATAACCATGGTCTGTGACCTTTAGCACAAAGCGGCCATCCACCACACAGTTTCGGGACTTGAGGCGTCCATGCGGGAAATGTCGATGGTGCAGATACCGCACGCCCTAGGGGTTGACATATGAGGGGCCTCTGGTCCTCTTAGAATTCCCACAGATCCCAGAAAGACTTCCTGCCTCCCCTCACCTTTTGCCACACTGTTCAAATTTTCCTCAGACAAAATGGAAAGAGTTTGGGTCTGGGAATTCCGAGCATCTCTTGTCTCCCCTCCCTCCCCACCCCAATGCCCCACAACTCTACGCCCAGGGGAGGGTTCTTACTTGGATCAAATCCAGTAGCAGGGAGGCCTTGAAAGTCCAGTCCAGCCGCAGAGCCTCATTCCGCAGCAGGTCCTCCAAGCTGCCTCGGGCACAGTGCTCCAGCACCAGAGCACTGATCCCGGGGGCCGTGAAGAAGCCCAGGCAGGTGGCAACATTATCATGCCGCAGCTCTCGCATCTGCTGGGGCAGTGAGCACCTTAGTAGCCCCCAGGGGTCTCTTGGAGGCTGGACTAGATGCAGCCAGCATCTGGACCTTCAGTAGTTGCACCCAGCACAGGGCTGAGCACAGAGAGGCATCAGAAATGATGGATGGATGGATGGATGGATGGATGGATGGATGGATGGATGGACGGACAGACGGACGGATGGACAGGTAGGTGGCTGGACGGATGGATGAGCAGATGAGTGGGCAGATGGAAGCCTACTCTTCCAACTGCCCTGCCAAAGCCCCGAGCATGAGAGTGATGCCACTGAGGCCCTTTGGACTGGGGGTCAGCAAATTTTTCTGTAAAAGTTCAGATGGTAAAAATCTGTGGGTCAAATAGTCTTTGTCACAAGTACCCACCTCTGCTGTTATAGGGCAAAGGTAGCAGAGACAAAACATGAACAAATGAGCATGGTTGTGTTCTAATAAAACTTTATAAAAATAGGCAGTGAGCCTGATATGGTGTGTGGGCCATAGTTTGCCAACCTCTGACAGCCCATTTATTAACTCAATATACTGAGTGATCCCTACCAATGCCACGTGGAACTGAAAAATTGCCCAGCTGAGCCCTGCCCAAATTTCCTACCTTCAAAATTGTAAGATATTATAATATCACTTGGGAGAGTGTTGAGAGTTGTTGCTTTAAGACACTACACTTGGGGTAAGCTGTTACACAGTCATAGATAATCAGAAGAGCATACCGAAAGGTCTGAGAAGTCCTATTGCTAACCCAAGCAATTTCCAAACTTGTTTGAGCATATGTAGGGCCTTTTCTTTTAAGAAACATCTACACACATTGGTTGTAAGACGCCCACTGGGAAATGTCTAACCTAACCGCCAGTCACTTAATCTCTACCAATCTAACTTCAGAAAGTGGCGACATTGGAAATAATAATACAATTCACCGTTTATCAAAGGCACGCTGATTTCCGGGGGCAGTGCTAGGTTATTTTGTATAATGTCTCCAATCCTCAGAATCCCCCTGGGTGGTTTCATTAGCTCCATCTTACAGGAAAGCTACGTGCCCTGTGGAGGCATAATTCCATCTGGGACCTTCCTGATGCAGCTCCTGTGCTCTGTACTCTATTCCACAGTGCCTCTCAGGATGGTGACAATCTCAGGGATGAAGGGGTTTATGAGATTAGAGATGACAAGTGACTGAAGCTCCCCCAAGAAAAGGAACTGTGTCTCTCCTCTTTACGGCCATCTCTCCCAAACCCAGAACATGGCCTGGCACACGAGTGGTGCTCGATGAATAGTGAATAAGTGGGTGAATGGGTGGAGGCATGAAGGTATTAATCATGCATGTGGTGGTTCTGGTGGAGGAGGCTGTGCCTCTGGCAGTCATGGGATGAATCTGTTGGGTGGTAACATGACTTCAGGTATGTTGGTATGCAATAGTGACAGTGATGGACCATAACTGTAATCAAGGCATGGCAGTGGGGCAGCGACCATGGTGACAGGAAGGACTTCCTTTCTGAAGCTAGATGCTTCCACATTGAGTAGGAACCAATCCAGATCAGTGGGGATCTCCTGACAGCACCCGCTCCCAGCCCACCTTCCGGACCCTCTGCAGTCCTACCTTTCTCAGGAGGCTGAGGCAGTCTGGCCGCAGCTCCAGGGCTGTGCCAGCTTCAAACTTCTTCAGCCATACCCACTCTCCCTGTTCAAAGCAGAACACATCCACTGCTCGTCCCAGCTGTGTGACCTCGGGCAAATCCCTCAGCCTCTCTCAGCCTCAGCTTCTTCCCCACAGATGTGTTCTTTCTGTGTACTCCAAGGCTGGCAGAGCCTAGCCAGCAGAAACAAAAGTTGAACTTTACTGTAGCCAGGGCAGGGCCAAGGGCCCGGCTTTGGCTAACGGACCTGAGTTCCAGTCCTAACTCTACCACTAGCTCTGTGACCATGGGCACGTGTCTTCAGTTCTCTGAGCCTCATATTCCAAGTTCCGTAAAATGAAAATGATATACCCCCACCCACACTGCAGGGGCAAATGAGGTGGTGGATATAAAAGTGTTTGCTCCAGGCTTCGAGGTCACCTTTACTCCGCAGGCCTCAGGCTCCTAACAATACCCCAAACCCTGCAGATGATGGGGGTTCTGTGGCTCAGGGACTCTAGGGGAGGACACAGGAGGACGGGAGAGGTGGAGGTCTCAGGCCCAGAGTGAGCTGTAACCTTAGGCCCGTCTCCCCTCTCAGTGGTGGATTTCTGCCTCCTCAACCTCAACCTCAGCAGCAGCCCGTCAGCTAACTCAAAGGAGCAGATAAAACATGCTTTGCACATCATTAAAGCCTCCTTTCAGCAGAAAAGAAAAACAAAAAACAAAAAACAAAAAAACGGAATTCCCCAGAGGAGAAGATAGAAAAGAAGGAGCAAGTGCTTCATGTCATTTCCTGTAGAAACAATTAGTTCAGCTCGTCAAGCATGAGTCACAGAATAGAAGAAATGGAACATCAGTGAGTTGCTGCGTTTGAGAGCACAGCACCTGGGGAATAGCAGTGCTCTCAGCAACTTTAGAATTTTGCCTGTCTAGCCTCTGATCTTCCAGCCTCCCTGTCAGCTGGCAGCCCAGGCTCTGCCAGGAGGCTGTTCTGAGCTTGGTGCTGCCCCCACATGTCAGGGCCTCAGGGACCCAGGGTCTCACTGCCCTTCACCAAAGCAGGAGGGTGACCTAGGCTGGACCCCGTGCTGAGACAGGCCCTGAGGTGGACCCACTGTGGCAGTGGCCAGGTCCATGTGTCCAGGAACTGTTTTTTTTCCAAGTTCAGATCATGAACCATGCCAGACTAGGAGCTGGGAGTCCCGCTTCCCACATCGAGTCCTGACACCAATTTGCTCTGGGACCCAAAAAAGTCACTGGCCATCTTTGGGCCTCGATTTCCCATCCTGTAACAGGAGTGGGACATGCAGAGGCCCGAGGGACTGTGGGCTCCCTTGGCTTCTCCCAAACTGACTACAGCTCTCCAGACCTGGGCATAGGAGTGGCAGAGGCCCTTACCTGGTAAAGAGCCACATTGGTAGGCTCCTGGGGTGCTGGCAGGCTTCTTGCTGACCCCTGGGACACTGACCTCAGGCTTCCACCATCCATTGCACTTCTTGATTCACTTGCACTGTCCACATGCAGCCTCTGGAGGGGGCAGACATCAAGAGCCTAGATTGAGCCTCGGTCTACTGCCTGCCTCCCAGCCCAGCACCTGCCCTACCTACTCGTCTGCTTAGGGCCTGATGGATGAAAGTGAGCTCCTGGGCTGTCAGCAGGATCCTGTGGGGCCCCCTCGCCAGCTGCAGCTGCTGGATGCCCACTCTGCAAGTGAAAGAAAGTGCAGGGCAGAAGGGATGGCATGAACATCACTCCCCCGCTAGGTCTGGCCCCTTGGACCTGCCTCAAATCCAGAGCTCTCCCCTCTCCTCTCCCTGTTTCCTTTCCTATTTCCCCAGTAGTCCCAGCTGGGCTGAGACGGCACCACCAAGCAGGGCACTCCACAAAGTCCCTCAGCCTTGGCTCAGAGCTGGACCCTTAGCCTGATGCACCTGCTGGACCCAGCCTCAGCGTTTCCACACCTAGAGGCCTCATGGGATGGCCAGAGCCTGGGGTGAGGGCTAAGAGTAGAGGGGTGCCCCTCCTGGATGTGGTCGAGGCTCAGGGAACACAGAGGACTTCGGATCCAGGAAGAATTGTTTTCAAAGCTGAAAGTCCCTGGGGGTCATCCTGGCCAAGTCCTCATGGTACAGATGTGTGGCATGAAGCTCAGGGAGGACCAGGTCTTATCCAAGTCCCAGGCTTCTTCCCCACATTTCAAATGAGCCTTCCAAGAGGCACCCAGCCTTCACAGAGCCTGACCAAGGTCCTCAGATGGACAAAAGTATGGGACACTCCTGAAATCTTGGGACAGAGGATGGAAAAGGCCCCCGCAGATTGCCATGGTTGTGCGCACAGGAGAGAGACCCTGTGGGGCAAGGGCACAGAGGAGAAAATGAGGCGAGTGCACAGATTCTCACCTGATGAGGCAAATGAGGGCCCCGCCGGTCAGCACCAAGACACAGGCCAGGGCCACAGCAAGGAGGCTGCCTGGGGGCTGCGTACCTGTGTGAGATGTGAGTCCCAACAGTCACAACTGCACAAGGAGTACAGCCCCTTCACTCGACTCCTGTACATATTTTTCAGGCCTCCTCTGAGAAATAGGGACATGGTCCCTGCCCAGCTCCCTCCCCAGGGATAAAGCTCAGAATGGCCCTTGATGAGGAAAATCCTATCTGCAGATGGATCATCAGGCATGGATATTGATTTCCAGTGTTATTGTCTCGGTTCTCACCTCAAGCTCCCTGCTTTTGGACCCCATGGACCCTATTCAGATCCCATTACAGTCTTGGTCACACCATGGCCTTTTATCTGCCGGATGTCAGGTCCTTTCCTGCTAGACTGAGAGCAGCTTGACAGCAGGACCTGTGTCTTATATATCTCTGTGTCTCTGGTACCTAATACAGGGCCTGGACATGGCAGATGCTGGATAAAACTTGTGTATCCCTGTCAATTATTATCCTACTTCTTGCATGCCCTTTACGATGGGCCACTCATTACCTGTTTTGGTAGTCAGCTTCATTGTCATCCACTTTGATAATTAGAAGAGGCTTCCTAATTCTGAATCAAAATCTCCAGCCCTCAAGCCAGGAGTTGGATGAGAAGTGGCTGCTTAGGACCATGTGCTCTGTGAATGTTTTAGCCCTGCTCAGATGAGGGGAGGCCTTGCTAGCCTTCCCTGGTATTTTACAACTCTTAGTTCAGTCTTCTTGATAGAGAGTCGAGCCTTTTCTTTGCACCTGTTCCTGGTTCTCATATGACTGTCCACATGGAAAGCCTTATGAATGAATGGTGGATGGATAGATGGATAAATGGATGGATGGATGAATGGATGGATGGATGGTCAGATGGACAGATAGGTGGGTGGATGTATATATGGATGGATGATGAATTACCTCTCATGCACAGCGTATTGGGGTCAAACCAGCAGCTGGAGTCACGTGCTGGAGGGGCCCCTCCTGGAAAGTGTATGGCCCTGCCCAGGGGCTGCACTTGCCATGTGCCAGTGTCTAAGATGTGGGTGGGGACCAGTTGGCTTTCTTGACCATCTGTGTCCAAAATGACGTACTGAGCCAGCCTCCTGCCCTTCTCATCTGTCCGGATCCTCTGGCTAAAGCCAGCTACATCCAGAGCCCCTATGTGGTCCCCTAAGTGGGCCCCCAAGAGCCCTGCCCCATGGCTTTCAGAGCGGTTCAGGGCATGGGCCAGCAGGACAACAGCATCATAGATGGTTCCAAAAAGCGGGGACACCTGTGGAAGAGAAGGTCCCTCAACCCTATAACCCCATGGCACAGGCTCCCAGACATCTCTGAGTCCTGGCCCTCCCGCCGGCAGCAATTGTTTGAATTATCATCTCCTTAATGCCCCACCCCCTGGCACCAACACACTGTTTGGTCCCACTGTTACCTCTGTCCCCACAAAGCGGCCTCACAGTCTCCATGGCCACCACAACCACTGACTCTGTCGTCTCACAGGCATCTCGAACTTACCTAATTCGTCCAAAACAGAACTCCTGGTTCTGCAAGTTTCAGCCTGACTTTACCACACCAACACCCCCCCTGCCACCCCACTTCCCATATTCTAGGAAATAGAACCACAGTGCCTCTCAAGCCTTGGCTTGATTCTTGACTCGTCTCTCTCTTCTAGTTCACCAAGTCTCTTTGGCTTTTTCAAAATTTATTCCCAGCCCAATTGACCTCTCATCCCCTTTACTCCTTCTACCTGGGTCCGAGCCCTCTCCCTGCTCACCCAGGCCACATAGGAGCTTCCTAAGGGCCTCCTTGCTTCCTGCCCTCTCAGGCCATTCCCCATAAAGCAATGAAAGAGATTTTTTTAAACATAAGTCAAATATTTTCTTACTTAAGACTCACTGATGGTTTCCCATTTCACTTATAAGTTCAGACTCATTAACCTGGCCTACAGTGCCTCACATGATCAGGCCCTACGCTCATCTCAGATGCTTTTCCTCCTTCCTCATGACAATCCAGCCATGCTACACTCCCTTCTGCCTGTTCCTCTAGCCGTTGGAGCTCATGCTGCCTCAGGGCCTTTGTGCTTGCTATTTCCCTGGCCTGGTTGCTCTTCACCCAGATCTTCACCTGGCTGCCTCCTTATCACTCAGCACTCAGCTCAAGCGCTACCTTCTCCAATGGGCTTCCCTGCCTATCCTAACTGTTGTTGCCCACTACTCCCTTCTAGCCACTCTTTGCCACTTTATCCTGTTTTATTTTCTTGGCGATATTATCACTATATGAATTGGGTTATTGGGTTGTTTGGCTACTGTCTGTCTCGCCTTAAAACAGAATAGAAGCTCCTCGAAGGCCAGATCTGTCTCGTCCATTATTGTGTCTTTGATGCTTGGAACAGGGTCACATTAGAAGAACTCAATTCGCAGTTGTTAGTTGAATGATGGGTTGAATGACCCTCCATCAGCATCCGCATCCCTGTTACCACCTCCAGACACCATTATCTTCCTATCACCAAGAAGCAGCTATCCCAGGGACACTCAAGCAGCTGAATCCTATAAGTCAAAACTGAGTGGGTAGCTGCACTCCCCACCCAACACTCTTCGGATTCACGGTAGTGACATTCAAAACTTTCCTGCTCTCTCACATCCCTGACACGCTCTCTTTCTGATCTTCACAATTTGCGAGACAGAGATAGATAAAGGAAAAGAAGAATGGCTGCAAGAGAAAAAGCAGCTAAGCCAGAAATAAGAATTAGAGGAATTGAGTCAGAGACAGAAAACTAGAAGCAAAACAGACACAAGAGGAGAATTGATCAAGCAATCCAAAAGAGTGAAAACAAGAAAGAAGTCATACACACACACACCCTTATGAGAGCAAAAGAGAGAGTATACCAGGGACTAGGTAGAGAGCCACTTTGGCCCACATGCCTACAGTGGAGATAGGACTAGCTGGCAGCTGGCCAGGAAGGCCTGGAGTGGGTGAGGAGCACACCAGCCCTGCTCTCAGGGCCTTGTGTGGGCCTGCCACCTACCTGCTCTGTCTCCAAGTGGACAGCCACCTTTTCATTGGCTCCAGCAGCTTCGAAGGCCTTATCCATGGGACTAGACTCCAGGCTGATGGTGAGCACTGCGTCATAGACTTCTCTCAGGGGTCCCATGTGGCCAAGGGCGGGGTAGGAGCGGTTGTGGTAAGGCAAGGAGAAGAGCATGGTGTCATAGGGCAAGAAGACCAGCCTTCCGTCTGCCAGGCCCTGGGCCCATGCTCGCCTCAGCAGGGCCGTCTGCTCGGAGCCACCCAGGAGCGCTGAGTGCATGCATAGCACCACGACTGGGGACAGAGGTGACAGGCTCACCTTCACAGGCCTTCTCTGAAACCCAGAAGTCTCTGGGCCTGGAGAGCTGCTCAGAACTCTGAGGTTCGTCCCTACTCCTATGCAGCCGCTGCCCAGACCCCTCCCTATCCATCTGGGGAAAGGAGGACTGTCCCCTTTATCTGTTCCCTCTGTAACAATAACAGCCAACGCCACCAAATCTGGGTTTGACCTGGTGCAAAAAAGATCCTCCTCAACTGAAAATAGATTTGTATTAATACGTCCCTTTCGGCCTGCATGCCCAATCATTTTAACGAACTTCCCACCCTCCCTCTGCCCTACTGACTCTGACAATTGTTAATATTTATTGACAGCTTGCTCTGTGTTGTCCTAAAGTACTTTTACAAATAGTCATTTGATGTTATAACAGAACGGAGAAGTATATTTATCATTATCTACACTTTCAGAGAAGGAAACCAAGGCATAGGAGGTTAAGGAGTTACCCCAGGTATATAACCCCCTTGGTGGCAGGGCCAGGATCTAAACCTGGGTAGGCTGGCTCCCAGGCTGCAATCTGTTTTTGTAAGGCTTTTTTAAAAATTGAGATAATTCATATACCATCAAATACAGCCTTTAAAAAGTGTACAACTCAGTGTATATACACGGTTTTGTAACCATCGCTACTATTTAATTCTAGAACATTTTCATCATCCCCAAAAGCCACATCGTACCCATTAGCAGCCACTCCCCACTACTTCTTCCCCCTAACCCCAGTAAGCCACGCAACTACTTTCTGTCTCTATCGATTTGCCTCATCTGGACATTCCGTGTAAGTGAAATCATACAGTATGTGGTCCTTTGTGTCTGTTTTCTTCTTTCACTAACATAATGTTCTCTGGGTTCATTCACATTGTAGCATGAATCAGTGTTTCATTCACTGTTATGGCTGCACAGCATTCCGCTCTATGGATAGACCACATTTTGTTTATTCATGTACCATCAGTTTCTAATCCCGACTGTGGCCCTGGGTGGCACCCTCAAGGTCTAAGCAGACACGAATGCATTCCCCTTTACCATAGTAAAAGAAATCAGCCCTAGGTAATAAGGCAGCCAATTTCACCCCCAGGCACCCAGGACAGAAGGGAGCCCTGCCCGAGATAAGGGTCCCGCGTATCTGCCCAAAGTAAAGGTTCTCTTCATCTTGGGTCCCTGACCAGGGCTGCAATGCGGCCCACGTTCCTACTGCAATCCCGTTCTCCAGAAAATGCAGGAACATGGTGCAACCAAGGAAGGCTGAGGGGCATGTGGAAGTAAGAGCCTGGAGCCCCTGCCTCTGCTGAGCCCCTGGGTGGCCATGCTATGGAAGCCATGGGCAGGAGCCATCATCCCCTCTTGGCCTCAGAATAATGGGGAGGGCCCTCAAAGAGAGCTCCACAGGACTGGTGGGAAACAGAACCAGGGCTTCCTTTACCCCGTCTCTGGCAGGTCGCTGTTCAACTTCTCACCGAATCTCCCTTCTCTTATGAGTCAGAACCTCTCTTCTGCACTTGGCCACAAGGGAGCGCTGATCCACACAGGTGGGTCAGTTAAAGGGTAAAAACCGCACTGATTGTAAACAGGGCTCACTGCATGAGTGGCATTATCTGCTGTAGTCCATTTCATCTTCACAACCCTATGAAATAGGGGCTTTTGTTTGCCTCATATTATTGATGAGGAAACTATAGCACAGAGAGGTCCAGTGACTTGCCTAAAGTCACACAGCTGGTATGAGGTGGGGCCAGGAGAAGGGTCCTGGCAATCTGATTCCAGAAAATGTACCCCTACCCACTCTGCCTCCTGGCTCCTGTGGCTAGGACTTAATTCCCTGAAACAGGGTGGAGAAGGAGTCTATGAGGTTCCCCCCACCCACTTCCACTGTGCTCCAGCCACACAGAAGTGACCTGTTCATTCTGTTAGTCCCATTAACATGCTACTTCTATCCCTTTACAGTAGCCGATCCCTCTGCCCAGAATACATCCTCTCTCATTCCTACCTGCAATCAAGTTGTCATTTTCATGCCCTGGCCTGATGTCACCTTCCTTCTGAAGCCCTGCTCACCTTTAAGTAGATCAGCTCCCCTAGCCTCCGGGCTCCTCCGTCACCTGTATAGGCATCTGTCTCCTGGCAAACTCAAGCTCCTCATCGCTGTGGCCCAGCCATTTCCTCCCGAGCCCAGCCAGGGTCAGGCACAGAACAACGCTCACTGACTCTTGATTGAACGGTGTTTACAAAGCACTCAGTCACAATCATCTATCTGCTCCTCGTGACCCTGTGAGGTAGGTTTTATTATCCCCATTTCACTTGCTGAAAAACTGGGGCTCAGAGAAGTGAGGTGCCATTCCTGAGTGGCGGTGGGCACACCCGAGCCATGTCTCATGCTCCACTTTGCTCTAACTCACTAACTGGCCACCGGAGCTCAGGGACTGCCCACCCCACCCCTCCTCACTGGTGCCGGCCTCAACTCCCTCAAATCTAGAACACTCGGTGGTTAGTCTCGGTGGCTTTCAAACTGTGTTGCCAGTACTCAGCAGTAATAAATACATTTTACCTTGGTATGCTCTCAAAGCTGAGTGTGTAAAATTGATACTCACAAAACTGAAGGGAAGTTTCACAGAACGAGACTCTCTCCTGCTATCTGCAATGCACTCTCATATTCGCTACTTCTACTTGATTCTATTTCAGTCTATTCTACTCAATTCCAGTCTTCTCTATTGCTTTCTATTCATTCTCTTTCTTCCCTTGTTTGTAATGCTAGTCTTGATTCACCAGACTGGTTTCTTGACACAAATGACTCACAGTTCAAAAAACCCCAGTGTAGATTAATTCTCAGGTTTCTTGTGTCTTTTTGGTGCTGTCTCCCCTAAACCCCATCCCTCCATGCCTCCTCCAGGAAGCCTCCTCAGACCTCCCATGGCCCAGCCCCATGCCTCCTCCAGATTACCATGCTTCTGCTCCCTGGGATGGTCTTGACCTCTCTGTCATAACTACCGGCTTACAAACCTGTCCTCTACCCCACAGTTATCCCTTAGAGACCAGTCACTGTGAAACTAATAATGGATCTAACTCCTTTCCCGAGGCTCAGGTATTTCTACTCTTTCATTTCTTTCATTGTACCAGGCAAGAACAAAGCCTTTGGCTCCCACTTTACAACTAACATTTGAATTGGAGCTCAAAAATCTGGCTGCACCAAATGCCAGCTGTGTGACTTGGACATATTATTTCCCTTCTCTTAGCTGCAAAGTGCAGACCTCAGCAGGACTAGCTCACACGGCTGCTGGGAGGTTAAATGTGGAGCCATTGTCAAGTGCTCAGCCTAGTGTCTGATGCTGAGGAAACTCTCCATCAACCACCATATGAAGTCCAGGCTGCCCGTAGGAAGAAGGCACCACATACACTTACTTTTCAAGCCGTCTATGCTGCAGAGCTGCTTCAGGACTTCCGTGGCCCCCTGCTCCCCGGGTCCCAGAGAGGTCACCAGCTCCACAGGCAGCCCGTGTGTCCTGAGAGTCATGGCTACCTCTCTGGCCGTAGCCACCCAGATGTCCTGGTGAGAGGACACAATGGCCACGCGAGCCCAGCCAAAGTGTCTCATGATAGACAGCAGCACATGGGCAGCTGAAGGCAAGGTGGGCACCAGGTTACCACCTCCCTCTGGAGCCCCACATGCCCAGGAGAAGAGGGTCTTGTCCCAACCTTGGGCCAGCAAGGCTGCTGCTGGGCAGTAACCAGGATTGACAGGACCCACAAAAGCGGCTACTGTGTTCTTGTGGGCCAGGAATGTGGTCAGGGCGTGAGGGGTATCACAGCCTGTGGGGAGGACCACGGAAGCCAGCTGCAAGCCCAGCATCAGCGAGGAGTCCTGATTGGCTCGGTCCACAGCCAGTTGGGCAGCAGCACTGGGGAGAGCCTGGGCAAAGATTGGGTCACAGTCCCAGGGACCCAGTACCCCCACAGTGAAGGTCCTTGCCCCCCAGACAAGATCGGGGAGAGAGCCAGCCCACAGGAGGGCACCCCAAAGCACCACGGAGAGAAGAGGTAGGGAAGGGACAGTTCTTGAATGGCTGAGAGTAGACCCCCATGGGACCTGGCAGGGCAGGCAGGTCTTTCTGCGTGGCAGCGTCCAGTACCAACCTTCAGGGTACAAGCACCCCTGCAGTCCTGGGAAAAGGGAATAAGAACAAGGTTTCTTTTCTAGCATTTTCTGTCAGTGCTTCCTGCATGATTTTGAGGCAGATACCTCCTTCAGGAACCTCAGCTTCCTCGTTGGTAAATGAGAGATTTGGACCCATGACGTCTGAGGACGCCCAGAATTTGGGGGCTAACATCCTCCCAGGACTAGTTAATAGCCTCATGATGTCTATGCAGTGTCCTGGGCTGGAGCTCAATGGCTCGGCGTATGGGCTGTCGGAGTCCGAGCTGGCCAGACCTGCTCACTGCTTCCCATTCATGTGGTTCTAGGCCAATCTCTGAAGTTTTCAAGCCTCATTTTCATCTTCTCTAAAATGTGGATAATAAAATTTACTTTATAAAGTTAATGTGATGATTAAATGACATCATGTGAAGCACTTAGCACAGTCTCTGGTGCTTAGGCATTCAGTAAATCCTGCCTTTTACAATCTGTTACTATTAACTCTTCCTGCAGTCATCCTCCAAGGTGGGCCAAGTTCTCCTGGTGCTCCTTTGAGCCTCTTCTGCCTCTTACCCTTATGCCCAGTACCATTTCACAGCACTTGACTCTGCCGGCTTCTATAGGCCCCATATCATAAGCAGAGCCTGGGTACCGTAGCTCCCTCATTGCATACATGTGGCTAGAAGGTTCACATTGTGTGTGCAAAGTCACATCTCTGATCCCTTTATAGCCCCGTGCAGACAAATGTCTTTCTATCCCCATTGTACAGATGAGGAAACTAAGGGGAACTGAATGGAGTGGTGGAGAGACAGGATTTCAACAAATCTGTTCAGCTCATCTGTCACCCACACTAGGCCTCCTTGACTAGGACACTTGGACTGGGCATTCCCCACTTCATTTTACTGTTTCAGGACCTCGATGCCCATCCTAAAGCCCTGAAACTCCTGCCTGGCCTCATTTTGCATTCCTGCCATTGCCCCTCTCTCACCCACAGGACTCAGCCAAGTCCTCCCACACCACTTATGCAGCCAGCAGCCTTCCACTGCGGGTGCCCCAGGAAGGCAAAAGATCCCACCTCACACTTCAGAAACTGCCAGGCTGGTAGGGAGGTGGGTCTCAGCCAAACCACAGCTGACTATAGTGGGCAGGATTGATGGGGGAGGATCTGGGGTCCTCCTGAAAAGGCTTAGGGTGGGCTTCCCAGGGGAGACCCAGCTAGAAACAGGCTGTACTTGGAAGTGTACATCAGGAGAGTAAGAGGAAGTCCTCCCGAAGCCAACAGTGATGGTCTGTGCAGAGTAGCTCTTTAGAAATTATGTTCTGAGCAGAGGAATAAGAAGGACCTTGAACTCTCACAGAGGATTAAATCCTGATTTTACGACTCACTAGCTCCTCACAAGGTGCTTAACTTCTCAGCACCTCCGTTTCCTTGTCTGTAAAGTAGAGACGGGAAGAGCTACCTGGAAGAGTTGTGGTGAGGACTGAAATGGGTAGAGTATCTACAATGGAGATGTTGTGCTAAGTAGGTAAGTAGTACTCACTAAATGGAAGTAAATAGGTTCTTACTAAATGACAGTTATCACCATCACTATCGTCGCTATCTTTGGATCCTAGAGGGAAGGCAGGTGCAGTGTAGTGTAAAGAGACCTGAACAGGGAGGTTAAGGCCTGAATTTCAGTCCAGTCCTGCCCTTGCCCCTCTCAAAGCCTCAGCATCCTCATCTGTTAAAGAAGCCAGTTCGCAGGGCTGGCCGACCGTGGTTCCTTCGGGCCTGTGACGCTACCGTTCTCCCTGCTCAGGTCCAGGGATTTGGGAGTGGCTGTTCTGTCAGCCTCTGAGAGGCCCTTGTACCCTTCCTTCTCTTCTGCTGTGATGCTCTAAGTGGTCTCCCAACACCCCCGTCTCTCCAAATGAGCCCCTCAGAGCAGCCAGGCGAGTTCTGGGCTCATAGAGAGCTAACCATTCCTGGTTACAAACATAAGCATATGCGGCTGATGTTAATGACAGCCACATCTCCCCTCAATTTGCACTTTCCAAAGCACCTATGATCCACTGCTTTGCCTGTCCTCCCAGAGGCCCTGAGAAGTGACCTCTTACACTCTTTTTCAGGGGAGGAAACTGACTCTGGTTGGAATGGCAACTTGTCTGAGGTTTCACCAAAAGTTAAGGCTGAGTTGGGACCGGGCTTGACTTTTCATCTCCTAGCCAAGGGCAAAAATTACCTTTTTTATTGAACATCTAGAAAAATCAGAGCTGAAGGATCCCTGAATAGCTAAACATCTAAACCAACTCCTCTGAGTACATATGGGGAAACTGAGGCACAGAAAGGCGAAATTAGAAGAGCTTTCCTTCAGTCCTTCAAAGCAGCAGCAGGATCCCCTGGCCCTGTGGTCCTGCTGGCTGCGCTCAGTGTCCCAGGGATTCTCCTGTTGGTGGGCTGCAGGGACTCACAGAAGGCTCAGTCCTGTAGCAGGTCAGAGCTTGCTTTTGTCCCAACTCTGCTGCTGATTTGTGGGTTGGAACGTACACCTCTTTCTGTGCTGCAGTTTTTCTCATCTATACAGGGAGGACTTAGTTTAGATCTTTAGGTTTCCAGAGATACTTCAGTTCTGATGTTCTAGTTGTCAATAAAAATCAGGAAATAGGTGACTTTTGTCTCTGAAGCTGGCCATGTCCCCTCTCGCAACCCTTCCGCCAGGAGTATGTGTGCTACCAATGCCAGCTCCAGCACAATGGGTTAATACGTCATCCTCCTGGGGAGAGACCATTTGCATTTTTACACTCAAGGAGATGGGCACCAAGGATTAGCCACAGATTGCCTGGCTCAGAGGCGAGTTCATGGAGTTAGTCAGTTCCATACTATTATAACCCCAAAAGATAAAGATTCCTTTAGCTGCATTAACAGACAAATGACCAAAATAAGGAAGGTGATAGGAACCCAAGGAAAGAAGATAGGGTTTTCCTTCAACCTCCCAACCTGTTCCTTCTTGCCTTCCTCAGGGCAAGCTCCTGAAGACTCACCTGCCATGTTGTGCATTTGGGGCTGACTCACTGCCTCTTTGTGGATCCTAAGGTTCTTGCACCAGGGCCCTCGGGTGTCAAACTCTTCAAACAGGCTCTGGCCTGGGGAGCTCCCACTGCCACCACCGCCTGTGCAGTCACCACTCCTGCTGCCCTTCAGCTTCCAGAGACTCCTGCCTGGGAACTGCTTCATATATGGCTCATTCTCTCCCTGTCGCCCGCAGGGGCCTGAAGAAGCCACTTGGAAAATTTGATCTGTTCAAACCCTAAGGCTCTGGGGAGCCAAACCAGAAAGGAAGGAGAAAATGAAGGGGAGAGGGCCTGAGGGAGGGAGAATGTCTTCAGCACTCCGGACAGCTCCATACTGGCTGGGGCTCCCAGGAGGAAGGGATGAGCCAGCAGTAAAGAAACCAGCAGTATTGAGCATTATGTGCCAAGGCCTATACTGAACACCATTGATTCGATCTTCTGAGATAGGTATTATTATTAATGTGTTCCCACTTTAAGGATAAGGAAAATACAGCCCGGAGAAGTTAAGTTATTTGGCGAAGGGCACAGAGCTAGTAAGTAGAGGGGTGATTATAGGCCCAGGCTTCTGCTCATCATACCACATTGATTCTTTGGGAATTATAATCTACTCTTTTCTCTCTTCCCTTTTAGGGTGAACCAGTGGACTTTCAACCCCTTTTTCTCCATCTGCTCTCTTCCACCTAAGTGAAATTAACCTTCGCTAAGGACCCTAAGTATCTACTATGTGGTAGGGATCCTACATACCCCATCTCATTTAACCCTTACAACAACCTTGTGAAGTGGGTGTTATATTTTGCCTTCTTCACATCACTTTATTCATTCAACAATATTTACTGAGTACCAGTTATGTTTCAGGCACTGTTCACTTGAGATACATCAACAAAGAAAAAACTCCAAAACCCACTATTTTGGAAATAAAAGTGTATTTTGACATATACAAATTAAATGAATAAAGCTAAAAAAAGAAACGAAAAAACCCCAAAGATTTTGTCCCTCACAGAACTAACTTTATATCAGGGGTAGGGAGTGATGTGTGAGTCAACAAACAATAAACATGATAAAGCAGATTTGTTTTTTATGTTAGAAAGTGATAAGTGGTATAAAAAAGAAAAAAGTAAAGAAAAGTAATAATGTTATAGTATAATTCAATATGTGTTTTCCATATTGTTATACAATCTTTATAATTATAATTTCGATGGTTAAGGAACACATTCAGTACATGTGTCATAACTTAGTAATTATCTTTTCATTGGATATTTTTATTTAGCCCTTATTCTGTTTTGGAAGAGTTTTAGGGCCCCTGTTGATGTGCCAGACATATGCCTGCTTGCTCTCAAATCCATTCTCTGACCTGCCCAAAGCTGACTGGGCTCTCAAAAGGGAGGTTAAGGAGGGATCTCTATCCCCCAGGGAGCTGACCCTGAAAACTTCACTTCCCAGCATCCTTTGCCACTGGCCTCAGTCAGATTCAGCCAATAGGAGACACTCACAGGAGACTGGAAGACAGAAGAAAGGGAGAAGCCAGGAGGTCTCTCTCTCTCTCTCTCTCTCTCTCTCTCTCTCTCTCTCTCTGTCTCTCTCCTTCCCCCCCAAAAAGGCTGTAGGTACCCCAACCTCCTTCCTCCCTTTGTCTCTCACCACCAGGGGTAGGAGAGGCATCCTGCTGTTACCAATCTCATATCCCAACAACTTTGCAATCATTTCCCCATTCTAATTTCCTACTATTGAACTACTGGTAAGGACCGTTTTTAAGAGTGTACCCTGACTGATACACTATATATCTTATTTGTTTGCAATTGCTCACCATTATAAATAATTCTTTAATAGATATGTTGTTCATCTTTTGAGTTTTTCTTTATGATAAATTCTAGGAATAGCCATACTGGTATTGAAGAATAGGAATATCATTAAGGCTCTTGTTACATACTGCTTTATATTTTAAGTTCCAAAAAATGTATTGAGTCAAGATATTTTTTAGATAACTGGAGATATTTGAATATGGACTGAGCATTAGCTGATACAGGTTATTTTTAGGTTTTTCAGAGTGTGATAATGGCAAGGTGGTTATGTAAGAAATTAGACATTTTTTTCAAGTATGTGTACTCAAAATTATGTAGGGAAAATGACATGATGTCTGGGATTTATTTGAAATTATTATACAAAAGGGGGATAAATGAAATATAGAAAAACCTTAATTTTTGAATCTAGACAATGGTTGTGGTTAGGTTCATAATACTACTCTTCCTACTTTTGTGTATGTTTAAAAACTTTTATATAAAAAAGAAGAGTTAATACTCATTTACGGTGTACAAGTTTCACCATATCCTCTTCACCATTCAGCATTCTGATTTTTTAAAAATAAAACCAACATTTTTAAATGTCATGCATTATGTTAGTTTTCCATATTGTATAGCAAATTACCACAACCTTAGCAACTTAACACACATGTATTACAGTTTATGTAGGTCAGAAGTTTGGGCACAGTTTAACTGGGACCTCTGCTGAGGATCTCACAGGCTGCAATCAAGGTGTCAGTCAAGGCTGAGTTCTCATCTGGAGGCTTGAGCAGGGACGGGTTCCTTCCAAACTCCCTCAAGCTGTTGGCAGTAAGATTCATGGCAGCTCACTTCTTCAAAGCCAGCAACAGAGCCAGTATCTAGCAACTTCCTGGATAGTCTGGCTATCTCCCTTTTCCCAGAGAACAATCACCCTGGTAAGTAACCTCAGAACCTCTTGGAAAGAAATTCATGATATACACTTTCCTCAAAAGGACCAAGACTTCTGCTCAGTCAGCACTCTGAACCTGTGAGCTACTCAGTCTGAGACCTGAGTAAGAGGCAACACATCCACGTAGTGATGACACTCAGGATAGGTTTCTACCCAGCATACCTAGAAATTTTCTTCCTATATATGTCTAGCAGCACCTTGGAAGGCTTCCATGTGTTTCCTCACTTGGGACCCTGTAATTAACTAGCCATTCCCACAGATTCCTAAAGCATTCCAATAACCGATAACCACTACATATCTGTGGCTTATTATGGTAATTGTGTTCATCTTGTTTATGATGGTTAAGTGCTACCATCTATCTGGGCTCCCATTATTCACCCTGAGATCAGGAACTTCCATTACAACACCCACTATGGCACCCTCTGGCTTACGAGGGGCAACCACCATGGATCTTTTCAAGGATGCTGACATGCCCTCCACACACACCCACCTGCCATGAATATATTCCTTAATGCTTTGGTGAAGGGAGTGTCCTCAGCTTCTCCTAAGGGTGTGAGCAGGTGGCATGCAATAGATCCACGTGTCCATTTTCCTGCGCCTTCAGCGTTTTCCTTCATAGTGTTCCAAGGAAGTTCTGGCATTTCAACCTCATTCAGTGAGGCAAGAGACCACAGTGATATTGTTCATACAGACCAGCTTCTTGGGGCCCAGAAGGGGTTGAGAAGAGCAGACAGAGGATCTAGATGGGCAAATGGAAGACATTGGCACAACCATTTTACCCCGAAAGAGTCAGGGGTCAGGCAGCTTTAGCCCATGAGGCTTTGAAGAAAGGGAGGTTTTCCCAGGAGCAGATTATAGGAGGTCACCTAAGAAAAAAAAAGTGGCACAAACAAATGTGCAAACCAGAGAGTTCAGGTACATCCAGATGTTGGCTACATGCCTGAAAGGAAAAGGTCAGGGACAACACACGCAACCAACAAGCAGGCCTGGGATCAAACTTGAGCCTAAATCTCTTTTCATCTGGAAGACGTGCTAATTCCGAAGTCTGTCGATTTGATGCACATAGCACCTCCCGCAGTGGGCATCCAAAGACCTCAGGAGACTCCATTCACAGTGGTCCACCCCTGGCTAGGGCCCCACACATTCTACTCTGTCATTCACCCAGCCTTTTAGGCCCTGCTCTTGCCAGGATTCATCTGACTGAACTTAGCCTTTAAGCAATTTGTCATGGGTGCCCAGCCCTGCAATCAGACATGGTTTCTATGGGGGACATGATCTGGCATTTGCCTCCAGAGGGAGGCAATAATAGCTCTTATAGAAGAGAGTTCTAAGTGTGCACAGAGCCAAAGGAAGGGATGAACTGCCTGGGCAGAGGCAAGAAAGGATTCAAAGAGGTGTTGTGCTCTAGTTATTTAATACTAGGAAATACCTCAAACTTAAAGGCTTACCACCGCAACAACTGTTTATTCTGTTTGTAAATCTGCCATTTGAACAAGGTTTGGAAGGGAAGGTTCAGTTCTGTGCCACAGCATCTACTGGGACAGCTGGCTGAGGCAAGCTGCGGGGAGTGCATGTCTAGGACCAGAAAGGGTGGTCAAGTCTCCGCTGGTCTTCTAGGTCTTGGACACAAGCAGAGGGCAGCTGCCTGGCATCAGAGTTGAGACCAGGAGGTGGCAGCCAGATGCTCTAGTGGCTAACGACAGGAGGCAGTACTGCCCTGATTGGTTCCTCTTCATCTTGCGGACTTTCTCCAGGGATGCTAGAGTTCACGCCATCTGTCCCAGAAAAATGAAAGCCCTTACCTGAGGAAGGAGCTTTAAACGGTCTCTATGCCACCTCTCAGACAGGGCAGGAACTCCACCCATGTTTGCACATTTCTACTGGTCACTGGCCACTCAGTGCTCCCTGGGTTTGCTGTCCAGTTGTAGGCCACTTAGTTAGTAAAGTTTCTGTCCTGTTGAGTTGAGAATCTGCCTCTCTCTGACCTCAACGCCCTGGCCTCTGTTCTACTTTCTCTGCCAAAAGAACAAGCCTGCCCTCTGCCCTCCTCATCAACCCCAGATAGTCAAGAAGTGTCACCAACATGAAGTACCAATAAAAAACATCCACAGAGCCTTTGAAACAGTCAGGATAATCAAAATAGCAAACATACTGTACACATTCCGTTAGGACTGTTCTAGGTGCTTAACATGAAATGATTTATTTAATCATCACACTCCTATGAGATAGGACAGCGCTTCCCTGTCTTATTCATATCTGGGCTCCCAAGATCCTGCCTGGCACTTATTAAATATATATAAGTATATGTTGAATTTTTATCTCCATTTTGCTGAAGAGAAAACTGAAGCACAGTTTTGCTGAAGATCATGCAGCTCTTAAGGGACAGAGTCTGGGATTTAGAACCAGGAAGCCTCGCTCCGGAATGCATCCTCTCAACCCCAAAATATGCCACTTTAAAAACAAACACACAAACAAACAAACATAACATCAGCCATTTCCTCACCTTTTCTTTTCCCAGGAAAACATCCCCCAATCCTTCCATGTTCCTCATGTAGGTAATAATGATGACATGACATAAGTAGCATTTATATGGCACTGTGACATATTCTCATTTCATTTAAGCCTCGTTCTAATCTCTATGGTGTAAGGTTTGTAGGAATAAGAGCTGTCCAGTCCTGTTCATTGCTTAACCCCCAAAGCCAAGCCTGGCACATAGTATATGCACAATAAATATTAAGTCGGGTGAGTTAACTTTAAAGACGAGGAATTAAGGTTCATGCAGTTTAAGAAACTTCACTGAGATGCCAGAATTAGTAAATGACAAATCCCTGATTTGAAACCAGTCACTATCCCAAAGACTGTTTCTACTGCACCATGCCTGGCCTCTCTGGGCATCAGCTTCCTCTCCAGTTAAATGGGCGTCCTAAGACTCCTTAGGGCTGCAGGAGGGACAAACAATATAATGGATATGAAGGTGTGCCACAAAAAGGAGAGGGGCACATGATATGGGGCGCTCTTGTTTCTGTTTCTGTGTCAGTGAAGCTGGTGCAGAGCAGGAGGTGGGGGTGATGCCTATAAGATATCAGTGAAACTGGGATGATGGATGCATGGGCTGATGGGCAGATGGGTAGATGGATGGGTAGGCGAATGGGTGAATCAAAAGGTTGATAGATAGATGGATGAAGAAATAAATGCTCATCAGAAAAAGACATTCATATACAAGTGTGCACTCAGGCTGGTATTTTAGTATTTATCCAGTAGAGGGCACCTTTGTTCAAATAATTGGCTTAGACTAGTTTCTTGGCAGTAAAAAGCATCTTGCAGGAGGGTATACCTCTAGCCAACACTGGGCCTGGCCTATAGCGTGTTGACAGCTTTGGCAAGTGAAAGAATTGAGACAAAGAGGACAGGTCAGAGTCTGTGGGGAGCAGGGGTGAGGTGTAAAGGACACAGGCTTAGAGACCGACTCCTGGCGCCAGGGGCTTCGGGGAGAGTACTTCGTACTTCAGAGCCTGGTTCCCTTTTGTCAAATGGAAAAATAAGTGTGCCTTCTAGGCTTGTCAGGAGGATTAAACAAGATACATTCTAAACTGTCCCAAAGACTGTTTCTACTGCACCATGCTTGGCCTCTTGGGGCATCAGTTCCTCTCCAGTTAACTGGGTATCTTAAGTCTCCTTAGGGCTACAGAGGAGACAAACAATATAATGGGTGTGAAGGTGCTCCACGAAGAGGAGAGAGCACATGGACATGGAGCTAAAGTACACTAAAGGCCCTCAAGCCCTCAACACTCACAGGTGAGGCATTCGTGGCTCAGAGAGGTTTGTGTGACTTACCCAAGGCCACGCAGAAAGTACAAAGTGGAAAGTAATGATGGTCTGTAAGGACCTAATGAGATTTCTATGAGAATACAGAAAGTTCTACTAGAATAAAAGTGGTTCTGGGGAATGCAGACAGGTCTAGGCAAGTATGGAAGTTTTCAAGGGGGGAAGTCGCTCAGAGACTGGGGAAGATTCTTAGAGATGGAGTTAAGTGAGCCCATCCTGCCGCCCAAGGTGAATACCAAGTACCCACTTAACAGCCTGTCCAGGAGCTCCAGGAGCACTCCTGTAATGTGGGAAATTAACGTTTTAATGTGGAACTTGACTTTCATCTCCTCCAGTGGCTGGTATGAATTGGCCATCTTAACAAAGTGTTTCAGGAGGCTGAGCTTTTCCTTCGGCATTTTTTTTAATGTGTTGCTGTCACTCTTGACCCCTGCCAGGGATTTGTCACAGGGACCAGGCCCGGCTTGTATTGCCTCAGAATGAGCTTTTCTGCAGGAGGCGCCCTGCGGAAAGGCAAGCCCAGTTCCACAAGCTTCAAAAAATAAATAGAAAACCAATGGTGTCTAGAACCTGCCAAAGTAATGTAGACCAATGAAGAGTTGAGTGGGATCATACCTGCCCGGGTCTAAACCTGCTTTTGCTGAGCCTCGAGACCATCTTTGCCTTTCAGCAACCTCTAGTGCTGCTCACCAGGGTGCCACACAAAAAGTCAGCCTTTTCTACCAGCAGCACCGGGCCCAACAACCTGTCCCACCTCAAACAGGACCTTTGCATTTGTTCTTGATGAAGTTTCTCTGGCACTTCCCATTCATGAGTCCAGCTTGTCAAAATTCACTTCTTCATTCGTCTGTGACTTCAACGTTTTCTTATTCCCTTTATGCCCCTTGGAGGACAGGTGACTAAACCAGGGCCCCTGCTGTAAGCTAGACAAGGAGGCAAAGGATTGCAACCTAGTGGAGGGTGGAGGCACAAAAGGAGGAGGGAACACTGGCTTTGGAATGGACCCTTTGGTCTGATGAAGCTCAGCCCCTCCCCCTTATTAAGCATGTGTAGGTTGCTGAGTCTGCCTGATGCCTTAACCCAATTTCCAGAAAAATGATTGAGCAAGATCAGAGGCAATAGAGACCTGCCAGCTGACAGAGAGCCAGCAACAAATAGCAAGGAGTATACGGGAGAGTCTAGAAAACCATGATGAGAAAGTGAGCCACACTCACCATGTGGGCCCCCACCAGTGCCCTGGAGGGCATAGGGCTGAGAATTTGCAGCCTGAAGCACTGTTAAATTATTCTCTGTGGCCCCAGTACCTCAGTTATGCCTGGTACTAGTAGAGAGGCACCCAGTAAATGTCTGTTAGATCTGGATTCTGGAAAGCATGGGGCCAGACTGTTAAGTGCAGAACCTGTGGGTTTCATGAGAATGAAGCCAGATCTTAAACCATGAATGGGTCAGAATTTTCTCTCCCCACTGACTCTTAATCCATGTCTTTATAGAGAACATTTCAAGGGCTGAAAGCTGGCAATTAAGGCCAGAGTAGACTCAAAGAGAGGAAGCACTCTTGAGGTGAACTTGAGTGCCAGTAGCAGTTCCCAATGAGAGATGACTGCCCGGGCTTCTGCTTCAGGACACCCCATGTGAGTGAGTGCTGTGTCTGATTTTCTGAGCCTTCTTTGAGATAGAGACAGCCAACTGGGCCCAACATCCTTCCTGGAGCCAGCCACACAGCTGCTGTATCCATTATGGGGAGGAGCCTGGCTCTGGTAGGGGCCACATGGCACCTGCTCCCAGCTCTCAGCCTTGGGTCAGGGCACAAATGGGAAGGAGGACTCTGGGCAGGGATAGGAAAGAGGTGGGGGCTCAGAAACATTGGCTCAAAAATAGGCTGAGAAAGCAGTATTGTGCAGGGACTTGGGAGTCAAGTACTTAAGTAGTAATGGGATAAGAAGGAGAAACAGAATCCAGAACAAAGTTGTCATATATAGGAAAGAAGTAGAAAGCCAGAGAGAAGGGTAGAGACAGAGACTATAGCGTCGGAAGCAGTAGAAATAGAGAAAGGAAGAAGAAATGGATTCGAGAAAGAAAAGTCAGGATAGGAAGCAGATTTTCGGAGAGGGAAATAAAGTCATAACGAGAGGAAGGAGAGACACTGCAAGAGAATCAGAGGCAGAAAGGAAGGTGTGAGATAAGACAGGGAGCAGAAAGTGGCCAAATAAAAGGCCATGTGCCAGAGACAGGAACTGAGAGAAGGCAGAGCCAGCAGGGGCCTTAGGATCTTTCACATTCAATCCTCTCCTATTTTCCTGATGAGAAAACTGAAGCCCAGCAAATCAGTGGCAGAATCAGGCTTAGAACCCAGGCGACAAAGATAGTGAAAGGAAAATGAAACCTGGAGAAAAGCCGAGAGCCCCATGGAAAGTCCCAAAGGGAGCAAAAAGAGAGAGCCAAGGTCTCGCCCATAGACTGGACTGCTGTGGCAGGGACACCCAGGACACTCAGAGCAGTGAGCACCTGACTGACCTCTCCCTGAGCTGGGGATCTGGCAGTGGCAATGGGCAGAGAAGCCAGGTTTGGTGTGAGCTGAACAAATACTAACAGATTTCCATTTCCACGTGCTTTTTATTGGGCCTGGCGATTTGGCTCCTCAGAGCTCTTCAGATTAAACCCAGTGAGTCAGGAGGGAGCACACTGGCAGGCCCAAGAAATGTCCACTGGCAGCGAGGAAGAAGATGGTGTAGCTGTGAACAACAGATTCCAGAAGTCACTGCGATTGTCAGTCAGGAACCAGGGGCATCAGAATTACAGAAATGAGTGTGCTTAGTTGGATAGTTATCAGATTTGTAGTTATCAGGGATGAGTAACTACCCTAGTGAACTCTCTCACAAAGGTGTGGAAGCATAGCGTTCATCTTAGAAAAAGAATCTAAAATCAGGAATCTAGCAATCTACTCTTAGGATACAGGATTTCTATGTGGACCTTTAAGTGTGTGTTTTCCTTATTTGGAATTATTTTTTAAATTCTCTTTTCAATTATGAAAGCAAATGGTTTCTTCCTCTATAACAATTCAAAATTAAAAAAGATTTTTGTAGACTAAAACTTGGCCAGGGTTATTCACAAAAGCCTGAGCATCAAGTGGCTTAGTAAATAAACACTGACATTTACTTCCCCTTTGCTAGGCTTTGTGCCCATGGGGAGGCTGACCTGGCATAGGATAGCAAAGCGCAGAACGATGAGGAGGGTGTTCCCATGAAGGAGGGGACACTGGCTGTGATGGGAGGTTGGTTATATATGACCAAACAAATAAATATATTAAGGATGATGAGAGCCAGGTTCCTACTATTACAGGAAGAAATCACAAATATGGAAAAAGAGAAAAACAGAATTAGTCTTCTGGTGTTGGATTCAACACTAATCCATGAACTTGTGGTTTTCCAGATAGATATGCTTTCTAGCTCTATCAAGAGGACCTGGGAATAGTAACACCCCAATAGCAATGAGCACCCCTGAAACTTAGATCTTGGCTTCTAAAAGGAACCAGGGCTTCTTGTAGAAATGGCTTATTTCAGGTCTGGGACAGGGGAAGAACAAAATGAGCCTGGGACAGCTTGTTCTGGAAAGTGTGGAAGTGCTCAAAGAGTGATGGGGCTATACCAAAGATATAGAAGTCGCTGGTTAATTCTGGAACACTTTGTACATCAAAATAAATAACGATAGTAACAGATTACAATTCATTGAATAAAATACGAAGCCATGAGTTCAAACTGTCAGAGAGGGAAGAAAGGATAAGAGAGGACGAATTTGATGATGAATGGAGTATTTATATAGTTTCAAAATACTTCCCCATGAAATACTATTTCATTACAAATGGAAATAATTTTCTGCAGTAATTTTCCTGTGGAGAAACTTGGCAAACACTATCCAAATAATCAAAGTGAACATCTCCAGTAATGGAACAAACTAAAATTAGGTGCCACCAATAGGGATGCAATGAGAAAAACACAGAATTGCTTTCGTGATATTCCTGCTAAAGACTGTAAACCTTAATCAAATCATAAGGAAACATCAGATGAACCCAAACTAAAGGGCATACTACTGAATAACTGGCCTATAATCTTCAAAAGTATCAAGGTCATAAAAGTCATGGAAAGACTGAGGAACTGTTTCAATTTGAAGGACACTAGGAAACATAACATAACAAGATTTTGAACTGGGTCCTTTGTCTGTAAAGGACATTTTTGGACAACTGGAGACACATGAATAAAATCTAAGTATTATATTAATATAGTAATATATACACATTCATTTCCTGATTTTGATAGCCCTATTCTGGTTATGTAGGAAAACATCCTTGTTTGTGGGAAACAATAAAATATTCATTTGGAAAAAAGTAAATTATGTGTACCCTATCTACAACTTTTCTATAAACGTGCAATTGCTAAGAAGAATTTTTTTAAATCTTCCCACAACAAAACTCACAAGATGAAGAGTTTTTCTTATAAGCAATGTCAAACCTTCAAGGAATGTATAAACCAAATTTATATAACTTTTCCATACAAATATCAAAGTTGCTGAGGTAAAGGAAAATCATGAGCTTATAGAACCTATGAACATGTATGTAAAAATCCCAAATAAAATACAAGCAAAGTCTAAGGCACCAGACTCCAGGAGGCTTTCTTGAGAGCCAGCTGGCCAGCCCTCCGCCCTATGGTCCTCCACTCCCTACAGCAGGTGATTGTGCTACAGGAGCGCCATCTTGGATCAGGAGGCAAGTCTCCTTGAGAGGTGACAGTACAAATTGGGAGAGCCTGGGACATTGAGGACTTTCTGGAGCACAGTTGCCAAACTGTCACTGAATTGCCTACTCCAGACTTGTATGAGACAAAGACAAACTCCTTTATGTTTAAGCTGCTATTATTTTGGGTTTCTGTCATTCATAGCTGAATCTTATCCTAATATTCAACAATAGTCAACTAAAGAAGAAAAGCTGTATTTTCACCTCAAAGATGAAAACGAAAAGGATTCAATAAAATCCAATGTTTATTCATGATTTAAAAAAACTTGATATATGAGACCTGCATTCTAGGTGAAGAAAGCACTATTCACTGAACAGTGCTGACACTTCTGGTTCTGATTATCCTTCTGGAAAAAATAAAGTGTGGTCTGCACCTTATACCACTATACACAAAAATCAATTCCAGATGGATCAAGAACTTAAATGTGAGTGCAACTTCTTTTGTTAATTTTAGAAGAAAATATAGAAACAGTCCTTTATGAACTTAATACAGAGAAGAATTTCCTAAACAAGACATTGAAAAATGCAAACATAAAGGAAAAGTGTAAAAAATTTGTCTACTATAGAGTTTAGAACTCCTGTTCATCAGACGATATCATAAAGGAAGTGAAAATAGAAGCTGCAAAGTCGTATGGGAAATCATATTTTCCAAAAATGCCTGTGACAGTATCATCCCCTGCGTCTGACCTTCTCCCTACCCCACCTGCACCTTGCAGGTGACACAGAGCGGCTTTCTGTCTCAGACCCTGGCTTCATCACCTGAGCTATGCTAATGTTTGTTTGGACTTGGCTTCTTCAGCTATCTCAGCAAAACCCTCCCTCAGGACTACCTGTCCTGGATACCTGCCTTGGTCTTCTTACCTGGGGTCAGACGCTTTCACAGTCTCTGACCTGAGAGGTGGAGAAAGGCACAGAAAACAGAAATCAAAGGCATATCCAACATATCCATTCATGCTGAGGAGTCAGAGAGAGGGGGTGGCTCGGAACCAGCCTGCATGTATACACTCAGAGTGGGGAACCGTGTTCCCACCAGCTGCCTAGTGCTGTCCTCCAGTCATGCCCAGGAAGGGTGGGACTTGGAGAATTCCACTCCTTGCTCTGCTCCTGATGTGCTGTGGAACTCTGATTATGTCACTTTATTCTCTGGGCCTCCAGTTCCTCAGCAGTCGGGTTCTTGTGTTTCTTATTTTCACACAGCTACTACCTCTCAAGAGGTTTGATATATGGAGCAGGTGCTCACTAAATGGAGCTGAAATAATGCCCACTTTCCCTACCCCCTACATTGTTCCTACCCAGTCAGTTTCTACTCATTCATCAAGACCCACGTCATAATTAACCCTGTAGGAAGTTTCCTGGGCTCATCAGGCCACCCGGGGTCTCTATGCTTCCCTCCATTACAGTACTGAATTCTGTCTCCCATTTCGGTCACCCCTGATGCTGAGCCCTCTGAGAACAGAAATCATGTTTGAACCACCTCTGTGTCCCAGGAACCAGCTCAGGGGCTGGCACAAAGCAAGCACCAGGAAAATGGCTGATGAACTAATTATTTAATTAGCACATAATGAAACTTGTTCCTTTAAGGATACGGAAGGGTCTGTTCCGGCTGAAGCCAAACAGCATGTTTCCAACAGAGTCCCTAGGTTTCTTTGAGATGCCTGAGAGAGAAGGCTCTCACAAGGCTATTGGGGAAAGTCACCAGCTTCCAGGCAGCTGCTTTATCAGCTGGTCTCATGATACACATGAGTCTTTCATTTATTCATTTATTTTCTGATACTGGCAATATTCCAATAGTCATATACTTTTTTTTTTTTTCTGGTAAGATCTACAGACATATATGAGAATATTAATTGGTATTAATGCTGATTTAAATACATCTCCATACCATTTATGCCTTATTCAAAAGCCACAGGGTAAACTCTTAATTATTTGCATGTGGATTTTCCACGGCCAGCGTGGACTCCCAGGTGGCTTCCCTGGTCCTTCTGGGCCACCTCCCCCTCTCATCAGAAGCTAAAGACCTTACCAGTAGAGCCTGAACCAAATACAATCTGATGTCCTGAGGCTTGCTCACACACTTCTGGCCTGTTCCAGTCCAATGTGGCCCAGGCCAACTCAGTTTGAACTAGATTCAGACGCAAGTCTGCCAGTGGACCCAGGTGCAGCTCCTTGAATAGCACCACTTGGGGAGACAATCTGTCCCACCACCCATGCCGGCTTTTTCATTTTCACACTGGTTCTGCTTGTGACACCATGTCACAAAAAGAACCCTGTGGCTACAAAGTGCAGACAGGCAGGAGAAGGAGAAACTGAGGCAGAACCAGTGTCACAGACACTATGATGTCCCCCCCCCCCCGGATCTCCTTGGACCACCCCTGAGTCCAAACGCAACCACAGGAAACAGTTCCCACACATGCTGACTGCTTCCCACCCCAAGCACCTGCCTCCCTATTCTCTGTCCCAGGAGAGAAGGGCTTCTGCAGGGGCCTGCTCGGCCCCACGGGCACCTGAGCTTATTTGTTTTTTCTCCTCTCTTTTCCTCCCTGCCTGATTTAGTCCTAGGATCACTCTCCAAATAAATTGTGTGCACCCAAGGTCTTGTCTCAGGCTCTACTTTTTGGGAAACCCAAACAAAGAAGCAGGGAGAAGGCTGGTGCCTCAGTGGCAGCGAGAGGTGGTAAGGGCCTCTCCCAGGAAAGGAGCAATGAGGATGCAGAGAGCTGGCTGGTCCCACAGAAGTTTCAAGGGCAGAATGGATGGGAACTGGCAACTGATTAGATATGGGTGTGGGAGGGCAGAGTGAGATAAGAGAGGAGGTTAGCGTGACGTCCAGGTTTCTAATTTGAGCAATACCTTTATTCGATAAGAAAAGATAGAGAAGTGAATTTGATTTTTAAAAAAGTATGACCAGATTTGAATGGATTACAATTTCAAATTTTACATATATTATAGTTAATCCTCATTACAATCTTATAAGATATTCATAAGTATATCAATTTCCCATCACATCAAAAAAGAAGGGATTTAAAGTGGCTTACAACATTTTGTAAAAATATAAAATGATGTATATATAGGATTTTATATCAATAAATGGAATGTTAAAGGTAGTTGTAAAAATGATGATGTAGAAGAATATTTAATGACATGGAAAGATATTTACAGTATTTTATTAAGTCAAAAATCACTACCTTTAAATTAGTATTTGTAGATGAGAGTTATATTGTGGGAGCATGTATGTACATGGATTCCAACTGCAGACCACTCAGAAGTAACAAAGTGGCATCTTCATTTTTCTAATTTAATTTCTATTATGAACCCCCATTCTGTGAGGTGGAAACTTAATCTTAGTCATTCTTGTGTCCCCCACCCAAACCACCCACTCTCATCTCCTTTTTCCTATTTCTACAGGTAGGTCTGGAAGAATTATCTGTCCGCAGTGGTGTCTGAGCCCTGGGTGTCAGGCTTCAGTGGGTGATGCCTGTCAAGCCTTGTTCCCAAGCACACTGTCCTTCAGTGTCAGGCAGCTTTCTTGGCTACTGTGGGCCCTGAGGTAGGCAGAAAAAAGTGTTCCCCTCTCCCAAAACGTGTTTATTTCTTAATCCCCAGAAACTGTGAGTATTACCTTATATGGCAAAATATGTGACTGAGATAAAAATTTTGAGAGAAGAAGTTTATCCTGGATTATCCAGATAGGTCTTCATTATAATCACACATATCCTTATAAGAGAGAGGCAGAGGGAGATTAGACAGACGTGAAGATGGAATGGAGAAAGATGTAGCCATGAGCTAATGAATGCCAACAGACACCAAAAAAAAGCCGGACGAGGCAAGGAGAAGCTTCTCCTGAGAGCTTCCAGAGGTAGCCTGGCTCTGCCGGCACCTTGATTTCAGTTCAATGAAACTGATTTCGCACTTCTGGCCTCCAGAACAATGAGAGAATAAATTTTTGTTGTTTTAAGACAACAAGTGTATGGCAGTTTGTTACAGCAGCCCCAGGAAGCTGATACAGCTACACATCAGGTTCATTGTGATCTTTCCACTTATGTGTGAGCCAAGGGGACACTAGGGAGCTCTTCATCCAACCCTCCAGGGCAAGGACCTCCCTCTCCCACCCCTAAGCCTCTCAGAGGCTGTGGGGAATTCTGCTAGGCTGCCTCGGCCCATCTGCTTGTACTTCTGCATCCTCTCCGCTCTGTTGTCCAGAGCCTCAGCAGGGTGCAAGGACATCAAGTGCCCTGGCCTCTTTCCGGCTCACGGTGTCCTGCAACACTCCTTTACCTCATTGGGGCTGGTCCTGGACATGGGCTTCCTGGGGCAGAGTGAGGAGGAGCAGTGGTGGGGGTAGATGATGCTGGCCCCCTTAGCACATGCAGTCTCTTACCTCCCCTCCACCCTACCTCCTCTCTCCATTAGAATGCTCCTTGTCTTGTAGTGGCTGAAAAATGACTGCTAGAAATTTATTACTTGCAGGAAAATTACTGCTTGGCTATGTCCATGGGAACATGGCTATGTCCATGGGAACATGGCTATGTCCATGGGAACATAGGCTGTCACCCATAGGAACACGACATTCTAGCAATAAGCTTTCTGCTTCTGTACCCCCCGCATATGCACCTGACCTGCGAGTTGACAGGTAATGAATAGAAGAAATATAGCCCTTTGTGTTTAGACAGAATATAGAATAGGATTTTGGGCTTAAAAACTCTGTACCTCTACATTTCGGGGGTGCTTAATTTGGGGTCTGTGTACCCCTGGCAGACCCAGCTGGCTGAATAAAGAGTGTTTCCTATAACTCACTCACTGAGTTCTGGTGGTCCGTGTGTCTTTCGGGGGCTGGCGGCCACAACAGTCTGGTCTGGGATTTGGACTGCTTGATTCTTCATCAGTTCTTCCAAATGCGTCGCTTTTACCCGAACCTCAAAAGCCAAGTGTTTGCTACCTTTGTTATCTGTGTTCCACTGCGGCACAAAAGTGCAGTTCCCTGGTAGCCTGGGCAGGGACAAGGGAACAGGGCTAATGGAAGTACAGAAAGACAAGAATAAGCGTTTAATAGTGCTCAATTACATATACTACAGAAATACTACAAAATACTCCAGAATACTACAGAAATACTACAAAAAAGATAAAAAGTGATTCTCTTTGGGTCACATATATTTACTTCATGGTGTGTACATGTTTATGTCCCCAAATATCTAACATCTTAAAGAAGTTATTTAAAGTATATAATTTTTTTTTTTTTTTAAGTTTCAAGTAGACGTGGAAAGGAACAGCACAGGAGTGAAGCTGCGACTGCCTGCAGATCGATGCCTTTGCTCTGAGTAGGGCACCACTTTGCTTTCAGCTTCCCAACAAGCAGTTCGCAGGAGAAACACTGCCACAGTGTTGGTGAGATTGAAATGGACCAATTGCTCAGAAGGACTGCTATTCTTAGGCCTCAAAGCAGACAGGAATTTCTGCCAAGAATCTGTTAGACACTTATCCTTAATCTGCTTTTTCACAGAGAGGAAACCGAAACTGAGTGGCAAAATGTCTTGCCCAGTGATGCAGCTACAAAGAGACGGAGCTGGATTTGAACCCGTAGAATAGTCTTGCAGAGAGATCTTTTTAAAAGATATGTTGAATCATGTCACTCCTCTGTTCAAAACTTCCAATGGCTCCTCAGTTCATTTAGGGCAAAAGTCAGTCTTTACAATGGCCTATAAAGTTCTGGTGAACTAACCCAGTAATGCATTGGCCTCATGCCCTAATGTTCCCTTGTCTCCTTCTCCACCCTAACGAGTCAGGTCAGCTCCACCTTAGGGCCTTTGTCCTGGCTGTCCCCTGGCCAGGAATACACCTCCCGCAGATATATCTGTATGGTGAACCCCCTCATCCCTTCAAGCCTTGGCTCAAATATCCTCTCCAAGGAGCCCTACACCGACCTCCCAATTTAAAATTGTAACCCACTCTCCCTCCCCCGCTCGCCCGAGCTGCTCTATTTTCATCCACAGCAATTGTCACATTCTAACACTTACTGTTTGCTGTTTGTCATCTGCTCCCTCTGCTAGAAGGCAAGCTCTGTGAGGACAGGACTTGTGACTCTTGGTCACTGATGTTACCTAAGCTCTGTTGGCATAACCCGACATGTAGTAGATGCTCATTAAATATTTATTGAGTGGTTAAACGATGTCCAGAGAATGTTTCCCATGTTGCCTGAGACCTAGTGAGTGCTCAAAGAATGTGACTCTACTTATCTTGCGATGGTCTGGACCAGGACCATGTCCCTTTATGCATTTCATGTTGGGTCAGGTCTTGTGTTAGACAGTGGGGATGGGAATAACTCTTTCCTTGAGGACTTCCCATTCTGATGGGAACGCGTGCCAACCAACATAAGGGAAACAGCAAGACGAATGTTTTACTGAAGAGAAAAGGAAAGTGTCAAGAAGAATTTATGTGCCAAAATCATGTTGGACACTCTCATATGAGTTTTCTCACTAAATGTTCATAAGACACACAGGTAGGTATGAACAGCATCATTTTACAAATGAGTGAACTGAGGCTCAGCAGGTCAGGTAACGTGCCCAAAGTCAGGTTAGTGAGTGAGTCATTCTGACCCAGAGAAATCTTGAGGGGTTGCAGCAGAGCTGGCAGCTGAACAGTAAGCAGGATAGTAATAGAAAGAAAAGGCCAGACTGCATATCTCAGGTGGCAGGGACAGTGGGGGGCCAAGGCACAGATGGGGTGGTGTGGGGTAGGAAGAAACTTTCCTCTACCTTTTAAGGTTCTTTCAGCTGGTCTAATAATTAAATCTATGTGAGACAGTTTGATAAGAGAAATAACCAAATTCAATCACATATGTACATTTGGGAACCCCACATACATGAGAGGTTCAGAGACAGAAAGTTAAAATTAGGTATACGTGACATTCTGAGCTAAGGATGAGGTAAGGCGCCTTGGGACTTCAGGCAGAAGGACAATAGAAGAACAGATGTCACATAATTAGACATTTGCCCTACCTTATAGAATGGTCATAAAGGGTTATTTCTGGTGACCACTCTCATTATGGGCAAGCCCCCTAATTTATATTTTTTTAAGGAAAAGTAAAAGTTTCTTGTGAGCCTGCAGAATCTCAATTGCCTTCAGCTCAAAACAATTTATATGCCAAAGTGGCACTCCTTGGGGAAGCCTGTTCTGAACTCCTTTGGTAGCATGTGGGACACATTCAAGGGCAGACAGCATCAGATAAAGCCAGATCTGTCTGACTTGCCACTGTGACACATGCTCAGATGGGGCAGGTGTCTGGTGCCCAGCCTGGGAATAAGATGTGCCCAGGCTCACTACCAACATGGGGTGAAGCCTGTAGTCACAAAAACTGCCTCTGCCCTCATTGGCAGGACTGGCCCCCTGACCTTGGTATCCTTGGGTCTGCCTCCAGACTGCAATTTTCCTAAGTTTGGAGCTCTGGTTCCTCAGCAACCACTTGGACAAGAACCTGCCAAACACTGTCTAGGAACCTTCACTCGGTCTGCTCTGAGCCCAAGGGCCACTAAGAAGCAAGCCAAGCCCTTTGCCCATGCTCCTTAGCACTTAGAGCTCAAAAGGGGTAACTAACTCATTTTATGTAAGAATTGATTCTTATACACTGAATTTTTAACTTTAATTCTTGTGCTATGTAATTATTATAATTTATATATGGGCTAAGATTTATTGAGCATTAACTATGCATTTTTACCATCCTTATTTAATTTCATTCTCATTCATACATTCAAGGTAAGGATCACCTCTCCATTTTACTGAGGACCTGTGATTTTTTGCAAGTTGGTCAGTGACTGAGATTCAGTCATTCGTCCCCTCACACTTTTATCTGTTCACTCTTCAACCCTTTTTGAGCATCTCTCCCCCCACTACTCCCACACACCAGCCTCAGAAGGTGTAGATAGAATTTGAACACTGAGCCCCTGACCTCGAGGTCATTCCTTTGTCAGGCATTCAGATTCCATCTTGAGTGACATTCATTGTTATTGAGAGCCTTCAGTGATAGGTGTTTTGTCTATGTCTTCGCATGTAATTCTCATAACAGTGTACCTGGAGGGACTCTATCATCCCATTTTATAGAAAAGAAAACACAGGCTAAAAAGGTGAAATGATTTTCCTAAGACTATCTCACTGGTAAGAAGCAGAGCCCAGGATCAAATGGCAGACTTTTACGTGTTTAATTCCCATCGCAGCATTCACATTCCAGTCTCACGGTATCTATGCCATGTTTGTTTTGGGGCTTTTGCATCCCTCTGGCGGGGCCTAGGTTCTAACCGAATGATATCTAAGAGCCCTGATCCTAGTAGAAAGCCAACAAGGGAAAACAGCACCCTCAGGGAACCCATGAGTGTAGCCCTTGTGTGGGAGCCTGCTCCCTGGCCAGGGCACTAGAGCAGCCAGGGACAGGATGGGGCCAGGCTACTTCACACAGGGTGGGGGCAGGATATCTCCAGGCCAGAAATGGCCCAGACAACCGTGGCCATGGGTCATGACCACTCCCTCTTCTTCCTCAGGAATATGACGCTAGGATGTTGTGGGTCTAGCATGGCCCCTGGACTGTGCTGGGGCCAGTGGCTGTCCTGGAGCACCTACCTGACACAGAAGGATACGGGTGGGGAATCAGGCTTGTCCAAGCGGGGGCAGGTGAGTCAGGAGTCAGAATGGGGCTGTGGGAGAAACTGAGAGCAACCCTCAGCCAGGCTGGGGAGGCTAAGGCCTATGGAAGGAAAGAAGGCCACTAGGGTAGAGTATGGGTTTGGAGAGAAGAAATAGGAGAGGACACAGACAAATCAAGACACGGAGTGAGGGACAGGAAGGGTGTGGATGAAAAAGAGGTTCTATGGAAAGTCACCTCATAAGGTGGTCTGATCATAAATCCCTACCTGGGCAGGTCATGTTGAGTAGTCACACACACAGTCTTTAACTTCTTTATCTTTGTCTTAAGCCAGCTCTTCCCGTTGTTTCTGTGCATCTAGGTAAACACTCTTTTGAAATGCCTTTTTTCAGACCTCTCAAGAGAAACCACCCTCAAGAGAGCACACAATCTTGTTGACTGTCCTGTAATCCGATCTCCGCCTTGCTTTCTCCCACCTGCATGTAATTTTCCTTACATTCCCTCCATAATTCCAAATGAATAAAAGAAGCTACAAACTCATTCTGAAAAACATTTTTCTGAGTCTGTTGCAATCTTGCTTCTAGGCATATCCTCTGTTAGGCTCAAACAAATTTTTGTAAAAATTTTCTACAGGTTTTACGTTCTTATGTCAACAAGGGAAAGAGAGAAAGGAAAGAGGAACATAGCAACGGGAGGGAGAATGACACACAGAGAAAGAAAGAGTCTGAAAAAGAGGAGCGGGATCTCCTGCCAGGACAGGGAGAGGCCTTGGGCAGCTCCTAGCTGCGGCTTCACTGCCGGCCTGCTGGACTCCGGGAAAGAGGCAGGGACCACGCCCGTCTGGAAGCCTCAGGGTCCCTCAAGGCGGAGGGTGTGGAGAGGAAGCCAGACATGAGCATATCTGGAAAGAGGAAGCGGCAGGATTTTGCAAAGGCCCGAATTGGAGGGGGCAGGGAGGTGGCATAGACTGGGCTCTCTGGTCTAGAATTTCTCAGTGAGCAGAGAGGACAGAGCACACCACAGTCTTGGGCCAGCTGGGCAGGAGAAGGACTGAGTATGCGGGGTTTTAAGAAAGAAGCCCAACTCCTCCACCTCCACCTCTTTGTAGATGGAAAACAGGCCCAAGGAGGGGGAAATGACTAGCCCAGGGTCACACAGCTTTCAGGTCTTCTATAAATGCAGCCCCTCTCACTCATGCACTCATTTATTCAACAAGTGTTTATGAAGCATCTGCCATATGCTAGGTACTGTGCTAGGTACTAGGGGTATATCGATGAATAGTAGATGGCCTCTGCCCCCCAGAGCTCACAGTCTGATGAGGGAGAAGCATGACAACACAGCATGTTAAGTGCTGTGATAAAGGGAAGCTCAGGGGTGTGGAAGCCATCCGAGGGTTCAAGGACAGCTCCCTGAGGAGGGACATCAGAGCTAAATTGAGAGGTGAGTAAGAGCTAACAGGAGCAAGGAGGGAAGGCATGCCATGCAGAGGAAACTGACCAAACTCAGTGCACTGCGTCAGGACCACAGAATTCAGCTCACGACACTCCAATGCACAGGAAGCTGTAATATTTTGTTACTCATCCAACTTTCCTTCTAAACCATTCCCCCTTTGGTTAGCAGGAAAATATTGCACAATGTCATCTAATGTGGTTTAAAGCTTTGTCTGATCTGGTCATTTGAATAGTCTCTTTGGGAAATATTCAGTTTGTCTTGTATAAAAATGCTCTACCCCTCAGGTAGTTTCCACCTCCACCTGGCTTCCCTGGTGTGTGTGAGTAGAGGGGCCTTAACTGACATAAACGACCAGGCAGGTACAGGACTGCCCTAAAGACATAAGTCAGTCCATACCTCTCCAGGGTGATCCTATACCTGCCTGGTTGCTGGGCTCCTCGTGTGAGGTCTCAGGCTAGTGAACGCAGGGTCTTCTTTCAACCCAGGCCACACCCCAGTGGTAGTACTGGCTGACCTGGCTACACCTTGGCTCATTTTGCCTGCAGAACCAGAGTCTCTGCCTCGTCCCCCATCTAGCTCCCTGCCTAATGGTCTCCCCTCAGCCTCTGCTATTGAGTGGAAGCCTATGAGCGCACTGGCTCTCAATTCAGCCTCCAGGGTACTTGGAACACAAGACAGCCCAGGGATATAAATACTCAGGCCTCCTTCTTTTGGATCATATATAAGTCCAAGTTTACAAGGCTGCAGGTCCTTGTAGCTGCATGGTATTGCATAGAATGAATGTACCATCCCCTATTCTTGTACATTTTCTTCCAATTTTTCACTATTATGAACAACAAACCCTATAATAAATATCTTTGCACCTTCCTCTTTGTGCACATATATAGTGTTTCTTCGAGGGCAGATAAGAGGTGAATTGCTAAGTCAAATACACCAAAATACATGTAAATTATAGAGTCTGCCGGTGGGCCTCCTGAAAGCCTTTCTCAACTTACATTGCCAGAAATTCTTGTCGAAATCGGATATCACCAACATTTTTCAAAAGTTGTCAGTCTTAGAGGTGAAAACTAATTTCCCTATCAATATTCATTTTAAATTTTCATTTCCCTGAGGAGCAGCAGAGTGAACATCTTTGCTTGCATAAATCCTATTTATTTCTTTTGTGACTTTCCTATTCAAACACTGCCCAGTTTCTATTGGCTTGTCTGTCTTTTTTTTGTTGATGTATAGTTTTTCCTCTTTTCTAGGCATCGATTTCTTCTAATATGTGTGGCAAACATTTCTCTTGATTTATCATTTGTGCTTTAACATTATGTTGTATCTTGTTACAAAGAAGTTCCTAATCGATACATACACAAGTGTGGCAAACTTATCCTTTAGGGCTGTTATCTTTTTTTTTTTTTTTTAAATTAAAATTAAATTTGCTCAGGTTTCCAATCTGGTCTCTCTCTCTCCTGGCAAGAGACCTCATTAATTGTTCTCCACTCCAGGGATTTAGTCCAACTTTCCCAGCAGTGAGAGAGCACCTGTGTCCAGTAGCCTTGGCTACCATTGCTCCTGCCTGCCACCCAGTGTCACTGCACAAAAACCTGACCCCCACGATCTGACAGCAAAGGCAGGGCCCTCTACTAGGCCACATGTTCCTTCAAAGGACCATCCTGCCGCTGCCATGCCAAGCTCAGATAAGCACACACAGCACCTGGGCTCTTTGCCTGGCAGGACTGCCTGCTAGGCCCACGGCCACGGGCAGCCCTGGCAAGATGGGGTTTGACCTCCATCCTCCCTCGGATAAGACTTCAGTACCTTTTTCTCCTCCCAGATCTGGCAGCTTTTCCTTGTCAGACCATAAAACACTCTAATTACACTCCCTCTCCTTGACCACGCTGTTGGCCCCACCGAGACCTGGCTTTTCTCCATAGCTCCTTCCCCACTCCTGTCAAAGGGTGGCTGTGTTTCCCAGAGCTGAACAGAAGAGGAATGCTCCAGCATCAGCCTGCTCCCTCACAGCCCCTCATACCCCAAGGGCTTGAGCCCTGTCTCAGTTTTCATTCCTAGGCAACCCTAGAGCCAGGGATTCAGGTTGCTTCCAGCATCTGCCTTCTCAACAACTCTGACCCACCACCCCTCCCTGCTAGAGGACCCCTTACTTTCTTAAGAAAGTGGAAGAACTTCCCTGCAGCCACACTCTGGAATTCTAAGGTTATTGTCTGTCTACAACTTCTCTCATTAAAGGAAATATGACTTAATTCCTTGCAGGGCACTCCTTGATAGGGCACCCAGTGCCCATCTGAATTCTAGGGTGACTGTCAGGTGAGTATAGACATTCAGAGTAGCACCCATCAGCCCCAGTGCTTGAAATACGGCCACATGTGTATTTGATTCCATTGTGCAAACCTTACCTCTTCTTTCTCTGCTTCCCAAAAACAGTTCTGCTGTGTGTTAGGGAGCAAGGGGATCATCGCAATAGGGTGGCATTTTCTACTGGCTCCGTGACCTTGGGCAAGTTATTGCCTGCTCTTGGAGCATCTATTATTTCCTCTGTAAGGTGGGGCAATCATTTACCTGTCAAGGTAGTGGCAAAGGGGAACTGAGTTATACATGAGGAACCAAACGCAGTGTCCAGGTAAATTCTGCTCTTTCTTTCTTCCAGCTTCCATGTTTGGTCCTGGCCACTCCCTCTCCTGCCAGCAGCCTAGTCCTCTGCATGGACAGACCCAGTGATGGCTTTTGCTGTGAGATCTGATTTAGGGCCATGTTTGCTTTGGATGACCTAGAATATCCCCCCTGGCCCCTGACATTAGCCTCCCTCCGACCCCCATCTTTCATCCTGAGGAGCCCCTCATCCCAAGACACTAAAAGACCCTGCAAAAAAATTAAGTCTAGAGTCTCTTGGCTCAAAGCCACTGAACTGACCTACCAAGCAGGCTGACTGCTGGGTCCTCATTTGAAACACACACCTCGACTCAGAGGCTGAAGGCCAGTAGCACATGATGGTCTTTGTTCCATGTTCTCTGATTTTTTTAATTTGATGAGCTTCCTTGTGTGGACACGCATTCTCACAGGAAAGTCTCGCTCACTCTTGTGCTCATGGTCAGGCCCATAGTCACATATACTCATAGCCGAGGATATAATCCAGTCACCTGCTCCCAATGGTGGGGGAAGGGTGGCTGGCAGTGAGTGGGCAGGACACAAAATTCTGTGATGTGGGAAACATTGCAGTCCTGCACAAATGGGGTTCTATTTCAGCCCCCACTCCAAAAATAGAGGACACTTCAAGTTGGAAGGGGCCTTGACGCTCCTCCCATCATAGCAAAATGGAAGGCACTCACTTTGGAGACCCCTAACAGAGGCCCAAGGTGGAGAGAGGGATGGACCGTGTCAGCCACACCCATGGATGCAGAAGTGCGAACTTCAGGCTTAATTTCTGCTACTATGGACATGACTTTGGTCAGTTCAGGGGTCCCTCAGACAGATCATGGGTTCCCACTCCCTCCCACATGGGGTGCTAGAATTCTCGAAGTGGATAAGGTGCATAGTGCCAGGGCAACGGCAAGCGTCATGTGTCCTTGGCCACCTTCATTCTATAGTGGCAAACCCCGCTGCCCTCTCATTCCCACTGGTGGCTCAGGTCACCAGCATCTCTCCCCTCTGGTTTCTGCTGAAGTGCCCACATTCCCATCTGATGAGAGCCACTCTGACATCTGGGCAAAAGGGGGCCCTGCTTGGGCTTTGAGTTCTAGAGGCCCATTTGTATCACAAAGACTGAAATACAGATATAAATACAGGATCGAGATATAGTCTCTCAAGGAATTATTTTGAAAGTCCACTGACTGACTAAGCAAACAAGAAGTAAGACACAAGTTGCTCCTGTCCCCGTCAAGCCAGAGACCCCAGGGCTGAGAATACTCCATTGGGCACTCCTGTGTTTGACACACTGAAGCACCAAGAGGCAAAGAAGCATCAGAGAAGCAGACATCTAGACCCCTCAGCTCAACACTACCAGTGCCGTTAACCTCATAGCAAGTCGAGCACCCAAGAGTAATGAGCTTAGAGGTGTTTAGGTGCAGTAATTAAATCAGGGCTAAGGGGAGCAGGTGGTAACTGAGTGCAGGAAAGTGAGGCAACAACTTCAAGTTCCTGAAGGAAAACAGAACCACAGAATCATTCATGTAGGCCTGTCAAAAGCTCTGGGGATGGCACAGGGAAAGAGAAAGGAGTCCCCAGCTGTGGCCTCCTCCCAGACTCACTGAACCTCAGAGCTGGAGGTCCCAGCAACCCCTGTACAGCTGGGGAGGGCAGGCCCAGAGGCCTCCTTCAAGGGCGCACATCTGAACAGGAGTAGAAGCCAGATCTTGTGATAAGTGGCCTCTGCCTACCTCCCCAGGTACCACAGGAGCCATGGAAGTCCTGGGGCTGTGATTTGCTCTCATGTGGCTGGGGACTTGTTTCTTCATCATAAGATAATGTTGTTAATGTGACCGGGGACTGAGCCTCACCTTGGCCCTAAGCTGGTCTTTCATCTCCTGACTACATCTCCCACCCCCAAAAGACAAATATAATCTTAAGAATAATTGGTCAAATTAGCAAAGTCAGCAAATAGATCCTTGCTGGTTGAACTGTTTCCATGTCATCTGACACACCAACCTTATCACCCCTAGACCCACTCTCTATGAAGTAGGAAGCTCGGATCACATCTCAGAATGACGTATCAGTGGTTTGTGAGCAATCAAAGAGAAGGAGCTGGGTCTCACTCTTCCAGCGCCCAGCACGGAGCTTCTCACAGAAGCCTCAAAGGCACTTGATGAATGAATGAATAAATGGATGAAAGGATAAGTGAATGAATGAATGAGTAGGTGAGCATATGACTAAACTAACCACATTTGTTTTGCTTGGAATAACATCCTCACACCAATAGTAGAGCCTGACACTGCATGGTGCCAAGAGAGCCATGGAAGGTGGATGGATAGTGCCTTCCCTTTGCCCCTCTTGATCTGTTCTCCACATTTCTGCATTCTGTTTTGTATCCTGGACACTTATTTGAAGGGACTGTATCAACGGGCTCCAGGGCCCTTTGGCTTCTGGCTGGGTCTAGAAAAGGGGAGCCAGCAGGAGATGGAAGAATAAGAGAGGAAGGGAGGAAGCCAGAGTCCTTATTTCCCAGGCCCCCTCTCTGTGTGGTGCTTCAGACAGGTGCATCTCTGACAATGGGCACCATTTCTGCCAGGCCCATCTCCACATGACTCTTTCTCATCCAGTTCCATTAACATCTCACCCCTTCACGTTCTAGGTAATATCAACCTGCTATTCCTGACTCTAAGATATTGCAAGATCCTGTATGGTTTCTCTTCACACTATCCCCTCCCCATCTTTATATATAGTCTCTTTATTAAGCCTGCCTTGAACTCCCCTAATTTAAGTGTGAATCTGTTTTCTAATGGGACTCTACCTAACACAAATGGGTAACTGATGGATGGAGGATGGATGGATACATGGATGGATGGATGGATGGATGGATGTAAGTAACCTGGATTTGTATCTTAGCTCTACCACTGATAAGATAGCTGAACTTGGACAAGTTATATAATATCACTAAAATTTCATTTTCTCAGCTGTAAAATGGAAATAAAAATAATAATTTACTCACAAGGCTGTTATGAAGTTCAAATGTGAGAAGAAATACGAAGTGTTGAGCATCTTGCTTGGCATACAGTAAGTGCTCAATAAATGGTCACAGTCGCTACTGTGCCTGGCAGTTCAGATGGTAAAATGGAGGCCCATGATGCCTATCTCATGAGCCTCCTAAAGTTCAGGAACCAGGAGGTCAACCCAGGTCGTGATGTAAAACGTCTATGAGCTCATTCCCTGGAGGCCATCGAACCGTCCTCCCTTCCGCAAGCCTGGATGTAGAAAGCGCTGATCTTGTTTTCACTCTTCTCCTCTGAGCTGGGTGGGCAGTTCCCTGAGATGGATAGAGGAACAGCTCTGTCTCTTTCTGAGAGATACCTTGAGCTTGGTCTTCTTTCTCTAGAGTAGGAGTAAGGGGACATGACTGAGTACATGGTGACATAAGTGACTGGCAATTTGGGGAAAGCATTTAGACACTGAGCCCCTTAGCAAGCTTCCAACTCCAACTTTTCAGGAGACCCAATAAAGGTCAAGAGTGAGGGCCTTTTTTTGAGGGGTATCCCAGGCCATGAATCCCCCAAGCGAAGCTGGAAGGGATCCCCAGAATCTCTACCTTCAGAAGCCTGTCAAAAGTCTAGGCAGGGGAGTCTTGCCCCGTCACCAGGAAGGCAGCCTCCCATCCCAGGAGGAGGAGCTCTGGGCTCCCTGCCCGCTCACTTGGTGCCTTTCAGCTTCTCACTCACAGCGCAGCCATGCATACTCTCTCCTGCCGCTATAGTCAGTGCAGACTCACTGAGGCCCGTTCTGAGCCAAGGGCAACCCCAGGCCCTGGAACCACAGATGAGGCAGGCTTGGTCCCAGCCTACATGCACATTCCACATCCAGAGGTGGTCTCAGGGGGAAATAAGTGAGTTCCACCCCTCCCTTTACAGATGTGGGCAGTGAGTCCCAGAGTAGGCAGCGATCTGCTCAAGGCCACCCAGAGCTTTGGGGCAGAGTCTGTACTAGCCCAGGTTTCCCAACTACCAGGTCAGTAGTGTCTTTCCACCTCCTGAGTCAACATGAGTTTCAGGACAGGAGACAAAGTGGTCCTTGGCCTGAGGTCAAGGAATTGACGGGCTTTGGAAACTGATCTGAGTTCAAAGCCTAGCCCCTGCCAACCTACTGGGAGCACTGGCAAGTCACCTAAACTCTCTTATCCTCAATTCCTTTGGCTTTGAGATCAAAATAAAAACTTCCTCCTTTCAGAGAATTCCCTCAAGAATATAGAACATCCTGCATTGTGCTTAAATAACATGTATTAGGTTGAACCATAAGAAACTGTGGTTTTTCAAATAATGGTTTCACCTAATAATTATCATTTTATTAGTATTAGCAGAGTCATCACCAACTATGTGTTCTTGTACATATTACTTTATCTCTGTCTTCATCCATAAAAATGACACATAGTAGGTGCTCATCAATACTCAGTCTCCTCCCTCACCTTCCCCTTCTCATGCAGTCATTTCTTCTTCCATGGGTGGCCACAGAGGAACCTGGCCTCTTTGCTGAGTACCACGGCCCCATGTAGATAGAGACGAGGTGGTGACTGAGAGATGGGAGATGAGTTAGGAGCTGGTTTCTAAAATCATCTTCTCAGAAAAGTAATAAAAGTTAAAAGAAAAGAAAAAAAAAAACACCGGGTCATGGGTTTTTGTTTTGTTTTGTTTTTTTCTTTTCAGGTCATGTTTTTAAAACCCTGACAAAGTGCAACCCTATCAATTCGTACCTGGGACTTCTGGTACAAGGTCAGTACTGCAGATGGGGCCTCTCCCTTTTCCATTTCTCCTGCCAACACTCTCTCAGGCTCCCTGAGCAGGAGTTAGTTAAGAAAATCAGTTTAGTGTCTTCTGGGTCACAGCTGAGCAAACAGCCAAAATGTTTTTTTTGGAAACTGGATACCACCTGGAGCCATAGCAGAACTGAAGATTGCAGATCTGGGAAGGCCCCAGTGTCTCCTGCCTTTCGATGGATAGCTGTCAAACACCGAGGGCAGAGGCTGGCTCTCTCCAGGGATGCAGATGCCACCCACCCCTTCTTAAGGGGTTTCTCTCATACTGATCAGAAAGCCCTTTTGTCCACCTTCAGCCCTTCCTTTCTTTATCCGTTATCAATAGCCCCTGGCAGTATCCCTCTACTGGCCTCATGTGTGCTGGCACGGGGGACACAGGCACAGACAAAATAGCCTTGTTATTTCCCAGTCTGTCTCACTGTTTAGTACCCAACTCTTCCATGAGCCTGGACCCACGTGAGAGCAGGACTCATGTGGCACAGACACATGGGATGTACTTCCTAAACGGCTGTTCGGTGTTAAATGGACCGATGAATAAATGAATGATTAGCCAGGCTCCACAGGAACCTTTTCAATAATAACAGGCTTACTGCTTCACAAGTTATTCATTCTGGAGAAAGAGGGTGAAGGTGGTGTGCCCCAACTGAGACAGGGACAGCCAGCCTCCAGGTCTCCTGCCACTGGGGAGGTGCTGCCCATTAGCACTTCCCTACACACTGGGCTCCAAATCAGGAGCTGGGGGATCGTCATGTCTGGAAATTTCCTTGTGCCTCGCACTGGCCTTGTCCCACTCCACCCTGGGTCAGTACTGCAGATGGGACTTCTCCCTTCGAGACGGGCCTGGACATTCTCGGTACCATTTCTTGGAAGGAGACAATAGCTCATGATCAAAAATTTTGAAATTCACTACAGAAAGTGGTCATTTGAACAAAAGGAAAGGACCCTTACTGAAGAGGCCAGAATTCTGGGTTCTGATCCCACTCAAGCAATTACAGACATGGGATACAGGCTCAGATGGGCCTGGGTACAACTGCAGCTCTCCTATTTAGGAGCTGTCCAATTTCTGGCAAGTCACTCCCCCCACTGAGCCTGTTTTCCTCTTTTGAAGAAGGGATTATAGTAGTATCTGCCTCAGCAGATTCTTGTGAGGATCATGTCAGGAACCAGGAGTGCTGATATTCAGCTGGCATGCAAGGATGCTAACTTACTGCTTGGTAAATAGCTGCTGCTCAGAGGCCTGTAAGTGTCCCTCCCAGCCAGCACACCGCACCACCCCCATGATCCAGTCAGTAATGCATTGACATCTAGCCCAATAGTGGATCTCCGGGACCTTGGTGAACCTCCTGATTTCTTGGTACCCATACTAAACTAATGGGTGTGAGGAAATGCTTTGTAAACTGCCAGGTGCTGGTTCCCCTGACATATCCCCACCTCCAGCTCAAATTCCTCTCCTGATCATGGATACTCACTGGGCTCCACCTGAATGGCTCATAGGCATAGCACGTTGTCCATTTCCAAACTGAAACTTGTCTTTCGGAATCCATCCCAGGAATTGATTTAACCTTTGCTCAGCTGCTCTGGGCAGCCTCCATACCCAGTCTGTCCCCTGTCTGGCAATCCTGTTTCCTCTAAGTCCTCCAGATCCATCCCCTTTCCTGCCCTTACCCACCTATGTCCTCAATTGTCCCTCTGCTAAATCAGAACAACTTCTTCCCTGGCCTCTGGGCTCCAAACCAGAAGCCCAGTCTGCCCCTCCATTTCATTCTCACACTGTGGGCAGAACTACCTTCCAAAAGCATGGGTGTCTCTTTGGCCCCTCGGTGAGCCATCATTGACAGCTCTCAGTGATGATTGTCACAGTTTGGGTTCCTGGGCAAGAAGATTCTGAGATGAAGATTTGTGGGCAGGAGATTTATTGGGGATTGATCTCAAGATCTATACCTGTGGGAGAGTGATTGGAGCACAACTTGGCAGAGGGACAGGTGGGGCTGTGATGCAGACCCCACCAAGGGGGAGCTGGAATGATATTTCACAGTTGTCCTAAGTTGGGGACAACTTTATAACCCCATATGGACCAGTCAGTAGATGTAGGTTGGACCCAGGAACGGAAGTGATGTTAGATGAGTATCTCTTCAGCCTAAAGCTATGGTAGAGAACAGAGTCTCAGCTGTGAGCTGTCAGCCATTGGAGGGATAAACGCTCTAGTCTGAGGAAAGAGGTATGGGCAAATGGGGAGTGTGCTATAGGGCCCACTACAAAAGTGCTTTGGGTTGAGTAGATCCTCAGAAATGTTTGTTGTACGAGGAAGATAATAAGTCGCCATTGCCTCCAAGATACATTTTGAATGTCTTATTTAGCACCCAAGGCTCTCCATGATCTGTCCCCACCATCCCCTCCATTCCACCCTCATCTCTCACCCCTCCCCACTTGCTTCCAACTTTCTAACCGTATTGGGCTTCTTGCAGTTTCCCAAGCTCAACATGCTATTTCACACCTCTCTGCTTTTGCACGTGTTATTTCATCTGCCTGGAATGCCTTCAGATGGAAAAAGAAATCCTATTTTCTTCCAGCCCATTCCCGCTCCTCCATAAAGACTTGAGCTGAACTCTGCCTCTCCTGGGAAACCTTCTACTAATTCCTCCAAACCTGGCGCCCAGGGCACAGCTGTCGGGTGCCGATCTGCACGGGGCTTCGTCCAGGCTCAGAGCCACAGGGCCTGGTGCCATGAGGGCCCCTGGTTACTCAGGACGCATTTGGGGAACTAGAGTAGGAGAGTCTCTGGGAATGGCAGCCAGGAAAAAGAAACAGTCTGTGCAAAGCTTGGAAGTGGGAAAGTAGCCGCACGCTGGGAATGTCTCATGCTGTCTGATATAGCTGTCGCTGGCGTGCTTCCTTCCCTCGCAGCCATCATCACCACCATCGTCATCGCTGTCGTCAAGGCCACACTGCTGAGTGCTTACTACATACCAGGCTCTGTGCCAAGGGCTTTATAGACATATATCCCTGAAATTCTTATTTTATCCTCACTATAACTATCCCCAATAGTAGGCACTATTATTATCAACACTTTACAAATATGGAAACTGAAGTTCAGGAAGGTTAAGAGCTCTGACCCAGGTTACACAGCTGCTTAATGGTCTGTCTGACCCAAGGACACACTGATCACATCCTCTCCCAGCCCTCCCATCCCATCACTGACTTCAGTAACTCTTTTCCTAAATGAAAGGACACCCCACTGAGGACGCAGGGTGGGCCCAGCTGCAGCCCTCAGAGACTTGGGAGGGATCTTGGGAGGGGATGGAGGGGGATATTCAGAATCACATCTGCCCTTCTAGATCAGATGGAGACTGTGCTTGATTAAGCCGGTTATGAGTGTTGCTTGGAGAGCTTGTCCCTTCCTGTCTTCAAATAGGGAATCTGGAGCCTTGAGGGAAAAGAGCCCATCTGAGAGCCAACCAGGGCTGCAGCCTGGACTTGGTGCTTCCAGATCAGGGCCCTGCCACAGCCAGGCTACTGCAGCAAAGGCTACCTTTAAGGAGGAATCTGAGGGTGCTGGGAAGACCCCACCTCATCCACACAAAGGGGTACCTCCCTCCCAAGGCTGCTGGTTATACCTGGAATCCCTCTGGGGTGATGAGCATCTTGTCCTCAAAGTCTCCATCCCAACTGGGAACCTTCTGCCCTGGCTCACTCACATTAGGGAATGCACGAGTAGCCAGGGGCTGGTTCTGAGAAGGCTCTAGGAGGGAACAGATCCCAAACCCAGGCACGACAGGAACAGATGGACGCATGAGGCAGCATGGCCTATAGAGAGGCTTTTGGCCAGACTGGTTTTAATTGGGCTCCAAGTGTACTCACCATGTAAACTTTGGAAGGGTATCTGATTATTCTGGGCCTCAGTTGTTTCATCTATGAAGTGGGATAAGAATTACTATCTGGCAGGGTTGTTGTGGGGATTCTATGAGACAGATATTGAGGGTATTCAATGAAGCAACAGGGCATGGTGCTCAGAAGTGGGTATAGATGGCTACTGGGATTCTTAGTCAGTCTGGAGTCAAACAGAGCTAGTGGATTTGCCACATCTCTCCAGTTCTTGCTGGACAACATAGCAACTTCTTGGCCTGGTGCCTAAAACAGCCACCCTCACTTTTTGCTTCCTTCCCTTGCTCATGCTTTGCTCCAGCAGTTCCAGCATTTTCTTTCATACCCTCAGGTTTCACTAAAATTAGATGTTTACTGTGTGTTTATAGGTCTTTCTCCCTATCTTGATAATGATCCCCTAAAGAACCATGACCATTTCTGGTTCCTCCATGACCCTGGAGGCCAGTAGAAGGTCTGGCCAGGGTGTCCAGTGCCTAGGGTCTCTTAAATTGAATGGAGTTCCATAGCTTCTGAAGGCAGAACTGACCCCAGTGATGGAGTGATGTGAGAAGACAGCTACAGTGTAAGAAAGGCCTTTTGTTAGACTTTTCCAGAGGCAGAAGGAAGTTGCAAGAGATGTGGCGAGTTTCCTGGAAGCATTCGAGCAGATCCTGGGTGGGTACTGAGCAGTAGTGTGATCACCAAGGACCAACTGGATCCAGTGAAAGCCGTTCAGGGGCCCTCCAACCCCCTCAACATGCACAAGGGGAGACTGAGGCCCAAAAGGAGGGCAGACTCTCCCGAGGTGAACCAATGCCAAACCCAGGATGAGGAGCACCCTGGATCTGCAGGAAGAGGATGGGTACTGTTTATACCCATTTTACAAAAAGGAGACCGAGGCCCAGAAAGAGGCAGAAACCTACTGAGGTCTCCAAGAGAGTCTATGACCCATCTCTCGGGCTTTAAGGCTCCCCCATGGCTGCTGGGCTGAGAGGTTTCTGGCTAAAGGAGGAGGTAGGCCCCAGAAGCCTGATCCCCACCCCTAGCAAGGATGGAATGAGTCACACTTCCTGGTGCCACTGGGCAGTGTCTTCAGGCTGGAAAAGCCACCACATACTCCCCTGGTGTTTTGGCTCCATCGGCCAAAACACCAAAACTCCAGGAGGGGAGGCCTGCAAGGCACTTAGTATCCACCTACTACAAATCTGAGGAGCAAACTAGGCTTGGAAAGGGGAGTGGCTGCTTCAAGACCCCACTGCCACCCTGGGCTGGCTTGGCCACCAGCCCATTCTCTCTCTGGAATGGTGGGGGGGGGGGGGCGGGGCAGAGACTGACCCAAGCTCTGAGAGGAGCTTGCGCTAACCTGAGAAAGTCAGGCAGCAGGGAGGAAACATCTGCAACACTGGGAGACGCTGCAGCCCCTGCGCAGCCACTGCGCAGCCCCTACCTCTCAGCAGGTGAACAGCCTTTGAGAACTGGGAGAAGGAACAGTTCGGATTTGTACATCCCTCAGCTGTGCTCCCATCAGAACCCTGCTGTGCCCACAGGTGCCCCCTCCACACCCCCGGAATCCATCATCTCAGTTGCTGTCTTGCCCCTACAGCATCAGGCACTTCTAACTGCAGAGGATCTCATTTCTTTGTGCCTTTGCACATGTTCCCTGCCTAGAATGTTGTTGCCGCCCTTGTCCCTCTAACGCCCACTCGTCTTTTATTTCTTTAGCTAAGGCTTCTCTGGGAGGCCTCCCAGGCCCTTCCACCTGGCCCCTCTTGCTCCCTCAAGCAAATCAGATGCCACCTGCTCTGGCTTCCCCCGGCCCAAGTGCCTCCTTCCCTCTGTCACAGCACAGGTCACACGTTGGTCACTGTCTGTGTCTGCCTCCCCCACCAGACTGGAAGGGTCCAGAAAACAGGGTTGGGCTTTGACTTAAGCAACATCCCTAAATACCGCAAAGGGCTGATCACAAAGGATCAACTCATTCACTCACTCATTCATTCATTCACTGCACAAATAATGACCAAACACCAACCATACGCCAGGCATTGTTCTAGGTGTAGAAGACAGAGCAGGGAACAACACAGACCAGTCTCTGCTGCATGGCCATCATTCTGTGGGGGTGTCAGGGATAGTCAAAATAGAGTAATCCAAATTAGTTTGGATGGTGACCAGTGTTATGGAGATAATGAAACTGTTTACTGAACTAAGAACTGCAAATATGGAGACGGGTTTCAGACAGCTACAGTGGGCTGGGGAGAGGTAAATTTCAGACCTATCTTTCCCTGTCCCTGTTATGAGAGCCCTCTATTTCATTCCCTCTCAAGGACTGCCGGACACTGGGGGAAGGAGGCAGGTGGGGAAGGAGGCTTTGGGCCCCACCCCCAAGTGCTAGACATCTCTCCCATCCACAGTCATTCTTCATGGCTCTCCAGGAATTTGATTCATCAACAGTTACTGAGCAGTTAGTTATAAAACAGTCACAATAACTGTCAGTTATTGACATAGCTGGTCCCTGGTCCAACTGGGATTAAAGCCTAGGTCTGGTGACTCCCGGTCCATGTGCTTTCACCACACCCCGCAGTCCCCCAGGTGCTTAGAGGGCAAGTAAGTAGTCCCAGTGGTGGAAAGAGCCAGGGCCTGAGACTGGATTCCAAGATCCTAATCTCAACCCAGGCTTGCTGAGCCAAGAGTCCCTTAACTTCTCTGGGCCTCAGTTTCTCTTTGTGTGAAGAGGAGCCCATCAGCCCAGCCCACCTTGCTGTGATCATCAGATGAGACATGGTATGCAAGCATTCTGGAAAATAATACCATGATACACAGTCAACCCCTTTGGCCTTGAAACCTCCCGGGCCACTATACCTACTTCCCATCCAATGCTGCCCTAGTGTTGGAGCCTCAGTCAGGTTAACCAATCACTCACAGCAAGTTTGCTCCCAAATAAGGGCAAAGCCTCTATGAACTCTGACCACCTTACAGTCTGGCAGATAGGAAATAAGAGTCAAGGCCAAGGGGTGGAGCTGAGGACAGGATTGCCAGGCTAGAAAAAAGTGAGGGCCAGTCAAGGGTCAGGAGTCCTGCAGATTAATGCTGAGGCAAAGTGACTCAGTAACATCTCTACTCTCCTACTCCCAAGCTTGGAGCAGAAGGGCCTACTCTGTGATGGTTCTTTCTCAGGCACTATCTCATTTAATATGTGAAGCAAAGAAATTTCAACTAACTAGCTTAATGTTGCATACTGAGTATATTAGTCTGCTCAGGTTGCCATAACAAATTTCCATAGACTGGGTGGCTCAAACAACAGAAATTTATTTCCTTACAGTTCTGCAAGCTAGAAGTCTGAGATTAAGATGTCAACGGGGTTGGCTTCTTCCTGAGGCTCCTCTCCTTGGCTTGTAAGTGGTCGTCTTCATGTTTACATGGCAGTCTCCCTCCATGTGTCTGTGAAGGGCACCAGTCATATTGCACTAGGGACCACCCATTTGACCTCATTTAACTTAATTACCTTTCTAAAGACCCTGTCCCCAAATACAATCATATTCTGAGGTCCTGGGGGTTAGGACTCCAACACATGGATTTTGGAGAGGTTCGATTCAGCCTATAACAATGAGTAAGTGGACAGACTTCGCAACTGGGTCTTTCTGGATCAAAAATCTACCCATTTTCTATCATGCCACGTCACCCACCTCCCTCTCCCCTGAACTCAAACAATTCTCATTGGTCTGCCACAAAAGGAACGAACATGTTCTGAGCATCTAACTGCATACAAGGTGCTTTGCCCCCATTATTTCATTTAAGACAACAACCCTGTGAAGTGAGCACCTTGAAGAAACTGAAGCTGATGGAAAGGAAGTGGCCCGAGGGCACACAGGGTGTTAGTGGCCAAGGCAGGGCGTGCACTCACATGTCCGACCCTCTCCACCCCACCACCCTGCTCCCACTCCTGTGAGATGTTCACCTTACTTGACCATGGTACAACTACACAGCAGTATGGCGGTGCAGCCAAATAGATGTTGGCACTCCTGGCTGGGGCAGAGGGCTGCCACGCATTAACCATTTAATTGCTGGAATACTTGGGCAGAATGGGGAGCCCTGGGGGAGTTGAGGGAAATGGCTATTTACCAACCAATATAGAAGTATATCAATCTTTTTACAAAGAGTAAGCAGTTTGGATGCACACGGTCTGAACACCAGCCCTATTCTCCTCCCTCGGCCATTCCTTTGGGGGTTGAGACCATGGCTAAAAGCCAGAATTAGCTGGTGGGAGTGAAAAATTTGCTAGGAACTCTTGACCTAGACGGTGTTTGACATGAAGGCATCTCTGTCCTTTGAAAGGAGAAGTCATGTCTAAGGAGTTATAACTCAGAGCAGAGGGAACGGGGCTGGAAGGGGCCTGAGAAATCATACTGTCCAAGATCCTTACTATACAGATAGGGAGACCGAGGCCCAGGGGCAAGGATTTGCCCAGGTTTTTACAGTGAGCAGGGCCAGAGCCAAGGCTGGAACCCTATCTCTGACCTCCCTGACCACATCTGTCCAAGTGCCTGGACCGCACCAGAACCAGCCTTCCATACCCACCCACTATCTCACCCCATGAAGGCTGCATGTGAACTCAACAGCCTCTTGTTCTGCTGCTTTGTCCTGGAGGTAAGATTCTGAGAAAAGGGCACCAGAGTTCCCTGGAGTGCCCTCACCTGTTCTGATCTGAGCTGGGTTGAATGAGGCTTACAGCCAGCCCTGCAGATACCTCATCCTCCTGCCTGTCCACGGCTGGGCCAGCTAACAATGATGTTGACCACAGGGCCTGGATGGGCCACTATCCATGAATGAGAGGGCAGGGGCCTCATGGCATAATTGAAAACTCCCTCCACCCTGACCCCCATTTAAGTGAATCTATTAAGAGCACAGACTCTGAACCAGAGTGCCTGGGTTCAAGTCTTAGCTCCATCACTTATTAATTCAATGTATGCCCGAGTTTCCCTTTTTGTGGAACAGAGAATCTAACAGTAGTATCACCTCCCACATAGAGTTATGAGGATTAAATGAATTCAGATAAGAATTATATCTTGCCCACTGCAAGTCTCAGGGAAGTTGTTAACTTTATTTACTGAGGTCACTATCACAGGTACCAGCAGTGCAACAATCAACAACAAGTCCCAGCTCTGCTTCTTTCTCACAGTGTGGCTTTGGGCAAATTCGTCCCCACTCTGAGCCCCAGTCTGCAAAATGAGGGCATGAGCCTCACCTCCCAGGGTCGCTGCAAACATCAAAGGCGACCACAGCATGAACCCAGGGAAATGTTCTGCAAATGTTTAATTCCTGCAACAGAATTAAAATAAAAGTATGTTGACAGACAAGTATCTTTTCTTCTTTGTGGTACAGGTCCTCTCCTGTAGCTCCAAATAGTAGGGCATAGAACCGGCTGGGGTGGGAGGGGAGCCCACGCCTCAGCCACGGCCAGGTCACCGACTACTACGGCAGCTCCTCATGGGCTAAAACCTCCCTCTTTTACATAATTGTTCCTGGGATATCTGTTCTGATAGCACCAACGCCCATGGCTGATGAACTTTCTTGAACTACCTGGCAGGGAACCTGAGTTACGTCATGCACTGGCCTTGGGCACGCACCCTTATGTAACTGTACACTGGGCCCTGCCCTGCTCTTTCATTCTCTCCTCTCCCTCCTTCTACTATTTCCCTCCTCTCTCACCCCTTACTCTCTAATTCCTGCTCCCCAAACTCAGAACATACTCTTTCCTCCCCCTCAGACCCTGGTTTTGAGGACAGACTTAACTTTCCAGCTCCTAGGCCTTTAACTGAAGACACTGAAGATCTCCGTCTCTGAGGGGAGGGGAGCAGTTGTCATGAACGGTGGACAAGACCAGAGCAGAAGTTTAGAGGATAGAAAGCACTGGGTTTCTGGGAGCCTGTCACCTACTGGGGGTGACCATCAGCTATGGATGGAGGTATGCAGATGTATGGTAGGAAATGAGGCTGGACAAGCAGATGGGACCTCACCTCTTGGTCCCTCAAGAACGTTGAGAGACTGAGAGGCAATGGGGCAAAGTTCTGATGATCAGTGTGCTCCCTGGGACCAAAGCCCACTTGGAGAGCCCAGTGTGTCCCAATACAAGTGTGACATAGGGGATCTCTCAGGAGGTAAGCTAAAGCTGAAACAGCTCTGAGTGAAACTCTGAGCATAGAGGGGTGTGGCTGAGTGCTCATGGGCTCTCAGGTCCAACCAGCCCGAGGATTTTAAATCTCCATTTAGTCACTGGCAAGCCATACAATTACTTCGCCTCTCTGGGCCTCAGTTTCTCCAACTATAAAATCAGACTAATTGCACCTAGTTTGTTGTGAGCATTCACACAGGTGATAGTGGTACTTACAACATTTAGCACAGTGACTAGCATATAGCAGGAGCTCTGTAAATGTAAGTCTCTTCCTTTGTCCTCTACTCCAATACCCTTGTCTCAGTTCTGAGGGCAGGTGTATGAACAGTCACTCCTATTGCGCAACAAGGCTTTACTGAACACTGAGTTCTAAAATGTTTATTGCAAGAGATTGTTATTTGATGTTTATTGACACTAATAAATACTTACTGAGCAGTTACTATGTGTCCAGATCGTGTGAACCACTGTACATAAATGATTCCATTGAATTCTTTCTACCACTTTCCAAGGTATTGAATGTTAACTGCAATTGAAAATAAAAAACTATTCAACTCTGCTGCTACCATGAGAAAACAGCCAGAGATATTACGTAAAAGAACAGATGTGGCTATGTTCCAATAAAACTTTATTTATGTATGTAAAAAAATCAAATGGAAATTCAGAGACAGGGTTTCATCAATCTGCCCAAGACCATAGTGGGGAAGTAGATGAACTGAAATATCCCCTGGTCATTCTGTGAATGTGTCTACAATCTCTGAATCTAATCACTGTATTTCCATGATTCCAATGTCCTGTGACTCTGATTGTAACAGTCTATGTTCCAAACATTCGATTACTGTCTCTTGTTAACACGATGGTGGTTCTAATATACTTCAACATCCATAAGTATAAATGCCCATTATTCTACAAATATTCACTGAATGCCTACTGTGTGCTAGGTTCTGACTGGATTTGTGGGGCATAGACAGCAGAGTCTCTAGATTCACAGAGCTAACTGTCTGGAGGTGAAGAGCACAAGCATGAGCCAATTTTGACAAAAGGTGGTAAGGACCATGACAGGAGAAGCAGAGAGTGCTCCGGACAGAGCACAGGATTCACTTGTAGGATCCACAAGGCCTTCTGTATAGTTGTCAGTTAAGTTGCAGCCAGAGGAAGCAGTAGACTCTAGCCAGTGTTCTAGTTAGAGAGAACAGCAGATCCAAAGGCTGGGAGGGGAGAGGGCACCTAATCCAAAAACTGAAGGTGGTTGTGTATGTCTGCACACAGAGATACAGGTGGCAAGTGAGGCAAGAGAGGCAGCTGGGACCAGAATACACAGGGTTCTTCATGTCACGAGAAACGATTACAACCTCATTGTAAAAGCAATAGTCATGAGAAGATTTTAAACCAAGTAGAGACAAGATCAGTATAGCATTTTAAAAGAAATGCTTTTACAGTTCTAAAGAGCTTGGTCTAGAGGTGATGATGTGTAGGCAAAGAGGCCTTGAGGAGGTGATTTCCATGGTCTAGGCAGGAAATGTCGTCACCTGTACTAGGATTAAGTAATTGAAACAGAGAGAAGAGGACAGATTTGAGAAGCTTAGGGATACACTGAATGCGGGGACGAGGGAGAGAGAGGGGCCTTGGACAGCTGAGTGGCACCTTTCCCTAAGATGAGGACTTGGGAAGGGCAGGTTTGAGTGGGAGCTAAATTATTTACTCAGGGAAATAGAGTGTAAAGCCTGTGGCACTCTTCCAAAAGGAGACGATGAGCAGGCAGGTGGCCAGAGAGGTCTGACAAAGGCTGACCTGAGAGATGACAGCTAGAAATAAAAATATGCACTCTTCAACATGGCAAGCGACTGAAGACATGAAGCATGAGGTGGGGTGGGGTGAGCAGCCCCAGAAACCCATCGCAGAGTGCGAGGAGTGGGGAATGCAGAGAAGAATCAGGGGAGCAGTCATGTATGAACTGGAACCAAGGAGGAGTCAGCAAAGGAGATCAACAAGGAACAGATCGTAACAGCATGAGAGAAAATGAGGAGAGAAGCCAGGAGAGTCAGCTGCGGCAAACATCACATGAGGGTTGGTGAGCATGGTTGGGAGCTTAGCAGTGGCAAAGACCAGTTAATGGTTTTCTAGAGGAGATGAATGGAAAGTGAAAACAATGAATCTAGACTGTCATTTAAGAAGTTTAATGGATACAAGGTGAGGAAATATTTCTAAGTGAACATATCAGAGAGAAGGCTGGGAAGAGAGACAGCAGTGAGCACAGAGGAACTAGGCTGGAGGAAGTACTCTGTTGTTCTTTGGGTTTATTTTGTTTGAACATGACATATACTGAAACAGAAGTTATCAAACTTCCCATTGTAACCTGTTAGTGAGATGTGAAATCAAATTGCAGGGTTGTGATCGCCACTGTTATTCCTGATCAAATAAATAGGAAAGTAAAGAAGGTAGTAGAGTGTATTACCTGCGGTAAGGATAAGCATTGTTCTGTCAAACTTTTGTTTCAGCTTTATGTACATGTATATGTGCTGGTACCCGTATCCTTGGTTGTGTGATAATAACTATTTCTTACTATAGCCTGTCATAAAAAAAAAAAAAAAAAGGTCTATTGATAGAACTTGTTTGCTCAAGAGATAGGAATGAGTATACTTCTATTTGTCCTAGAACAGAAGATAATACCTTGAGCGCGCAGCATGCAATCATGTCCTCATGTATCCAAAGCCTAATAACAAAGTTCATTGGCCCTTAAGGACTAGACTAGTCATTCGCACCACCATCTAAATGAGACATCGGCTCAGACAGAGGGCACTGTAGCGAGGGGCAAAGGAGACAATGGTCAGACTGACTTTGTCAGCTGTAAATGGTCCTGCAAATATGTTGTTATTAATAAGCTGTTCTTGCCTGTGTCAATCGGAAACAAAGCTGGGACTGGGATCCCACGTCCTGACTTACAGTCAGGGGCCCTCTGCCTGCAGAGTGTGGTAGTAGGATACGGTCTGTTTTTTGCCAGGAAGACAGGACAAAGAGGAAAGTGGGGAGAGTCCCAAGTAATTGATTACTGGACTGAGAGACTAAAAGGAGAGAAGAACAAAAGAGGGGACAGACAAGAGGAAGGAGGGGCAGGAAGTTAGAGAGTATTGTCAGGCCTTAGGAAGCAGACTAACAAGAGAGGGACAAGGACTCCCAGAACCTTCCCTCCTCCCTGAGCACCATTCTCTGGGGCTCTCAGATGAATACCTGTCAATGCAGAGACCAACTCTCTGTTCACGACAGAGGTATCCTCACTGTTCTGTGGAAGCACAGAAGAAGGACCTCACATGGCAGAGTTCAGTGTTGGGAAGGTCAGGGGAGGTTTCCTGAAAGAGATGATACTGAGCTGAATTTTGAATGGTAAGAGATGGGGTGAGGCAATGGGGCACTTCCATAGGGAGTGTAGCAGGAGCAAAGACATAGAGGCAGCAGAGAACTGGCAGCATCTGCATGAACCCCAACAGCTATGGATATTGGAGCAGCAAATCACAGCAAGAGGCAAGGCTGGAGAGAGGACTGCACAGAGACACAAATCATTGCATTTCCAGGCTCAAAGAAGAGAAAGTGTGGAAAATGGAAATGTCTCTGTGGAGGAGGCAACGGGGCTGGAAGACAGTGAGGGCTACAGCTGGGAGCCTGGGCTGAGAAAGTCATTCCAGGCAGGGGAAAAGTACGGAGGTGGGAGAGTGGGAGAGAAATATTTAGAGAAGCATTTGACTTGGCAGGAGGGGAGGGGTGTTCATCATTCATTGACTACTAAGAACCAGCAAAGCCCATGCACAGAATCCTACCCTGCAGAAGAATGGCTAGTTCCCTCAAGGAGCCCGTTTTAAGTTTGGGTTGTGTGACCCTGGATGAGACACTTCTGTTTCCACATCTGTGAAATGGAGGTGGTAAGTGACTACCTAAGACATTTGCTTAGAGGTTTAAAAATGAGAAAGTATGGGGAAGGACTCTGTATACCCTAAGGCATTCTGCCATGTGCCCCAATCCCTATACTGACATTGGAATCACCACTAGAGCTTAAAAAAAAATACCTCAGGTCAACCTAGACCTACAGAATCAGAAGGGTGCTTGGACAGGCATTCTTTTTCTTACATTTCTTCTTTTCTATTATTTCTTCATGCAGTCCTGATGCTCTATTAACTTTAGATCGGCCAGCTTCTGACAGATGGGGAGAAGAAAATGCAAGAGAAATATAATTAGAGATCCTGGCGTTCTTGGAAATACATTGGATTTGCAGGGTTTTCTCATCAGGGCTTGACTGCTATGCTAAAGGAAAGAAAAAGAAAGACTTTGTAGCTTTCTCAAAACATGGGGAAATGAGCAAGGCAGCCAAAAGGACTGATGGTCCCTTTGACCTCCAGTCTGAAGAGTTCTGAGAGATAACAAAACTTTCAACTAGTTACCCTCAGTTGCAGTATCGTAATCAAGAAAATCAATTAGAAGCACACAGTATCCTATGACTTACAACATATTTGCATCTGTATTAATTTATTTGATCCTCATATTTCTGTGAGATGGGGCTTCTTATTTATTCCCATTTTAATAAGAAAACTGAGGCTCGGGGGTGGAAGTGACTAGCCCAGAGTCTATAGGTAGCCAGGAATAGAGCAATGATTTGTACCTGGGACTCTTAGGTTCCAAGTCCTCTCTACTGCATTCTGCTTCTTGCATTGATTGTAAGGTAATATAGAAAGAGCACTGGAGCCCTAACTGTTGTTCTAGCTCTGTCGAGAACCTGCTGTGCAACCCCAGACAGATCTCTTGCCTTCTCTAAGCCTCACCATTTATCAATCTAGTGTGGTTATCATAGCGTTTAAATGACGTAATGACCTTGAAAGTATCCAACACAATCCCTGACATGTGATAAAGCCCAGGATGACCACAAGAAGGTGAAGAGGATGGGGAAAGTGATAGTGTATGGCAACATAATAGAAGGAGGGACCAACTTTGCCAGAGGGTTTCCTAGGGGAGGAAAATTTGGACAGAGACTTGAAGAATGAAGAGTCACTTCTCTCCCTTACCTCCCTCCCCTTAGTTTCAAGTGAAGAGGACTAGAGCTTGGGATGTGTAATGAGGCTGAAGAGGTGGGGATTGTGGGGCTATAAAAAAATTGATATTTTTCCTCCCACCTTCTAAGTTCTTCTAACTGAGCTAATAATCAAATTAACAGTGACAGATTGGGTATATGTGACATTTTGGACAAAGGAGTGATGGGGTGGGGGGCATGGGGTATTAAGATTTCAGAAAGGAGAATGGGCAATTTACAGGTAGTTGAGTAAGAAAGGACTACACACACAAACACACAGGGAAGGAAAATTCTTACTAGGCAACTCAAAAACAATGGGATACTGGGGTATCTAGCTAAAAGGCCCAGCTTGAAGCCCTCCTATTTACCATATTTAATTCAAATTAGGCTGAGGTAAACTCCCTAAAACTTCCTCTCTGAAGCAGGCTTCTCTATCTAAATCTCTTGGGCAGGAAAGGGAGAAGGATCAACGGTTCATTCTGAGTCTTGCTGCTTAATACAGCTTAAAAATCAATATCTCAAAAGGCAAAACTTTTGGTCTCCTTCAGTGTGAAGGAGGCATGTCACATGGGCCTTGAATGCCAGGCCAAGGAGTTGGAATTTTGACATTGAAAGGTTTTAAGCAGGCAACTGTCATGGTCCATTTTGCAGATCTACAGTTTATAAAGGCCATTTTTTGGTACAGTGGGACAGCAGACAAGAGGGGTCCTGGAAGCCGAGAGACCATCGACTGAGGCACATTGCAGAGGGAGGGTATGGCTAATAGAGATTCCCCACCAGAAAGAATCCCCTGGAGGCTGCCTCCCAATTAAAGATCAGGGATATGATGAAAGTAGAAGTGCTCAGAAACAGCTGCCAGCCACCAGCTCAAATGTGAAGGGTCGTTTGTTATGCTTATAAGTAAGTGAGAAGCCCTTTGAAGGGGCCTAGAGCCTCCAGCCCAGCCAGCTCAACCCTGCAGACAAGGGCAGTGGGAGTTGACGTCGTTCAGTTCCCTGGGAGTAGAGTATTCATCTCCATTTCTCAGATGCTGAAGTAAATAAACCTCATTCTACAGCAAGGGAGGAGGTTGAAAGTCTCTAGGTCAGGGCCAAGAGGGGTTCCTTTGAACAAAAGGTCCCCCACACACAGGAGGGTTGGAGGTAGCAGGCAAGTGTGGGCTAGCCAGGCCAGAGGGTCAGGTGAGACCATTCCTTGGTCCTCTCCCCTCCCAAGACTACTGGGCTTTCCAGACTCTGCTCCATCCCTAACAGGAGACACCTTGGGATAATAATAATGGTGATGACAACGCACAATGGTGCTTCCAGTGAGCCAGACTAATGTTTTACCAAGTGACCTTGTTTACTCCTGACAATCCCTCAGAGAGGTTAGGTAATTTTCCTAAGGTTACCTAGAGCTGGTAGGTGACAGGGATGTGTCTGACTCCTGTCCAAGCTTGGGGCACTCACCAAATGCTGGTTTTTGCTGATTTTCAGGGCTCTCTCTAGGCAGGGAGGGGAGGGGGTGAAGGAAGGGCTCTGACTCCTCCTAAGGGCCTCAAGATGCACAGAGTACACTTAAGGGGTGCAGAGTTGACTCTCAGCAGCCCATTTACTTAGCTCTCACTCAGCTCGATTATGAGGAGGTAACGATGCAAAGGGATCTACAGTACTATTTCAAAAACTGACAAGAAGTCTGAGCTGGGTGGCCCCCACTGGCCTCCCAGTTCTGGAACATGAAATTCTAACTGGGGGCCAATAATGGACGGAGAGGAGACGGGGGTAGCTCTCCCTATCCCACAGTGATAAGACCAGGCTCCCAGGCTTCTTCGTAGACCTCCCTAACTGGCAGGATCTAAATGGTCCATGGGTCTTGGCCCAGGTGAGTTGAGTTGCCACACCACCACCAGTCTTTGATTGCAGGGTAAGGACTTGCAAGAGCACCCAGTTCTCTGGGCAAATTTGATTTTGCTGCCTTGAGGCCTGGGGTTGTGGCCTCTACTCCTCCTTCCCCATCTCCTTACTTGCCTTCCTCCTTCTCCAGACACAAAGGCAGACACAAATACACAAGCCCAAGCAAAATTTTTAATTAAAAAAAAAAAAAAAAGTACTAAGGAAAGAAAGAGCAAAAAGACTGGGTGGGAAGCCTGGGCCACTGTAGGGGGCGCACTGCCTAACTACACAACAAGGAAGTTCTTGGAGGCCCAGGGTTCAAGACCATTGCTTCCCTCAACAAACACCCCCACCCTGTACCTTTGGGGTCCCTCCTCCCGTCTGTAGACTGGGAGAGTCAAACTCACACCCACTCGCCCACATAGGGAATGTAACCACCAAGCAATTTCTCCTCTAAACCCCCATTTTAATACGTTGTTTTGCAAGTTTTCCTGCCCTTTTCACCACAAAGGGGTGAGAGAAGGTGGGCTGCAGAGTGAGGAATATAGACATAAACTGCTGCCTAGTCACATACAGTTTCTCTTCTTAGAATCCCAATCAGAACTTCGATAATTCATTCCAGAAAAAATATAAATCTGCTGCTTACTCTCTTCTCTCCTGTCATCTTTTGTGCCCAAGTCCGGCTTTCTCCTCTCTGCTTCTCTGCGGGTTCATCTTTCAGCCAGTCTCTCTGCTTGGGGATTGTAGGTCTCCCTCTCACTAAAGTCTCTGGACCTCTTTCATTCATTAAAAAAAAATGGGGGGAAAAATCGAGAAGAGGGGAGCCTCCCTTTCACAATCTCTTACCACCCCCTACACACACACACACACACACACACTCACTCACTCACTCACTCACTCACTCACACTCTCCAGCGACCTCCAGATGTTCCTGACTGTGCGGCCATCTGCTGAGATTGCTCAGGCGCTCCGGGAAGGGGGCAGGGATCCCGCTTGCCGGAAGCTGGGAGCGAGGCCGACTGGAGTGGGCGGGAGCAGCGTGCGCACTTTTGAGACGCTCCCTAGGGTGGCGCCCGGGCTCCGCGCGGGCTCCGCAGGCGGGCCGGGGGCGGGGAGCGCGCCAGGAAAAGCAGACACTTTGGCGACACTCCCTAAACCTCTGGGCTGCCGGCGGAGCCGCCACTGGGCGTCGGGCGGGCGGGGGGCTCGCCCGGGGACGGGCGGGGGCCAGGGGGCGGGCCGCACCGCACAGAGAAAAGCGCCGGCCGGAGGGCCCGCGGCCGGGCCGCCTGGGTGTGCGTCCCGAGGCGGCAGCGGCGCAGGCTTCCAGGTGGGTGCGTGCGCGTCCCTGGATGGAGCGGGAGCCCGCAACCCCAGCCTGGCCGCCCCGTTTGGCGAGCGGGCGGCGCTGGACCAGGAGGACCGGGATGGGGCCTCGCAACTTTTCCTGGACCCAGGGTGTCAGCAGCGGCCGCCAGATGCCCGGGGTTCGGCGGGAGGGGGAACCCTGCCAGAGGGAGAGGGCTTCCAGGAGACAAAGACTCGGGCCGGGGCTGGGGGCAGGGGCCGGCGCCTCGGGGGTCTTTGTGCCGACACGTGCATCTCGCGTTTGTGAGTCTGTGGCTTTGTATGTCCCTGGCTTCGCGTAGCTGTTTCGCGCCTGTGTCCACGTTGTGTGGGCCCGTTTGGTTGTGGGTTTTGGTGGGCGCATCGTTGTGTCCGCGTACGTGGTCTGTGCCTGTCGACGTGTCGGGATTGGGCGTCCGTGGAGTGTGTGCGCGCCGAGAGCCAGACACCGCCCCAGCTCTTCGCTCCCGTGCTGTCCGCCGGGGCCCCGGACTTGGCTTCAAACTTTTCTCCGGGTTTCTCGGGCAGCAGCCCAGGTACTCCCCGCTGCAGCCTGGGCTGGGGACGCTGGCAACCCTACCCTCTTTCGTCTCCTGGGGTCCTTAGAGCCGAGAGGGGACGGGATAGGACTGGCGGGGTTAGAGGGTGGGGATCGGCAGTGCCTGGGGAATGGCCTCACTCAGGGCGGGAGGAACGTGCCGGCCACCCCGGCCGAACTAGCTAGGGGGAGAGAGGGAAACGACTGGTCCTGGGCCCCGGCCAGGAGCTGGAGAAGAGGAGCAGGCAACCGATGTTGCCCGCCCGGCGCTTCTCGGAGTGTATGTGATCGAGAGAGACGTGTCCGCTGGGCAGAGAGGCCAGTCCCCCAGCCCCCGCTCCGCTTTGAGATCCGCTCTCGGTTTTCATGCCGCCCCTGGGGTAGGGGAACCAGCCCTCCGATCCCATAGGTGAGAAGGTGACGGCTTCTCAGCATCCAGGCCTGGCCGGGGCGCCGGCTCCCGGACCCCCAACTGGACTGTGGTGTGTAGGAACCTTGCACATACTGGTTGCGCACAGGCCGGCTCCTGGCCCACACATTACGGCACTGTGCAAGTTGCCCAGCTTGTTTAGGATGAGGGTGGGAACTCCCTCGTGGCGCCGGGCGTGCAGTCGGGATAACCAGCGCAGCCTGCGAGAGCCGGCCTGCGAGCGGTGCCCGCCCACACTTGGCCCGGGCGAAGAGGTGACTCAGGAGCCTATCCTATTATTCCTCCTTGCCTGCTCTACCCTTCCGAGAAGTCCAGGCTTGCAGAGCCCAAGTCTGACCCTAGAGGGAGGACTCAGGTGGCGGGAGACTGGGTTTTTGATCCTGAGTCACAAAGATAACCCTAACACCTTACCACACACTGGACCCACCCTGCCCCAGTCTTTTATACCCAGAATTTTGCCAGAAGCTGCAAATGTGGAGGGGCACAAGCCATTCACCTGGGAAGGCGGCCACTGTGGGCACTTTCTTTCCCTCTCCCGGCTTCAGTTTCTCTTCTGGAAAAGGGAGGTGTTGACAGCCTCTCTCCTCCCTTTGGATTCAGGTTGGCTGGTAGAGACCCCAACACTTGAAAACGCTTTAATGTTACACACATCTCCATTCTACCTTGACCAATTCGCTGGCACTAATTTGCTCTTTTGAAGGAAGGGCTAGGAGGTGGCTTTGAAGTTAGTGAGGGATGAAGTGATGTGGGCCAGGAGCCCCTGCAGTCCAGGAAGGCTGGAATGCAACAGTCTGGGGGAGTCAGGTGAATATACCCTGGAGACAGAAAGTATCTCCCACAGAGGAAACTGCACTGCATGGCTCTGTGCATTCTGATAACAGCACAGAAGTGGTCTGCGTTGTGGACCGTTAGATGGGGGCAGGGATTAGAATTCAGTTTGAGACTGGGAAGAAAGGCAGTGGCCAAGTGTGAAGGCCTTGAATGCCAGGCCTAGGAGCTGGTATTTAAACTTGTGCTCAGTAGAGAGCTGCTGGAGGATTTAAACAGATTTGACAGTATGGAAAAGGTAATTTAAGAAATTTTCCTTTGGCTTCTGGGTGGTGCTAGACACTGGGAGATTAATCTGGAGGTCATTGATTGCTCCAGCCTTTTAGAGTCAGAAGGACCTGAATTTTACTCCTACTCCATTGCTTCCTAGCTCTGTAGCCTTGGGCAAGCAACTTGACCTCTCTGATTCTTCGTATCCTCATCCTTCAAAGGAGGACAGGAATTCCTGTCTCACTAATCTGCGAATGTCAACTAGCTAGGATCATGAATTACATGTGCTAATAAAATGAGAAGAGATTTATAGTCTGTATGGTCCTACACCTGCTTTCACCACCTGACAAAACCCTTAGTATCCTGCAAGCTTGGACCAATTGTTACTTTCTCCAAGCAGAGGAAAGCTTTCTGATCAGGACTTTTCACATGTAGTGTATCCCCTTTCATTTAGCCAAGCGCCATACAGGAGAGGAGCTGGACACAAATTTGGAGATGGCCACAGACAACAAAGTGTTTTACCTTGAAGGACAGCCCGGTGGGAGGGTTACCTTTTGTCAGATGAGAGGCAGGTTAGATTTGGAATCGGATGAGTGAGAATTTGTTTGGTAGACAAAAGAAGGCCATCTCTGTCATCTTCATCAGAGAGAACAACCTGTGCAAAGGCAGAGAACCCTCAGAGCGAGACTGGCACTTTCTCTTTGTGGGATAGGTTTTAAACAGGGAGCAGTGGTGGGATCCTAGTCTTCTGTTGAGATTGTACTCTGGTGCCCAGCAAGGCAGGCTCTTGGAGGCAGAGGGCCAGGAACAAGGCTACTGCAACAGTCTAGGCCAGGAGGAAGACACACTGGAAGGAAAAAATACTATTGGGAACCTTACCCATTTCCTTGTAGATTATCTTCCTTGGGCAAGGTTGCTGGGGCCCCAGGGCCCACCTGCATCAGGGATGATATTACAGAGGCCAGGCACTGGGTGTCAGATTACCTGGATCCTGAGTCCAGCCCTTGGCTTTCACAGCCGTGTTGACTCTGGACAGATCACTGAACTTTCCTAGATCTCTTTATGCAGCTGTAAAAGAGATAGGATGCCATCTAACCTGCTAACCTTGCAGGGTGACTTGCAGGGAGGCACTGGAAAGGCTGAGTGGTGTCCTTGGGTGAGGTGGTAGTATTCTACATGCCTGGTATATCTTCACATAGTGTGACAGACCCAACGCTCAGCTCCCAGGACATAAAAATGAACCTAACCCCATCCCTGCCCACCAGAGGACAGACAGGTAAACGTAATTATCATCCAGCACAATTAGCTAGCCATCATTTACATGGGCCCATTTGTACATTGAGGCACAGTGGTATAAGGAGCACTAGATTTGGAGCTAAGAACCTCTGGGGTTGAGACCTGGTTCCTCTACTACCCAGCTTAAAAATATCAGTCTCCTATCCTGCAAAATAGGGACAGTAATCCCCATGGTCAAGGACTGTGGTGAGGCATAAACAAGGTGCTAGCGTAGAAGTGCATGGTGAGCTGATGTGTTTATACAGATGTGTACCATTAGCGGTCCTGCTGGGAGAGCCAGCCCTCAAGGCTCTAGGAGTTGGCCCTGAAATTCTTTTTGCCTTGCGTTTCCAGAGCTGACTAAGTGGTTGGGGGGCAGGATGTTAATGGAATTTCCACCTGGGGATTTCGTTGGCATCAGATTGAGTGAGCTCATGAAGAAGGGAGCAGGGTGGGAGGCAGCCAGGCATTGAGGAGCAGCTGGTGAAAGCAAAGGCCAGTCTTAGGTGGGTGCTGGGACCCTTGGTCCAGCCCAAGACCCAGTTCCCCACCCACTTTGTTCCTGTGCCATAGACTCCCTCTTGAAGCTGTGGTGAGGGGCTGGCAAATCTTTGGGCCAGAGATGCTGTGTTGCAGCACCAGAAGTAGGCAGCTGGGGCCGAGAGGGCCAAGCCAGGACCCCTAACCCCAGAGACATTTTCTCAGAGGAGAGGCAACTTGGGGCCTGGCCAGCAAACACCAACAGAGTGGAGAATGTTGGCACAACGGACCTGCCATGCGTTGAGTACTTGGTTAGGGAGGAACATAAAGAAAAATGACACTGTGGTTGCCCTCAGGAAGTTTAATAAATCATCACGATCATTGTTTACCATGCACTGAGCAAATATGTGGCAGAGCCGAATGCTTCACACGCTGCCGCTTAATACTTTAGCCAGCCCTATACTGTTATCCCTCCTAAGGACACTGAAACTCAACCAGGTTGAGACTTGCTGAGGCTAGTAGGTATGGAGTTGACTTCACACCAGGTCTGAGCCCAGCGGTTAACTCTTAACTGCTGGACTCTTTCTTTATCCAGCAGTGCTGCCTACCAAGCCTGGCTCTGGCTTCAGGTGTGGGAAGAGATTAACAGGTGAAGAAGGCAGGGTCATGCCACACCTATTCACACTTCAAGTCAGGAAATGGGCAGGTAAATAACTAATAGCATGGAGTTTACTCAGTGTATGTCTGAGGAAGTGCGCCCAAAGTGTGGTGTGACAGGCCAGGGGAAAAAGGAAGGGAGGGAGGGTGGCACAGGAGTGGGCAGAACAGGCTTCGTTCCACTGGCAGGGCCAGGGCAGGCCAGGTGGATGCGGAGACTGTTGGAATCCCCAGCCCTGAAATTCTCTGAGTTTGGGGGAAGTGTGAGCAGTGGCTGTCACCAACACTGTAGATTCAAGTTAAGATGGGGGTTTAGTAAGGAGAGGGAGGAAGGTGGGGACAACTTGCAGTGTCCCCGTACAAGGAAGAACTGGATTTCTGTCAGTAAAAGTAGAAGTCGAGAGGTTTTTGAGAAGGTGGATGATGTGGCCAAAGTTGTTTTAGAGCCTCTAGCAGGGCCTGGAGTGTCAACAGTGGAGAGACCTGTCTGGAGTCTATTAGGACCACACTATCTATTCTTTTGACCTCACCAGACATCAGCAAACTTTCCTTAGAGTCACTGTGGGCCCAACTCATGGCCCTTGCCCAGAAGACCTTATGCTTTGTCCCCTAAAGCAAAGGTGGGTAGTTTCTAAGTCCTTGTCCTCCCACCCTTGTGTTCTGTAACCTCATTCATCAGTGGATCTTTTACCTTGTATCTGCAGGTCAGGGTTTGGATAAGAGGTGATGTGTCTGGAGCCACAGATCCCTTTCCTCCGTTAGCTTCCATGGTGGTCATTGGTCTGCCTTTCCCTTTCTCTAGACTCGCCTGGTTCACACTGTGAAGGCCTTTCCTCTCTGTAGAGCAGAGGCTGGTGTCTTTGTCCGGAGGAACTCACATTCCCCATCCCTTCCCAGATCCAGCAGCCCTGTAAAGAAACAACACAGTGTCCTCCATGGAAAGACCTGCTCCCCAGGAGGGTACTGATAAGAGCTTTGACATGTTTGATACGTGTTTGCTAAAGGAAGGAGGAAGAAGATGGGGTCAGGTCCATCCATTGATCCTCACCCTACTGGCTCCTTGTCAGTGGAGGAAGGCAGGGCAGCCCACACTGAGCCCTTCCCCTGTGCTGGGAGCCCTGCTAGGTTCCTTACTTCCACTGTTTTACAGTTTCCTCTTCATGACAGTCCTGTGAGGTGGCTATTAATGCCCCGTTTTACAGATGAGGAGACTGAGGCTCAGGGATTGTGGCCAGCCAAGATCAGAGAAAGCAGAGAGGGCCAAGAGGCAGTCCTATTTGGAGCCTTCGTTACTCACTGTGTTTTATATATTTTCTTACTATGAGAGGAAATGAGGGGGAAAGGAGATTAAGTCATGTTTAAATTAGAGTTCTCCTATCTGAAGAAAAACCACTGTTTTGCTGATTTATTTTTTTCTAGAATTTCCAAAATTAGAATTTAGGTTGGGTTTTTGTAATGCATAGTTATAAGTTACAGTTTTCTTAGATATGCAATTTATCCTTATGATACCTAGCATTATGGCATCATGAAATTACAAGCTCTTCGGAGTGTTATTTTTGTTGACTTCCTAAGATCTTTAGGAGAGTTAGTAGGTATCTTCAGGGGCCAGAGAAGCCCTGGGCCTGGGATCAGGAGGTCGGAGCCTGAGCATTGGTCACCACGCCTCACTGGGGATCCGTGGACAAGTCGCTGCCTGCTCTCTTCATTGCTAAAGTGAAGGAGTGCACACCCCGCTCGGCAGTCTTCCCTGCTCAAATCACAAGTGAGAAAGTGAGAAGAGGCCTTTTGTAAATTATAAAGGGCTCTGCCCCACCACCAGGAATTTTCCTTATCTTCCCTCAGTCTCCTCCAGGAAAAGTTCTTCCCTCCCCTTGGTCCCTGAGCCTTTGCTAAGAGGCTTGTAGCAGTAGTGCCAGGTCCCAGCATCTCTGAGACACTCACATGAAGGCATCTCTCCTTATGTTACCCCAAAGAGGACATTTCCTCTAAGCAGAGCAGGGTCACCGACTCTCAAAGACCACCAGCCCACACCTCTGCCTTTGTACCCTTTGGGAGATTTCTCCCTTCTCTTCTCTCAACAGCCTGGGACACCCCTGAGAGGCTTCTGGGCTCTACTGTGACCTCATGAAAGCTCCGGAGCCATTGAGTACTAAAAAGCTTGGCACCTACCAGCTGTCATGGCAGTCACTGGCAGCTGGAGCTCAGCCCTAGGACTTTCGACACTCTTCTTTTCGCAGCAACACACAGAAATACAGATTCCACTGGAATCAAACCAATTATGAGGTTACAAAGGCCTGACCTGAGTTCAGCTCCTGGCTCTGCTGCCTTCCTTTTCTAATCTCAGTTTCCTCCACTCAGAAATGGACATAAGACTGCTGACCTCCTGGAGTGACTGGGTATTATATGAGAGGATATGTGTCCAGCACTAGCGCACAGTGAGCACTGTCTCTGACTGTCACCGTCAGCACTTTCCATGTGAATGTCCAGGGCTGAGCAAGAACCCGTCCAGGGTGCTCTCAGAGTGTTCACAAGCACGGCTATCTAGTTAGGTCTCATTTAATGCCCCTTCTTCCTTTACATCAGCTGTTCCTACCATTGCCTCAATTCCATGCTTATGGTGGTCCAGTGATGACCATCCTGCATGCAAACACAGCTTTTCAGTTTGCATTACATTTCAGTGAGGGTTGAATGAACTCATATGAGGAGGGCAGGACAAGAATTACTGCCTTGTGGTTCAAGGGACAAGGCTCAGGCCTGGAGAAGAGTGGTGAGAGAGAGGCCTCCTGTCTCAACAGGTAACCTCTGGGCTATGTTTGGGCTCCTGGTTACATAAGCAGGAGCTAGTGAGAGGCCATTTAGCTCTTAATAGACACATTGTATTATCACCTTTACCAAAGGGTAATCTCAGGACCTGTTTTTGTATGTATAGTGTTTGTTTAAACCCCAGGAAGGGTAGATATTAGCAGACCTGATAAGCAGGCAAGGTAGAACCCTGACTGGTAATGAACCTCTGTGGTGAAAAGCTTACCCAAGGGAACAAAGGAGACCTAAAGCAGTTTAATATTTTCCTTTTGGTTCCAGACATTGGAATGCTCTCTCCTTCCTCGGTTGGGACCAAGCCCGGAATGCACCTGGGCTGGATTTAATCCTCAAATTGAACTCTATAAAAGAAAGGGGTGGGAGAGAAGGAGTTTCCCATAGCGGGGTGGGGAGAAGAATCCTGCTTATCCCTGCCCCCACGCAGAGCCACTGTGGATCAGGTGGCAACCCCTTTAAAGTTTCATGGAAGGGTGGTAATACTATCCCGCAGCTCCCTCCCCGGCCACCCCAGTCTAGAAGGTGGGCAGGTCCCTGTTCTATCCCTCCCTGAACTGAAGGCCAGTGGGAGGGGTGGGGGGAAGACAGGGCACTGGGGCAGAGCAGGGCCACCCCAGATGAAGAGACCTGCTGGAGTGAGGCTTGGTGCCTTCTATGTCCCAGGCTGAGTGGATGCTGTGTGGTGGGAGGGGATAACCACAGACCGTCCCGCTTTTCACTGCTCAGCCCTTTCCCTCCCTGAGCACTGCCATCCAAGGAGCTACAGTGGACATAAGGATTGAATGTCACAGTGTACATGTAGTGCCTGGCATCAGTGACAGCTACTGTGATAATTGTACGGGGAGGGAAACTGAGGTCAGGGGAGGCGACGTGGCTTGTGCCATAGCAAGTGTCAGTGGGAAAAGCCCCTCTTGGATCCTGTCTCTCCGCCGGCCACCCTGCCAGTACTGCTGGAGACAGCAGATGAAAATAGAGGAATTGGAATTGCACAGGCCTGCGTTCTAATCCTGCCCTGCTTTTTACTAGTTTGGGGTAAAACTCTTTTCCTCTCTGAGCCTCTATTTCTTCATCTGTATAATGGGTGAACTAGCCCAGCTGCATGCCCTAGGTTAAAGAAAGAGCCAAAGAAGAGTAAGAGCTGTATGAGTGGGGAAGGGCGGGGGCAGGGCAAGGGGGAAAGGGTTGGGATGGTATCCTCAGAGTTTATCTGAAAGTCTAGACACAGGATCCCCAATTGGAATGAAGGATCCTGCCTCTGGGCGACAGGCCAAGTGAGGGGGCTTAGGACTATGGACTCAGACATTGTCACCCAAAAAGAGATGAGGTAGGGCCAGTTCTTACAGGGGGACCTTGGTCCGAGAGGCTGGAATGTGGGTCTCAGGCATGGCTCAGCCACTGCCAAACCCTGACAGTGAACCGCGCTTTCCCTGTGCTCCATCTAGTTCCCCTCCCATTTGCATGTGGCCACACATAGCATTCTGAACCTCTCTAAGTCTCAGTTCCTTCTTTGTGACATGGCAACAGAAATTGCTATCTTAACAGTTTTTGTGGTTGCGAGGGTTAAGTAAGACTGTGTCACCACAGTGAGGTGAGGTGGCTAGCACAGCACCCGACACATGGCACATGCTCAGCAGAAGTAAATGGAACACCCTGACCCCTACCCCGACCCCTAAGCCGTGAATCCCACCCACTACCGATAGGGCCCGGGTCGAGACCAGCCCCGTGGCCCTAGATCACCAGAGCTGCAGGGGCCAGCCAAAGACCCATCTAGTCCAATGGTTTTCCAGCTGAGTTCCTTAATGTCCTTAGGCAGAGATGGTAAGCAGGCATGGAAGGCTCCAGGTCCCCCCTCTCACTTCAGCCAGAACAGGCCTACTTTCAACTAAGAAAGTTCAAAATCCTCCAATGTGGCCTAACCACTTTTACCAAACAGCTGGGGAGTCTGAAGCCAGAGAGACACAGGGATGAGGAATTATATAATGAAGAGTGTTCAGGGAAAGCATCCTGGGAGGATGGGGTGCTCGTGGCAGCTCTCAGCTGTGCCTAGACACATTAGCTGGTGTCTTATGGGGTGGGGCTAGAACCAACTTGTGTGGGGTACCTGCTGCAAAACCCTCACCTATGGCTCTTTTTCTAGCTGCCACCATGCTGTGGCCCATGCTGCTGCCCCCACTGCTGTTGCTGGCTGTGAGAGGAGTCCAGATGATTCGGCCATGCTTTCCTGGGTGCCAGTGTGAGGTGGAGACCTTCGGCCTCTTCGACAGCTTCAGCCTGACACAAGTGGATTGCAGTGGCCTGGGCCCCCACATTGTGCCTGTGCCCATCCCTCTGGACACAGCCCACCTGGACCTGTCCTACAACCGGCTAGAGACAGTGAATGAGTCAGTGTTGTCAGGACCAGGCTATACCACACTGGCTGGCCTGGATCTCAGCCACAACCTGCTCACCAGCATCTCGCCCACTACCTTCTCCCGCCTTCGCTACCTGGAGTCCCTCGACCTCAGCCACAATGGCCTGGCAGCCCTGCCAGCCAAGAGCTTCACCAGCTCACCCCTGAGTGACGTGAACCTCAGCCACAACCGGCTACGTGAGGTCCCAGTGTCTGCCTTCACTACCCACAGCCAGGGCAGGGCATTGCAAGTGGACCTCTCCCACAACCTCATCCACCACCTCGTGCCCCACCGTGCGCAGGCCAGCCTGCCCACACCCACAATTCAAAGCCTGAATCTGGCCTGGAACCAGCTCCGTACCGTGCCCGACCTTCAGGACTTGCCCCTGCGCTACCTGAGCCTGGATGGGAACCCACTGGTTGCCATCAGCCCAGGCGACTTCATGGGGCTGGTTGGCCTCACACACCTTTCACTGGGCAGCCTGCAGGGTTTCCCCAGACTGAAGCCTTACAGTTTCCGTGAGCTGCAGGGTCTGCAGGTCCTGGACCTGTCAAACAACCCCAAGCTCAAGTGGGTAGGAGCTGAGATGTTCTCAGGCCTGGACTCTCTGCAGGAGCTGGACCTGTCGGGCACAGACCTGGTGCCCTTGCCTGAGGTGCTGCTCCTTCATTTCCCAGCACTGCAGAGAATCAGCGTGGGCCAGGGTATGCGGTGCCAGCGCCTGGTACGAGAGGGCGCCTATCCCCGGCAGCCTGGCTCCAGCTCCAAGGTGGCCCTACACTGCATAGACACCCGGGAACCAGCTGCCAGGGATCCCCACACCTTGTGACGAATGGTGTGGTCTGGGACCACATAAAGACTGCTACCCTGGGCTGACTCAGGTCCTGGGTAATTTATATTTTAATGTGCCAATGCCAGTGGGGACTCTGCATGCCTGTGTGGTGACATCGTTGAAACATAGCTGTGGACCTAGGAAGAGGCTTTGGACCTGGGACCAACACCTAGGAGCAAAGTCTTGCCACTTTGTCTGGGTTGCCCCCAAACCATAAGCAGAGGGTCTTTGATGCCAAAGCAGAGAGCAGTCCCCTGCTGTCCTTCCCCACTTAACCCTAAAGTGCCTTCTCTCAGGCCTGGACCAACCTGACCAGGACGGGAAGAAAGTCAGAGTTCAGGTCTATGGCTGAGTGCCCCCTTGGATCCACAATCCAGTTACTCAGGGGCATGGATTTCTTCTGCTCTGGGCACATGAGGCCCTCTTTATCCTTTTCTCTTCCCCCTAGGACCCTGTTAGAATTTTAGTTATAGAAAGGACTGGAGGAAAAATCCAGTCCACCTTCTGACGTGACAGATGGGGTAACAGGCCTAGAGAAGAGGTACTATAGCAGCAGCAGAGGCATGACCAGACCCAGGGTCCTGCCTCCCAGCTGGGTGCGTTTACATTTTGCTGTCTTCTCTAAATCATGCCCTCCCTCTCCCATTCTGGGCTCCCCTTGCTGCCAAGACCCACAGCCTGCCATTTATGCCCTTTCCCTGTCATCCCCAGGAAGACAGGCAAGAGCCTCAGGAGTGGAACGCTGCACCCGGTGACCAGCACAGGCTAAGTCACAGGCATGCCAGTCCCAGTTCTGCCAGTTTCCCACTCAGGAGCGATCCCCCAACATCGAGACTAAACGTACCCACTGATCCTTGAGGCACCGACTCTATATGCTCCCCCACCCCCACCACACGCCCCCTGAACATGTTGACGCAATCTTGGAGCCTCACCTGGCGGTGAGCAAGAAGGGGCCTCCTAGATTCAGTTCCCACTGGCCCTGAACCCATAGAGCCCGCACAGCCTGTCTTCCCCCAACTGAGAATGCAGCAGGAGGAGGCAACTCCCATCCAAGTTTATGCTCCCCCACTAGGGTGGCTCCCAGCCCTGGGCTCTTTCCTTAGTCTTTTTATACAAGTTGTTGCCTTTTTAATGGACTGTCACTTTCAACCAGCCAGCCCACCCCCAACCCCTGCTGGTAGGGGATGGAACAATGTCACTTGTAAAAGAAAGTTTCATTTGTTTACTTTTGTAATAGTTGCGTCCTAGGGATGTGTTGGGGAGAAGGTGTTGGGTAGAAGCCAACCATCAGTGGCCATGTGGGCATCAGGGGGCTGGTCCCACAAAGATGCCCACAGGACACTGAGAGCTCTGTCTTCTCGTACCAGCCCCACCCAATACCTAACTGGTCCTTGGTTTAATAAACATTTTTTAAAAGGTCCCTCCTTCCATCACTTTACCATTGTTCACTGACATTCCCTGCTCTGGGCCCTGGGGCCACAGGATGAATCAGGACCAGCCCCGCCCTGGGCAGCAGGCTTTCCCTGAAAAGCCCAATAACCTTCCAGGATGGGGAAGTGAGGCGACTCGGAGAGAGGAGTTACTCAAGAATAGGTTGTACCTTTCACTATAGGTTGCACACTGTCCACCCTCCTTATCTCCTCTCTCCCTGCCACCCTGACTGCATGTACTTGCCAGGCTCTTGCATGCCTCTGCCTTTGCTCAGGCCGTTTGTTACTCTGGGACCTTGCCTTTCCCTTCTCTCCCCTCATCCCTGCCAGCTCCTTCTCGTCCTCCTAGGCACAGTTTCTACCTCACCTCCTCAGAAGCTTTTCCTGAGGCCCCTCTCCACCTCATTCCTCTGAGCTGCAACAGTACTCTATTCCTTCTTGGCATTTCGACTACCGTGGTGTCCCCACTCCTGCTTGCATACTTCCAGTGACAGGGAGCTCATTTCTAGCTCATCCGAGTGGCTCTTTTGTCAGCAAATTCTTCCTTCTAACTGGCCATTGTCGACAGGAGTATCCATCACCAACAATCACAAGTTCACCCCCATTTCTGCCGTGAAAGGCCTCGTGTTCCTGGGTTAGGACGAGGAAGAAGGACACACAGAGGACATGTCACTATCAACAGCACCGGGAGCTGGGAGAGCCCTGTGGTAGGGTTAGGAATGCTTCCTGAAGGAGGTTCATCTGCACAGCTGAGAAGGACAAGTGTGCCTGAACTGAAGGAGCTGCCCTTGGGAGGAGTCATAGGTGAGCAATGGCACGGACTCCAGAACTGGCCCATCTTGTCACTCAGCCTCTGCTCCACCCCCAGGAGCCCAGATAGACACCTATAGTCAATATGAGAAGGCGATGAGGCCTGGGAGGGTATGTGGTTAGGGTGAGAGGCCAGCCCTCAGTCCTTCCATTGGTTCTGCACCCCTCCCACATTCCCTGGGATGAGAGAGGCTTTAAATGGAAAGGAGGGGAAGAGATTTCTGGACTTACACTCAGTGGGGCTGGGCCCTCCCAAAGCCCCACTTGATGAAGGAGCTCTTGGAGGAGGGATATGGAACATACAGGTCTTAAAGATAGGGACAAAGCGGTCCTCAGGCAAGAGGGGAAGGGAGTCTGGGTGGGTCTCCTGCAGGAGTGGTGAGCTCTGAGGCAGGTCACCTCCGCCCTGAGATGCAGCTGCAGTGGGAGGGAGGGTGCAAACACCATCACTGTGGGGTTGTCCTTCCTCCCCCAGCCCTGGCCTCCGCCTGTCTGAGGGAGAGCAGAAGCCGGGTGGTGAACGGGACCTCCATGCAGGCCCTCCGGAGGCTCGCAGCCCTCAGCGCCACCTCGTGTTCACATGTGGCCAGACACCCCAGATCTGAGGGGCACTCCAGCAAAGCCAAAGTGGACCTGAGCAGTTTGCAGCCAGCCCCACCTTCCCCTGGAGAGACTACTTTCATCCTGCTATACTCCGCCCTCCTGGATTCCTGGGGCTGAGAATGGGGTCATTAGAATCTTACCGAATTATGGAGATGAGTACCAAGATTCGTTTGGGAAAATGGAGTTCACAGAAAAGCGTTAATGTCCTGGGCCCGTTACAAACCAGTTGTGTGACTGGCCAAGTCATTTTACCTCTCTGAGCCTGGAAAATGGGGATGAAAACGTCTCCTTCCACAGGTTTATATGAAGAGTAAATGAAGTAACGTGTAAAGAATCAAGCACAGAGCCTGGCACAAAATCAACACGCCATACATAAATCCTTGTTCTGGAAATCCCTCATTCAACCATAGAATTATGAAGTAAATTACAGAACCACATAGTCTTAGACTTGTATTTTGATAACTGACTCAGAACTGAAGAATTTCATAAAGTTTAAGATCTACAATTGCAGAACAATACTGTAAACCGCAGGATCTTTGCTCTGTGTGTCCAACGTGGACTAGACTATAATGCACACGTCAGTTGAATTTCAGAGATGGGGAAGCAACTGAGGCACAGCTTGCCATCATGACACAGAGTGGGTGACAAATATTTGCTCTCATTTCATTAATAATACAGCCGCCATTTACTGGGCACAAGTTTCTTGGACTTTGTGTGTGTGCTATCATTTCCTTCTCCCAACAACTGTCCCTGGTGTTATTGTCACCGTACAGATGAGGAAACCAGCCTGAGCCTGACTTCATCTGTCAGATAATTCACCTTCATGTTATTTATCCTACCTCAGTGGCCAGGTTTGTCATGCAAATCCTACCTATCAAAGAGGGCAGAGAATTATGAGAAACCAAAAAATACTAGGATTCCATTTATTTTTCTGTTGAAAAAAAATTGGGGAAGTTATGTAGCTCTAAAATATCAGATCAGATTGTTTAATCAGATCATTGATTTTTAGATCCTAGAGCATGAACAGCCAAAGATCAGGGTCAAAGTCTTCCTCCTGACCCTTCCTGACCCCGTTTCACAGATGGGGAGACCGAGGCTCAGAGAAGAGCAGCCCAACGTCGCATGGCAGGTAGCTAGGATTCTGTTTTTCAGAACTGGCTGCATAATTTGTGGAACCTAGTACAAAATGGAAACATAAGGCCTCTTGTTCAAAAATTATTAAGAATTTCAAGATGGCAAGAGCAGAGCATTAACTCAAGCACAGGACCCTTCTAAGGTCTCACTGCCTGTAAAGCCATCCCGGTGTGTTTAAATTATACCATTTACAGAGAAGGGACAAACAGGGTGGCAGATGAGAACCTGTGGATTCGTGTGTAACTCAATTCCTCTGTAGCTCAGGAAGCCAATTAAACTCTTTTAAACTCAGGAATTTCCTTCCAAGGATATTACCACACCACCCCACAAGGCCCCTAAACTGCCATGATCAAAGGGCTTTCAGAGAGAAGGCAGATAGAAACATAGACATTAACACCCACCAACTGCCTCCAAGCCAGCGCTTAGGATGTTTCCCTGGACAAGACTGCCAGGTATGCGGGGGGCGGAGATGGGGGCAGAGGTCCACCCTCTGCTCACACCTAATGTCCACCAAGAAAATAGAGGTCATCATAGGCTAGTAGGGCTTTGCTCATCAATGGTTTATATTCTGTGTTGGTTAATGTCCACCGGGGAGCAAATGTCCCTTGATTCCTAAGGTTTATCAATACCTAATATCCATCAATGACAATTCTCACCAATGGAAAATATCCTCTAAAGGAAAATGTCCAGTGGTGACAATGTCCACTACTGTTCAACATGTACCAATGCCCAGCGTTCGCAGGCAACTAATTACAAATACTATTGCTTTGTGCATCAACACCTAATATCAGTCTATAGGTCAATATCTGGCAACAGCAAATAGCCCTCCAGTTAAGTCAAATGCCTTGTGTTTATTCTTCTTTTATTTATTTAAGTACTAATAGTTGTATTTATAGGGATTATTGTGTTTGTTGAACTGAGCTGGAAATTCTTCCTATGTTTACTGTTTAATTCCAAAAGCTATTTTTCATTTTATATTGCATACCCATTAGTCAAAAGATTCCAAATTAGGAATACAAACATACATTTATGTTTCTTGATATATACACATGTGTATATGTAATATGTATGTGTGTGTGTGTGTGTAATTATTACATACAACATACAGGAAGACAGAGAAAAAGAAACTGGTTTAAGAACAGAAGTGTCAACCTTGGAACAATCTTCTAATCAGATGTTTCTTAGAAGCAGCAACTTTTCCTAAGTGGAATGTTGATTCCAGATATCGGCCCTCCTGCTCAGGTGAAGAATTGAAAGAGCCAGGTTCCCTCATAAGTTTAAGGCAGAATATAAGGGCTCCCGAAAGCAGCATAATCAGTGATTGAGATGCAGGCTCCAAAGGGAGGCTTCCTGGGCTCAAAGCCCAGCTCTGCTGCTTGTGGCTAAGTGGCCTGGGGTGAGCCACTGAACCTCTCTCTGAGTTCATGTTTCCACATCTGTAAAGTGAAGATAGTAGCTACCTCACAGGGTTGCAGTGGGGAGTATAAGTAAGTCAGTGTGCACAAAACACCAAGAATAGTACCTGGCATATAGTGAGTACCATGTAATAAATAGTATGAAAAACTATTTTTTGAAAAATTCTTTCTTTTTCAAATTGATAAGCATGCTGTGGCTCAAAATATTCTGTGTTTCTTCAGTGGCCATCGGATTTTCGCAAATAACTTTGTTGACGTTGTTATGCTTAGGAATTTGTCTGAAAAGAGGTTCTACCCTCTATGCTAGTACATTTCAAAATTGTCTCACTGTACAGCTTCCTTCTAACCCAACACTTGTAAGGACTTGCTTAGGAAATGTACTAACAATTCTTCTTCAAGCCTGGCAATCACAGACAGAATGGCCAACCCGCTGTGGTTTGAGATGCGGGAACAAACCTCCCACTCATCCCACTCTCCATGAAAGACCCACTGCGTCCGAAATTCCACCGTTACTCTTTGGCTTCAGCCGTGATTGTTGTCTAATGTCCTCGCTAGAAAGGCGGGGGCCCAGGACACTGAGAGTGTGATTGGGGGACAGAGTTAACTACCTGTGTGAGAGGAGGGCATTTATTCACTAAGTAATGGGAGCAAGGGGTACCTGCCTACTTTTCCCAAACATGACATACCCTAAACATGGTTTTATGGTGCTATGTTGACATAACAGATGTTAAGACTGTGTTGCTGGAGGAGAAGTTGTGAGACCCATAAAGTAGTTGAAAGACAAAGTCTCTTACATGTGCTGCCTTGTCTACCACACAATGTGATATCCTTATATAGGTGGCCCTCAGTGACCTATATCTCCTAGTATTATCACCCTGTGTAGACCCTTCCTCTTGCACTTAACACTGGGCCTGTGATTTGCTTTAATCAATAGAATGTAATAGAAGTGGCTCTGGGCCGGTTCCAGACCTAAGTCTTAAGAAGTCCTAGCAGCTTTCATTTTGCCATTTGGGAGCCTGGAGCTGCCATGTAGGAGTCTGGAGAGACTACGTTAGAAGCTCTAAGTCTATATGGAGAGAGAAAAGCTCAACCACTCTGTAGCCAGCAGATCACAGACTCTGGCAGACCCACTAGCTTAATGCACATGAGTGACGATGACAAAACCAGCAGAAGACCTGACCAGCTGACCCAGCCCTGACTGCAAATCGTGAGCAAATAAAACGATCATTGTTCTAAAACCATTCTGCTTTGGAGTGGCTTCTTACATGGCAATAGATAACCAAAACACTTAGGTCATAGGCTCCACATCTGCCCCCCCCCCCCCCGTTGCCCCTGCTCCACCCTGTCTGGCTTCTTTGATAAAAGAACTGTTAACCTCGCCATTAAATCCAAGCAGCTAAAGATACCTAGAAGATGCCAAATGGCAAAGCCAAACAGCCAGAGCCTCCTTGAAGACGGCCAGAACAAAGGGACACGGCAGAGAGACATAGTTGGAAGGAAACACATGGACCCAGTGTTCTAAAGTTTATGAGGTGCCACCCTGCACGAGTTTGTCTCTTGTTATTTTTTTGCCTCACAGCCACCCAGCAGGCTTGGCCTGTCTTCCCTAAGCCTCGCACCCTCCTCTCAGCCCCCTCCCCCAGCCCAGACAAATGTCTTGCAGACAGACCCAATTCTTACTCTGGGATTTCCTGTGCAGCACTGCTGGGAACAGGAGGAACAAAGACCTAAGCCCACCATCTTGCTGAGGTGCCTTCCCCTTCCCTTTAGGGCTTTCCACCAGACCCAGGGACTTATATGAGGGAAGCTGGGGTTGGGGTGAGGCCAGTCACTGGGTGGAGGGTAGTGGCAGCTCCTCAAAGGAGAAGAGGAGAAAGAGAAGCTAGTCTGGGACAGAGGGCACTCCCAGTGGACCCTGGGAAAGGTGTAGCTTTTTGGTGCTTCCCACAGACTGTGGACAAAGTCATACTTAGCACAAACTTTAAAAATACTCTCTCACACAGAATCAAACACTGTAATTCCTTTGACTTGTTCCACCCGCCAGTTAAATCCAACATCGTGTGCAGACAAGTGAGAGGGTGGGGACCAGAACGGCTGCTGGGAGGGAGTGTCCCTCTTTCTGAATGACCTCTCAGGAGGGACTACACAGAACCTCCCTCGCTAACATGTTTTAAATGAAGGTGACCCTCAAAGGAGTCGAGGAGGGGACAGTGAATGTTTCCTATCCTCACACCCCCGAAACTGATTACCTTCCACCAATTCTTCCTGTCTCAGCCTCCATGACACCTCCTCTGGGAAGCCTCCCCTGACCACCTCCCCCCATCCTATCCCAGACAAGTTTAAATGCTCCTCCTTTATGCTAACTCAGTATATCATCTTCCCTCTGGAGTCACACTCATCACCTTTATTTTCTGTTTGTTTTCCCAGCTTCCACTTCACACTGAGGGCAAGATATGTGCCTACCTTGCTCCCCAAAGGGTCCCTAGCATCCAGGCTGGTACCTGGCACATACTTGGTTGTCAGTACACATTTGATAAATGAATAAATAGGTCTGTTACACCCATTCTACTGGCAGTTAAGTGGAGGCCCAGAGGGGTTAAGGGACTTTCCCAAGGCTGCACAGCAAGCTCACGGCAGATACCAGGTCTTGAGACTTCCAGTTCCTCTGCAATAAGGGTCTCCTTTCCCTCCCTCAGGTAACAAGTGTGTGCACCTGCAGGCCTGACGCTGGGATAGGGCAGGAGTCCCCTGTGAGGTTCCACCTTCTCCTCTCTAGCTCCTTGACAGAGACCCATCTCTGCTCTGACTTCCCACAGTGACTAAGTCTGTGCACCACCTCACCCACTCCAGCAGCAGCCTCACTGGCTGTGGAGGGGCAGTCTTACCTCTTTCAGCCTGCTGCCCAGGCTGTAAAATGAGTCAGCCTAGGAGATCATGAGACTCCTTCTAACTGAAGGTCTGTGAACCCCTACTAAAAAGACCGAAGAAAGCTGATGCACTAGCTCTATGCTGCTCACAGTGTGGCATGAAGCACAAACATTCACTAAATACCAGAAAGGCCCAGAAATCTCATTTTTTTCCCAAATGCATCAGAATCTTACTACAAAATACATAAGTTTTTAACTTTCATGTGTGTGTGTGTGTGTGTGTGTGTGTGTGTGTGTGTGTGTGCATGCACATGGGTGGTGGTGGTGGTGGTGGTGGTGGTAGTTTCACGGTTTTAAAAATAAACAAATTCAGATCATTCTATTGAAGAATAAGGTGTGGGCAAGACTTTAAAGTTAATATAGATCTTACCTTTCACACCCATACCTCATTTGCTCTTCACAACTTTCTCATGAGGAAATCAGTGCAAGGCTTATCCCTAACCCATTTCACAGATAAGGAACATAATGCCCAGAAAGTACTTGGGACTTGTATTCAGAGGTTCTGTTTCAAACTCTGTCCTCTTCCCACTCTCTGCAGAGTGATTTAGATGAGAGAGAGAGAGAGAGAGAGAGAGAGACAACAAATATAATTTACTTGGCTGGTAGATCTGCCCAAAGAGCTTGCTTAACCCTGGCAGGAAGCTAAATCATTTGGTGAGAAGCCCATTTGCTAGGAGATGGGGGTGAGAGATGACAAGAATAATAAAACTCTGGGACAAAGGCAACAGGATGCTAAAAGAGTGATTCAAAGGATTAGGGCAGCCCAGGGTGCAAGCCCCCCGGCCTCAGTGCTCAGGGTACACTCCCACAAACACTTTTAAGCCCTGTGTTTGTCAGAAAGACACCACAGTCCTGACCACAGGACACCCAGAGGTGGACCAAACCCAAGAGATAGACCAAGCTCCGGCCCCAGCCGCTCCCTGTATAGTGCAATGCAAGGTGGCAAGTTCATTTAATAGAGGGGCACACTGAGGAACCCTGCAAGAATTGAGGGGCAGGCGGAATCCAGGTCTCTGACCTGTGATAGCTGTCTCCCCACCAGAGGGCGCTGCGTGTGGGACTCTCCTCTCCTTTCTCAGCCAGTTCTTTCCTCCTTGTTCTTAGGGAGTCCCCAGAAGGAGAGAGGAGAGGGCAAACTCAGAAGCAGAAGTCTGAATGAGCAGTGACTTTCGGTAATCATCAAGGACTTCATTGCCTTCACATTCCCTCTAATAAAATAACTACCAATCTTTGTAATTTACAAACTTTTAAAACTAAAATTTATTCAGGTGGTTTTTAAAATTTATCAGTGAATAAATATATATATTGACTTATTTAATTCTCACTATACAAAAAGATGAGAAAAGTGGGGCTCAGAGAGGTTAAGTAATTAGCCCATGGTCACACAGAGAGTACAGATTTTAAAAGCAAGTCTGTCTGATTCTGAAGCCCATAAACAAACTGCTAAGGTCATAGAATGGAAAGTAGAATACTAACCTTACAGAATCAAAAACAAAGAATCCCAAAGTGTTAGTGTCTCTGGTTCTTCCCTCACAGAAGCCAAGGCTGGGGTTTGGTGGGGACCTCAAAAGGGACTTGAGGTCCTACAGGCCAGTGGTCCAACTGCTTTGATCCTGGCTCCAGCCAAATCCTGAGCAGAGTCAGTTGGGATCAGCTTCTAGTCATCATTGTTTGGTTATTCTCCTGGCCAAGGTTACTCTGGGATGGGAAGCTCTTCAGAGAAAGGCCCTGTAGGCCCAAGTCTTCATTTTGTCCTTTCTTGGGTAAACTGCTCTAGGTCACCCGGCTGATTGCTCCTGGATTTGAACTTGGATCCTCTGACCTTCCAGTCCAGGCTTTCTCTCTGCCCCTCATGGGACCCCATTCAGCAAAAGGTAAACCCAAGAATGCCTCACTGGCTACTGCTCATGAAGGATGGAGGCACAGTGTAGTCCCCCCACCCTCCCCAATCCATAGCTTTTTAATAGAGACCTCAGAGATTTAACTGAAAATACTTAGTTATGTGGGGATACCCAAGCATGAAGGTAGGTCAGCAAGGAAAACCTTTTGCCTCTCAAATCAGGGTGGCAGGGGCAGTTGGAAGTACCTTGCATCTCATCCCCTCCTGCCACTTTCTAGTGGCATCACCCAGACAAGGCATTTTACCCACTGAACTCCAGTTCCCTCACTGGAAAGTGGGGATATTAACACTGTTTACAACACATTTACACCATGCTCAAAACCTTCATTTCATGGCCTAGCACACTGAGAGCCTCAGGTAGCATCAGCAACTTCCTCCACTTCCCAAGGGTGTATATCCCAGGACAGGGCTACATGTAGCTTTTAACTGGGCAATACTGGTGCCACACTAGTACTTAAACCCTCTCCCTTCTGGTCTCTATGCCATTAAGTCAAATCTGGACCCAAGCGAGGATTGGGTCATTATTTCACTCAGCAGGGGGCACTGATAAATTACATGAATGCAAAGGCAGCCAAATATTATGGAGGAAAAGGAACTAAAAGTAACAATGAAGTTAGTAATGCCTATCTACCATCTGAACAGCATGTAATATTTCAAAGCAATTGCATGTCCATGATATATTTTGACCTTCATAAAAATCTTGTGAGAAGCTAGGATAGAATTCTTAGCTCCCTTTACAAAAGAGGAAACTGAGAGTCAGAGAAGAAGTACATGGTTTGTCCAGGGCCATACATCCAATGACGAGAGGAGAGTCATTGATCCTGGCCCCCCGGCTTAATGAGAATGGATAAGTAAGAAGGCACAGATGGGGAAGGAGGAAAGGACAGGCGAGCACACCATCCATATATGTCTGGACCCCTCCACCAAATTGTCTTTAGCAATCAAGGAAATACAAATTAAAACACCATGGAGATCCCATGTGTACTGTTTTGTTCTGTTTCCAGGATTTGGTCCATCCTTGGAGACAGGGGTGGGAAAGTAGGCTATTTCGTGCCCAGCTTGAGAGAGAAAACATTGGCATGAGCTTTGCTGAAGGGCAGTTTGGCAACACATACCCAATGCCCTAAAAATTGCCACACTGATTCCACTTCGGAATTGCGTTTCTTATGAAACAAGTGTGGAGAAGTAAAAGGTTTCGCTACAAGGATATTCATTGCTTGTGTTTTGCCTCAATAGTAAAAATATTGAATAGGATCTAAAGATTCATCAATAAGGTGGCTGTTAAGTAACTTATGATATAGCTAAGAATAGACTGTTAGCCAACCATTAAAAACTAAGCTTCACATAGTCAAAAACGAAAACAAACAAAAACCAATCTTAGTCCAAACTTCACACTTTTTACAAAATTGACTCAAAATGGATCACAGACTTAAACACAACATATAAAGTTATACAACTTTCAGGAAATAAACAGAAAAAAATCTTCAAGATCAAGGGCTGGGCAAAGAGATTTTTAGATTTGATATCAAAAGCACTATTTATTTTATTGATAAAATAGACCTCATCAAAATTTTAATTTTTGCTCTGTGAAAGATTCTATGAAGAAGATGAAAAATCAAGATACAGACTTGGATAAAATAGTTGGAAACCACATACCCGACAAAAGTCTTTTATCTAGAATGTATAAAGAACATTCGAATCTCAACAATAAAAAGATAGAAAATGGGCCCTCTCCCCCCAAAAAAATTCCCATGGACAAACACTTCATTGAAGAAGATACAATTGGCAGATTAACTTGTGAAAAGATGTTCAACATCAGTGGCTATCAGTAAAATGAAAATTAAAGCCACGATGATATATCACCACTCACCTGTCAGAATGGCTAAAATAAAAAATAGTGACAACACCAAGGATGTGGAGAAACTGGATCACTCATGCATTGCTGATGGAAATGCAACAGGGAACAGTTATTTTGAAAAACAACAGTTTGTTATACAACTAAACAATACACTCTCCATATGACCCTGCAATCACTGTCATGGACACTCATCTCAGAGAAACGGAAACTTATGTTCACACAAAACCCGTACACAAATATTTATAATAGTAATTTGTAATAGTCAAAAAGTGAAAAAAAATGTTCTTCTATAGGCGAATGGTTAAACAGACCATCGTATATCCATACTATGGAATACTACACAGCAAAGAAAGTAATAAATTATTGATATATGCAACAACTTGGATAGATTTCAAGGGAATTTTGCTGAGTTATAAAAGGCAGTCCCAAGAGGGTACATGCCATATTATTCTATTTTCATAATATTCTTGAAAAAAAAAAAAAACGAAATTATAGAGATGGAGAACATTATTAGTGGTTGCTAGGGGTTAGGAGTGGGGGGAGGGGGAGGGGAATGGGTTTGTTTATAAAGGGTTAGCAGGAGGGAGCCTTGTGGTAATGTATTTTTATTGTGGTAGTCATTACATGAATCGGTACCAGTGATAACATTGCACAGAACTACACACACACACACACACACACACACACACACACACACACACATGAATACATGTAAAATTGGTGAAATTCAAGTACTCGATAAATCTGATGAATTTGGAAGACAACAATCCTGTCCCTGTTATTAGTTCCTAGGGATAGGACTCCAAGCTTCTAATTTTCTAGATTCAGACCCTAAAACCCAGAAAAGTTGAGTGACATACTTAAGGTCACACAGCAATTTCAGTAGCTTACTGAGTGTCTGCCATGGTATAGCACTCTGTTGACTCTGTTGATATGGCTGGAGCTACTAGACATTGGGAGACCACCTGGGTTCCCCCTTTCAAGAGTAAGAAGTGGAAAGGAGACATGGGGAAGATTTCAGTGCCAAACCGGCTTAGGGGTTCTCTGGGAACCATAATCGCCTCCCACATACACACACAAAGAGGAGTCTGCATGCACTCCACCCACATACTGCACTGCCCACAACTACTTTCAGGCCTCCAAAATCCTTCAGGTCCCACCAGGAATCCAAGCTCTGTTCTTTTAGCCCTGAGGGAAATGCATCAAGTGGGAGAAGCTGAGACGAGAATGTGAAAAAGGAAGGAAACAGTTCCTGGCCTCTCACAAGAGGTTCTGAGAAGACCTCGAGCAAGTCATTTCTTCGTTGGGACCTAAGCTTCCTAATCTGCCAACCAGAGTGCAGGTCCATACCCTAAACCATGTCAGGGCTGCTGTGAAGATCCAGTAAAATCAGGGATAGGGAAAGGCTTAGAAGAATCAGAGACCCGAGATAGCAGAGTTGGTACAGGAGCTATTTCTGTTTAAAGTGACCTGAGATCCTCCTTTCTTCCCGTCTTGCTCACTCATTCATTCATTCATTCATCATTCATTCATTCATTCTTCCTCTCTTGGCCAAGCTCAGGGCCAGGCACTAAGGATAGGGAGATGAATGAGCCAGGGTACTACCTCGGGAGTGCCCATGGTAGCAAAAACAGGGTGGAGAAAGGGATTAGAATGCAGAAGAGTAAACCGATAACTGTGAATGATAAAGGAAAGCTCAGGGAATTGTGGGAAATTCTAAAGTAATGGAATCAACTCAGCCTGTGTGATACAAGAAAGGAGGAAGTGACTGTGGGCTGGGATTTGAAGAAGAAAATGAGAATTTGCCCCGGTGGGCAAGATGGGGACTTACAAAGCCGAGGCATGGATGTGAGAAAGGGCCTCCCTCTCGTGGTCCAAGAAGAGCTTTCTAAAGATCTGTGTGTAGACAAAGACTTCCTGTGAAGTCAGGGCCTGGGAAGGAGCTGGCATTGTATAGCATACCCTGGGGAAAGAACATGAAGCAGAGCACAGAGAAGCTGGAATAAAAGGCCTTTCAGGCCTTTCTAAAGCCTGAGTTACCCTGATTAGAAGGAAAGCATAAAGTCATTTTTCCTCTTCACCCAAGAAGCAGTGTCACATCTCAGGACTAAAAGAGGGTCTTGAGCCAAAGCGACAGGATTACAGAGCTCACAAGTTGGATCTGTATGCCATTGCAGGCACCTCAACTATGCACAGCCTTCCCTGCTCTGAGGGGCTCGTCTTTCCCAGAATCAAGCTTTTAACACCCCATTCTGAGCTTCTCCTAGGAGGGCCTGGGTCCCACTCTTCCTAATGTAGAGAAGAGGCAAGAGAACTAAAAGTTAAATCAAGCCATATTCAGAGACTGCAGTGCGCTGATCAGCCCTAAGTCTAGAACACAAGGAAACCTGAAGAACAAAGGATGATTTCTGCTGGGATTGCTGACAAACCATTTACCCATATTGTGAAGGGAAAACAGAGAAGTAGTCTTTAAGTCATGCCCTATACTAATAAAATCATTCATTCCCTATGGCTAAAATCATGGGGAACCTACGGAGCAAAGGCTGGGAATTGCCAGTAGGCCTTTCATGCTTCATATTCTTACCTTTTCGCACTACATACTCTTATCCTTTTACACTGTATGCCCATATCATCGAAGGAAAATGGGTAAACTAAATATTTGTACTGTAATTCATAGAAACTAAGAATGGTATATAAACTGAATTTCCCGAACACTTAGGGCTTTTTCTTGTCTTTGCTTCCTGTCTTGGCTTTTTGTCTTTGCTTTTTCTGTCTTGGCATTTTTTTCAATCCTTCTCTAATAAACTTACTTTTTAACTCTAACTCTGGCGTGTGTTTGAATTCATTCCTGCATACAGTCAAGAACCCTTTCACTCTCGGTGCTAGAATTGAGCTCCCTCCACACTCAGGAAATTTGCCTTGTCCTGCATCACTCTTTCTGAAGTGAGGACCTGTGAAAGACGGTGTGAGCAGAAGAAGGGCCAGAGGCTGAGCTCCCAACAGCAGAGCCAGTCCAGTCATCGCCCTGACCCCCAGGATTCCCAAAGGCACCCAAGCAATTCAGAAGTCCTTTCTCGTTCCGATGACCCACAACCAATTTCTCCTCTATTCTCTGGAGATCTGCCTTTCTAAAACGCAGGTATGGTGATTTCCATTAAATACGATTTCCTCCTCTGCCAAGACTAAGAGCTTTTGGCTTCTTTCTCTGCCCTCGAGGATGGTAGGTGAGTAAATTGAGTATCATCCTGGTTTTAAGATGATTCAGAATAGAAATGAAGAGGACTTGAGGGGGTCACTAGGAGGCCCAGCTTTTGTGATGGTCCAGAGAGAACGATGAGGTCTGAGCCAGGGCTGAGGGTCCAGAGAGGAAGAGACCACTTGATGACTGGTGACTGACTGGGTGTGGGGGTAAAAACAGGAAGAGGTCAGAGCTGACTCCAGAGTTCTGGCTTGGCTGACAAGTTGGTGGTGGAAATGCAAAAGGAAATAGCAGGGGAGAGGGAAACAGTGAGTTAGCAGGAAATGGCAATCATCTTTTTAAAAATTTACCTTTTGCTTAGTAGGAAAAACATTATGAGTAACTTAAATGTGAATACAGGAGTAAGTTTTAAAAAGCTGTTACATCCATACCAGGCAATATTATGAAATATGAGATATGGGGAAATACTCACAATTATTTATGCTTTGAAAGAAGGGGTCATAAAAAAGAATTGCAGAATAACCCTATTTTTATAAAAAATAGATGTATGTATCTGTATATGAATTTTTTTTTAAACTGAAATAATAAATATCAAAATGTTAAAAGTGGTTATCTCTTGGTGATGACTCACAGGATTTTTTCCATCTTTGTGTATTTTTCTCATTCTTCAAGAGGGAACAACAAAAGTTATTTATCTATGTTCTCTGCTATGAAAAAGTATGGTGTCTGGACAAGCAGTCTCTTAGAGCAATACCAAGGGGTCTGAAAATACTTCTGCACCCATGTGCGTGCCCCAGCTCTGGGTGTTCAGTCATGTTGGGGAAGCAGCCCCTAGGGCCCAGGCTGCAACAGCAGAGTGTCCGCTTCTCTGGGTTCCGAGTAGCACAATCCCTCTTGATTCTTGGGTCCTGATCCACGTGGGACTGAGGACACCATAAATTGCATGAAGATCTCTGACATAGGAGAGTTCTGGGAGCTCACTCCAAGTGGGTCGAGGTTAACCTGCCGAGGCCAAGAGTGTGGAAGAGGAAAAGGACAAAGGTAAGGTGCTGTCGAGCTGGTCCAAGAGCACATGATAGATGTGCAATGAAAATGGATTGAATGAATCAGTGCAGGGGTGAGATCAACTTTATGAATGTGTTTTTTAAAAATACATTTGGGAATTCTCTTTTTCAAATAACAAGTGAATGCAAAAGGATTATAAAGAAATTAATGACAACACCAATTCTAGTTTCCGTAATCAGCTGCCCCAGGTTAGCAGAGTTCAGTCCTAGTAAAATCCAAAAGGGCAAGAGACACCACTGGCCCCTGGAGATCCAGCTGAATCTTGCTCTTCCCTGTGGCAGGGTCCAGTCCATGGTGGCAGCTCAGTGACAGTTCACTGAGTAAAGAGAAGGAGATAGAACTGGGGGCCTCACTAGCTGTGTTTTGTCACCCTTCCGAACTTATTAATTTCTTATGCTTGTCTCCGGAAGTTCCACACACAGGGAATGTCCTTGGAGAAAGCCCCTGACCTTTCCCTAGTGAGAATGTTATTAATGTTGTTTAATTCCAGAATGGCAGCTCATAGGTTTTTTTTTGTTGTTTTTTTGGTTTTTGTTTTTTCGTTCCTGAAAACGTATTAATAATGTAGGAGCACCTGGAGGGTTTCCAACTTGGCCATGACCTTGACACCTTCCCCATCCACTCTGCCTAGGGAGCTGCAGGCATTAGGTAGTATTTGATGGGCTCACGTGAGGCTTCCAAGAAGCTCCACAATTTCTAGACCAATTTCCATCTAGTCATTCTGATAACTTCTCAGCAGACGTGGTTGCCATTCTCTGGTGATTCCTCTTCATCCTGCCTCTGTCCGTTCTGCACCACTGTGCTTTCTGCCTCCCAGCACTGGCAGAGGTTTAGAATCAAATGCCAAGTCATGCACTCATTCATGAAGGTCAGAGCTGGAGGGGTCCTGGGAAAGCACTGGGTCCAATCCTCTTAACGTGCGAATTCATTTCAGTTCTTCTCATCCATCATCACCGAGCTGCTCCTCTGTGCTAGGATCAGTGCCAGGCTCTGGGGGCACAGAACTGGCACTCCTCCATCTCCCCAGCAGCCCTTGATGAATTTTTCACAGTCTGAGGGTAGATACACACTTTAAACTTCCCAAATTTTTTCAGTAAGATAAAGCTTCAAAAGAGGACTGGGTAAAGTCCGGGAGTGGGGACTGTGGAACGAAAAAGGAAAAGGCCAGCTGGACTTGGTCAGGTCAAAGAAGGCATTTTGAGTGAGGTGAAATTTGAAATTTAAAATTTGACATTGTAAGGATAATAATAAGGGTGTGTCAGGGAGATGAGGGACAATCAAATATTTCCAGTAAAAGCAGTGTGGCCTAACAGTGCAGAGCTTGGGCTCGGAGTCAGATTGGCTGTGCCTGAATCCACCTCGAACCGGCTGTGTGACCCTAGTCAAATTATTCACCCTCTCTCAACTCAGCTTCCTCATCTGTAAAACTCATAAAGAGACCTGGAAGCAAGGCTGTCACATGCAGTTATGCAGTATGTCACAGCGTTCCTTCTAAGGACATGCCCTTCGCTACTAAGGGTTCTATGATAGTTATGACAGTTTCTGGTGGACAGTAGTCAAGTGCTTTTTTCCTCAAAATATTATGACAGTTTGTGACAGATGGAAGTGAGGTATGCTGAGGAATGGTGCTTTTTTTTCTAATTTTCACAAAGGCACCAAGTGGGCTACAAGTGGCCTGGTGGTACCCATGGCGCCTTTCTCTTTTTCGCCTTTGAAAGTAAAACTCTTTTTAACAGGCAGGAGTCAGAGGAGCTTCAGTCTTCTAGCCTCTCTTGACTTGTCCACCCAGAAATACCCCTTGCTGTTTGAGGCCACTGCCCACTGGGCTCCAGGTCTCTGCCTGGGACCTGGACTGCAGCACCCCCATGGCGTGGTGACCACCCTTCTCCACTGCAGTGCTGGAGGAGACGGAAAGGAACAGGGCTCCTTTTCTTCCACTGTTCTGTCCCTTTGGTCATCCTAAGATTACACATCCAACCAGAAAGGGGATGAACCTTTCGGCACAGAAGGATTGGGACAATCCTAAAAGACACTACAATGTTGAAAGAGAAAGTTAACGCCCTCATTCTCTTGACATTGCCCTGCAACAGAAAGGGAACCCTTGGAATTTTTCGTAAAAAAAAAAAGAGGTTCCCTCAGGGCATGCCCAAGTTTCTAACTGTCCGTTTCTTCCTCTGAGAGTCACAGCTCTTCCTCCTTCTCACAAGCCTCTCAGCCACCTCTACTCCAGTCCCACAGAAATCCAGCCTCCAGCACAGAGACAGAAGGCTCTTTCCTGAGATCTATCCTCCCTGCCCTCTGACCCCAGACCTGCTGAATCAGAATCCTTGGGGGTGGAACCAGAAATCTGTATTTTAACAGAAGTCCCAAGTGGTTTTAGACCCATTGAGGCTTAGAAACTTCTACCCCTTGGCTCTCTCCCTCAAATAAAGGAATGACTCGAACCATTCTAGTAAGGGTTTTATTAGAGTATCTAGTTCTCTTCATGATGTGTGGGGCATCTGGGAGGATATATTTGCATGTGTCTATGGTATCTATATGGTGTATATATGTGTGTGATATGTAAGCATATGTGTGTTGTGTGTATGGTATGTGTGTGTATTTTTGTGCATGTGTTTTATATCTGTTATATGTGTGGTATGTGTGTGCATGTGTTTTGTTTGTTGTGTGTGCATATGTGTGTAATTTGTGTGTGTGATATGTCACACATGTGGGGTATGTGTGCATGTGTGTGTTGAGCTCTCGGCAAGCAGGCAGGGGGATGGATGGTGGGGGAAGGTGGATCAGTTTTCACACCAAAATGATAAAAATGTTGATTTCTGGGTAGCAGGATTTATACCTATTTTTCTTTTACCTCTGTATTTTTCCACTTTTTCACAAGGAATCTATATGACTTACATAAAGAGAATAAAAAAAAAATTAAGAAATTCACTGTATCCTATTATCATCCATCTTGGATCCCTTAGTCCCAGCCAAGCCTGAGGTGTCAGTGGGAGAGCATTCACAGACTGCTTCCAGAAACTGAGCTGTCCACAGGAGCCATCTGGAAACACGGACCCCACCCTGTTCTGCCATCCAGGGCTTGCCCAGATGGCCTGGTAGGGCCTTGGCAGAGTCCTGAGCATTTGATTCCCATGGTTCCAGGCATTTATTAAATTCCTGGGTCCTGGCCAAGGTGGGGGAACCCGGTGCAGAGTCCAGCTCTGGAGACAGGCCGGGTGAGAGCCAGGATGGCACCAGGGCAGTCCCACCCTAGAGAGCTGCCATGGTTCCTCTCCTTTAAGGCATGCGTTGTTCTCCTTGTATTGTTTTTCAAAATCAAGATGTATCTGGAAATTGACATGTACATTTAATGAGGTGATTTTTCTTGTTTTCCCGAAAGGCTCTTAAATCTGAATGTTATACACAGAACAGAGCACAGTGCCTGGCTCATAGTGATGCCAGTAAATGTCTGTTCACAAATGAATACGTATATGGAAAAGGAAAAATTAAAAAATTTGTAAGAGCAATATGCCTCTCGCTCATCCCAAAGTAAGAGATGTTTTTTCTGTGATCTCCCTTGGGCTTGATTAGCTTCACACAGTTCTCTTGGGACCTCACAGAGACACAGTGACCTGTGAGCCCTGCTTAAGAAGATGGGCATTCCACCCCCCCCCCCATATTTTTATACACACAATACTTCACACCATCTCCCAGGAGCATGAGAAAGTTCTTGCTCAGTGCAATAACTTGATGCTCAGGGCCGGATTCCACCATGCCACAGCCTCCTCCCATCTGTGGCACATGCTGATCCCTGCCCAGAGCCAGCCTTTTCCATCAGGCACATCTGTGCTCACATAAGGTAAGGGATGAGACTGAACAGCCACAGTGTAACTAGATATTAATTTAAAGCAACAGGCCCCTCCCACTCCTATTCCAGAGCAAAGGAATGACAATTATTTATTTGTCATTAAATATATTTAAAGGTATATTAGACTGAACCTTACTAAAGTAAAGAAAAAAAAGTGATTCATTCCAGGTGGGGAGTATTTCATCACTACAAATAACTATTTTGAATAATTTTTCCCAGAAGGGAGTCACTGAGTTCAGTGTCCAAAGGGGTGTGGCATCTAATTCAGTGGTGTCTAAGTGGGTCCCCTGGGGGGGAAAGTACATCTACCCCCATTCTCCAGCTGCTGTTGGCCTTCCCTTCCTCATTCCAAGGACAGGATTGAAAATGGGCATATAAGTTCCAACTTGACGGGTGAAGATATAACTCGGCATTGGGGCCTTATTCAAGATAGCTGTGTGAAATCATTGGCATTTGTCTTGCGGGAGCGTTTGTGGGTTCCTCACAGACCTTCCCCATTCCTGAGGAAGCCTCTTGACTTTGTCTTCTTTGGCTGAAACCTATGCCTTTACCCTCAGCTCAGCTTCCATTCATCCCCTCTGAGGGGTCATCTGCCCTTCTAGGTGGTCCTCTTAATTCAGTTCCTAGCCATGGGGCCTTATCTGGCCAATGGGAAACACCAGACATTCCTGCTCAACCAGAATCTGGGCTGTTCCCAAAGTGCCCCCATCTCATCACTCGGCTACCAGTGTGCACTCTAGCCGAGCCTCCTGCCAGTAGACATTTTCAGATGTGGGTCAGAGACCAGTCTATACACCCCCTAACTGTCAAGGCATACAGGCCATGTACTCTGGACAGTTCCCTGGAAGTCCCCTTCAGTTGGCTTAAGTAAGGAACAAGCTCCCCTTTCCCCTTCCCATGCGAGGATCAAGAAGATAGGGTGCAGGCAGGGGCAGAAATGAACAATACTGTCCACTCTCCATTGATATCCTCATCACCCCTTTCTTTATCCATTGAGGTCTCAGCCTTCTGTGTATCTTCTTGGTGAGGTTTTAGTCTCTTAACATGTCCCAAGTAGGTTGTTTGCCCTTAGTCTTTAGAGCTTCCTGCATACTCTGAGACAAACAGGAAGTTGTCTCAGCCCTGTCAGGTGCCATTGATTCCAAAATCCCTTAGATTCACAGGAATTAGTGAAGTGTGGATTCAGATCCCCACCCTTGGGTAAATAAGCCTCTGGGGCAAGGTGCTGAACTTCTCTTGGCCTCGGGTTCCTCATTTGCAAATTGAGTTTTAAAATTCTTATTTCACAGGGCTTGGGAGAAGCTTAGAGAGATAATATTACAGGGCATTTGGCACAGTGCCTGACCGATAATAAATGTTCACTAAATTGGAATCATTATTCACATGGTCCTGCTGAGATGTGAGCTTCCTGATCTGGGCCTGGAGGTATTCAGGATTTCAAGGGCTGTTCTACAGCTCATCCATTATGTTGCCAGTGGGAGTTTGGCTTCCTGAAAAGCCAAAGGTATTATCTTCAGACAGAGTTGGGTTCCATTCTTGCTTTGTCACTTCTTAACTAGATGACCTTAAACATCTCCGAGCTCCTGTCTCCTCCCCTGAAAAGTAAAGACAACATCAAACTGTCTGGGAAATAAGCCCTCCTTGGCCTCACCTCGCTGTTGTGAGGATGAAATTAGGTGGCATATGGCAGGTGCCTGGCACAAGTCTTATGCCTGGGAGCCCTCAGCAGTGGTTAAATCCCTCTTCCTTCCTCCTTAGATGGAGTGGTAGGGGTGGTGCCTGTCACCTACATATCTTAATCCACAAGGATATCATAATGGTTGAAGAAAATGGTGTGCAAGAGTGTCTGTCATAAAAGGTCTTATGCCTTGTGAAGGATGAGTGAGCTCTGACCGGTAGCAGGAAGAAGGGAGAGGCCAAAGGTACTATGAAAACTCCGTGAAGAAAAAGCTACTTTAAAAGCCCCTCCCCAAGGAAGATTCAAAACAGTCTATGCTGTCAAAATGTGCCATATGCCATATGTATGAACCTGAAATGGCTCACACACAAGTGGTGAAGAGGGCAGTGTCTATGCTATACAGAAGTCGTACTGATTCATATGCAATGTATTCTATTATGCTCATGTTTCGAAGCAATTAGGAACATGCTTTCTCACGACTAAAGAGGAAGCCGTAGAAGTTTATGAAGACCTTACAAAAATGCTAAAAATCTTGCAGAAGTGATTTTCTCAGATGCAAGTTGTTGCTGATTTAGTGGCTTCAAGAACCACTATCCTTTCCACTACGTTAGGCTCTCTGGGGAAGCAGGAGAGCAGATGAAGAAGCTGTGGAGATACTTCCTCTTGTATTTATGAAAAAATTTTTAGTTTTTCAAGTCTAAATCTTAGATCAGATCTTTCTCTTCGATAAATCCAGTCTCTGTCAGAGGCGATTTCCGTCAAGGTCCTGCTTCTGGGAGGAAGTAAAAAGCCTCAGGTTTAAGGCTCCTAGGATGAAGTGACCATGAGCTGACAGTGGTTAGCCTTCCTGCTGTTTTATTAGGATTGGTGCTGTTTTTGTTAGAGCTCTACTTACAAAGGTTTTAAGTGGTCTACCCCAAAGTCATTTTTTGTTAAACCCTATAATTTTTACACCACAAGATTTTGCAAAAGGATTTTGTTTTACTTTGTTTTGTTTTGTTTTCAGGTTCATACACATGGCATTATGGTAAAAATGCCCACATCAAGATCCCACAGGCAAATCAGGATTACCCAAACCACCAAGAAGCAAAAATTAAAGTCTTTGGGGGAAGTTCATTTCCTCTCAACCACATGTTTTCCAGATTTGGTGAAAGCCATGTTATCAGAACAAGGGAATACTCCACACATCAGAAAAAAATAAAATTCAGATTCATCTTTTCCAGGAAGTCCTCCCTGCAGCCTTCTAATAGGTTGGACGACTAGAGGTCCCTCCTTGGGGCTCCCCCAGTTTCCTGCATTTCTCTGTTGTGGCTCAGATTACATTATGTGGTCATCGTCTATGTCCAAGTCTGCTCTCACCCCTCTAACTAGTCTCACTGGTCTTTGGGAGACCAGACCATAGAACAAAGCCAGACACTGAGGTAGCATCAGAAAAGTATTGTGAACTGAACAGAATGATACCAGAGCACAGTCAGGGGCTGGTGAATACGACAGTGTGACTCTGCCTGTACATCCAGTCAGCTGAGAACTTATTTCAGAGAGAGTTTACCATTATGAGCCTGTAGTAAGCCTGAGTGTAAACAATTTTTGTAAAGTTTGTGAAGTATTTCAGCTTTGTTTACTAGCTCTGGCATAGGCTTCCTCACAGTCTAAAAATCCCCTTTGGGCTTGAGGAGCCATTTGGATGCATACAAAATCTAGGACAGGACTCAGAATGCTGTGTGTGAACAATGAATAAAACCCGAGCAGCAAAGTATAAAGGGAATAAAAAAAAAAAAACACTTAAGTTAAGCCAAGCTCTAAGCCATACTCTGCCATTCACAGGCTGTGACCTGAAGAGTCACTTATCCTCTCTGGGCTACGGTTTTCTCTCCTGCCAAATGAAGGCCTTGGAGTGGGTTCCACCATTTGTCTATCATATATAGGTCTTTGGAGCAAGGCTGCCCTCAGGAGGTCACAGCCTAGAGAGTAAAACAGGCTAACACCGACATGGTCCTTCAGTGGAGGGAGGAAGAATGAACATTTACTGAATACCAGCTGTGTCCTGGCACTTTGTATCTAATATGCAATTTAATGCCTCCTTCAAGATAGGCATTATTACCCCCACTTAATAGACATGGGAACTGAGGCTCAAGAGGTCAAGTGACCTATAAATGCTTTTGGAGGAAGGAAGCAACAGAGCTGGCATTTGAATCCAGTTCTGCCTGACTCTAAAGACTAAGAGAGTTCTCGTCCAACTTGAACAGTCTATGACTCAATGATTTAAAGAAAAGAAAAAATAATTTAAGAGAATGCATGTTCATTTTTTTCTTTAGAGCTGTGCTTTTAATCATGTCTATTAATTTTTTTTTCTAATTCAGGAAATGGAAAATGTTCTATTCTAGATATGTGTTACAGAAAGCTGAGTGATGGCTCATTCATTCATTCACCCATTCCCTCATGCATTCAGCAAATACTTATTGAGTGTCTACTATGTACTGACCACGCACTATTCTAAGCACTGGGTCATCACAATAAACAAAGACAAAGTTTCTGCTCTCATGAAATTGACATTATACTGGGAAAACGGCCTACAAGGACATAAATAACTAAATAAGATATTTCAGTTATTAGAAGTTCTAGGAGAAATGTAAACTAGGGGAATCGATATGGCAGATTGGGGGTTCATCTAAATTAGGGTAGTCAGAAATGGCCTCTCTGAAGAGATGAAATTTGAGCTGAGATCAGGTTGAGAAGGGCCTGGCCATGTGATTATCTAAGGAAAGTGCTTCTTAAGATGAGGAAACAGTAGATGAAAAGTTACTGAGGTAAGGACAAGCTTGATTATCTTAGGAACAGAAAGGAAGTCAGTGTGGCTGGAGTAGTTTAACAAAGAGAATGTGGCAGAAAATTTCGTAGGAGATAGAATCATGAGGTCATGGTATGGAGTTTAGATAGCTAGAGAAAGTCATTGTTGGAAGGTATCAGAGTAATAGCATTCAACCTTAGAAATGACAGGAATCTTAGAGACACTTTGACTCACATACCTCACATTGGTTCAGCTGAAAACACCCAGCTAGAGACCCAACAGGGTCAGTTAATGGTGGAGCCACGAGTTTGTGGAACACTGGTCTCCATACTCCCCAGGGAGTAAAAACAGAGCTCTTAGCCCACCCAGTGACACCAGGGCTGTGACGCAGTTACCCAGGCCACTGTTGTGTCTTTCTCTTGGTCAATTGCACCAACCATCACTGGTCTTCTGACTCTCACCTTTACCCTCCTAAGGTTTATTGTCTACACAGCAGGCAGAATGACCAGTTTAGATCATGATGTGCCTCTGCTCAAACCCTCCAATAGTTTCCCTGTACCTCATTGTACTTACTAATTTCTTTGTCTCCCCATCAGACTTGAGGGCAGGCCCTTGCCCTGATCCAAGGATATCCTTGGCTCCTTGGTGTGCTGAACATAGGATTTGAAATGTAAAAGGAGCTCAATAACTGCCGAATGAATAAAGAAACATATGTAGATATAAAGTCTTGCAAAATAAGTGGACTAGATTTAATTTATGTCTATATAGGATAATCTATCTGGTTATTTATGTATAACATATTGGTTAAGAGGTTGGGCTTTGAACCAGACTGCCAGGTTCAAATCCTGTTTCTTCTACTTACCAGTGGTTTAACTTTGGATAAATTATCAGCCCCATTTGTGTCTCAGTTTCCTTGTCTATATAATGGGGATAACAATAGTGTCTAACTCATGGGTTCTTGCAAGTATTAATTAGTTCGTATACATATAGTGCTTAGAACAATTCTCAACTCTTAGTCATTGAGATCATTACTGATATCTACATATGCAATGAGGAAAATGAATGCAAGAGACATCTGGATGGCTTCCATAGACACTCCTGATAGGAGACAAAGCACTGTCTTTGGAGGGTCCTCCTAATTTGCTGCTGTTACAACCTTGGGTGAGTTCACTTCACCCTTCAGAGTCTGTTTTCATATCTGCAAAATGGAGATAATCTTACCTACCCATTTGATTGTAACTTTGAGATTAAGCAAGATCGTGTATATCGAGTTTTTGTCAGTCCTCGACACCTAATCTAAAGGCAATAAATATTTCCTTTCTTGGCTTTCCCCACTCACTCACCTGTGACTTACAAGATCTGGGCCTGAAGCTCCCCACATACCCGATGCCTAGCCCTGTGAACCTGGCTCTGTGAACAGACAATAAATAGCGCACAGAAAGTAAATACTTGTGGCCCCTTAAGTAGGCTGCCTTTGTAATATCTGTCACCTCAGTTTCACTTTTTTTCTGCTAGAAATCTCGTGCAGAGCATCATCATCGCTCATGGTGGCTATGCCAATTTCTACCTACTGATCTCCCCATTCAGGGCAGGGCTCATCTCTCTCTCTCTCTCTTTCTCTCTCTCTCTCTCTCTCTCTCTCTCTCTCTCTCTCTCTCTCTCTCACACACACACACACACACACACACACACAGGCACCAGACTGAATCACAGTTCCTTAGGCCTTGACATCACCGTGCCCTCTCTCGCACTGTTCCCCTTACCTATAGTGGCATCTCAAAGCACCACACACCCCATATCCCATGGTCCCACTCTAATGCCACCTCTCCACTTTCCCTCAGCTAATTCCACAAGCTAGAAGGTCCCTGCTGCACCTAAATTCCTACAGCACCTCACAGAAATGCTCCTTGCACACTTGCCACTGTGGGCCTTGCACTTATGTACATGAACTAAGTGGGCCCTCAGTTGACATGATGAATGAATGTGCATTGGGTAGGAATGTGTCTTTGTCATCTCTGTATCTCTCCCCTCCCACACACAGACATGTTTTCTTGAACACAGCAGGAGTATCATGCATATTTGCTAGATGAGTCGCCTAGTCTTGTCTGTTCTAGTGTGAAACATGTCTTGAAACAGTCTCTTGTTCCAGTCCTGCTGACTGCTTTAAGTCAGGCCACATGATCTTTCACCTGGAGCCCTGAAGTCCAGGCTGCTTCTGGCTCACATTACTGAATACTTTGGGTCACTGAGCACTCACACAGTGCTGGCACGTGTGGGAGACCCGTAAATGAACTGCACTGCATGCAGGGGAGTGGAAGGGAGGAAATCAAGTAGAGACTACAGCAAGACAACTGTGAAAGTCCAACCCAAGGTTTGACTGTCCTGGGGCACCTACTCAGGCTTCTAATGAGTGGTGCTTAGTGGTGAAGTCCTCAAACAATTTTCTGTAATCCCCAAAATGTTGGGCTAATGAACAAGTCATACAGGCAGCCAACAGCCCAGCATGTTGTGAAACATGGCTGTTACCATCAGAGTGGCGGGAAATAGGTAAGTTCTAGTCCTGGTGACAACTCTTCAGGCCCTTAAATGTGTCCATTCTTCTCTTTAACAAAAGTGCCTACTTTGTGTTTGGCACTGAGGACAGAGAGAAATTAGACTGTTCTTGCCTGGAGAAGCAGGCTGTGTGCTCTAAGACACTTTACTGAACGAGGAAATCAATCAGGTGGCTAAGTCCCAAAGAGCAAGTCCCTATAGGACAAAGGAGCATGGTGCATTCTAGGAACAGAAAGAAGACAAGCGGGGAGTACTTGAAATTAGAGAAACAATCCCAAGGTAAACCTGGAGAGATTGTGCAAGGTGAAGGCAGGAGGAGGGACACAGCCTGGTAACTATAGCAACAGCTAACGTTTGTGTGGCATTCACTATGTGCCAGGCACTCTTTTTAAATGTTTTGCATGTGTTCACTCCTTTAATTGTCCCAATAACCTATGAAGTTAATAATTGTGATTATTATCTTATGAGCCATAGGAAGTCATTGAATGGTGTCAAGCAGGGAAAAGAAATCAGATTTATGTATGAGAATTTTCCCTCTGGCTCTAGTGTGGAGCACTGAAGAGGGTCAGAATGGATGCTGGGAGACTCATCAGGAGGCCTCCATAGTAGTGGTCTGGGGCTAGATGCCAGGAGCTTGGACTTGATGGGTGGCTGTGGAGGTGGAGAGAAGTGGGCATATCTGAGAGTTATTCAGGGAGAGACTTGACGGAACTGCTTAGCACTTCCTCAGCACTCAGCTCAGGTCTCCAACAAACCTCCGCTACTCCAGGCTTGCCCACACCTTCCTTCCAATAGCCCTGATCTTACCCAATACCAGACACTAGGTTGATTTTCCAACAAGCAAATCACAGAAAGCCAGCCTCCCAAATGAACAGTTTCTCAAACCAACACTTTGCCAAATGGCTAATAAGCCAGAAGCTAATGCACCAAAAGCCAAATTATTCAAAATTAATTCCCTAAATTTGCTTATTTCTTTTAAAAACTGTTATGTAATTTACAGCAGTTGGTATTAGATGAGATAGGTTTTCTAATTGGTTGTATTAATACTAAGTAGGTAAAAAAAGAATACTTATAAAATATACATAAGGTATAAAAAACAATGATACAATAAAACTCTTGCACCCAAAACCAGTCTTTAGAAATGAACATTGCCATTACCTTGAAATCCCCCTGAGGGTCCCTCCTTTACCACATCACCTTCTCTCCCATGCCAGAGGGAACCACGCTCCTAAAGTGTCTGCTTTTCTCCCTTGTTTTTCTTTAGAGTTAGATATTTGTATCCTCAAAGAGTTTTTTTTTTTTTTGGCTTTGCTTATTTTTTAACTTTAAATAAAAGGATTAGAATATGTGAATTTTTTCTTAGTTTTTTAATTCAACATTTTGTTCTTTAGATTCATTCTTATTGATGAATAGAGTTCTAATTCATTCATTTTCCTGATTGTATAGTATTCTTTTTTGTGAATACATTGTAATTTACTCATCCATTAAGTTGAGGGACACTTAAGATGGTTCCAGTGTTTTTCCAACACACACAGTGCTGCTAGGTACACTCTTGGATGTGTCTCCTAGGACATATATGCTACTGAATTGATTTAATTTATTCCTTACAATGTACAATTAGCCTTTTATAGATAAATTAACTGAAGTTCAGAAAATTTTCATGAGTAAATCTATGAGGCTAATAAGAAGTGCAAGACTTTAATGCATTGACTCTCCCCATGTCATGAAGTAACCTCTCAGCAGATAAAACCACCACCTGACCCATTCCCTAAGCAAAGAGTTCCTCGCTGGACAACTGCCCTACCTGCATCTCCTCTCCCTTTCTCTCGCATCCTGTTCCTCACAGCACCCACCAGTCCCTCCTTCTCAGCCTCATTCTTCCCTGTCCCCTTCGTCTCCATCCCTAAAACCCACCATTGTCCATGTTTCAAATTGATGCTGACCATCCATTGAGTTCGAACCAAGAGTCAAGGACCTTAACTCCCACCCACCACTGCTCCCAACCTTCCCTACCTCTCAGTCTCTTGCCCCTAGCCAGGGAGTCTTCACTCTCCTTCTGAGCACCTACTCTGATGACACTGACTACTCTGCCTAAGATGCATATCCTTCACCCAGATGGGAGCTCTTTGAGCAAGTGTCTAGGTTATTCATGTCTATTTCCCCAGCAGTTTTTAGAGAACTTCTCTAGTGGTATTTAGAACCTTTAGTTTGATGTATAAAGAACCTATTTCATTCTTCTTTATCTCCTCAGGGCACAGCTCAGGGCCTTGCACAAAGTGAGCAACAAATATTTAATGATCAATTTTCATTCAAACTATTTCCCATGCCCTGCTTCGGTTAATTTCAGTTAATGTTTACTGATCTGCTTTAAGTATGAAATACTGTGCCAAGCTTGCACTCCTGCTCTGGGCAAATGAAGCCACTCCCTCCATCTCATCTCTCCAGGTTCAAGCAGAGGGCCTACTCTGTGCTGTGCAGTTTCCTTCAGAGACATCTTAAAATTCTAACCCCTAATGAAAAGCACTGACATTCTCATAGTTCTTTTAAGGTTAAGCAGCACTGTGATGTGTCCAACCACTCATTGCCACAAGTGTCATCATCTTCATTTTGCAAGGTCCAGAGTTATCAAGTGATTCATCCTTGTCCACACAGAAAGTCTCCGGAATTAAATCCAACTTTTAATCAGCTTGAGAGCCCTTACCTTCTACTCCATTAAGCCATCTCTCCCATGAAGCTTTTATCAAGACAATGGAAGTTGACAAGGTAGCTGGTGTATCAGGGAAGGATGTCAGTTTGGAGTGTGTTACCCTTTGAGTTTGAATTTGAGTTTGAGCTCCATTACTTAGTAACTGTGTAACCTTAATCAAATCGCCAATTTCCCTAACCCTGAGGGCTTCATTTGCAAATGGAGCAGTAACACCTACCTCACAAAATTATAAGGGTTAAATGGAAAAAAAAAAAATGTGTGTAAATTGCCATACATGTAGTCAGGGCTCAGCAAATGTTGGTCTGTAAGCTGGCCCCACTATGCCAGTCTGGTTCAGTGTTTCTCGAGGCCTAGTTCCTGGACCACCTTTCTCACAATGATTTAGGTTGCTAATTTAGCATGCAGATTTCTGGGCCCTCAGATAGTCTGATTCTGTAGGTTTCTGGAGGAACAAAGCGAGCAGTGATTCTGACATTCTCATAAGTTTGAGAGCCACTGATCTTGTTGGTGAGGAAATCAAGTAAACAAGTGGCTACAATGCAGAATAATGAGTGACAGTGGCAGGTCTGGGAAAAATCTGGATGAAGCCTGGACTTATCTGAGAGCTGAAAAATAAGAACAAGTTAGTCAAAGAAGCAGGAAGGATAGGGGAGATTCAAGTTGAAGAAAAAATGTTCACCAAAACCCAACAGTAAGAAAAGTGACTCTTTTCAGGAAGAGTATGTTAAGGTATTCTGGTGTGAGTAGAGTGCGGAATACAGTAAAGAGGCCTGAGAGGTGGACAGGGGGCAGGTCACAAAGGGCCTTTTTGGTTATGCCAGGAAGTTTGGACTTTATTCTACAAGTGATTGAAAAATCACTGAAATTTGTTTATGGTTAGAGGAGGCCATGGATAGTTTCAGAGCTAAGGAAGAGCCCTGTGGCAGCCACAGTGTAAAAAAAAAGTTGTGGAACTGGGAAAGGGTAAGAGTTTCCTCTGCGCTATAAGGTAGATCACAGGCAATGATAACCTGGACTGAGACAATGGCAGTGAGAGAAGGAAGGAAGTAAACAGGTAGAAGAGTCCGTGGAGTAAGATAACTGATTGGATACAGGATGAGGATAGGGAGGAGTCAAGGCTTCTTTCTTCAGCAAACTGGGTCAATGGTTGTGAATTTCACTGTAGTAAAAAATGATTGAAAGAGAAACCAGCATGGAGGGAAAATGATGAGATTACTTTAAGATATACTGAAGTAGAGATCTTTATGAAATATACAAGTAGAACTGTCTTGAAGACAGTGGGAATGTAGGTCCATGGGATATCCTGCTAGTTGCTCACTCAATATCTCTTACCCTTCTTCTTTCCTAACAGAAGCCAACTTGGGAACAGTGATGTGCCCAGTTACAATATCCACCTTCCTGGACTCTCTTACAATCTTCCCAGACTCTGGTTGGTCATGAGACCCAGTTCTGACCTATAAACTCTTCGTGAACATCATTGTTTTCCTGATAATAATGAACAGACCCTTGTCCTTCTTCCATCTTCCTGCCTAAACAACATTATGATGCTTAGACAAGATAAAGTCATTTTGTGACCCTGAGGATGAAGACCCTATGCTAACGGGGAAAGAGCAGAAAGACAGACAGATTCTGGCATTTGGAGCTGTTTTATGGCCCTGGGATGTTTATCATCTGAGAAAAATAAACCCTAATTTAGTTAAGCCACTGAGATTGGTTTTCTGTCACCTGTAGCAAAACATGATCCTAATTGATTCAGGAACCAAAGCTCTGGAGACAGATCTGGGTTAGAGATAGAGATTTGGGTCAACATCTAGATGGTAACTGACAGCATCTAGGTGGATATGAGAAAAACAGACACCAGTGTAAGCAATTCTTACTAGTCAAAGAATAGAAAGGGCTCAGTTTGCAGGCAACGTCGAATGGAGAAATTCCTGTCTACAGGGCAAGTGTCTTTAGGTTTCTTTTTTATTACTGATGTTCTCATAACTTTATTCAGAACAAAACAACCAACTTAGGACTATTAAATTACTATTCACCCCCATGTACTTTATTTTGTGACAACTTTCCAGGTGTTTAACCAAGGGCTTATGACTATGGTCATATGTGTGATAACTTACGTCCCAGGGTGTGGTGTGTTTGGGGCTCAGGAGCTAATGTGGTAAACCTCAGCTCCCCTCTGTTTTCCATGAAGCAAGTGCCCCTGGAGTTCCTTCCAGAAAGGCTAGTGTGAGGACTTCCCAGGACCTGTGTTGCAATATAACATGACTGTCCTACTTTTTTATGTTATATTCTTTTTTATTTTTTTCCTTTCAGTTGCTTTTAATATATACTTTTTCTTTTTTTTTTATTTTTCAATTACAGTTGATATATAATATTATATTAGTTTCAGGTGTATAACATAGTGATTAGACATTTATATAACATGCAAAATGACCCAATAAATTAAGTACCTGTCTGACACCACACATAGTTATTGCAATATTATTGACTATATTCCATGTGCTGTATTTTAAATCTCCATGACTGTCCTATCTCTTGCCAAGAGTATATGCCTGGCAGTTTTCCTGATTGCTCTCTTCTCCTCATCCTGCTCCTTATAAAAAAAAAAATACCCCCAAACCAAAAACCCATTTTCCCTAATACATGGAAACATGTTATTCCCTTTCTTGGACAATGTATCTCATGTGGAAAGATGGATTACAATAAAAACAGTTTTCGATAGGAATCTAGTTGAAAGCTTCCAAAACTCGGGTTCTCATTTGTTAGTTGAAAAATAAACATAGGCATTGGAAATAACCTAAATACCGAGTAGTAGGGGAACAGTAACAGTTCAACCATTTAGAATATTTTGTGTACAATTAAAAATACACAGGTCAATGGTTTTTTTTTTTTTTGCATATTAACAGAGTTGAGCAACCATTATCACAATCCAATTTTAAATTTCATCATTCCAAAAGAGACCATCTACCCATTAACAGTCACTCTCACTCCATCTCTCAGCCAACCACTAATTAACTTTCCATCTCAGCAGTCTTGCCTATTCTGGGCATTTAATATAGATGGACTCATATAATATGTACCCAGTTTGACTTCATTGATGAAGCATAACATTTTCAAGATTCATTATGTTGTATCATGTATCAGTATTTCATCTTTTGATTGCCAAATAATATTCCATTGTATGAATATCCCACGTTTTATGAATTTATTCATCCATTGATGGAATTTGGTTTGTTCAAATTCTTCGGCTATTATGAATAGAGCTGATATTGATATCTTTGTACAAATTTTTGGAGACATATCTTTTCAATTCTCTTGGTATATACCTAGGAGTAGGATTGTTAGGCCATATAGAAATTTTGTGTAGCATCTTGAGGAACTGCCAAACTAGTTCTCAAAGTGGCTGTATCATTTTGCATACCAGCAATTGTATGAGAGTTCCAATTTCTCCATATTTTTGTCAACACTTATTATTTTGTCAACACTTATTATTTGTCTTTTTGATTATAGCATCCTACTTTTTGTGATGTGACATCTCATTGTGGTTTTGATTTATTTCTTTAATAGCAAACATGAACATCTTCTTATGTGATTATTGGCCATTTGTATATCTTCCTTAGGGAAACATCTATTTAGATGCTTTGCCCATTTTTTCATTGTGTGTTTTTTTTTTTATTGAGTCATAATAGTTCTTTATATACTCTGAGTACAAGTCTCATTAGATATATGATTTGAAAGTATTTTTTTCCCACTTTTGGGTTGTCTTTTTACTTTCTTGGTGGTATCATTTATAACAAAAAAAGTTTTTAGTTTTGATGAAGTCTAATTTATCTATTTTTCTTTTGTTGCTCATGCTTTTGGTATTTTATATAAGAACCCATTGCCTAACTCAAGATTACAAATATTTACTTTTACGCAAATGTCTAAGAGTTTTATAGTTTTAGTTCTTACATATAAACTATGATCCGTTTTGTTAAATTTTGTTTATTGTAGCAAGAGTTAGTCTAATTTCATTGTTTTACATGTGGATATCCAGTTGTCACAGCACTATTTGTTGAAAAGACAATTCTTTCCCTATTTAATGGTCTTGGCATCCTTGTTAAAAAGCAATTGACCATAAATATAAGGGTTTATTTCTGGAGTCTCTCTCAGTTCTACTCCATTGATTTACATGTTTATCCTAATGCCAGTACTACACTGTCTTGATTAGTATAGCTTTTGTAGAAAGTATTGAAATAAGTAAGTGTGATCCTCCAACTTTTTTCTTTTTTTTCAAGATAGTTTTGGCTATTCTGGGTCCCTTATATTTCCACACATTGCTTTTATACTCAGGGGGAAAAGTTTTTTAGAAAAGAGAGAAAGGAAAATAGACATTGCTCAAAGAACTGTGACATCTACTTCATGTTTCCTGAGTGATATTATGCAGTGTACCTTTTCTTTTGGGCAGGGGAATTTTTCTCTAAATTTTGTCCTGGTCCTAGTAATTCGTTTGCTTTTTTACTGTTGGTAAACAACGTGTAGGGTACTGATCTAGCTAAGGCCTCCTCTCCTGCCTTGATCCACTTGGCTAGGTCAGGGGCTCCCACGACACACTAACTTTCAGTTTACTCCTAGCAATGGAGTATTATCATAATCCATTGTTATGGCCTCTATCTACACTGTTTTCATTGCAATCTCATCAGCAAATCACTTTGAGTATGCGTTTCTGCATATTCATTTGAGTATACAAACACATGTATATTTATTCATTTATAAAACATACTTATGATTATTATATATATTAAAATTATAAACAAAACAGAATTTTTAAAGGATGAGATTTAGAAAAGATTAGAAATAGTTTTCTCCACACCGCAGTGGCTTTTATTTATATCTCTGGAGACCATCCTCTTGGATCTTTCCTATTTACTTCTGTGTCTTCCCAACATCCAGCCAAGGGCCGGGTACATAGCAGAAGCTCAATGTCTGCCGTTTGAAAGAAACATTTCAGATATCTTACTCTATCTATTAAAACACACTGCCTCTATTGCTGGGTTTTGGATTCTGTTAGTAAAGGTTCTACATCTATCATCTGCTAAGGTCACTTTGAAGAGGGGCTGTGGACTCTTCATCTCTCCTTGTTTTCTCTTTTACATTGATTACACCTTATCTGACTTTGGTTTTTTTAGAAAATAGCAATTGTATTATCCTTAAATATACTGTTCATTTCAAACTGCATGGTCGGGCAGAGTCCTGGGTGCAAGGACAATAAAGAATAGAAAACAAGCTTTCTAAACCGATGTATCATGGGAGGATGTAAACAAAAGGCAAGGGATGTCTTGGGGGTTAGAGTCACGATGGGCTTCAGGAAGCTGTATTTTGAAGAGCCAGTGGGAATTAGCCAAATGGAGAAGAGAGGAAGGTAGTCCCAGCTAAATGACAGAGGAGCAAAGGCAGGAAGATGGGAGTGGACCCAGCACTTTCCAAGCTAGAGGAGTTTGGTGTAGCTGAACTGGAGGTGCAGAAGCGGTAGCATTTTAAAAAGATCCCTCCAGGAGCTCAGTGGAGTAGTAGAGTCTTGAACCTGGAAGTAGGGGAGGCTATTGGTTGCCTGGAGAATTACAATTAGATGGTCGAAACCTCTGGGCTTGGAAGCCCAAATTGAAGCAGGATAATTCTGCTCCCATGCTCTGGCTGCATTCTTTTTTAGGATCTCAAAGCTCATTTTTAATTTTTTTCTGATCCAGAATTGTTGTCCTTTCTCTTAGTTTCCAAGAGACACTTACACTTTTAACGGAAAATCAGTGTATTTCCGGGGAGTCCTGGGGGCTGGGAGTGTTCTGTTTCTGGTCTCCTTTGAAGCTTGCAGCCACAGGAAAATAGTGAGGTGCACTTCTGCACAGGTTTTATCAAGTCAGCTCTTGGTTGAAGGCTTCATTCCACCCCCATCCCCACACACACAGATGGAAGCTCAGATACTTCCTGACAGAAAACCGCCTCCAGGATATCTGGAACCCCGAATCCGCAGCCACAGGCGTGTCGAGGCAGGGCAGGCACGGCCCAAGTCGCCGCCGCGGGCCTTACCGGATCACGCCTCTTCCTGGGGAAGGAGGGGGTAGGGCAACCCCCGCGCCCTCGGGGTGGGCCCTGTCCGGGAGAGGCCAGGGCGGCAGAGCGGCGCCGGTGGGCGGGGCCTCCCCTCCAGGCTTTGTTAGTGACGGCACCGGGCCCCGCCCTCCGGGGCGGGAGGGCGGGGCGCGAAGCCAGCGCGCGAGCCGGGCCGGAGCCGGCCTGGGAGCCCGCGGAGCCGAGCGCAGCCAGTAGAGCGCCTGGGCGGCGGCGGCGGCGGCGGCGTCGCGCGTGATGGCTCCGGCGGCGGACCGCGAGGGCTACTGGGGCCCCACCACCTCCACGCTGGACTGGTGCGAGGAGAACTACGCGGTGACCTGGTACATCGCCGAGTTCTGTGAGTGCGGCTCCCGGCCCTGAGTCCCGGCCTGAGGCGGGCGGCAGGGAGAAAGGGCGCTGGGCTGAGGGGGAGACGCCGTGTGGGGAAGGGAGAGGGCAGACCCGGCCGCCTGGGAGGCCAGGCCCGGCTGCGGGCGGTGGAGTGGGAAATCCGCAGATGAAGGGAGCCGATAGGATCCGGTGTGTCGCTGAGGAGGGCCAGGTCTGGACAGGTTGGGTGGGGGCTTAAGACTGGGGGATGGAAAAGAAGCGGGGAGTCAGTCGCTGCTAAACCTAAGGGGAAGCTTGAGGAGCAGGGTTGGGAATAGGAATTCTACATGGGGAGCGGAGGGCGGACAGGCTGGGGCAGACTGGGAGACTGGAGGACTCTGCTCTTTAGAATGAGGGCCCGGGACCTCTGCTCCTACTGTTGCCGCCACCACCTTCGCCCTAAGGGCACAGAAGGAAGCAGGTCTTGGCTTAATCTTCCTCCTTCCCCCATACGTGAAAACTCTAAAGTCTTTGTTTTCCTCTTTTTTCTGTTCATATTAGACCTCTTCGGTCACCTCCAGGGGTTGGTTTCCCAGTCTCAGATCCAGACCCCTACCTTTCATCCCTCCCACTCACGATCTCCTCGTACTAGAGATCACCTACTCTTGAGTACGACTATTCAGCTATTGCCTTGCACCAAAAGTATAAGGCAGAGCACCCAGTCTGTATCGTCCTGCTCGTGCCGGGCTCCCAAGAGCACAAGGGACCAAGTCCCTGCTCCACTCTGCCTCCTCTCCAATTGCCCAAAGGTTAGGGGGTCATCTGGGGACACTATTTCCACAGATTGCACCTTCTGAGGACTTGGGGAAGAATCCTCCAGCTGCTGCTCCTTGCAGGCACCACTGGTCCCCTCGGGCTTTTTTTCTGTATATTTCCCCAGATGATTATTCCTGCCAGGCGAGGAAAGCACATGAAAAATCTGCCAGTTCTTTTTCTGTTGTTTACTTTGGTCACGTTTTGAGAACACAGTGTTTGATTTTTCTTCAGATACTTGCTCCAGCAAGGTACAGGTAATATTTTTTGGCTATTCTTTTAATTTGATCTGCTTTCTCAGGACACGAAGCAAATTCTTTTTAGCCAACCTTCCCATTTTTGTGTCCCTCGTCAGGCATGTGTGTTTGGCTTGTAAGAAAGAAGCAAACTTTTCATGCCAGCTGATCCTGCTAAATTCTCTTCCCAATAATTAGCTAAGTTAATAGAAGAAAAGAGAACTCTTGCAGTTTTCAGGACTTTAGCACCACGTTTAAACCACTATTTAGGCTGAGATTTTTCTTGAATTACTAGTTTAAATTAATAATTAAAATTTCCATGATTTTTTCTGAACTAGGTTAAATTAATAATTTTTATTTAATAATGAAAGAATATGAGCAAAGGGTAATGTGGTGTAATTACTTGGCAGCCTAAATGTTGGCAAAGAAAGCGCTTTACCGATTTGTTGTTACACCAATGTTGGCAAGCCCATACCTGGTTCAGAGAAGGTCCATGAGGGATGGGACTTAAAACCATGCTTTCTGAACTGCAAATGTGTAACATGGAAAAGAAACTTAAGGGTCTTCAAATATTGGATGGGCTGTTATATAGAATGTTAAACTTTCTGTAATTCCCTAGAATTTGGAATTAGAGCCAATGGGTGGAAACTATAAGGGGAGAGGGTTTGCATCAGCATAAGGAAACTTTTTATCTAAAGATGTAATCTTGGAGTGGGCTGGTTTGAGAAGGAGAGAGCTTTTCATCACTGAAAGTTAAAACAGACATTGCTCCACTAACACATGAATATTTTAGGGGGAATTGTTTAGTAGAGAAAAAGTTTTGGCTTTAGTTGGCCTTTAGGTTCTTTGCAGCTTTATGGGTAGATGTAGGTAATAATGACTCTTAGTTTAGAACCAAGGATTAGAATCAAAAGAGAAAACTGACAGTTAAGTCATGTGAGCTATGAGAGAGCAAGATACTACTGTTCTGGCAGATAACTCTGAGAAATGGGAAATGGCCTTAGTTCTTAATGTCCTCAGAAGAGGAAACTCTGAGCAGACTGCAGGGAGGGTTTTGACATAGGAATCAAGGGTTGCAAGAAGAGAATGAGTGAATGTTGGCCACCCTTTGCACATGTATCTTTGGAGAAAATGATCTGTAGGAAGTTGAAGTCAATTGTTCTTACCCAGCAGATGGTAGGTATCTATCATATCTTGGATTAAGAGAATTCGATCTTTGAAAAATATGCTGATTAATAATGATGTTTAAAACAAATACAACTTTATCATTCTAATATTTTTATTAATGATAGAAATATTAAAGATAATGGTGATAATAGCTATATCTAAATACCGTGTATCACAGTTTACTAAACACTTCATATATCATATTTCTTTTGATCTTTACCATAATTTTAAAAAGAAGATATTATTATCCTCATTTCATAGATTAGGAAATTGAAGTTCTAAGAAGTAACTTATCTAAGGCTGAAAAAAGTGGTTTGGGGTAGTATTCAAGTTGAGGTCTGACTCTAGAGCTGTTATACCATGTTACTTCTATCACATTTCATTGTTTTGTCCTTTAATGCAAGGGATAAGGACACACATGAAATAGTATACTCATCACAAAGGGTAAATTGGATAACTATTCTAGAAGCCTGTCTTTCAGCATTAGAGTGTGTGTATTTTGGGTAACATTAAGATGAGTTTGGATATGGTAATGGTTCTCAGTCAAAAGCTATCTTAATATCACTGAAGATCGTTTCAAATTCCTTTTTGTTTGAGTAGATTGTAAGGACCAGGGGAAAGGGTGGAGGGTTTCGCTTTACTTGTGAAATAATAAACACCTTGATGTGCCAGAAGTTATAGGTACAGACAGCCCTCATTTTGCATTGTAGTATAGAGCAACATAAATGACCATGCAAGTTAAAACCTGCAAAGCAATCTTAATGCGAAAATTTACAATTGTTCTGTGACCTTTAAACATTCTTGTCAAACGTTGTAAACACTTTTACTGTAGCTTATAAAAATATATAGAAATTAAAAAGAAAACAGTAAAACATATTTATTTGGTGCACTATAGTTTAAAACATTAAAAACATTGAGAAAAAATGTTTTATTTCTTTGTAAAAGAACTTATCAAGAGTAGTTTGAACAGTGCTTGACTTCTTGTCTTAAAACTTATGATATGGAATGAGTATTTTTTCTATGCCTTGGCAAATTGTCATACTCCTTTCTAAGTTTGAATTAGCTTCTAACATTTTATTCTTTGCACTTTCAATATTGTGAAATATCTTTGAGAGTTCCTTTAATGCAGAGTTTTTTGCGGGCATCACTTTTGGTCCATCTTCATGCTCTTCTCACAACCACTTTTCTTCATTTGTGTCAATAAGTTTGTCTTCACTAAGGCTGCATATCTAGAGTCTCTTGAATGGCAGCAGGGCCGACTTTGTCATGGTCAGCTATTTTTTCTGTAACTCTGTTTAGTATGATTGGAATTTCATTTCCAACGTTGTCATTTTTTGTTTCTTTGCTGTACTTTCATCATTGTTGGCTTTTCCCCTCTTGATTATTCATTTTTGTAAAATCTCACATACATTCACCACAGAAGACAAGGAGGCAACTCAGCTATATGCTTTGGTATCTGTACAAGAACTGATTAACAGATGTGCAGTGACTAATCACAAACAGACTTTGCCCTGATGTTTTAGCCATACTTAGAAATTTAGGCAGAGAGCTATTTTTTTCTCAGCACTTTGAAGATATTATTTTATTGTGTCCTGGCTTTTATTGTTGCTGATGAGAAGTCCTCCAACAGTCTAATTATTATTGCTTTGCAGTTTATTTTGTCAAATCCACCAACACATTTTGAAAGAAGTGACTTCATTAATCCACTGATGGTGATGTGTTTCTTTTTATATAGTGATTTGTGTACTGAAGATCTAGTAGCAAAGTCTGTAGTACTATATGTAATTACGCACAGTTAATACACTATGGCAGCTGAAATTTGAATTGCGTTGTTGGGGTATTGGTATTATTTAACTATACCGTGATAATTGAAATTTGTGCATATTAGAACCTTGCAAAGTGAAAACTGCTTGTGTATTTCTAATCTTCAGATGTTATTGTAGGTGATGTTATTCCCATTTTGTAAATGAGAACACTGAGTCTTAGAGAAATTAAATAACCTGCTCAGCATCATACAGTTATTAAGTGGCAGCTTCATAGATCTGACAGCTCTTTCTACCAAGACATACTGTCTACAGGAAGTGGAATTTTAAGAAATAGTACCTAACGGGAAGTGGAAGGGAATTCTGTACTTTAATTATGGCCTTAGAGAATTACCCAGTTAAAATTTTTTCAGAATGTTTTGTTTATTCAGCAAATATTTACTGAACACTGTTTTTTGTTGTTGACTCAGAATAAAACTGTATGAAGGCTGTTTATCTGTTCAAGGTACCTAACAGAAAAGTTCAAATTAACATTTCCTGGTTTCAAGGGAAATGTATTCCTAAACATGTATTTGAAAGAAGAATGTCCAAGAATTGACATTGTGAAAGAGGGTTTATTTATCAGAAAGCTAAAAAATATTTTTAAATGCCTAATTATGGGTTTTATAGGGGCTACTTGAGTCTGAGGGGGAAGGTAACCTGGTTAGTAAAACTTTTATAGATGGGGAGAATGGATGGTAACTTCTGGTAGGACCATCTAGCCATTTCCCTTTTGTTCTTGAGCTATGTAAGTGTCATCATGGCTTCTCACAGGTTTGCTGCCCCTCTTCCTATCCTATTCACAGAAATTGGGCAGAAGGAATGTAGGGCAACCTTCAGTCTTTAGCTCTTTATTATGAGATTCATTTAGATGGAGTAAAGGAGTCTTTCTTTCCTTGGCACTGCAGTGCAAGACCACAGAGGCTTTAACCAGTTGCTTCTGCCACACACATGTGCCACTGAAGAATAAAGCTGCTTGTAGCTCATTGCTGCCTTTGTTTTCTTTTCCCGTTTCTCAGTCCCCTTTCCCCTATCTTCTCTATAGCCTCAAGTGAGCATATTTCAGGGTCCTTTTGGTCCTGGAGTCCCATGGGTTGATAGAGGAGACATCCTGTTACCTTAAGGAAAGATGATCTATTTTTAAGGGTTTTTGACAGGCAAGCAGCACTGTCTCTGACTAACAGCTCAGAAGTACCATAAGTCAACTAAAGAATGAAGGCCAAATGAAGGGTCAAATACAGTGTACAAAAGGGTTTAGATTTAATATATACAAGTCAAAGAGTGCCAATAAATAGTTTCAGGTGCTTTGATGGACAGACATATGTATGTGGTACTTTGGGATGCAAGGAAAGTATACTTATTAAAAACTTAAAGCATAAAGGCTTTAGAGTGTTAGCGCTGGAAGAACTGCCATACCAGCTATTTATTTATTGTGGAAAAATAAAACTTTACCATCTTAACTATTTTTAAGTGTACAGTTAAGTAGTGTTAAGTACATTCACTACTTAACATTATTGTGCATCCAGTCTTTAGAACTCTTCGTCTTGCAGAACTAAAACGCTACATCTATTAAACAATTCCCCATTTCCTCTCATCTTCAGACCCTGGCAACCACTCTTCTTTTTGTCTCTGAATTTGACACTCTAGGTGTCTCATATAAGTGGAATTATACAGTAGTCGTCTTTGTGACTGGCTTATTTTACTTACCATAATGTCCTTGTGGTTCATCCATGTCGTAGCATGTGTTAGAATTTCCTTCTTTTTAAGGGCTGAATAATATTTCATTGTTTGTATATACCACATTTTGCTTACCCATTTCTTCATTGATGGACACATGAATTGTTTCCACCTCTTGGCTATTGTGAATAATGCTGCCATGACATGGGTGTACAACTATTTCTTTGAGACCCAAAAATGGAATTGCTTGATCATATGGTAACGTAGCAGCTAGTTTTACCTTTTCATTAGAAAGAAGCCTTTTATTTTCTTTCTTGGGCCCCATAAATTTATTATATTCTTGTAATTTATTATTCTGCATAAATTATAATTATTATTTACCCCCATTTTAACCAATGAAAGGCACATGTAACTGTCAAAAGAATTCTAGTCACTGTCACCACACTTTATTGATCCATATGAGATGCATTCACTGATTACCTTAATGTATTGATATAATTCTAGTCCAAAGCAGAACAGCGTAATCTCAGTGTATCCTTATTGTGGTTAATGTGATTTTTGAAATATTAAAAGTAGCCAATACAAGTAATAATAGCTAACATGATGGGGGTACTTAATGTACAAAGTTCTATGTGTATATGGTATTATAAGAACCCTTGTAATCCTTATAACAGCGATTTTGAGTTAGATTCTGTAAATAGTCCTGTTTCGTAGATGTGGAAATTTAGGGCACGGGGTTAAGTAATTTGTACAGTTTCCTACTTTATAACTGGCAAAGCCAGGATTTGAACTTACACAGTGTGGCTCAAGAGCATATTCTCTTTCCTCTCTTTCTTTTTTACTTTTAAAATTCACTTTTTAAGATATAATTTATTTACAATAATATGTACCCATTAAGTGTATAGTTTGAAAAGTTTTGACAGGTATATACATCTGTGTAACTACCATCCTAATCAAGATGTAGACTGTGTCTATCACCCTGAAAGTTACCCAGCAGAGCACTCATTTGTAACCATGTTGATCTCTGAGGTAGGTACTATTAGAATTCTAATTTTGCAGTTTAAGTCATTGAAGTTTAGGAAGGTTACATAAATTGCCCTAGGCCACACTATTAAGTAGCAGAGTCTAAGTAACCTAATGGCCATTTGATTCCAAAGCTATGCTCTTAATTACCATACTATCTTGCCTCCCTTCATTATCACTTTTTCAGACCCCAGTGGGTCCAGGGACCTTAGATTGAGAACTATGGTGTAACTTTTTCATTTTATATATAAGGAGAAAGACTTTGAGAATTGAAGTAATTTGCCAAAGATTATATTGCAAATTAGTGGTGAAAGCTAGACCTGAATCTACAGTAGTTTCTCAGTATGGGAAATGGTTGAGCTGAGGAAGATGATGTCAAATGTTATGAGATCATAGCACTTGCTCAGAACAAAAAGTGCCCTAATGAACTACTTTTTTACAGTGAAGATCCTTAATATCTATAGAGTGGTTTATAGCAGTGGTTCTCAGACTTTAATGTGCAAGTGAATTACCTGACAATCTTGTTAAAATGCATACTTCGATTCAGTAGCCTTAGATGTGGCCTTAGATTCTGCATTTCTTAATAAGCTGTCAGGTTATTCCAGTGCTGCTGGTCTGGAGCCTATACTTGGAGAAGCAAGGCTTTACAGTTTAGAAAGCACTTTTAATTCTTTTTTCCTGTGAAGTGTAGGTGTTATTTATCCCTGTTTGTATGTCAGGAAACCAAATTCAGAAGGATACTGATTTGTTCAGGATCACAGGGCTGATACTGGAACTGAGATTTTAAACTTTGAAAACCAAGTTAGGTGTTCATCCCCTCTTTACTCCCCTCTCATTAACAGGTTTAAGACATGGTTTATGAAGCAAAGTTTGAAAATGATCATCCTGGGTAATGAGTAAAATTAGAACTTAAAATTGAACTTATTACTTTTTCATTTCAGAGAGTTTTCATTCTCATTTGGTACTAATACCTTTACCAAGCTCAAACCAAAATACCTTCTAGACTTAAGTCTGTAGTTAGTAATTAGAGCTTAGTAATACTTAAAGGCTAAGTACATGTTGAAGTCTCATTTTGATTTGGCATTTACCCAGGTTGTCCAAGATATTAACTAAAAACAGTTGTCATTTGGTAGCACATGTTAGAAAAAACAATAGAATTTTTTTTGTTGTTGGAACAGTAAGTGATGTTATGGTAAATAAGAAAAATTACCTCAAATGGTTGGGATTAGGTGGAATACATAGAACAGTAAACATTTAAACCAAAGTTTTGCCCAGTGGATTATTATTTCAGGCTAAAATTTTAAGTTGTTTCTTCAATTTTGGGTTCTACTCTTGCCCCTTTGCAAACTGTTTTTCAGTCAGTAGAAAAACTTACCTGGAGAGTTTTAGGTAGTACAGAAGAGCATTTTAAGAAGTAAAGGCATGAAGAAGCATTTTAGGACCCTGCAAAATGATAGAGCTCAAGAAATGGCAAAAGCAGTTTCCAGTCATGTGCAAGTCAAAGGTTTTACTGTGAGGAAAGTATATGGTACAATGACTCGGAGTCAGAATCAAGATTCCTAACTGAACTTTGTTCCATTGAACCTTGTGACTATGGGAAAATCACTTAATCATTCTTTGTATTAGTCTATTTTTTATAAAATGAGAATAATGATATTTAGCAGGGTTATGAGAATTAAATGGCATGATTTATATGTACACACACATATACATGAAAGCATACAGGGAAGTGCCTAACAAATACTAGGTGCTCAATAAATATTAGTCAAATTGGAATCTAGTCAAAATAAGTTAAAAAAAAAATAAATCATACTCTATTATAGTTGTGGCCTCCTCATCTCTAATGGTTAGTTTTATGTGTAAATTAGTCTAGGTCATAATATCCAGTCATTTAATCAAATACTGATTTAGGTGTTGCTATGAAGATATTCCGTAAATGAGGTTAACATTTACAGTCAGTTGACTCTAAGTAAAGATTACCCTAAATAATTTGGGTGAGCCTCATTCAAGTCCTTGAAAGGCCTTGAAAACAAACATTGAGTTTTAGGGAGGTACGTTGGGGAGGTTAAACCTTTATTTGGGGAGATTTCTTACTTGACTTAACACCTTAGTAGACTTTCCTTCTCCTTCCCTCCCTTTTTTCTTTCATTTGTTTGAATATATTATGAATATAGCAGAAATTTTAGGTGTTTTCAATCGGAAGGTCAGTTGGGGTATAATGTGCCACACAACCCTAACCTGATTGCTTTTGTACGTGCCGTTCCCTTGGACACCTCTTTAAAACTCAACTGATCACCCCTTACACAATTAGGTGCTTTTTCTGTTTCTCTTCGAAGACTTTCTATTGACTGAAGGATAAAGGCCAAAATCTAACATGGCATGAAAAGCCTCCCCCACCCCATTATTTATTTATTTTAATTTTTTTTTTATTAAGATTATTGGGATAACATTAGTTAATACAATTATATAATTTTCAGGTGTACATTATAATTTGACATCTATATATTATATTGTGTGTTTATCACTCAAAGGCCAGTTTCCTTCAGCTACCATGTATTTGATCCCCTTTACCCACTTTACCCTCCCCCAACCCTCCTATATTTGACCCCCTTTACCCCACCTGTTTCTTCCCTCCTCCCCCACACCCTACCCTTTGGTAACCACTAGTCCATTGTCCATGTCCCTGAGTCTCTGTTTGTCCTGTTCATTTGTTGCTTTTAAGTTTATATCCCATATATAAGTGATATCATGTGAATTTCTATTTTTTCAGTCTGACTTATTTTGCTTAGCATGATTATCTCAAGGTCCATCTATGTTGTCGCAAATGGCAGTATTTCATCTCTTCTTATTGCTGAGTAATATTCCATTGTATATATGTACCACAGCTTCTTTAGCCTGTCATCTATTGTAGGACACTTTGGTTGCTTCCATGTCCTGGCGACTGTGAATGATACTGCTATGAATATCGGTGTGTAAATATCTTTTTGGATATGGGTTTTCAAGTCTTTGGGGGTAAATACCCAGTAGTGGGATTGCTGGATTATATGGTAGATCAATTCTTAGCTTTTCGAGGAAACTCCATACTGTTTTCCATAGTGGCTGTACCAATTTGCTTTTACTTCCCTTGCCTTTGAGGTCAAATTCAGAAAATCTTCTTTAAGTCCAAGGTCCTTGAGTTCAATTCCTATGTTTTCTTCTATGCATTTTATTGTTTCAGGTCTTATATTCAGGTCCTTAATCAATTTTGAGTTAATTTTGATGTGTGGTGATAGACAACAGTAAAATTTCGTTCTTCAGATTCTCTCTTCTTCCTTCTGATTTATTTCTAGATTTCTGTCTTCAGTATCACTGGTCCTTTCCTCCATTTCCCAAGCTTGCTATTTCATTTTTCAACTCTTGGAGTGTGTTTTTTTTTTTTATCTCCAGAAGTTCTTTTTGGTTCTTTTTGAGGGTTTCAGTCTCCTTACTCCGCTCATCTAGCTGTTTTGCAATTTCTGAAATTGTTGATATGACTTGTTTTGGAATTCACTGAGTTTTTTTCAGAAGTACCATCCTGAATTCTCTGTCACTTAAGTTGCATATTTCTATGTCTGTAAGCTAATTTTCTGGAGATTTTTCTCTTTCTTTCTGAGATGCCTTGTCGTCTTGGTTGTTCCTGGTGTTTAATGGACTATTTCTCCTCCTAGGCATTAATGGAAGTATATTCTGCTATTTTTCCAGAAAGAGGATTTATTATATAAAGGTCTCTTTTTAGCCTGCTGCAAAGGAGACACTTTTCTTTTGGTTTAAAGTAGGTGGCATTTAAGCCTCTTGGATCCCTGCTTTATATAGAGCCTAACGTCTTTTATTTTCTTGTAGATTTTAATCACACTCGCTACTCTCACTTTCAGTCCCTGTCAGTGTTAGCAACAGTTTTGATAACATTTGCTCAGATTCCCCTGGGGCTCCACAGTGATCAGTCTCGGAAGGTATAGGGTTGGTGGTTGGAGGCGGCAGCTCAGCCTTGGTTTTGCAACTGAAGCCGGTAATAATCACCTGTTGTTTCTCTGCTGTCCAGTCCTGCTTCTCTGCTTTCTGCCCTGATGACTGAGCCCTGCTGCTGGCTGCATAGAAAAGTCCCGGCACTTCCAGGCAGGGCTGATCAGGGAACTCGCAGCTCTTTCTCCCTTCCGCCCGCCCCTCCTGCAGGGAGCTCTGGCGATTGTGAGAGGCAGCTTCTTTATTTGTCCCAGTCCACTGCCTGATACCCGGGGTTCTGACCTATGGTAGTTCTTGTGCACAGATCCCACACTCAGACATGCTGGTGTGCAGTTTGGGTGTTTTTTGTTCAGTTTTAGATGTTCAGCTTATTGGTGTTTCAAAGGGAGAGATCTGAGGACGTCTCTCACTCTGCCATATTTTCCCAGAATCCCCCCCCCCTTTTTTTTTTAACTACCTACAGCACCTTGTCTTCCTAGGAGGTCTCTCATACAAGTACTAACCATGCCCGACCCTGCTTAGCTTCTGAGAAAAAGCCTTTTTTTTTTTAACGGATATTTTCACACATTCAACAAAGTTGGAAAGATTTTGCAGTGAATTTCTGTTCACCTACTACCTGGATTCTACCATTAACATTTTATTATACACATTTTATCACTTATCTATTCATTTATCCATTCCTCTCCATCTGTCAATTCATTTTATTTTTTGACACATTTCAAAGTAAATTGCAGACGTCTGTACACTTTCTGCTAAGTAATTCAGCATGATGTCACTAAAGGTCAATTCTTCATTTTTCCTTTTGACATAAAATTTATATTCAGTGTATAGCACAAATCTTAAGTGTACATTTGCTGAATTTTGAGAAATGCGTACATCTGTATAACTAAAACCCCTATCAAGATATGGAACTTGACCATCAAGTAGGAAAATTTTTCATGCCCCTTCTCTGTTAATCCTATTTCCAACTTTCCCCTTCTCCTTAGGGACAAAAATATTTAGATTTTTTCCCCCAAACCATAGATTAGATTTTCCTGTTCTAGAACTATATGTAGCTATTTGGCATAAGGCTTCTTTCATTCAGCATAATGTTCTTGAGATTCATCCATGTTTTTGTATGTATTGGTGATTCTTTTTACTGCCAAATAGTATGCCATTGTATTAATATACCACAGTTTGTTTATCTTTTTTCGTGTTGATGAACATCTGTCCCTTTTCAGGTTTTGGCAGTTATAAATAAAGCTGCTATAAACATTCTTGTACAAGTCTTCTTGTGGATATATATTTTCATTTCTTGTAGATAAATACCCAGAATTAGAATAACTGGGTCATAGAGTAGTTATATGTTTAGTTATATTAGAAACTGCCAGCTCATTTACCAAAGTGGTTGTACTACTTTACATTCAGAGTTTGAGCCACATTCTTGCCAACATTTGGTGTCAGTCTTTTTAATTTTAGCTATTCTGGTGGACGTGCAGCTTTAGCTCATTATAGTATCCAATTTATTCTAAACTCTTAAGTCTTTCTTCCTCCTTTTCCCTGTACTTCCTACTTATACCATATTCCCACCAAAACAGGCTGTTTATGTATACATTTATTCTTCTGTGCACCTTTCATTGTTCATGCTGTTCCTGTGAGAGATAGTAATAAATTATTTTTTAAAGCCACGAAGTTTTGGGGTGGTCGTTATTCAGCAATAGATAACTGAAACAGTGTCTGAAGTTGAGTTTTGAGCAATTTTGATTTCCTGTTGTGTAAACTTAGAGTATACCAAATTACACCATGCCTTTTATTCTTAGATGAGACTTTCAACATAAGAATAAAGTTTAATACTTTTATGAGCCCTTCCATCTGAAGATTTCAGTGAATTTTATAAGCATCATTTTATTTATCCCTGTAAAGTACTCATGAGACTCAAAAGAGGTATTTTACTCAGTGAAAGTAAAAAAGTACTTCAAGGCTGAAATAATTCAGTTGCAGAGCTAGACAAATCCTTGGCTCATAGGTGTTCACTCTTGCTTTTAAAGTTCTTTAACTTTTCAGAGCACGCTGCTTTTAATGGAAGTGGATAGACTGGACGGAACCAGAAAACAAAACAGAAGTCCCAAATTATGCATGTTAAAATCTTGATACTGCTATAACAACTTTTTATGACCAACATTCGCTCATTTGTTCATTCATATAAAAGGGTAAGAGAGATTCTAGATAAGAAAATAGTGTTCTCAAAATGAAATATTATGGTTTCCAGGCTATTTTACCTGTTAGATAACAGTGATCCCTCACCCTGCATCCCTCCTTTTTTTGGATATCCCAGTTGATTCAATTAATGTTGCTATTCAGATGGATGTTCTCTGTTCTTTTATTACTCTAGGAATGTCAGACTTAAAGCTTCACAATTAAAGAGAATTATGACCTTGATAGTAAGATAACTATTCTTTGGTTAAGAGAAGTCATCATTAAATAAACATTTAGCGACCCTGAACGCCCTTCCCCGATCCCATCATCTTCCTTTTACTCCAGAGATAACTATCCTTAATTTACGATTTATCATTTCCTAAATTTTTATTGCTTATACATTCCTACAAATATATACTGTTTAGGTATGCTTGTTTTATATTTTATATAAATGGAATTGCACCATATATATGTTTTTCTGCAACTTGCTTTTTCACCCAAATTGTGGTCCTTACTGTCATCTATGTTCCTGAGAATTCTCTGTGTTGATATGTGTAGCTGTAGGTCATTTATTTTTATGTTGTTTAGAATTCCACTGTATGCACATGTTGATTTATTCATTGTTTAACCATTGGATGTTTTGTTTCCAGGTTTTTGCTATTATAAGTAATGCTATGGACATTCTTAAACATCTTGTACACACAGTGTTTAAGAGTTTCAGTATGTACTTAGAGGGATAATTGTTAGATTGTAGGGAATGCCCATATACAACTTTTACCAGATCAGAAGTAGCTTTTTGTACTTATGACCCCTTTACACATTTCAAGATTATTGAGGACCCTGAACTCTGTGAGTTAAATCTATTGGTATTTGCTGTATCAGAGGTTAAAATTGAAAACATTTTAAATCCTGATTAATCCATTTAGATTTATGCTTATGAGAAATGAGATTTATCCATGCTCTTGTATCTGTAGTTTGTTCCTTTTAATTGTTAAGTTATATGAAATACCATAGATTGTTTATCCATTCTCCTATTAATGAACACCTGGGCTGTTTCCAGTTTTTGGCTATTATAAATAAAGCTGCTACAAACATCTTAAACAGGTCTTTTTGTGGACATAAGTTTTCATCTTCCTTGGGTAAATTTCTAGGATTTAGAGTTGGTTTATGTTTGATTTTGTAAAGGACTGCAAGACTTTTTCACAGTGATGTACCATTTTTCATTCTCATCATGGAAGTTTGAGGTATTGTTCCACATCCTCTGCAACATTTGGTGTTTTCATTCTTTTTAATTTTATTCCATCTAGAATATGTGTAGTGGTATCTCATTATAGTTTTAGTTATCATTTACCTGCTGACTAAAAATGTTAAGCACCTTTTCATGTGCTTCTTGACTATTTGGATATCTTTTTTTGTGACGTTTTTTTCACATCTTTCGCCCGTTAGAAAAAAATTGTTCTCTTTTTATTATTGAGTTACAGGGGATCCTTAAATATTCTGGATATAAGTCCTTTTATCAGATGGATGTTTTATAATTATTTCCTCCCTGTCTGTGGTTTGTCTATTCATTTTTTTAGAGATGTCTTTTAATGAGGAAAAGTTTTAGATTTTGACAGTGTCAAATTTGTCAGCTTTTTTTTCTATGGTTATCGCTTTCCTTATCCTTATCCTGTCCAAAAACCTTTGTCTATCTTCAGGTTGTGAAAATATTCTCCTATATTCTCTTCTAGAAGATTTGTAGTTATAACTTTATATTTAGGTCTGTATCCATTTCAAATTTATTGTCATATATAATGTGAAGTAGGTATTGGGGTTTATTTTTCCTCATATGTATATCAAGGTGTTATGGCATCATCTGCTAAAAAGACTTTTCTTTCTCCATTGGATTGCTTTTACTCCTTTGTCAAAAATCAGTTGGCTGTACATATTGGTCTGTTTCTGGAATCTCTAATCTATTAATCTATTTGTGTATCTTTATGCCATTACCACAAAGTCTTGATAAATACAGCTTTATAGTAGGACTTTAAGTCAACTACTACTATAAGTCTTCCAACTTGGCTCTTTTTAAAGATTGTTTTGGATATTTTAGGTCTTATGCATTTCCATATTAATTTTAGAATCAGTTTGTCAATTGTGGTGGTTTTAAAAGATGTGCACAGATCTTTTTTTACTTCTCTGTTTAAGAGGTGAAACGTAACCATACCTTCCCCTTGAGTATGGGCTGAATTTAGTGATTTTCTTCTAGTACAATAAAATTAAGTAGAAGTAATAGGGGTGAGACTTCAAACACCAGGTTATAAAAGGTGTGGCTTAGTTATAAAAGATGCTTCCATTTTGGCTTGTTTCTTGATCACTGTCGGGGAAGCTAGCTCTCTTGTCATGAAGAAGGGTCTGTTTGGTGAGGAACTGAGAGGTCTCAGGCCAACAGCCAGGTGAATCAGCCATCTTGGAAGAAGGTATTCCAGCCCCATTCAGGCCTTGAATTGTCTTCAGATTTGGGTCCATAAATGCTACTGAGTCTGAACCACTTTCATATTTCTGACTCTCAGAAATTATGTGAAATAGTAAATGTTTGATTTTTTTAAGCTGCTTTTTCGAGGTAATTTGTTATGTAAAAAAGATACCTAATACATCAATTTTTATTTTAAAAATACCTATTGAGATTATGATTAGGATCATATTATATCTATAAATCAGTTTGGGGAGAACAGAAATCTTAAAAATATGAGTCTTAAAATCCACCATGGTATATTTCCCTATTTATTTAGGTTTCCTGATTTCTCTCAGTACTTTGCAGTTTTCACTGTAAAGTCTTAAACATCTTGTTAAATTTATTTCTAAGTATTTTATGACTTTTGATGTTCTTATAAACCGTATTTTTAAAATTTTATATTTCTAATTGTTGTTAGCAGTTAGATAGAAAATTGATTTTTATTGTCCTTTTATCTTATATCTTGCTAAGTTCACCTATTTTTTGTTACTAAGTAAACTATCATGTACTGTGTAAATAGAAAGTTTCATATTTTCCTTTCTGATCTTTATGCATTTTATTTTATTTTATTCTTGCTTTATTGTACCAGCTAATACCTTAAAGTACAATATTAAGTAAAAGCGGTATGAATTGACATCTTGCTTTATCTTGATCTGAGGAGGAAAGCATTCAGTATTTCATTATTAGGTGTGATGTTAGCTCTATGTTTTTTGTAGATATCCTTTGCCTGAGTGAGAAAACTCTTTTCCTAACTTGCTGAGTTTTGTCATGAGTGGGTTTTGTCATGAGTTTTGTCAAGAATTTTGTCAAATGTTATTCTGTATATTGAAATGATCATGTTATTTTGTTATATCTTTTATTCCTGTGTAAGCATCGAACCTCAGCCTCTTAAGGTACTAAGACAGGCAGTTCACTGCTCTATCTCTTTCTGTTGGACAGTCATAATCCCCTGCTTTGGGAATCACCTTCAGTCTTTTGGGGACGCAGCAGCTCTAAGGTCTCTTTCATTGCTGTATCCCAGTGCTTGTTACAGTGTTTAGTACATGCAGCTTTCCAAAAAATATTGAATGAATGATGTGAGTATACTTCACATAGTATTGTAATTATTTATATACCTGTCCATACTCTCCACTATTATCAATAATGTCTCAAGTTAAAAAAGCTCTTCAGCTTTACCTCTGTATCTACAGCACTTAGTACAGTGTCTAATATAGATTAAGTTCTCAGTAAATGTTTTTTAAATCATTGAGGAATTGCTTGGCATATTCTACCAATTGTAATCTACAGAATAAAAAATATTTGTTTTTGCCTGGTTGTCATTCTGAAGCCATTTTGATAAAATAGAGGATACTAGAGAAGTGATGAATTAACTCAGACTAGTAGTATGTCTTGGTGGTGATCTGTTAAAACAGAACCCTTTTCCAGACTGAACTTCAAAACCAGAACTTTAAATTCATTGTGACTGAAGGCTAATTACATCTTCAGCTATTCAAGTACTTACTGACTCCACAGTATTCAAACAACAAATATTTATTAGGTTCCTACTGTATGTATATTACTTTGCAGTGTTCTTGATGGGTTTTTTTTTTGCCCAACGGGTTATGCTCTACCTAGGTTATAAACTTTAAATGTGAAAAGGTAAATAGCACAAAGGTAAGTGGTTCATTACAATAGTGAAAGAATTTAGACAATATCATTTCTTTACTCATGTGGATTACAAATGAATAAATTCTATAGAGGTTCGTGTGAGTCTAGTATAGTTGGCAGAATTACATGGTTTCTTTTCTTCTTAAGAATTATTAGTGTAGACCAGACACTCATGATTGTGTCTCTTTTGTCTTCACTTTTGCTTTTTCTTTTTATATGATATGGTAGGAAGCACACAGCTTGTTGTATAAGAGAAATGATGTGAGATTGAATCTAGATATTCCCACTCAGGAGCTGTGTGACACTGGGCAAGTTCCTTAATTTTGCTCTGCCTCAATTTCCTGATACATAAAATGAGAATAATAAACCCACCGCACAAAGCGATATTTTATATTAAAAGAGATTATGTAAATAAAGTCACTAGCAGGGCTTCAGGGATATAAACTCAATGGTTGTTAGTACTCTTCTGCTTTGTTCTTTTTTAATTATCTAATTTGTGATTTTTTTTCACTTTTTTCACTTTCATTCTCTTTATTCTTAAAATCAAGTTTAAAAATAAAAATTTTAGTATTTGGATTAAAGGTTAATGGGAAAGACCATAGAAGTATTCGTTGTATGTGTGTGGGTATAACAGAACTGCTGTTTTAGTTGGATCACAGAGAAACCTCTGTTTGCTACATGGTGCACTTGCCTTGGCTGACCTATCTCATTTTCTCCGGTTTTCTTTAAAGCAGGTTTTCTTCAGATCTTTAAAAGCTGACACTTGGGCAATGAGTACCCTGGAAAAAAGTCTTGTTCCAGTGGAACTTGGTCCAAAGGATTCTGGTAGAACTAGGAATTTGATTTAAATTAAACACTGTTTAAGAATTTAAGTTAAATGAAATAAATTCATAAACCTATTTTTTACCTAATGTGTCCTTTGGAACAAATATTAGTTGCTTACACTGTTATGAGATACTGTTAAACATTAACAACTAATTATACCTTTTCAAAATGAATTCCACAACTCAGAAAACTTTATGTTTAGAAAACACAAATCTAAATTTAATTATTCATTTTCATTTATATTGATCTGGAGGCTGACTTAAAGAAATGAATGATTTTTATTTGCCAAAAAACTGTTTGAAATTACCAGGTTAAAAATGTGTAAGTCAATAAATATTAAGAAACATTTATAATGAACGCATCAGTTAGAATAAAATCACTAAGAAATTTAAATTATTTTACTTTAAAATTCTGAATTAATAATTATTATGGTAAAATAAGCAAAGGTTTTACTTATTTTCATTTTGTAGATGTTTTAAAACAAAAAATGACATGGCATTTAAATCCAAATCAACACAAGAATAAGAGAAATAGTTTACAAAGTGGAAAGGCGATAGATTTGTAACCTTGTCCCTGAATCCTGACTTTGCCTTGTACAAGCTGTGTAATCTTGTATGTATCAGGACAAATGACTTAATTTTGATTTTCACTTTCTTTAGCTGTCAAATTGAATTTAAAATACTTCGTAGGTTTGTTTTGAGGATCAAATTAGATAAGTAATGACTTCATACACTCCAAAGTACCATATACATGATGGTTAATGGCTTTCTTAAGAATTTAAAATGTCAGATCATACAATTAAATTCAGACTTTTTTTTCATCAATGGACTGAAAAAGCATTAATTTTTCTGCTTTAAAATGTCTCACTTTCACCAAAACCGTTAAGCTCTACCTAACACAGCGCCTAAGCCCTGTAATAGGTACTCATGTAATTGTGGAGTAAATGAATGAATATGTTCAACCTCTTGACATCAACATGATATATTGCTATTAACCTCTTTAATAAATATATGAATGCACATGCCTTTGTGACTTGTTTCAGTAAGTCTTATCAGAGATATTACATTAAACCCTTTAATTACAGCAGAGACATGTAATGCTGCAAACTTTGGAGGTAGCCTAGTACAATTGATAGGCTTAGACCTAAGATAGAATCCAGTTCTATGCCTTACTGGTTGAGGAACTGTGGACAGGTCATTTAATTTTTTGAGCCTGAGTTTCTCTAGTTAATGGTGACACTATCCCTTTATAGGGTTACTTTGAGAATTTAGCATTAGTGGATATGAAAGTATTTATAAACTGTAAAGCAGTATAAAATGTAGAAATTTTCATTTTAAGATTGACAAGGATATGAGCTGGCTCATATGCTTTATTTTTATTTTTATTTTTTACATTCATTGAAGTGTATAGAAAATATTACTGCAAAGATTTCACAAGTTTGGGTATTTGAAAGGACTCACAAGTCTCCATAGAGCATTATTTATCTAAGGCCTTTATTTAAAGGCAAAAGATATGGTGCAGCAAAAGAAAGAGAGGACAGACAAGCATTGAGGATGTGGGGGACATCAAGGTGAAACTTCCTAGGATCCTATTTTGCCCACAGGTCTACTTCATCTCTGGATTGAACCACCAAGATCTGTGTGGTAAATATTGGGTTTAGGAGAGCCCAGAGCAGAAATTCCCGGTGGGGTATTCTGTATCACTCTGGACATGTAGTCAAGCCAAGCTGGCTAAGCAGTTCTGTCTGGTGAAAACCATCAGCAAACAAATTTGTTTACAGTTACCAGGGAAGGTTTGGATTTTAAACAGCATATCATAAATACGACTGACTTATCTTGTCCAAGAGACAGGTATCCAATATCCCTAGAGAGAAGAGTAGAGCTTTCCCAGTTCAGCGGTAAATTGACTCTCTCCTACACAATTACATTCGGAGCACTTACTATGCACAAGGTATATGCTATGTCTTTGAAATACCAAGAGGAGTAAACATCAAACTTGACAACTAGAGAGATTGGAGATTAGTGCAGGAAAAAATAGAAAATCAACAAAGTGATAGTATTGGCATTCAGAGGAGAAAGCAACTAATTCTGTGAGGATATTTGGGTGATTTCTTTCTTCTCTTCTTATTTTAGGGTTTTACTGAGAAAGTAATAATTTAGATGGTTTTAAATTGTGAATAGAATTTTACCACTGTCTAGCATAAGTGCCCGGCCAAATAGGCATTCAATTGACATTTGATATATTTAATTATAAGACACCTAAAGTAGGGAACAGTGTGTGCAAATCCATAGATAAGAAAGTACAAAGCTTTTCTGGGAAGTATATAATCTAATGTGGTTGTGCATAGAATGCATGGTGGTAATGGAAAAGTAATTAAGAGACAGGTTATTAAAGATCTTATGTGACATCTTAGAGAGTCTCAGTTTTATCCTATAGATAATAGGATAGCCTGTAAACCTGTTCTTAAACAATTTGGTTTTGGAACCCCTTATACTCTGAAAACTTAAGTGAGGATTTCAGAGAGCTTTTGTTTACGTAGGTCGTGTCTATTAATATTTGCCATGTTAGAAATAAACACATCAGCTCACTTTTCTAACCATAGCTGCAAGTTGTTTTAAGTTGGCTTTGTGCACGTATGGTTCAGGGGTCTGCCTGAGACTTGGACAGAATTCGTACAGATAATTTAGGGACTCTTTTTAGCTCCCTCCCATCTGTTTCTCCCCTCACTCTCAGGTGGCAGTGGTTCCCCTGGGCTCCATTCCCTGGTTCCTCAGGCCAAATAGATTTTATTTCTGGTGGTTAGCCACACCATTATGACTATGGCTTGCCTTTAGGCCAAACAGCAAAAACAGAAAATTCACTCCATATCAGTCCCTTCTCTGCAAAGGGATTATTACTTTCAGATGTTTGTATTCTTGAAACATCTTTTACACATGGACCAGCCACTGGATCCTTACTATGTTACCAAAGCCCAAGATTCTGGACCTGCATCTGGGATTTTCATGAAGTCTTATCCTTCCTTTTTGTCCCCTTATATCCTTCAGGCTTCCTCACTCCTGTCCCACTAAGTGTAGATCTTTGAGACAGGGGTGCATTACGGAAACCTTGCTAAAGGACACCCCCTCCCACCCCACAGGTCTGGCTTTTTCTGAATAGAAAACTGGTTTGACCCTGTGGTAGACTATAGGAAATGTGTTGGGCTAGTATTCCACTCTCCTGTTCTCAAACTTTTTGCTTTCAGGACCCCTTTCCACTCTTAAAAATTGAGAATCCCAAAGAGCTTTTATTTATATTTGTGTTTTGTCTATTGATATGTACTATATTAGAAATCAAAGAGAAAAAATGTTTAATGTTTGTTTTAATTCATTTAAAAACAATAAATATATGTTAACATAAATAATATAATTTTATGGAAAATAACCAAGACACAAAATTTAATGATCAGAATGGCATTGTTTACATTTCTGGAGATCTCTTTAATGTCTGGCTGAATGGAAGTTATCTGGATTCTCACATCTACTTTTGCATTTAATATGTTGTAATATGTTGTTTTGATTGAAGTGTATAAAGAAAATCAGTCTGTACACAGTCATATGTAGTTGGAAAAGGAAGAATTATGTTACTAAAATAGCCTTTCCGGATAATCGTCTGTGTTATTCTTTGAAAGTATACCAAAACTTGACAAGGAGCAGTCTTAGGGTTAATTAAAATGTAGAATCTGAAACCATATCATTGAACTTTTCTTACTATGTTACATTAAAATCCATTGGCCTGTCTTGCACTTCAAGTAGACTTTACCCGTGCATGATTCTATAGTGTCATGTATCATTCATATGGAAAATATTGTTTCACTGTTGATGCAGATCTTCTAGATGTTGACATTTCTTTATGTAATATCAAAAGATCACACTTATTAATATATCACCTCTAATTTCATCAAAAAAGTCTCTTAAGTATTGGGAAGCTGTCAAATTCACAATGGCAGATGCAAGTTTTCCAAAATTCTAATTTTTTCTCAAGAGCTTGAATTTTATCATTGGTAAAAATTACTGTCAGCTGTTTTTCTTGAAGTGACAGGCCCACTTTTCTCATTTTCAGGAAAATGTTTTTTAAATACCCAAAATGAATAATCACAGTTACCTGTTTGTTCTTTTAGGTAAAAATGGCATTCCATGGGAGAAGCAGCTAGTTGAGATCACAACTCAAAACACTTACACAAATGCTTCTCCTTGAGAACCATCATACTTCAGTATATAGTAGAAGTTTTTTGTGCAGATTTCCATTTTATTTCAGAGAATATTAAAAAGATATGCTCTTAAGAGCTAAGATTTAATGCAATTAGTAATTTTCATTTTCATTAAAATAAAAGGAATTTTTAAAGTCTTCATTGAAATAAAAGTATTCATAAAAGGCATTGTTAATTGAAACTGGCTTTTTTTTTTTTTTTTTTTAAGCTGTGAATGTATGGCAGTGGGAAAGAATACAATGACTGTAGTATAGTTGGGTTGCTACTGCCCTGATTAGTACAAACATACCAGCAATTGTACCCACCATTGCTTTTGTGCCATCAGTGCAAATGTCAATACAGTGAATGAGGAAAATAACTCTGTTTTATGAAATAGTTTTAATCTAAAGGACCCCCCAAAGGATCCACAGACCACAGTTTGAGAACTGTGGCTCTAACCTACTAAAAAAGATTTGTCCACTTGCACATAGTATTTAACATTTAGCTTTTTGGAATCTGCTACTTTGTAGAGAGATTTTAATGGAGTATATTTTAGCAGGAAGTAAGAAGGTAGAATTTATTAGTTGTTTCAGATACTTGGCCCCACTCTATAGGGGGGAGAGCGCACAGACATGTTTAAAATCCTCATTGCTGACCTTCCTACCACTGCTAAATAGTTTTATGTATTTACTCTTCTGTTTAACTCTTTAAACAGTTAGATCTGATGAAATTCTTTCTGCCATAGGCAACTGGGAAGATTTAAATTCTGAGAATTCGTGCCAAGATTCAAGGAGGAACCACTGACTATTTGTTAAAGAATATACAGATTTCCAGGGAAATGAGCTCTTTTTATAGCCTTTTAGATAATGTTCAGAACAGTAGTATTAATATAGCAGCTCATATTTATTGGCATTTACTATGTGCCAACCATCAAGCTAAAGCACCTCATTGAATTATAATGAAAAATCTGTTTAGGGAATATTTATGATGATGACCCTGCATATTTAAAGTTACTCTCTCCTTCTATGGAAAGAAAGGTAACTTTCTTAACACTTTTGCCATTTTATTAGTTTTCAGCAGAGTAATAATTACATATTTGCTCGCTTTGGGTCGACTTTTGCATAACCAATTGGGAATACTCTTAAGTTAGTCGAATCCATGCCTTTTCCCTCTTGCCCATCTCATAGGCATCTTAGTTCAAGCCCTCATCATCACTTATTTGGACTATTATAGTAGTGTCCTATTTTTCCTCTTCTATCATATGCAGTCTCTCAGGCTTAACTCTAAGTTTCTTGTTTTTTTTTTTTTATTGATTCCTCTACCTCATTTGCTCTCCATTTGCTCCCTGAGATAGAGTTCAGACCTTTTACAATTTGGTAGGGAGATCACACACATGTTTATCTATGTTTAAGTTTATCTTCATAGCTTTCTCCTTGTCCCCTAGACATAATATAAGTTACTTCTTATGGTTTCCTAGGCACACTATGTTCTTTCTTTTGCTTGTGTCTCTTATCTCTGCCCTGAATACTGTTTTCTGCACTTGTCTTAACTCCTATTCGCCCTTAAAGTACACTCAAATATTATCTTTTCTGTGAAATTTTCATCAGTTATATTAAGCCAAGGGTTAATTAATTGGTACCATTTCCTATTAACCTACATTATGGTATGTTGTATTTTTTTTTTATTGATGTTATGTTTATATGGCTTTTCTTTGTGAAAACAACTTTTCCCATTTTTCTTTTTAGAAAGTAATTACTTTTCTATTGTAGAACATTTTGAATCAGCATATATTGTCTGATTACTTTCAGTATGCCAGGCACAGTGCTAAGCCTGGGAGAAATAGTGGTAAAATCTTCATGGTGTCATCGTTCAGACTTAGGGAAGTACTTAAATAATTCAACTCTTCAAAATGTTCTGAAGAAAAAATATAGAAAATAGAAAGGAGCAGAAAAAAGTTATCCTACTTAGATAAAAAATCAAAAAAAAACACAAACAAAGCAAAACTATGTTTATGGACACACATATACGTAAAATAAATTTTAAATGAATTACAGTGATGCACACCAGATTAACACTAGCCATTACCTCTGGAAATGCATGAAGGGGAATGGCCTGGAGAGATGGGTGACCTTAACTTTATCTGTAATAATTTATTTCCTTTATTAAAATAAAAAGCTTGATGCAGTCATAAAATATAAACTGATCAATTCTAGGTGGTGATTGTTTATTACATTATTCTTAGAGATTTTGAAATTAAAACAGAAGTCATGTTATATAGCATCTGATACAAAATAGATATTTAATGAATTCCAGTTCTCTCCCTGTTTTCTTCACTCATTCCTTCAGGAGGAGCGGATCAGTAACTTATATTACACAGCCAGTTTAATGTCCTGGTTATTTATTTAAAACTTCTCCAGTGACTTTAAAGACTCTCCTCCTGCCCCAAATGATGGTATATTCTGAGTTATGTATTCAGGAAACAAACATTCTTTATGATAGATTGGGCCAGAAACCAGTTCTTACTAGAAATACCAATGATTCCTATCTGGTAACTTTTGTGTTGCTGTCTAGTTATTGCTTCTGTACTTGAAAGTCTTCTGTAGATTATAACTTACTAGATACTATTTCAAATGAATTTATTGTGAGACTAATTCTTAGTTAGACATGCTGTTGGTGTGATTACATCTGATTCTGTGGTTGCCTCTTCCATATTGTTTAGCTTAGGAGATAAGACATAATATCTATATTCTGATTTAGTGGAAAAAAGTGCTGACTATACAAGGCAATCTGTGCTAAGTGCCAGATGAGAGGTTAGAACAGTATGTGCTGTAAAAAGGGGGAGTGATCATTTTCAGTAAGGTGGTTAGACAAAACTTGTTCTCAGGGTCCTGAAGTTTCAATAAAAACGGAAAGGAAATAGGGATTATCAAAATAATTTTCAGATTTTGTTCTTTCAGTAATGCCTGGTCATCCTGCGCATGGTTTAGAAACTCCTCTTTTTGACCTTTGGCTAAATCTAAAATCTTCATTTCACCAAGCATTTCTCCACAGAGTTAATACTGTCTTTCTTCCGTTGTTCTTCTGACTCTTGCCGTCTCCATCATGCTTATCTGTTTATTCTCAGTGTTGTTTATTCTCCCTGTTCAGCTCTTGTCTTTGAACCTTCTTCAAAGCAGCGTTATGTATACATAATGCTCCTTTTGCTATGAAAAGTCTTTCCCCACTATGAACTCTATCTCTTGTTAGGCTAGAGTTTATCTGAGCCACAAAGTACAGTGGAGTTCCCAAGTTCTTCTCTTATCTCCTTACCACTATGTACTTGGCCTTTCTTCACAAACCTAAAATTGTACATCATCTTGAATTTTATAGGAATGTTTTTATTTTTACAATATGTGGTTTTAAAATATTTTTGTCATAACTCACATGCAGTAAAGTGAAAGTGTAATGTCTGTTTTTAAAAATAATGTGAAAAACCAGTTTTAATAAATTAATTTTTGAAGCTACTATATGTGTGCCAAAGAAAATAGAATGACTCCTGTATTAATGTAAAAATTCTTCTTCAGGTATATCTCAAGTGTGACTTCCTTACTGAAGCCCCTTTTGGGTTCCCTCCCTCCCCCTAAGTATGTCATTTATGTTCTTTGGTCCTGCCTTTCTTCCTTGCTAGTTGTTTACCTGTCTGTCTTTCTTACTAAATTGTACATATACTTCCTCAGGACAGGAACCAGGGTTATTCACTTACTAACCTTTTTTCCCATCTCCCAGCTCAGTACTTTGCCAATAGAAAATGCTTAATAAATGTTTGTTAAATTGAACTGAATTTGTATTTATCACTTTTTAAAGGAAGACTTATAGCAGGTTCTCAAATAATGTTGTTACTCAGCGTTTGTTTTGTGATGTTGATGAGAAAAAAGTTCAATTCCAGGCTGGGACAACTGACTGTATGACATATGCATGTTCTCCCCACATCTGCATCTCTGCATCTGGCTTTCTCTCACATCTCAAAAATGTGAATGTTAGGTTAATTGGCATATCTGTATTGTCCCAGTCTGAGTGAGTGTGGGTGGGTATGTGTGTGAGTGGCCCTGTAGTAGAGTAGAAGGGCGTCTTGTCCAAGGTGGGTTCCCGCCTTTCGTCCTGAGCTGCAGGGATAGGCTCTGGCCACCTGCGACTGAACCTGAATAAGTTGTTTGGAAAAGAACTATCTTACTTGTTTCTCTTCATCTTTCCTAAATGTATGTACAGCTCACACTTATTTAATTGTTTAACATTAGAAGCGTTTGGGGGCTTAACATAGAAGTTCGGTGGTGTTTTTGTGATCAGAAATATGCTGTAGGAACTTAATTCTTGTTTATATCAATTAGCCCATGGTAATTGGCTAATTGGTTTACTTATACATCATTTCACTTAGAGTCACAGTTTCCAAGAATCTATTGATGCCATTAAGTGAGGACTTAACTGTACCTGTGTTAGCTTCTTGTTTTTAATCTGCTATCAGTCTTAATTAAAAACTAGTACCCGGTACTATAACATGCATTTATATATGATTTTTAAAAAATTTTTGAACGAACCAGAGCATCCTACAATTTTCTTTGTTATTTATTGGTCTAGATTAGGGGGCAAACACTCTCCCTTGTGACAGCTGTTCTTGAGCTGGTCCAAGTACAAGAATTTTTCCCAGGAAGCATTTCTTAACATAGCATGATTGTGGAAGTTCCTGTATAGTGTTCAATGGATCATTCTCCTATCAGAAGTGATCTTTATATGCATTATTTGGCCATATTCATTGTTTTAATCATGTTTATTTATTTAAATAATTTAAATATTATTGGTCCCCCTCATACACTTTACAGGTCAGGAAAGTAAAGCTTAAGCATACATAAGTGGCCCACGTTCATACAGCAAGGAAGTGGTAGTAGGTATGAACAAAATGTTGCCTATTGTAAATCAAGGAGATTAAGTTGGATGATTTCCCTGTCTTCTTCGATCTCTGAAGTCTCTGAAGTTCTGGGAATTTTAACATTATTTGAACATTTGCATAAGCAGTAAAATATTTGACAAAATGCTTTGGGGAGACTCAGACCAGTTATTGCTTTCATCTAGCTCATTTGCTCACTGCGTAGGAGGGCTCCGCACAGTGGCAATAAGCAGTATAGATCATTTTTTTAGCTTCACCAGGCTTTAATACTTCTATTTTTTTAATCCTTAGCTCTGGATGGTGGTTATACAACTGAAATACAACTGACCTCTAGATTGTCTATCTACTTGCCCCAGGGCTCGGTGTTTTCTGCCAGTCCCAAGAACTATTAAGACTGTTGCACACACTTTGAGCACACTGGCTCCACCTACAGTCATTGCGGAGGCAAACATCTTCCTATAGCATCTTCATGCAGAGTTGTTTCAAATCTACTCTTATGCACATTGCCTTTTTCTCCTGACTTTTCTAAGCTTTTACTATTTGCCTTTTTTTTTTTTGCTTGAAAAAGATGACTTTACCTATTAAGAAGTCTTGAAGTTATTAGAATATTGTCAACCTCACCTATAAATTGTATTTGGGGGGGAGAATACAAAGAGATTGTGTTTGGGGTATAAAACTATCATAGTTTTCATTTTTTAAAAAATTTCTTAAGTCTCTGTCCAAACCAAATTTCCCTCTAGAAAAAAAGAGATTTTTTTACTTTAATGTTTTAGTACACTATTGCATGGTATGTAAATATATCTCTAGTTTTTATTTCCAGAAAAAAAAACTGTTTTAATTGAATTTCCTGGGAGTACTCCAAACCCAGTTAAACTCATAATAGAAGCAATTTAACCCTAATTTCCTATCATTCATTTATTTTATTAATATTTTAGTTTAAATTATAAAAACAATATAACCACATTGTAGAAAATGTGAGGGAAAAGGAGGAAAAATTATATTATTTTGCCATCTTAAATAAAACACCCATTCATATCATTTTGTTACTTGGGGAACCCTCACTAACCAAAGTTTTGCCCAATCATAATTGGTAAAAAACATAGTTTTATAATTGTGCTAGATATCAATTTATTACCTCTCAGCTCCAAATTCAGTATTCATTGCCTCCTCTGTTTCCTTTGACAGCTGGCAGGAAATTAAACTTTGTCAGTGGAGGGCACTTGCGAGACATTGCAGTAGGAAATGATGTTTCTTCCTGGTTCTGCTGTGCTGGCAGAGTGGCTTCTCCAGTGCGTGAGTCTTGCTGCGTAAGTGGCTTATCCAGTGTCTATCTGGTACAATGCATGAGGCTTCCCTAGTACCTAGATCTTGAAGCTTAGTCAGCGTCTCCAGTGCCAGCTCCTGCAGAATACTGTAGTCAGCAGCACCTAGTGCCATTAACTGCCCCCTCGATGTGATCAGATTTCCCTGGCACCCTGGAGGGCAGATTAAGGACAAATACTGGAGTGGATTTTCAGTAAGCTCTGTAGGTGTGGCACTACAGCACCTTCCCTGGTGTTGTGTGAGCCATGGTCATCCATTCTCCAATGAGGTCTGGATCTCAGCCCTGGCAGAGACCTCTTCTTTTAGTGTTCTGTTTCCATCTTAGGAGTACTTCTGCTATTTCTATATTCTGTTGAGTTCTCTTTACTTCTTATTAAGTCAATCCCTCATTACTCTGATTCCCTCTTAAAGTTAATGATTCTTTATAGTAATCTTTAACGGTTCAGATTATTCTGTGGTTTATCTCTCTTGGTTGGACCCTTACTATTTTTTAACCAAAAATATCCAGTCCATGATCATTTTATGTGCATTCTTTTTGTTCAGTAAAGTTAAATTATCTAACATTTATTTATCTTCTTATTTACAAAGCAATTTCATATCTATTCTGCAAGTCAACTTTTTAAAAAAAAAGTCTTATTTTTTCTTCTCGACATTATAGTCTTAGTTTGACTCTATAGTCTTATCTTCTGGACATTTATAGTCTTTTTGCCTTTGTGGTTAATTCTTTTTGTGTCTTTTTTAAAAACTCATTGCCACTCCAAGATCTGAAGATGTTCTCCCATGTTTTCTTCTAAAAGTTATACTGTTTTACCTTTCACATTTAGATTTGCAGTGTATCTGAATTTATTTTTGAGTAAGAAGTGTGAGCTTGGTGTCCAGACTAACATTTTATCCATGCGAATGCCCAGCTGATCCAGTACCTTTTATTGAATAGACCATCTTCTCTATACTACACTGCAGGGTCATGTTTGTCTAAATGGAGGGACTGTAAACGTTATTTTGTTCTTGGAATCTTAACTGTTCTATTGTCTTATTTGTTTATCCTTGCTAATAGGACTTGATATCTAATAGTGTAAATACTCATTTAGTTGTTATTACTCAAGATTGTCTTGACTCTTCTTTGCTTTTTAGTTTTCATGTAAAATTTAGAATCAGCTTATAAATTTGCACTCAAAAAAACTTGTTGGGAATTTTATTAGTATCGTGTCTAACATTGTCTTTTTGTTAGATTTGTACCTAGGTATGTGACATGTTTTGATGCTATTGAAGTTTTAACTGTAGCTCCACAGCTATAGTTACAGGTTCAAGCTGTCAGCCTGAGTTAAGAGTCAAAAATGTCTTTGATCTAAAACTATCTTTACTTAGCTTTATAGAGTGATATAGTAAGTATAGCATCTTTATCTGATCTGGATGCCCAATAACTACCAAGATACACAGATTCAAGTATAAAGAATCCTTCAGGAGTCTAGGCAAAAAAGTGAGTCATCTACAATAGAAAATTCAGGCTAGCTTCCAACTTCTCCATAGTAATGTTCAATCTGGAAGACAACAGCACAGTACTTTTGAAAGAAAGAGAGACCCCAGAATTTTATAGCTAAGTCATCTTTTAACTATAAAGACAAAAGATAATATTTGAAAGCACTCAAAAAATCAGAGAATGCAGCATGTATAAATTCTTTTAAAAACTATATGAAAATCATGGTGAATTGAAATAAGTTAAACTTGGTTAAAAAAATAAAAAGGCAAGATGGAAAGAAAAGCCATAGGAAAAAAGACCGGTGGTAGGGACTGCATCCATTTGAAGAGAGAACTGAGGCTAAAAACAAGATGAACATAGAATTACCATATGACTCCGGAATTCCACTCCTCGGTATGTATACCCAAGATAATTGAAAACATGTCCACACAAAAACTTGTGTATGAATGTTCATAGTAGCATTATTAATAATAGCCAAAGAAACAACCTAGATGTGCAAGGATGGATATAAAAACAAAATGTGGTATATCCATACAGTGGGCTATTTGGCAATAAAAAAGAATGAAGCTGTAGATACATGCCTGCTTCAACATGGATGAACCTTGAAAACATTATGGTGAGACAAAAGACTACGTATTATATGATTTCGTTGATATGAAATGTCCAGAATAGCCAAATCTATAGAGATAGAAAGTAGATTAGTGGTTGCCAGGGACTGAGGCCAAGGGGAAATATGGGAAGGGACTGCTAATGGGTCTGGGGTTTCATTTGGGGCTCATGAAAATATTTTAAATTAGTAATGATGGTTGCACAAATCTCTGAATATATTAAAAACCATTGAGTTGTACGCACGAAAAAGGTAAATTTTAGGATATGTAAATTTTGTCTTATTAAAGCTATTACATAAAAAAGGGTGGAAAATGTGGTTTATAGAACTAAATAAAAATCCCTGACAATGTGAAATTTATAGTCCTTGACAATGTGGAAATGACTAATAAAAATCAATAAGTAGGGGAAAGGAGATGGGAGGAAATTGAAGAGTGTGAATTTTTTTATGTTTCACAGCCAGGATTCATTTGCTATAAAAATTAAATGTAAAAATCAGGACTCTAATTGTTTTCATATTCAGTTTTGCTTTCTTTTCTTTCATTAAATTAAGATATATTTAGTAGTTTTTTTTTTAAACAGTATGTCTAATAGCCTATAAAACTTTGCCTTTTCTTAATGGACCAAGAAGATGTGGTACATATATACAAAGGACTATTACTCAGCCATGAAAAAGAATAAAACTTTGCCATTTGTGATGACGTGAATGAACCTAGAGGGTATTATTATAAGTGAAATAAGTCAGACAGAGTAAGACAAATACCGTATGATTTCACTTATATATGGTATCTAAAAAATGATAAACAAAACAAACTCATAGATATAGAGAACAAATTGATGGTTGCCAGATGAAAGGAGGTTTGGGACGATGAGATTAAGAAGTGAAAAAGGAGAACTTAAGAAGTACAGGTGGCAGTTAGAAAAATAGTCACAGGGATATAAAGTACAGCATAGAAAATATAGTCAAAATATTGTAATAATGCATGATATCATGTGCGTACTAGACTTATCAGGATGATCACTAAAGTTATATAAATGTCTGACCACTATACTGTACACCTGAAACTAATATCATATTGTATGTCAACTGTAATTGAAAAAAAAAAATAAACTCTTTACTTTTTCTTTTTTAATTCGTCCATTCATTTCTCTATATATGTAAAGCTTATCAAATATTAATGCTGATAATTTCTAGGTGTTGGGGATGTTTAATGATTTAATTTTTCTTACACTTTTCTAAATTACTTAAATTTTTTACAATAAACATTTGTCACTTTTAAAAGAGAGAAGTTACTCTTAAATAAAGCTACCATCCACTGTGACCATCATTAAATCAAAAAATTAAGAAACACATAATTTTATGAATAATACCAGAAGATAAGGGAGACACTACTATATTCAGGTTTCAGCATGCATGCATAGATTTATTCATTTTACCAGACTTTCCTGAGTACCTGCCCTTATCTTTGGTATTGTGCCAAGTGAAAAACATAGAAGTATGAGTGAGACTGCCCCTCAAAAGTTTACAGTCTAATAAAACATCTTATTACATTTCTTTGGATCACTCTATTATTAAAATGTTTTGCCTTATATTGAGCAGAAATCTGCCTCTCCATAACGTTATCGATTTTAGTTTTGATATTGTACAGCCACAAGACTCATTCACCTTTAGTTTAACAATTCAGATATTTGACTCTAGCAATCATGCCATTCCCCACTTGACATGTTTTATTTATTGAGTAAATGATTCCTTTATTTTAGTCTTTTCTTTCAGAAAAGACTTGTGGTTTGCAAATCCTCATTCTAACTTGTAATTTTCTTAATTGAGTTTCATGTACTTTCTAGGACCCTCCCCTACCCACTGCCTCTAGGTTATTTAAAATGTATTTCTGACGTCATAGTATTGACATCTCAGCTGAATTTAATATTAGATGTTCCTTTGGGCATGTTTCAATTCCCTTATCTCAGTCATCAGTAAAGATTTTCATTAGTTTGAATCCTAGGACTCCCTGAATGGTACAATATTCAACATCTTCTACAGGTTTACTTAAAGCTATTTAGATCTAAAACTTTCCATCTGTCTAGCTTCACACCTTATATTTTCATACTCCATCTAGGCAAATAACTTTGCTATTTGTACAATTTGAAATTTACTTTAAAACACTTTTAATAGAATTCTCTCACATAATTTTTAAAATATTAATAAGGACCTTTCTATGCAAACATTTTGCTAATGCATTTAAGGGGAGAAACATTGGCTGTAAGGGTAGATAAATATGGAATAAAATCTTGGCTCTGCCATTTGCTTACTGTAAAAACTTGGATAAATTATATACTTTCTTAGCCTGACTTTATTTTTTGTATAATGGGGCACTAATACTTCACAAAGTTATTGAGAGAAGCAAATAAGTTGGCACTTGTACAATGTGAGGTCCAGTACCTGGTACTTAATAGGCTATTGGTAGGTTTTAGTTCCTTTCTCTCCTTTCAGGATCTAGCTCAAATGTTACCACATCTATGAAAGTATCCCCATCTATTGTATTCTCTTTCCTAAAAGTTTCTTTAATTTTTGTTTTATCAAAGTAATACATTTAAAAAAATAGATAAAAATCCATCTAGTATTAAAAGACTTGTAACAAAACCAGAAAGCAGTGCCATTCCATAACTCTTTCCTCTCTATCCTCCAGTTCTACTCCTCAGAGGCAAAACATTAAAAAAACAAAACAAAACTTTTTCGAAGTATAGTTGACACATAATATAATGCATGTATTTAAAGTGTACAAAATTATGTTTTGACATATGTGTACATATGTGAAAACATCACCACAGTCAAGATGGTAAACGTATCTATCATCTCCAGGTTTCCTCATGTCCCTCTATAAGCCCTCTTTCTCCATCCCACTGTCTCCTTTACCCCAGCACTACCCCACAACCACTGATATGCTTTCTTTGACACTATAGGTTAGTTTGTATTTTCTAGACTTTTATATATGAACTGTTTTAATCCTTGTCTGCTAATTCTGTCATTAGTGTACATTATGGATTGGTTTCAGTTGATTATTTTTCTCATTATGGATTGTGTTTGTTCCTTCTTTGTATGCCTGATAATCTTTGATTGGATGCCAGACATTGTGTTTCTTACCTTACTGGGACCTGGATATTTTTCGTATTATCAAATATAGTCTTCGATTTTGTTCTAGGGTTAAGTTACTTGGAAATCGTTTAATCCTTTTGGATTCTTCCCCCACGCGCCCCCCCACCCCCGCAGCTTGATTGAGGTATAGATGAAATATAATGTTCCGTTAGTTTAAGGTGTATAGCATATTAATTTGATACATTTACACATAGTAAAATTATTACCAGTATGGCATTAGCTAACACCTCTAGTCTGTCACATAATTACTGTTTTGTGTGTGTGTGTTGAAAACATTTAAGATCTACTCTTAGTAACTTTTAAGTATGTAATACAGTCTTATTAGCTATAATCACCATCTTGTGCATTAGCTCTCCAGAACTTGTTAATCATATAAGTGGAAGTTTGTATTCTTTGACCAATATCTCCCCATTTCCTTCACTCCCAGCCCCTGGTAACCATCACTCTATTCTCTATTTCTGAGTTTGGCTCTTTTAGATTTCAAATACACTTTATATTATACAATATTTGTCTTTCTCTGTCTGACATATTTCACTTAGCATAATTTCCTCAGGTTCATCTCAGTTATCACGAGATTTTTTTTTTCTCATGGCTTAATAATAATAATGTGCGTGCGCATGCGCGCGCGCGTGTGTGTGGGTGCGCGCGTGCGCGCATGCATGCGTATTACATTTTCTTATCCATTCTCTGTTGATGGACATTTAGGTTGTTTCCATGTCTTGGCTATTATAATGCTGCAGTGAACGTGGGGGTGCAGATATCTCTTTGAGATCCTGTTTTTATTTCTTTGGATATATACCAAGAAGTAGGATTGTGGGATTATATAGTAGTTTCATTTTTAATTTTTTGAGGAACCTCTATACTGTTTTCCATAGTGGCTGTACCACTTTACATTCCCTCCAAGAGTACACAAGAATTCCCTTTTCTCCACACCCTCACCAACACTTGTTTTCTCTTGTGTTTTTGATGATAGCCATCCTAAGTATGAGAGGATATCTCATTGTGCTTTTGATTTGCATTTCTCTGATGATTAGTGATGGTGAGCATCTTTTCATGTACTTGTTGATCAACTGTATGTCTTCTTTGGAAAAAATGTCTATTGAGGTCTTCTGCATATTTTTTAATCAGATTTTTTTTCTGTTGAATTCTGTGAGTTCTTTATAAATTTTGGATATTAACTACTTATTAGATATGATTTGCAAATATTTTCTTCCACTTTGAAGGTCGCTTGTTCATTTTGTTGATTGTTTCTTTTATTATGCAAAAGCTTATTAGTACAATGGGGTCTCAGTTATTTATTTTTGCTTTTGTTGTTTGTGCTTTTGGTGTGATACCCAAATTATTGCCAAGACCGATGTTTAGGAGCTTTACTGCCATATTTTCTTCTAGGAGTTTTACAGTTTCAGGTCTTATGCTTATGTCTTTAATCCATTTTGAGTTCATTTTTATGAGTAGTATAAAGTCATTCTTCTATATGTGGTTACCCTGTTTTCCCAACACTGTTTATTGAAGAGACTATCCTTACCTTGAGTGTTTTTTGCTCTCTTGTCAAATATTAGTTGACTATATATGTGATGGTTTATTTCTGGGCTCTCAATTTTGTTCCAGTGATGTATGCATACGTTTTTATGCCAGTGCCACTACTATTTTTATTACTATAGCTTTGTAGTATAGTTTGAAATCAGGAAGTTGTTATGCCTCTGGCTTTGTTTTTTCTCAGGTTTTCTTTGGCTATTCAAGGTTTTTTGTGGCTCAGTATAAATTTTAGGATTTTTTTTTCTATTTCTATGAAAAATGCCTTTGGAATTTTGATAGAGGTTTTATTTAATCTATAGATGGCTTTGGGTAATATGGAAAATTTAAAAATATTAATTCTGACAATCTATGAACATGCGATATCAAAGTCTTATAGATTTCAGTGCACAGATTTTTCACCTCCTTGGTTAAATTTACCCATAAGTATTTTACTGATTTTAATATTGTGAATTGGATTGTTTCTTTTTCAGATGTTTTGTTGTATAGAAATACAATCATTTTCTGTATATTGATTTTGTATCCTACAACTTTACTGAATTCATTGAGTAGTTGTAGAAGTTTTTTGGTGGAATCTTAGAATTTTCTAAATGTGAGATTATATCATCTGCAAAGATGATTTTACTTCTTTTCCCATTCAGATGCTTTTCATTTCTTTTTCTTGCCTGATTCATCTGGCTAGTATTTCCAATACTACATCAAATAGGACTACTGAGAGTGGAAACCCTTTTCTTGTTCCTTATCTTAGAGGGAAAGCTTTCATCCTTTCACTGTTAAGTGCGATGCTGGCTGTGGGTTTGTCATATATGGCCTTTGTTGTGTTAGATATATTCCTTCTCTACCCAATTTGTTGAGCATTTTTATAACAAGAGGATATTGTATTTTGTCAGATTCCTCTATTGAGATGACCATATGAATTTTATTATTTATGTGGTATATCACATTTATTGATTCGCATCTGTTGAACCATCCTTGCACACAGGGATGAATCCTACTTGGTCATAGTGTATGATCCTTTTAATGTGCTATTAAATTTTATTTGCTAATATTTTGTTGAGAATTTTGCATCTATATTTAACAGGGATATTGGTCTGTAATTTTCCTTATCTGACTTTGGTATCAGGATAATGCTAGACTCATAAAATGAATTTGGAAGTATTCCCTCTTCTATTTTTTGGTAGTTTGAGAAGATTTGGTGTTAATTCTTTTAAGTGTTTGGTAGAATTCAACAGTGAAACCACTTGTCCTCAGCTTTTCTGTGCTGAGAAGTTTTTGATTACTGATTCAAACTCCTCGCTATTAGTCTGTTCAGATGTTCTATTTCTTCCTGATTAGTCTTGGTGGATTGGATTGTATATATCAAGGAATTTATCTATTTCTCCTAGGTTTTTTGTTGGCATATAATTGTAAAAAGGAGACTCAAAGTTGAAATGAAAGAGAACGTGCAATGAATACTGCAGGAATACAAAGGACCATGAGAGATTACTATGAACAATTATATGCCAACAAATAACATTCTCGTTCATTTCAACTTTATTTGAGTCTTCTTTTTTTTCTGAGTTAGTCTAGCTAAAGGTTTGTTAATTTTGTTTTTCTATATTAAAAAAAAAACAAAATGAAATTGATCTATTTCATTTATTTCCACTATGATCTTTATTTCTTTTCTTCTCCTAGCTTTGGGCTTTGTTCTTTTTTAGTTCTTTGAGGTGTAAAGTTAAGTTGTCTATTTGAGATTTTTCTTTTTTCTTAGTGTAAGTGTTTGTTGCTATAAATTTCCCTCTTAGAACTGTTTTAGCTGCATCTCGTAAGTTTTGGTGTGTTGTGTTTTTCTTTGTCCTATTTGGTTGTTCAGGAGTATGTTGTTTAATTTCTATATATTTGTGAATTTGTAGTTTTCCTCCTGTTATTGATTCCTAGTTTTATACCATTGTGGTTGGAAAAGATACTTCGTATGATTTCAGTTTTATTAAAATTTGCTGAGACTTGTTTTATAAGCTATTATATGATCTATCCTGGAGAATATTTCAAATGTGCTTGATGAGAATGTGTATTCTTTTGCTCTTGGATGGAATGTTTAAGTCTGTTAGGTTCATTTGGCCTCAGGTATAGTCGAATTCCAACTTTTCTATACAGTAGTCACCCCTTATTGGTGGTTTCGCTTTCTGCAGTTTTAATTACCCTCTGTCAACTGCAGTCTGAATGTATTAATGGAAAATTCCAGAAACAAACCGTTCATAAGTTTTAAATTGCATGCCATTCTGAGTAATGTAATAAACTGTCTCATTACCCTGCTCTGTCCTATGAATCATGCTTTATTCAGTGTATTTATCCTGTATATGCTACCAACCCATTAGTCACTTAGTAGACATCTCTGTTATCAGATTGACTAAGGTGGTATTGCAGTGCTTGTGTTCAGGTTACCCTTATTTTACTTAACAGTGGCCCCAAGGCACAAAAGTAGTGATTCTAGCAATTTGGATATGCCAAAGAGAAGCCATAAACTTTATCATTGATATGTATGTATATGAAAAAATCATAGCATATATAGGGTTCTGTACTATTCATGGTTTTTTTGAGGGAGGTGGGAAGAGTCTTGAAATATATCCTCTACAGATAAGGGGGTTCTAGTATATTGATTTTTGTCTTAATAATCTATTCACTTTTAAAAGTAGGGTTTTGAAGTCTCTTACTATTATTGTATTGTTCTCTATTTCCTCTTTTGGATTTGTTAGTATTTGCTTAACATATTTAGGTGCTGTGATGTTGGGAGCATATATATTTACAATTGTTATATTCTCTTGAAAATTTAACACTTTATTACGTAATCTTCTTTGTATCTCCTATAGTTTTTGTTTTTTAAGTCTGTTTTCTCTGATATAAATGTAGCTATTCCTGGTTTGGTTTTTTTTTTTTTTTTTTTTTTTTGGTTTTCATTTGCATGGAATATCTGTTTCCATTCATTCACTTTGAACCAATGTATCTCTTTAAAACTGAAGTGAATCTCTTGAAGTATTTAATTCACTTACATTTAGAGTAATTATTGATAGTTTAAGACTTACTAATGCCTACTGAGGACTACTTATGCTTTTTTGGCTGTTTTGTGATTCCCTTCTTTCTTCTCTTGCTGCCTGCCTTGTGAATTGATTTTTCTGTAGCGGTATGCTTTGATTCCCTTCTCTTTATCTTATGCATATCTACTGTAGATTTTTGCTTTGTGGTTACCACAAAGCTTACATAAAACAACTTATGTCTTTTTTTACGCTGATAACTTCTCACATTAAAACTGTACCCTTTACTTCCCTCTTTTTAGGTTTTTGATGTCACAATTTACTTGGTTTTTATTGTGTACTCGTTAACAAATTATTGTAGCTGCAGTTATTTTTAGTACTTTTGTTCTTTTATCTTTATGCTAGAGTGGTTAATACACCATGATATTACAGTATTAGTGGTCTGAATTTGACTACATATTTACCTTCATCAGTGTATTGTATATTTTCATGTTGTTAAGTAGCATCATCTCAATTCGGCTTGAAGATTTTGTTTTAGCACTGCTTTTGCTGTATCCCATTAATTTTGGTATGTTGTGGATTCATTTTAATTCATTTCTAGGTATTTTCACATTTCTCTCGTGATTTCTTCTTTGATCCCTGGGTTGTTTAAGAATGTTTAAGTATTGTTTAATTTCCACAAATTTGTGAAATTTTCCACTTTTCCTTCTGTTATTTATTTCTAAATTCATTCTGTTGTGGTTGGAGGAGATACTTTATCTATCCATCTATCTATCTTTTAAAACCTATTGAGATTTAATGTACGGCCCAACATATAGTCTATCTTGGAATATGTTCCATGTGCACTTGAGAAGAATGTATATGCTATTGTTATAGAGTATTCTGTATATGCCCATTAACTGTTATTTGTCTTGATATCTTCTTCTATATTGAAAATCATTTATTTGGAACTTTGAATGTATTGTGCCACTTTATCCTACCCAGAATCAATTTAGAAAATAGTTTAGCCATTTCTCTCCCCATTTTTCTTCTTATTTCTGCTATTAGGATTTTTATTGTTTCTTTGCTATTCACGTTTGAGCTTTGTTTTTATAAAGACAATAACAAAGATCAGGTTAAGATTATTACTACATTGCCATAAAATACAAATATACAAATATCTTTTTCCATTCCACAAAAAATAAAATTTTTAAAAAGACATGAAAAATGCGGAACCTGATTTGTTGCCATTTGATTCAAAAGACAAAATTAACTCAGTCTTATATTTTTTCTTGACATTCTGTATCCACAGACCATCCTTTTAGTTGCATTATGTAAGCTGCCTTCTCCAACTCATTTTCTGCTGTATCTTTGAGGTTCTTTCTGAAATACTTCTACTTTTTCCCTTTAGAATTTAGTATTTCCTTTCCTGGATGCCTCTGTTTGAAATTCTTAGTTTCATTTGTCTGAAGGCATCTTTATTTACTTGGATCCTTGGGAAAAATTTTTGTTGAATAGAGCATTCACACTTAGCTGCTCATATCTTTTCACCATCTTTCTGAGAAGTCACCTGTTTAATTTTTGATAAGAGCCAGATGCATATATCTTTAAAGTAGTATTGATTATTTTCTTGCTTGTGTTTTTCTCCTACAGGGAATACAGTGAGTAACCTGATTATGATTATACCTCCAATTTTTGGTGCAATTCAAAGTATTAAAGATGGACTGGAAAAGCGGTACATTGCTTCTTATTTAGCACTCACAGGTATGTATAATTTTTATCTAAAAAAATGATGTACAGTATTCAGGCAATTTTTCTCATTCATTCCTAAAATTGGTTCTAAGTTTTGTGTTTATTACACAATTTGAACATATTCTGAGACTTCTAAATTAAAACTCTACAAATCTTGTAAGTAAATTGAACTATATTTTGAATAAAAAAATTTAAAAATCACAAAATACTTTAAGAAAAGAATAGAGATAATATAACAGATTCACCCATGTGCCTTATCACCAGCCTTTGTCAGATCTTAGCACTTTGCAATATTTATTTCAGGTCTTTCTTTCTTCTTTCTTAAAGAAATAAACTACAAATTATAGGTAAGATTGAAGCTCCCTTTGTTTTCCTACCTGATTTTATTCCCTTTATTCTCCTAGCACACCCTCCCACGTTTTTGTGTTTATACAACATATGTATGTATTATTAAAAAGTATATATAGTATGGTTTGCATATTTTTAAGACTTTTGTAAAGGACACTGTCCTGTATCTAACCTTTGTGACTTTTTCATATTCCTCTACTTTCTGTGAGGCAGGGATTGTGTCTTAGTTACCTTTGTATCCCTATTAGGTGGCAATTTAGTGGTCCTCAGTACATATTGGGTAGATGAATGAATGAATTTTACCAGAGCCTGAGATGGGAAAATCACTCTCTTATGTTCTTGCATTATCATCATAAAGACAAAAATAGCAAAGAAAATGGATTCTAGTTTGTTTCTTTGTATAACTTTCTAAATTAAACACAGTTTCTTTTGTTTTACCTCAAGGTAGATATTATTAACACATGGGCAAAAAGGACTTTTAATTAGTACAAAACTATAAGCTATAGTGTATCATATCAGATTCTACCATAATTAGGTTAGTCATTGTATATGAGAGACTGATTTCTGAATCTTTTCTTTATGCATGATGTTTTACGAAAGTTACTTGATCTATCTTCAAAAGAAAGACTTGTTCACAAACTTAGCTCTTTGCTTTATTTCCTGGGGTGTTTTAAGAATGTTTATAAAATATTAAATCACAGCCAGTAATAATAAGAATAAAAAGGGACAGGTTAAGAAGGAACAGAAATAAAACCATACTTAACCCACAGCTTTACTAAGAGAAAAACAATATTATGAACTTGAAATTGTTTTTAAGTAAGAAATAAACAGTAAATTCCAACAGAACTATATTTGATGTCTTAGACTTGGGGAGGATTTTAAAATTACATGGAAAAGAAGAGAGAGGTATTGAGGGCCTAATTTTGACAAAAACACCAATAGAAAGAAAAAGATCCACAATAAATATAAAATTTCTGAAAGCATTCTAAGACCTGGTAGATCACATTACTAGCTAAAGATAAGGGACTTGAAAGTATTTGAGACCTATGGTGGCAGTTTGGGAAAGGCATCACTTCTGGGAAAGAGATAACTAGAAAGGGGGGATACCCTTTTGAGACATGTTAGTTAAGGGAAAGAAGGAACTTAGAGGAATTAAGATCCTACTAAAACAATCAGACCCTTCTTTAACTGCCCCCCCATCAGTAAATAAATATGTATGAAAAAGGACATTGAACTTGACTGTTCTGACAAAAGGGGACAGTCTTGACTTACATTTTTTTAAGCCACCTAAAATCTTTACTCTTCCCAAAAATGGACCAAAAAAGCAGTGTATTTCCATGCAAAATTACTATAACAAGAAAACAGCCTATGGCCATGCCACCCTGAATAAGCCCAATCCTGTCTGATCTCAGAAGCTAAGTAGGGTCGGGCCTGGTTAGTACTCTTAGAATTTTCCAAGTTTCAAGTGATATTAGCTTAGTCATTAATTTTTATAAAGTCATAAAATTTGCTGTTAACGTTGGAGGTTGAAGAGTCAATGGTAATTAACATTCATAGAGCATTATATATGTTAGGCTCTGTGGAAAGTACATTAATTTATATGAAGTCATATAATACTCTCTACAAGCTATGAAGAACTCTGTAACCTCGTTTTATTTGAGAAGTAACTTGACCAAGATCACACAACTAGTAAATGGTGGACCTATACCTTGAACCCAGATCTTTATGCTTTTACAGCCATGAACCACATAACAACATTTTGGTCAACAAACTGCATATACGATAGTGGTCCCATTAGATTATAATGAAGCTTAAAAGTTCCTGTTGTCAAATGAACAGGACAAACAGAGACTCAGGGACATGGACAATGGACTAGTGGTTACCAGAGGGTAGGGAGTGGGGGAGGAGGGAAAAGGCAGACAGAGCAAAGAGTGTCAAATATAGGGGGTTGGAGGAGGGTAAAGTGAGTAAAGGGGATCAAATATATGGTAGCTGAAGGAAATTGGAATCTGAGTGGTAATCACAAAATAGAATATATAGATGTCAAATTATAATGTACACCTGAAAATTATATAATTGTGTTAACCAGTGTTATCCCAATAAACTTAAAAAAAAAAAGGTTCCTGCCGTCTAGGTCTAGTGACATCATAACTGGTGTAATGTTGTAGCACAATGCATTACTTATGTGTTAATGGTGATACTGGTGTAAACAGACCTATGCTGCTAGTCATGTAATATAGTACATAGAACTGTGTAATACTTGATAATGATAAATGACTATGTTACTGGTTTATGTATTTACTATATTATACTTTTTACAGTTATTTTAAAGTGTATGCTTTCTTTAAAAAAGTTTGTTGTAAAACAATATGCTGTGTTAAACTGGTATCAGCCTTATATATCTTGTGTTTACTATCTCTTGGTTGCATCATTTTCTTTTGTGTGTGATTTAATCTCATGTTTTGTTCATCATGGCCCAAAGCCATGTAAAACATTAACCACTGCTGACTCTGCCAGTAAGAGGCCATATCAAGTGATTGACTGGAAACAAAATTAAAAGTGATTAAGGACTATGAAGGTAGAAAATCAGGACTATTATTGCTTGCTAGTCAGGTATGTCCCCATTCCACAGTAGTTCCAATTTAGAAGAACAAGAACAAAGTGATGTTGCTTCATTGAAAGCAACAAGATTAACAAAAGTTTGAGAAGGGCATGTATCAGAAATGGATAAAACTCTAATGATGTGGATTAAAGACCAGATATAAAGACATATCCCTCCCAGCATCATGACGATCACAGACAGCCAAAGCAAAAAGTTTGTGACGTTGAAAGAAAAGGCTAGACCTGACCATGATGTTGAATTTACTGCTAGTTTTGTGGTTTAAATGATTCAAGAATCGTTATTCATTACATAATGTGAAAGAGTTGAGTCTTCAAGTGGTGATGTGAAGGCAGCTGAAGAATTTCTAGAAACTCTAGAAAGCTGATTGTGGAGGAAAATTACTTGCCAGAACAAATATTCAATATGGGTGAAACTTCCCTAGTCTGGAAAGGGGCACCTGAAAACGATTTCATCCATAAGGAGACCAAGTCAATGCCTGGTTTCAAGGATAACAGTCTTGCTTGGGGGCAGTGTTGCATACTACAAATTAATTAAAACTCTTGTGATCTCACACAGTGAGAACCTCAGGGCCTTCAAGCATATCAATAAGCACACACTGCCAATGTATTAGGGGAACAATAAGAAATTATGAATGATCAACTCCTCTTCCAAGATGCCCTCTGGAATTGCTCTGTTTGGAGAATACATACCTTTCAAGATTTTGCTTATTAATGATAATACTTTTGGACATTTTCCTTTTACTGGGATTTTCATCCCAATATCAAAGGGGTGTTTCTCCCTCCAAGTACCACCTCTTTGATCCAACCAATGGATAAAGAAGTTGTAGCACCTTTTAAGGCCTACTACTCAAGGAAGAAGTCTATGCCTAGGTTATTGTGACAGCTACTTAAGATACTGAAACAATTCTGATTACAACATCTGTGACTACACCAATGACTGCTTGGGCTTGGGATGATGTCAGCAAGGAGTATATGAGTGGCACATGGAAGAAGACATTGAGGAAGTTCATCCATGACTTCAAAAGATTTGCCAAGGATAAGGGTTGTACAAATCATCAAGGTTGTGGTTGAGATGGCAACAACTTTAAGCCAGGGCGTGGATAAGGCTGACATTGAGAAGCTTGTAGAGGTGATTCCTGAGGAACTGACTGAAGAGTTGTTGGAACTGAAGTGGGAACACATAGCTGAAGAAGAGGTAAGATAAAAGAAAACTGCAGGTGATTAAGGAGACACCCTCCCCTCAAGAAAACTCATAGTGAAGGGTTTAGCAGAAACTTTGGCAGACCTCAACAAGCTCTTTATAAAGTTTAAAACATGGACCCCAACTCTGAAAGGTTTTCATTAATAGAAATGTTTGTGGTGCCTTATCTGCTTACAAACAAATCTGTGATGAAAGAAAGAAACCAAATTACCATGAACGTGTTTTTGAAAAGAGTGTCACCTCCTCAAGGAGTGACACTCACCTTGGGCAGGTCCTTTGGAAGGTATTCCAGAAGAAGGCTTCCTTACCATAGGAAATGCCAGCTCCATGTGTGTTATTGCCCCTGAAGACCTTCCAGTGGGATAAGATGTGGAGGTGGGAGACAGTGATGTTGATGATTCTGATACTGTGTAGGTCTAGACTAACGAACGTGTTTGTATCTTAGTTTTTTTAAAAAGGTTTAAAAAGTAAAAATAAAAAATTTTAAATAGGAAAAGCTTATAGAATAAGGACGTAAAGAAAGAAAATGTTTTTGTACAGCTATATCATGCATTTGTGCTTTAAGCTAAATGTTATTACAAAAGAGTCAAAAGTTTTAAAAAATTAAAAAGTTTATAAAGTAAAAAAGTTATTGGAAGCAAAGTTTAATTTATGATTGAAGAAAGAAGTATTTTTATAAATTTAGTGTAGATGAAGTGTACAGTGTTTATAAAGTCTACGGCAGTGTACAGTAACATCCTAGGCCTTCACATTCACTCATCACTCACTCAGTGACTCACCCAGAGCAACTTCCAGCCTTGAAGCTCCATTCATGCCAAGTGCCCCATATAGGCGCAACATTTTTAAATCATTTATACCATGTTTTTACTTTACCTTTTCTGTTTAGATATGTCTAGTTACACAGATAACAACCATTGTGTTGTAATTGCCTGCAGTATTCAATACAGTAACATGCTGTACATGTTTATAACCTAGGAGCAATAGTCTATACCATTATAGCCTACGTTTATAGTAGTAGGCTATACCATCTAGGTTTGTGTAGGTACACTCTATGATGTTCACACAATGATGAAATCGCCTAATGACACATTCCCCATTGTTAGTTGGCACATGACTGAAATCACTGTGCTATAAGCCAGTAATTTTAAACTGCATTACCTACAATAGAACCAAGCTAAAAGAAATCTTTCCCATGAGATTTAGTTTTTCTCTTTACTGCTCAAATCACAAATGGTGGTTTATCTTATTTCTTTAAAATAGCAATGTGTTCACTTATTCTTTCCTTTACAAATATTTTTATGCGGTACATATTATATGATAGCAAAAAAGAATCCTTATTCCCAGAGAGCTTATGTTACATTGAGGGGTGATGAATTGCAAATAAATAAACAACAAAATCTATTTGTAATTGTGCCAGTGTTTGTTGTGCAGTTATTTAAGTGAGTAGGTAATTAGCAACAAGAGAAATGAGTTGTAAAATAGTTTAAAAAAAAAAAGGCAGGAAAAAAATCTATTAAAGATTATTAAAGATTTTAAAAGTCTACTTAATGAGTTTATTATCTCTAAGCCTAGTGCTGAAATAGAAAGTTACTGAAGTAGAAATGTCACAGAGACACCAAGTCATTACCCTATGAAAAGAACCATTGGAAATCTTTGCATGGAGCTGCCTTGAGTTTAGTGTGATCATGCCTATAGTCAGTCTCTTACTGCCAGACTTAATCAAAGTCATCTGAAATGATCTTAAGAACATTATTCCTCTTATCAAGGGGAAAGTGAGTAGACTGCCTATTGGACTAATAACATTTTAGATTATAGCAGTTACAGTTAGTAATGAAATAGACATAAAGTCAATGTGCTGTTGAAAGGACCTTTAGAAATCATTTTATAACTTGCCTACTAATTTCCCTTTATTTATTCCCAGTTTTCCAGACATTGCCAAAAACATCAATGACCTTTTTTGCTGGTTGGTTAAAAAAGTATGTGATGGTTATATTGAAGACAAATTTGAAAAACAATGCAAAATACCCATAATCTTATCACCCAACAGAAAGAGTATTTTCATTTTTTAGTAAATAGTTTCTCATCTTTATGCATGTGCAGTTGTGGTTTTCATATGACTACACCGTGAATCTAATATTCAATCTAATGTTCAATCTAATAGCCAAAACCCAGCAACAGGCTTAACCAGAGAAGCAGAAACCACAGAAACCATAGCTAAGTAGCCCATGTAGTTAGGGAACAGGAGGTGAGGAAATGAGATGGCCAGGAAAATTGCCCAGTAGAAAGTGCAAGCAGAAAGGTAGAGAGCCTGGTAGAAAGTAGCCTAAGACAGGCAGATTCCTATGGCCTGAGTTGTGGTTTATGTTTTAATGTTTTAGACTGGAGTCAGAGTAAGACAATAATTGAATAACAATTATTTTCTAAGAAAATAAGTATAAAAATCATAACATCTAGTCTCATTTCTGTTATTATCATGTCTATTATTAATTGTTCTAGGTCTATACTATTTAACATACCTTAACCTCCCTAGGTCCAAACATTCCCCTTACTTGGGTGCAGAAATACCTTAGTTCTCTCTTCAATTACCATATTATCTCTTATCTATTAGTATCATCATTACTTTGTATTCTTACTTTTCCTCTGCCTATGAAACATTAGTCTGTCACTAACTTAACCTGCCTGAAGGTGTTCCAGAAACAATATGGATAGTACTAGGTGGGAGTATTTTGATGGACAAGGTATATTTAGAGCACAGCAAGGAAGAGGTGGTCCCTCTCAATTTTTTCTTATTAAAAATTGATGTATATTTCATAATCATTCAAATATATAAATCCTAAGTATACATGCAGTTCAATGAGGTTTTATCTAAGTAAACCCCTCCAGATGAAAATACAGAAAATTTCAATTACCCCAGAAAGTTTCCTTGAGCCCCTTCTCAGTCAGTACACCCCCAGAAAGATAACTACTATTCCAACTTCTATTCCCATATATTAATTTGCATGTTCTTAAACTTTATATAAATAGAATCATATAGCGTGTACTCTGGCATGTAGCTTCTTTAACTTGATATAGTATTTTTGAGTGTCACCATTGTAGTTTGTATCTGATGTACTGATGTACATTCTTTTTATTGTTATGTATTATTGCATTGTATGAATAATACAGTTCATTTGCCTGGTTTCATATTAATGAAATGGGTTAATAAAATTGGTTAATGGGTTGTTTTCAGTTTAGGACTTTTATAAATAAATATTCTGTGGGTATTATATGTCTTTTGATGTACATATGCACTCATTTCTTTTGGATGTATGTCTAGTAGATTTGCTAGGTCATAGGATAGTCTGTGTTTAAATTTCTTAGAAATTGCCAAACAATTTTCTAAAATAGTTGGACCATTTTACACTCCCACCAGCAATATTTGAGATTTGCATTTTTTACACATTGTTGCCCATACTTGTCAGTCTTTTTAATTTTAGTCATTCTGATTTGGTGTGTAGTGGTATCTCACTGAGGCTTTAATATTTTTTCCTCAATGAGTAACGATGTTGAGCATTTGCCAAAAGTTTATTGACCCTTTGGATGTCATTTTTTGTGATGTGTCAACAATGTCATCTTTTGTGATGTGCCAACAAATCTTTTGCCAATTTTAAAATGGGTTGTCTGTCTTTTTCTTACTGATTTTTTATATCATATTTCAGGATACGAGCCTTTTGTTAGATATTATATGTATTGCAAATATTTTCTCCCAGTCTGTAACTTGCCTTTTTACTTTTCTTGAGAGCCTTCAGATGAGCCGAAGTTCTTAGGCAAGAGTTTTAAAAAGCACTTCATGTACTGGTTCAGTAACTAATATACTAGCCATTTGTTGGTACTTAAATTGATTTTTGCTGCTATAACAAAGGATCACAAATTAAGTGGCTTAAGACAATAAAATATCGTTATTATCTTACAGTCTGCAGATTAGAAATCTGACAGAAGTTTCATGGGATGAATCAGGATGTTTGCAGGTCTGTGTTCCTCTCTGGAAGGTCTAAGGGGAGAGTCAATTTACTTATCTTTCCTAGTTTATATGGCTGCTCACAGTCTTTTGGCTCATGGCCTCTTTCTTTCATCTTTAAAGTTAGTAACTTTACATCTCTGACCATTCTTCCATAATCACATCTCCCAGAAGTTCGTGCTTTTGAGGACTCAGGTAATTAGGTCGGGCACACTGTAACAATCCAGATAATCTCCCCATCTCAAGGCCTTTAATTTAATCACCTTTGCAAAGTTATTTTTGCCATTGAAGATAACATATTCACAGGTTCTGGGATTAGGATGTAGACATCTTTGGGAGCCATTGTTCTGCCTACCACACTAATGTAGTTACTACTGTAACCTATGTTGCTAAATTAATATAGTAGCCCATCTACTAATGTTGTAGCAACTTTATTGGGGGTGGGAAGGTAGAGGGTAATCCAAAATACATTGATATCACTAAATAGAATATTCTCATCTCTCTATGTGCGTGGGTTACTACAATAAGGTTATATACTAGATTAATGATAGAAAAGGGAGTGAATAATCAATTCCCTTTAGGATAGGAGGCAAATGATTAGAAAAGCTCTTTTTAAATATCTTAAATGGCTTCTCATCAGCTTAGGGATAAGGTCCAAATTTCTTAGGACAACTCTCCAAAGCTCTTTTAATCACTATACTCTACTGCCTTTCTAATATGATAGTGCATTTTGTTTCTAATGCAAATGCTAACTTCACCTGGAAAGTACAATTATGCATGCTCTATAATTGTAGCTGGTATTGTTTTGACACCACCAAAAAAACTAAAATCTCTAGTCGAGTTCATAGATTTTAAAACAATCACACATTATACTGTTAATGCCTTTGACACTTTGTAGTTAATGTGCTCTTTTTCATCTATGCTGGGTTCCTTATGCATTGTGGTAAATCATGATGTAACTTAAAAGGAACTCAATGTATCTTGGGCCTTTAATTTTATGTCATGGCAAATAAGCTAACCTACTTCCCAGATCTAATGATTCCATTCTTTATGTGTGTGATGTTTTTCATTGCTTGAGTTAAGGACTAGAAAATAAAATTTATTGATACCTATTATATGCCAGGTATGTGCTAGGTAATCCTCAAGCCACCTTTCATGATAAACATTGTTATCCTTTACACTTAAAAAATAAATAAATAAAACATCGTTATCTGTATTTTACAGAGGCAGCTGAGTCTCAAAGAGAGTCAATTAATAAGTTAATAAGTAATAAGTGATAGATCTAGGATCCTGGTTAAGGTCTGATTACAAAGTCCTCTAAGACTCTTTCCACAGTATGGTCAATCAGAGGGATCAAAGTAAATGTGTATCAGAACATACCTGTATTTTGTAACCTTGAAAACTTTGACTGGTGTCATGCCAAAATATTTGAATCGGGAGATTTCAACTCAGTGAAATTCCGTTATATGCTTGAGAGACTCTTAAAACTGTATTAAAATGCTATGAATATGGAAATCTAATTAGAAGATGTATATGGGACATTGACCTCTTTATTCTAATTCTATTACTATTTTGACTGCCGCAGTTTTCACTTCAGGTATGACCATGTAGAGAAACCTGTACCTGTTAGTTGTTTTTTGGAATGCTCTGGATAATTCCTACGAGTGTGAATTTTATTTTAACTTTGATGCCTCAGTTTTTTTTAAGAGAAGCATCAGGATGAAATGTTGGCTAACAGTCACCCATATATTTTTTTAAATTAAATTTATCAGGGTGACATTGGTTAATAAAATTATATAGGTTTCAAGTATACAATTTGCTAAAAATCATCTGTATATTGCATTCACCACCCAAAGTCAGATCTTCTTTGTCACCATATAACTGACCCCCTTTACCCTTACCTACCTCCCCTCTCCCCGCTTCCCTCTAGTAACCACTAAACTGCTGTCTGTGTCTATGAGTTTTTGCTTTATTTATTTTCAGTTGTATATCCCACATATAAGTGAAATCATATCGTTCTCAACTTTTCTGTCTGACTTATTTGACTTATTTTGCTTAGCATGATAATTTCAAGATTCATCCATGTTGTTGCAAATGGCAGTATTCATTTTTTTTTTTTATGGCTGAGTAACATTCCATTGTATATATGTACCACATCTTTATCCAATCACCTATTGATTGTTTCCGTGTCTTGGCCACTGTGAATACTACTGCAATGAACATCGGGGTGCATATATCTTTACAGATAAATGTTTTCAAATTTTAGGGGCAAATACTCAGAAGAGGGATTGTTGAGTCATGTGGTAATTCTACTTTTTTTTTTTTTTTTTTTTTTTGAGGAAACGCCATACTGTTTGCCATAGTGGCTATACCAATTTACCTTCCCACCTGCAGTGTATGAGGGCTCCCTTTTCCCACAACCTCTCCAACATTCGTTATTACTTGTCTTCTTGATGATAGCCCCTCAACAGGAGTGAAGTAATATCTCATGGTGGTTTTGATTTGCATTTTCCTAATAGCTAGTTACGTTGAGCATCTTTTCATATGTCTGTGGGCTGTTTGTATGTCTTCTTGAGAGGTGTCATTAAGGTCCTCTACTCATTTTTAAATTGGATTGTTTGGGGTTTTTTGTCGTGTTGTATTAGTTCTTTATATATTTTGGACATTAGCTCCTTATAGGAGGTGTTGTGCGGAAGTATCTTCTCCCATTCATTTGATTGCCTTTTTGTTTTGTCAATGGTTTCCTTTGCTGTGCAGAAGCTTTGTAGTTTGATATAGTTCCATTTATTTATTTTTGCTCTTATTTTCTTTATTTTGAGGTCAAATTCAGTCACCCTTATATTAATTACACATTTTGTTCTCTGTGTGATTGAACCAATCAGTTGATTTGCAAAAAAAAGAAAATAAAAATACTTATATTCCTTTTTTTTTAAGTATCTTCAGAATTTCTAATTTGTGTAATTTAAGGACTAGTGAATGTCGTTTTGTTTTCACACATTTCACATTTGTTCCTTTGGCTTAAATAACTTCCCCTTCTTCAATTTTTTATTTGTGCCAATTTGGATGACGTTTCAGAAAATATGCACCTCTTGATAAATTGTAGTATGTCAATGATAAAAACTGGTTTACTGTGCTAAATGTCACCAGTTTTCTACAGCCAGACATGCCTCTTTGAATGGAATCATTTTGTCTTTAAATGAGATAACCTACTTGAAAATCTATATTTCTTGGCAGATTGGTCCTAATCTGGACTCTCTGCCTTACTAGCCTCATCTTCCACTATTCTCCTACATGTACTTTACACTTTAGCTAGGCCAAACTACTTGCTATTTTTAGTACCATATATATTTTTACATCTCTGACTTTAACCTCTTTTGTCGGGTAAACTCACCATGTTATTCAGGACTCAGTTTAACTCTCATTTTCTCTAGAAAGGCTTCCTTCAAACCTTTCTCAACTACCTGATATAATTAAACGATCCTTTTCTGTACCCCCAGTGAACACAATGTGTATCTCTATTACTGTGCTTAATACACCATATTGTAATTTTCTGTTTGCTTTCTGACTTTGCCCTAATATTCTTCAGTAGTTAAGGAGCCAAGTGGCAGAATAGGAGGTTGGAGAGATTTATGCAAGAGCTAGATCATGCAGGGCCTTACATTGACCAGAGTATGTATACAATTCATAAATAAATATACATTTATGGGGTTGCTAATTTTTTTTTTTTTTTTTGCTTTCAGAATTGGAGACCAGTCCTGTAGATATTATCCTGCCTTGTAACCAGAGTGCTATATTTTAAAATGCAAAATCAATTATGTTAATCTCTGTATGTGTGTATGTATGCGTATATATATATACGTAGTCCAGTTGTCCCTTGGTATCCATGGGGGATTGGTTCCAGGAGTCCCCTCAGATACCAAAATTTGAGGATTCTTCAGTCTCTTATGTAAAGTGTCATTAATTTTTTTTTATATAACCTACACAAATCGTCCTGTATACTTAAAGTCATCTCTAGATTACCGCATACCTCGGAAATATTGAAAGTTTGGTTCCAGATCACTGCACTAAAGCTAATATTGCAATAAAGCAAGTCACACTCATTTTTTGGTTTCTCAGTGCATCATGTGAAAGTTAAGTTTACACTGTACTGTAGTCTATTAAGTGTCCAATAACATGTCTGAAAAAAAAATATATACACAACTTATTTTAAAATACTTTATTGCTAAAAAAAAAAAAAAAAAGCTGACCATCATTTGAGCCTTCAGTGAGTTGTAATCTTTGCTAGTGGAGAGTCTTACCTTCAATTTATAGAAAATGCAATATCCGTGAAGGGCAGTCAAGTGAAGTACAATAAAACGGGGCATGCCTGTATATGAATTTTTATAGCAGCATTATTCATAATAGCCAAAATGTAGAAAAAACCTAAAAGTCTGTCTTAGTCAGCTCAAGCTGCCATAACAAAACATCATAGACTGGGTGGCTTGAACAACATACATTCATTTCTCACTGCTCTAGAGGCTAAGAAGTCTAAGATTAAGATGCTGGTCTATTTGGTTCCTGGTGAGAGCCCTCTTTTTAGCATGCAGATGGCCACCTTCTCCTTGTGTCATCACATGGCCTATTTTTGTTGCATATAGGCAGAGAGAGACAGTGAGGTCCTGTTTCTTCCTTTTCTTAAAAGGACACTAATCGCATCATGAAGGCCCCACCTTCATGACTTCATTAAACCTAACTACCGTCCAAAGGCCCTACCCCACCAAATACTACCACATTGGGGATTAGGGTTTCAAGCTATAAATTTGGGGAGTGCAAACATATAATGTGTAACAATGTCCATCAACCGATGAATGGATAAATAAAATATAGGTCTATACAATGGAATATTCATCCATAAAAGGAATAAGTTATTGCTACATGGTATAACATGAGTAAACCTTGAAAATATTATGCTAAGTGAAAGCAAACAGACAGAAAGACTACATATTTTATGATTTTATTTATATGAAAAGTCTAGAACAGGTAAATCTATTGAGATAGAAAATAGATTAATGGTTGTCTAGGGCTGAGGAGCGGGGAAGTTTGAGGAGAAATAGGGAGTAACTGCTAATAGGTGCAGGGTTTCTCTCTGAGGTGATGAAAATGTTCTAAAATTAGATAATGACAATGATTATACAACTTTTTGAACATTAAAACAATTGAATTATGCACTTTAAATAAATTAATTTTATAATATGTGAATTATATCTATAAAGCTTGTAAACTTTAATAAATATTGGTGGTTTGCTTAATGTGACAAAATATGAAACAATGTGTGGAGAAGGTGATGGCTGTTCTATTACATTTCTTTGTGTTCTAATGGGTTGTTGAAAAAAATAAATTATAGAGATCTCTTTAAAAATCAGACTTTTAATGCTGTATAAATAAACAGTACCAAGAGAATGTTTGGAAAAGTTTAGATAAAAACGTTTCTTAAGTGAAGCATGATTAAGTGTCCAGTCTCCCTTTCAGAATGAATAGTCATCTCCTAGTATATTGTGTGACTTCATAGTATATTGTGTGACTTTAAATACCTCACAGAGTTGGCTCCCCTTTTCATTAATTTATCTACCTTTGTACCTGCTAATTTCTCCTTTGGAAAAAAAGACACCAAGCATCCTGCTTTCTCATTTTTTAGTAAAACAAGTGTAATAACTTTACTTCTCTCATCTTATTTTGAGCAGTAGAAAATAATGCAATGATAAATACAGTGATTTTTTCTTTTAAAGCAAGAGTAACAAAGAGTTTGAAATTTTTCTCAAGTGGCTTCATACAGATTATTTGGTGATACCTTGTTCACCGTGTTTGTTGGGCTAACTCCTATACATCCTTAAGGTTAACTCCTCTGGCATCAGTCTTGCATTCTCTGACTTCCTTCATAAATGCCCTTCTTCTGTGCTCTCATGGTACTCTGTACATATCTCTATATACTGGCATCTTCTGTTTATCTGCCTGTATCCTCCATTAGCCTGTATGCTTTACTAAGGCCAGTGACTGAATCTTATCCTTTGTACTTCAGCATCTGTAACTGACTTTGGCAAATAGAAAGTAAATGTTTATTTAACTGAACTTAATGAATCACAGTAGCTCAGTTATCAGATTTATTATTTGGTCAGTTGATTTTTTAAAAAGTCAAAGCTTATCATCAGTAAAAGGTTTATTTTTGTGAAAACACATAGCCATATAATTTTTCACAATTTGATATAGGGCATGACTTTTGAATATGAGATTCTAATTATAGTTTTATTTTGTCTTTCTTGTATTAAAAACAAACAAAGATTTCAAAACCTTAAAATGAAAGCAGTTTATTTAAAATAGAGGCCCATAGGAAGAACTTTGAGGCACAGATATAGAATCTTTAGATTTTTACTATTGTTCCTGATATGTAACATATTTTACCCACACCTAATTCAATAGCTATTTTTATTAGCAATTCAAGTTTATTGAGTCTGTTTTAAGCATTCAAAATAGTTTTTGTAGAAACAGCAGCTTTCTTTTTAAACTTGCATTTCTGTTAACTAAATACAGTGGCATTAACAGGTTTGGGAACAAACATAACTGACTGGCTCTTAGTAAGCATATAGTTCAGCTCTTTGGAGCAGAAGTTCAAGGAAGTACTGAACGATTGTTAATCAGCTATGAGCCTTAAAGCTTACCCTGAGCATCAGGTAGTGTATTTCATAGAAAGAATGGAGAATATTGATTAGTCTAGTAAAATCACTTAGTGGAAGGAATTTAAGAGAACTTACATTGTTTTTTCTATACCAAAATTTCATTAATTATAGAGCTCATGCAAAGTCTGTTATATCCTGCCACAAGATTTTGTAAACTTTGTTCTTCTTAAAAACTCAGTGCTCTGAAATGTCTTATTGTCTTCTCAAGTCACTCTGGCTACCTTCAAATAATTTTATGCTAATTGTTTTTTTTGTTTGTTTCTTTGCTTTAATTTCAGTGGTAGGAATGGGATCCTGGTGCTTCCACATGACTCTGAAATATGAAATGCAGGTCAGTAATGACAAAATTGACTAAATGTCTATTTCTTCTAATCCAGAGATACTTCAAATTTGAGAAAAGGACACATTCCTAGAGGAGATGGTATCAAGACAAGAGACCAAAGGCAAAAAACAGATGGGATTTGTAGTCTGGACTTTTTGCTTTAGGCCAAAAGATCCAGATTGATTTAAGTAAAGTAAAGAGGCAAGCAAATAAGTTATCCATAGAGAAAACAAATGAGAGCATTATAGCTTTTTGACCATCTCTATGCAGGCATGTACAGTTTTAAAGCAAGATGAAAGAGTAGAGTTCCATGGAGACATTTTAAAAAGACATAATCAGTTCACCAAAATAAATATATTCTTATTCTTAGATATCTGCATTTCCTCACGTCTCTCTCTTAGGACATTTATTTGAATGATCTGGTCCCTCTAGGTCACAAAATTTTAAAGCTATGCAAGGATTTTTATTTACTGTCCTTGCTCCAAGGAGACCATATATCTAGTCCTCAATTTTTTTTTTTTATTATATATTTTTATTTATGCCTACAGCACCTGGTCTTCCTAGGTGGTCTCCCGAATTCAAGTACTAACCAGGTTTGACCCTGCTTAGCTTCCGAGATCAGACATCGGGCTTGTTCAAGGTGGCATGGCCATAGACTATGGACTGTGGCTCCACTGGGCCACGAACTCAGAACCTTCTACATGTAAAGCAGACATGCTAACCTCTACACTATGGAACTATGTCCTAGTCCTCAGTTTTTTGACACCTTTTTTTCCCATCACAACCCAGAAACTTCTAGAACAGTACTGTCCAATATAATGTGAGCTATGTATGTAATTAAATTTTTTTCTAGTAACCACATTAAAAAGCTGCATTAAAAAGAAATAGGTGAAATTAATTTTATTTAACTCAATATATCCAAAGTATTACTTTAACAAGTAATCGATATAAAAATTTATTAATGAAATGTTTCACATCCTGAAATCAGTTGTATATTTCACACTTTGCTTGCAGTATACCTCAGTTTAGATTAGGTTTATTTCAAGTTCTTAGTAGCCACATAGGCTAAGGCTACTGTATTGGACAGTGCTATCCTAGAAGAATCTTTGTATATAACATTATATGAATTATAAATTACAGCTATATTAAATGTATAAGAATTCTTAGAATTGATTCTAATATTCAGTGCACATTTATGATAAGATGTCATGTGTGCTGTGCATGCCATGCTTGATTTGGAGAATATGCAAATGATAACACTGGTCTGACCTAATCGAGCGTAGAATACAATTATCATACTTTCTGGCTGGGAGAACACACCTATAAACAATGGTATAATATGAAAATTATTATGTTTATTTTATTGAATTACAGTTGACATTCAGTATTATTTTATGTTAGTTTCAGGTATACAGCATAGTGGTTAGACATTTATATAATTTACGAAATGATCCCCCCAATTAGTCTAGTACCCACCTGGTACTCTATACATAGTTATTACTGAAAATTATTTTTAAAGAAGTAAAAGTAATCTATGGCAACACAGTGGAGCTTGCAAGAATCTGTATAAGACAAAAGACATTTAAACAGACTCTGAAAGAATTAGTTGAAATTTTTCAATAGTAAAAAGATGAAATGACATACCAGAGTTACACTATGACATAAACAGAAGCAAGGAGTCATTATAATGTGTGGTGTATCTGACAACAGTGATGCAACTAGAACTTAAAGTGTGTTTGAAGAAATGATGAGAAATGGCAGGAATGATATTCAAAATATTTAACAACACTATGGCAAGAGTACTAACAATCAGTATGGTGATACCAGTGAGCAACAGCTGAGTAATAATACTGAAATTAAGGCTTTGCATTTTATCTTACTAAAAATTAATTAGAATTTGTCCAGCTGTAGCAATTATCAAGTGTTTTTATATATAGTATCTTAGATACTTATGACTTACATTTTACAAATTCCAGTCCTAGAATCTGAAAGACTAATTGATTTAACCAAAATCATGCAGTTTTAAGTGGTATAGCTCATATTTTTTCATACATACATATTTTTGTACACATGTGCGCACGCGCACACACACACACACACACACACACATTCTCTAGTTCTCAGTCCATGGGAGGACCTGGGAGCAGGGAACCCCAATACTAAAGAGCATACCTATTATTCAGATCTGGTTTCAAAAAATTATTCTTCAGTAAAAGGAACTAAGGCTGATGTCAAGTGCTGGGGCAGAAAAAAGGACAATATGAACCTGGAACGTCGTGCTAACAGAAAGATGGGAACATGTCAAAAGGATATTGAAGCCAACTTGAACGGGTTCCCAGTGGCCAATTTGGGGACAATTTAAGCATCAAAATAAGTAATGATAATAACAGATTATTACAGTTATCAAATCCATTGATTATATAACCCATTGAATAAAATGGGAAACTGTGAGTCCATACTGAGATAATACATGATATAAGTGAAACAATAAGTGATAATAAATAAATGAATAAATTAAAAGTTTGATATGCAAGTTACATAGTTTTCAACTACCTCACTACAAAATAATTACAAAGAGAAAAAGAGTAACTTTATAATGGAGGAAACTAGCAGACATCACCTTAAGCAGTCAGAATGAGTATCTTCAGTAATGAAACAAATCAAAATTGTTCGCCACCTGATAGGATACAGTGGCAAGAACACAGCATCATTTCTCTGATATTCTTGTCAGAGACGCATAATGTGAATCTATTTCTATGGAAACATCAGGCAAAATCTGATTGAGTGACAGTCTATGAAACAACTGGCATGTAATCAGATTAAAATTTTAGGAAAGAGCAACTAAATACAGTGTGTAATTCTGTACTGGATTGTGTTTGCACATGCTTAATATTTATATTATTAAAACAGTTAGAATGGGGCCTCAGGATTACATGGTAGTAATAAATCAATGTTAACTTCCTGATTTTGTTGGCAGTATTATGGATACATAGGTGATTTTCTTTTAAAGTTATAGTTTACATACCATAAAATTCACCCTTTTAAAGTATACCAGTTCTTTTAAGTATACTCACAAAATTGTGGAACCATCATCATTATCTAATTGCAGAACATTTTCATTACACCGAAAAGAAACCCTATGCCAGTTAGCAGTTACTCCCTTCACCTAGCCCCTGGCAACCACTGATCTACTCTTCGTGTCTATAGACTTGCCTGTTCTGGGCATTTCATAGCAGCGGGTCATACAATATGTGGCCTTTGGGTCTGGCTTCTTTTATTTAGGCTAAATAATATTCTTTTGTATGGATATACCACATTTTGTTTACCCATTTATCAATTAACAGACACTTTAGTTATCTCTACTTTTTAGCTTTTATGCATAATTCAGCTATGAATATTCATGTACATGTTTTTGTAGATGTTTTCAGTTCCCTTGGGTGGAACTGATTTAGCAGTGGAATTGCTAAATCATGTGGTAACTCTGTGCTTAAGCATTGATGGAGCTGCCAGACTGTTTTTCAGAGTGTCTGTACTATTTTATATTTCCATCAGCAATTTTTTCATATGTATACCAATATTTGTTATGCTGTCCTTTTGATTACATTCATCCTAGTGGGTGTGAAGTGGTATCTCATTGTGGTTTTGATTTGTGTTTCCCTAATGATTAATGATGTTGAGTCTTTTTTTTTTTTAATGCGATAATGGGCCATTTGTATATTTTCTCAGCAAATAACAGCTATTCAGATCCTTTGCCCATTTTTTGATTGGATCATTTGCCTTTTATCATTGAATTGCAAGGGTTCTTTTATGTTCTGGATACTAAACCCTTACCAAATATATAGTTTGTGAATATTTTCTTCCATTCTGTGGGTGTTTTTTCACTATCGTAATAGCATCCTTTGAACAAAAAAGCTTTCAGTTTTGCTGAAGTCCATTTCATCTATGTATCTGTGCCAGATATGAAGAAAACAACTGGACAAATGTGCTGAGACAAGATGTCAGGAAATCAGGCATCCAAGGGAAGGAGGGGTTAGGCTTCCCTACTGTGCGCTCATCAAATCTTGACTGTAATAACTGCATTCAGTCTGAGGACTGACTAATCTGGCATGTGTTCAAATGAGAGGCACCAGAATGATGAAAGAACTAAAAATCTAGCCATAATGCTGAAGGGAAGGAACTGGAAGACAGTCTTGTGCTGCTTAATAATGGGAATATATTCTGAGAAATGTAATTAGACAGTTCCATTGGTTGAACATCATAGAGTGTACTTACACAAACCTAAATGATATAACCTGCTACTACAATTTTACATGCTATACTTTTATACTACTGACAGCACAGTATGTTTGTTTATACCAGCATCACCACAAACACGTGAGTAATGTGTGCACTAAGACATTATGATAGCGACAGTGGCACAAGGCAATAGGAATCTTTCAGCTCCATTATCTTATGGGACCACCATCCTTTATACCATCCATGGTTGACTGAAACATTGTTATGCAATGCATGACTATATTTAGCCTGAAGAAGAGAAGACATGCCTTGCCTTGTTACCCACACTCAGCTATATGCACCAGACTATCTGTTCCGTGCATTTGTTCACGTCTGGCCCTATTGCATTTCCCTCTCTTCCATGGACAATTCTTGTTCATTCTTTAAGTTTCAGGCAAAGAGGCAACTCCTCCGGGAAGGCTTCTATGGCCTCAGGGTGGGATATACCCCCCTCAGATGTTCTTCCATAACACTCCATGTGTCTTTATTACTGCCCTATCTGTGTTGTTTTATGTATTTATGTGTCTGACTTCTCTATCAGAATGTGAGTTACTTAAGAGGAGGGACTGTCTCTGGTTGACCTTGATGTATCCACTATTTATGTCACAGGTCTGGCACATAGCACTACATAAATGTTTTATGCATCAGTATTTAGAGTGGAAATATTTAAGAGAATTAGGTTTATTATATGTGGTCCCAGTGGGATTAAAGACAAAGAGACATCTTGTTTAACACAGGGAAGAATTTTCTGAGGGAATAGATGGTCAGGGCTGCCTTGGGAGACCTTGAGTCCTCTGTACTTGAAAGTGCCCAAACACAGACTGGACAAACACTTTCATTAGTTCAAAATATTTTTTTTCAGACCTAGGAAACAGGCATGTATAGGTGAAGATGATTTTGTTCTTCTCTCAGTGAATCTATGGGGCATACAGAGTGCTATGGAAATGGAAAGAATAATTATTTAGGGAGGAAGGTCAGAGAAGGGGTTTCACACAGACGACTCAGATATATATTTGAGTTGCATTGTCAAAGGTGAATAGGAATTTGACAGGCCAACTAGAACTCAGAGTTGTAAGAGTACGTCTGGCATCTCATGGCACTGTAAATAATACATTATGGTTGTAGCCATGGAATAGGAGTATGTGGTGATGATGGTGATAGTACTACCAATAATAATAGCTAACATTTATTAAATTGTCGAGTACCTACTCTGGAGCAGGCATTGAACTATGAAGCAAGAGATATGTTTTAGGAACTATATCTAAGCCTCTTGAACTTTATCCCCTGTGAGCTGTTAAGGATTTTGAACAAAGGTGGGATGCTTTAAACAAAGGTGGGACACTTTGATTTGCTTATAAACTTAATTGTTGGCAAAATAGCACAGCATTCAGATGGGCAAGATGGCCTTTCATTCTGAGATCTTTGATTTTGTGCTTTATCATTACTTTAATACTACTTTATCAACTTCATGGACAAATTATACAAATGCCTTATTTTCTTCCCCTCTTGGACTACAAAGTTGTGCTTTTATATATTTGTCTTACTGGGCTGATATCACATTTTTCCAGTGATTGAGGAGTAAGGAAGAATAATCAATATTGTAGGACTTGTATAAACAGCTTCTTTATCTCTAATGTAAACATAAAATGATTATAAATATTTCTTGCAGGCTCCCTGTCTTGTCTCCTTTCAAGGTAAATTTGGCTCAGTTATGCTAGGCCATCATTTGTTATGCACAGTCAGTGAAGTAAAGTAAGAAATGGCAGTACTGCCACTGACCTGATTCTGGTAGTCAGTGAACGATTCCACCAGCCTGAACTTAGCTTGTTATAGCTGTAGAGATATTGGAGGCTCAGCTCTGCCTAACGTGAGCTCAAGCAGATATTGACAGTTTGGTCTTAAGAATGATTTGGATGTTGGAGAGGATGCGGAGAAAAAGGAACCTTCATACACTGCTGGTGGGACCGCAAATTGGTACAGCCACTATGGGAAACAGTATGGAGGTTCCTCAAAAAACTAAGAATTGATCTACCATATGATCCGGCAATCCCTCAACTGGGTATTTACCCCAAAGACTTGAAAATCCACATCCAAAAAGATATTTGCACACTGATGTTCATAGCAACAACATTCACAGTGGCGGGGATATGGAAGCAGCTGAATTGTCCTATAATAGACGACTGGATTAAGAAGCTGTGGTACATATATACAATGGAATATTAACCATAAGAAGTGATGAAATACTGCCATTTGTGACAACATGGGTGGACCTTAATATAATCATGCTAAGCTAAATAAGCCAGACTGAAAAAGTAGAAAATCACGTGCTATCACTTACATGTGGTATATAAACCCTAAGAGCAACAAATGAATAGGACAAACAGAGACTCATGAACATGGACTATAGACTAGTGTTTACCAGAGAGTAGGGAGTGGGGGAAGAGTGAGGAGGTAGACAGGATAAAGAGGGTCAAATATGTGGTGACAGAAAGAAATCTAACTATTGGAGGTAAACACAGTGTAAATATATATATATGCCTTACTCTTAAAGGGTACAGTTAAAACTTACTGGGTTTTGTTAACCAATGTCACCATAAAAAATTAATTAATTTTTAAAAAATAAATAAAAAATAAAAGAATAATTTGGAGCTTGGATAGTGTTTCCTTCAGATTTATTATTCCTAGATGGCTACTTGGGTTCAAGTTCTACTTCTTTACAGGCTCTTTAAGATATACCACTTAATCTAATTGAGGCTTAGTTTTCTCATCTATCTACTAGGTCTAATAATATCTGTGGGAATGTTATGAGGATCAGTTGACTGGCCTATGTGAAAGTGCCATCATAGGATCTGGTAAATAAATGTTTAATAAATATTAGTTTTCTTCCCTTTTCTTCAGCCAAGCAGAATGTCTGACATTATCATTATTGATCCATTGTTAGTGATTCATTACTTTGGGTACAATCAAGTTATGTGTGCCCTGTGAAGGGTAACATTTTAAGCTATTACTAACTCCTTTCTTAGGATTAATGTGTCACATTCTTGTGGAATCTACCCAAGAGAAAGCCATTTGAGAATGGAATTGAGGAAGACACTAGGGGAAGGGTAGAGACACCAGGAGTGAGCAGATGGCCTTCAAATAAGGGATGAAAGGTACCAAAGGAAAATTTAGAATCACAGAGCTTTGATATTAAGAGAGATTTTTAAAATTTAGTCCCATCTACAAATTTTATAAATGAAAAATAAGAGAGTGACTTGACTAAAGTTACACAGAAAGTTAGAGACAAGATTGGGACCCAAATTTGTTTTCTATTCTTTTGTTTCCTTTAACTGTCTTAAGGTATTGATGGCGGTAGGAGTATAAAGGTTTTAAGTTTTTAAACTTCTCCCACCTTCTTTTGTTCACTCATTGAACTCATTCTTTTTTTGCTTTCACTAACTGTTATTGATAATCCTGTAGAGGGTAAAATTAAAGACAATTTCTTAATTTTTTATTTGTGTTTTTCTGCTTTTTCCAAGTATTCTGTTCTGAGCATATAATATGTTTGATATTAGAAAAAATAAATGCTAGTAGAAGAGAAATGTATTTGTCCCTCATAAGTAAAAATAAATTTACTTGTCCTAGAAAATAAAACCAAAGAAAAATGTTTGTTCACATATAACTTTACTTATAATACAAAAACAAAGATAGCTTATATGTTAGGTAATAATATAAGCTAATTCAGACTTTATAATACGAACAGTAGATGTTCTGGTTATAAATGCTACCCTTCTTTCTCCTTTGCTCCCTGTCTCAGTCAGTGGAGCCATCTTAAATCGAAAGCCTAAGCCGATTCACCTTTAATTTCTCCTACTTTCTCACCTCTACAACCACTAAAACCTTTTGATTCAAATTTAAAACTCTTGGATACATCTGCCTCTAGCTATCTCCACTGCCACTACCTTAATCCATCATCTCCAACCCAGGTTTCTATAAATACTTCCTGATTGGTGTCCCTGCCTCCCTTATCCATTTGTCACACTGGAGCAGAAATGCTCTTCTTACAAACAAAGCTAATTGTTTTCATTCTTCAAGTAACATTTGCTAGGCTTTGTACAAGTATTGGATGTGAAACGAGTAAAACATAGTCCCCTGATCTTTAAATGGCATGTCACGTTTTAAACTTTGATTCAAGCTCATAAATTTGAAGCTCAGGATTTGTGATCCGGCCCCTAGCTACTTCTCTTGACTCATCTTCAGACACACCCCACCTGACCCTGGAACTCTGTGCTCTTGTACCAGTCATAATTTTGCTAGTTATAGTTTTCAAATAACTATTGTATGTGTATCATGCAGATTTAAAACTCTATGCCCTTTTAACATATGCTCAGTTTAATTTAGTTTCTTTAAACAAATAAACAAGCAGCCAACATTTGGAATCCAGATCTTTCTTCTGAGCTACAGATTTGTTTTTCTAGTTGCCTGATTGATATTTCTACTTGGCTATCTCACAAGTACCTTAAACTCAACATGCTGAAATTTGTTCTTGTAATTTTCTCTGTTTCACAATCTTAGTAAACTATAGAACCATCAACTGAAGTGTTTAGGCAAGATACTTGAGAGTCATCTTGGCAGTTTCTTCTTCCTCACCTTTATATTAAATCCATTACAAATCCCTGTTTATTTTACTTACTAAATATTTCTCAAGCCTATTCACTTATGTCTGTTCCCAGTTCTGTTACCTTAATCTAAATAGCAACTTTCCTTAGCCTGGACTGCCGTAACCTCCTAGCCAGTCCTCCACATTTGTGTTTACTCCCTTCACAGCACTCCACAAATACCTGATCTGGCATTGGATATTTACTATTGTATTAATCAGTGAGGGCTGTCATAACAAAATACCACAGACTAGGTGGCTTAAACAATAGGCATTTATTGTTTAAGTTCTGGAAGCTGTAAAACTGAGATCAGGTAGTTGGGTCTGATGAGAACTCTTTTCCTAGCTTGCAGGCAGCCACCTTCTTGAAAACTCTGTAGTGTCTTTTATAAGGGTATTAATCCCATCACATCTACCCTCATGACCTCATGTAATCTTAATTACCTCTCACAGGCCCCATCTTCAAACACTGTCAGATTGGAGATGAGGGCTTCAGTGTGTTCTCTGGGCTATGACAAAAACAGTCAGTCCATAATATTTTCTTATTTTCTGTATTCTTGATGCTCTGGCATCTGGGGCCTCACTGATTAGTGAGAGACTGCCCCTACCAGGGATAGCCGATTCTTAGAAATAGCAAACAACTCACCCTGGACTGTGCCTTTCTTATGCAAATGAACCAAACCAGAGCCCATACTCTTAAACTACCTCTTATACTCCAGGAGGCAGCATTCCTCTGCCCTAATCACCCCAGGACCACTAGATCTCTGTTTTCCAGAGCCTGCTGAAATTATTCAAGTTGACCAATGCTAGGCCTGCTTATCCCCCCTTGCTTCGCCTTTCTCTCGAAATCACAACAAAGGCTGTCACCCATTCTTTCCCTTGCTCCTTCCTCCTGACTGACCCTGGTGCTTTCCTGTATAGCCCTGTTCAGCATGCATGGCATGCCCTCTGCTCTTGGAAACTGAATAACAAACTGTCTTTTAATGGCAGTCATCTTCTGAAGTATTAGCTTCACCATACTTAAATAATTATAAACCCCTGTATTTTAAACACCACTACCACCACTGCTTGTGGACTGAATAATTTCAAAATTCATATATTGAATCCCTGATCCCTAATTTGACAGTATTTGGAGATGGGGCTTTGTGGTGGTAATTAGAATTGGATGTTGTTGTGAGGGTGGGGTCCTTGTGATGGGATTAGTACCTTTATAAGAAGAGACCAGAGACCTTACTTTCTCCACCATGTCAGGGTACAGTGGGAAGGTAGCTATCTCCAAGCCAACAAAAAGGCCCTTACCAAGAACCAAATCTGCCAGCGCTGTGATCTTGGACTTCTTAGCCTCCAAAACTGTGGGAAACAAATTCTGGTATTTAAGCTACCCAATCTCTATGGTGTTTTGTTATAGCAGCCCAAGCTGATGAAGATAGTCATCTAGCTTAAACCATTTCAATGGCTTACCATTGCTTTTAAGATAAAATTAAGAAGCCCTTTCAGCCTAAACATTTTGCCTAGTCCCTTTGCTGTTTATCTCTCCAGCCTCATTTCATACCCCTTCTCTTTATCACTGATTAGGCATCAACCACATTAGGCTTTTCTCAATTCTTTAAAAGTCCCTCCTACCACAGGACCCCCGCACATGCTGTTTCCCCAACTTAGGATTCTCGTCTTCCCTTCAGCCTCTCTTCACCTTACTTAAATCTGCATCTTTTTCAAGTCTTAGTTTATGTGTCAGTTCTTCAAGGAAAATTTTTATGACTCCTTAAATTAAGGCCCCTATTGTATGGTCTTGGTACTCTGTACTTTTCCTTCATAGCACTTATCATAATTATAATTAAACATTGGTTCATACAGTTAACTGTTTAATGTCTCTACCTCCTGCTAGATTGTAAAGTTCTGTGAGAGCATGGACCATCTTGTCTCTAGCACATAGCATAGTGCCAGGCACATAGTAAGTGCTTAATATTTGTTGAATCAATAAATAATCAATAAAAAATAATGACAGAAACTATTTCAACTGCCTTGCATAGACTTTATGATAGGCCTATGAGATAGTAGAGAAAAAGTTTATCTTTTTATGCTCTACCCTCCAAATACATGGATAGAATCCTCCAAAATGGACCATTTACATACCTCAGTACATATGGAAACGGCCAATTGGTTACACAAATATTTTCCTAACACATGAAAACTTAAGGAAGATAAAAATGCAAAAGATGTATAGTATAAAGCCAGTAGATCCTGGTTCAAAACTTTTAATAGAGAAATCTTTATATACCATAAAACTTATGGTAGATTTATCTACAGGATGTCATGATAACTATGCCAGTTTTTTTGGAGCACTTAAAGGTGATTCTAGTGGAAGATTTTAGAAACAACAGAATGTAGAGTTGTCAGTTCAAAATGTGGCTCTGTTAACATATTAGCTCTGTGATCTTGGACAAGTTACTTAAACATCTAAACCTCAGTGTTCTCATCTAAGAATGGTGATAATGGTACCTATCTTATATTGTTGTGAAAATTAAATGAGATAATGAATGTAAAACACTTAACCGTGAGACCTTGCCCACATGCTGTTATTTACCAGAAGATACTACTTTGCATAAACTCTTTTCCTCTTGGAATGAATGCCTTTATCTGCCACCCATTTCATTTCCTGCTACCTTTTGTTGGCATTTTACTCTATATTTAAACATACATTTTTCATTCCCTCTACCTCACTAGACTGAATTCCTTGAAGGCAATGACTTATCCTGAGCTTCTTACACATTGCCTGGCACCTAGTAGATATATTATTAAAAAATTAATTAACTGCATCTCTTGCGAATAAATAAATTCTATAGGATTAGTTCAAGGATTAGAAATAACCTATCTACAACATTTAGCTTTTAGTTTAATACATAATAGCTATTATTATTATTGCTAATAAGGGTAATATTCTTTTTCAGAGACATAGATTATTTAGATTAACTTACTTCCCAACCATTAATATCTCTTCTTATATGTATTAGTGGACATTTTAATCAATCTTAGGTGCTATAGAAAGGGGGAGAAATGCAAAAGAATACTGGTAGGACCCACAGACCTGCAGATGATAGACATTCTTTCCTGAAAGTGTGATATCATAGTGATACTAAGTGATCTGAGCTGCCTAGTGAGTCTACTTAGGGTATATACATTAAGAATAGGAGATGGATGGGTATGATCATTTGTTCAAAAATAATTAACTAAATATACATAGAGTAAATTAGATGATGATAAATATATAAAAGAATTGGTAAAAGATATTAGTGAGGTAAACATCTTAATCATGCTGATGTTTAATTTTGATTTGCATAATTGCAACTCTACAATATTCAAATCCTGTTTCTGTGTTTGTTTCTTATAGCTATTGGATGAACTCCCAATGATTTACAGCTGTTGTATATTTGTATACTGCATGTAAGTATTAATATTTAAAATTATTTTGTTCAATATGGCTTGAAATTCAGTTATCTGATATATTTTGAAATTCATATTTGCCTTAGTGAATTAAGTAATATAATTAACTCAATTAATAATACTGGGAGATTGTAATAGTGTAGAAGATTATAACTTGTGATCTCAATACCCTTTAGCCAATTTAGATAGACTCTTACTTAAATGTGACTTAAATTGCATAATTTACCTTTCCTTGAGTTATGAATGTATAAATTGAGAGAAAGATTTCATATATTATGTCATAAAAATAGTATGTATCTACTTTGTACCTGTAATTGTTTAGAGCTACCAAGTCATCTCTAATTCTCACAGTTGTGTAAGATAAATGCATATTGTCCCTTTATTATAGATGATGAAGTGAAGCACAGAGAGATTTAGTAACTTGTCTAAGGATCTGTCAATGTAAGAAACATCCAAACCTATAGAGAATTATTATGAGTTTATTTGAGCCCAAACTGACAATTGCAGGGAAGCAAAACAGTTTTTGCAGCTTCTTTTATGCATTTAGCATTAAGCTGGGAATTTAAGGAAGATTACATGAATGTGGGAGAAAGCAAGGTGGGATTGGACTATAGGACAGGTAATAAGACTATGTGTTTTCTTGCGGGTGGTTACACTTATTTCAAAGGTCTGTAAACCTGGATTCACAAAAGAGATGGACAAAACTTGCTTAAGACAAAGATAAACCTTTTAAACTAAAAAAGTTATATGCCTGGGGTATGACTACCCACCATAACTTGCCCTTTTAGGAATTTATGATCATATCACCCTGTGACATTACTTTCTATAGAACCCCTTTTTTGTGAACAGATATAAGCAAAGCTTATACATAGATGACTGGCCTAAGATCATGTAGTTAGTGTCAGAGTGGGAAATTGAGTTACAAGTTTAAGAACCTTACCTTCTAAGTATACCTCTGTTCCCTAGCACTAATACTTAAGACATCTCTGAATCCCTTATGTGATGGTTGTCTGATCTTTTCAATACGATCATCATAGTTAATTGAAGAATATCTTCTTCTAAAGATATGTAAAATTCAGAATAGTTAAAAAATATATTTATAACTTATAGAGTAGTGGTTCCATAGAGTAGTGGTTAGCATGTCTGCTTTACACGTAGAAGGTCCTGGGTTTGAGCCCCAGTGGAGCCACGGTCCACATCCCTGGATGTGCACTGCCAGCATGTGGGAGGAGACACCCTGCCTTCAGAGGTCCAGTAGGTCAGGGGTGGAAGCGGGGGGAGGAATTAAAAAATATATGTATATATGTTAAAAAAGAGCTGAAATTTCTTCTGTAAAGAGCCAGATAGTAATTATTTTAGGTTTCTGGGCCTATGGTCTCTGTTACAACTCTTTAACTTTGCTGTGGAAACAGACATTAATATGTAAACAAATGGGCGTGAGTATGTTCTAGTAATATTTTATTTATAAAAACAGGCTTATGCTGAGAAATTGCCCTTGGGCTGAAATTTGCTGCCCTGATCTAGAAAAATGCTTTCAGATGAGCTCTTTTTAATAAGTTATTCAGTTCCAGAATTTAAATATAAAAGAGATCATAGAAATCTCCTGGGCTACCATCTTTCTTTATAGTTAAAGAAGTAGAAGTTGGGTCCAGTTCTGTAGCCAATTAGTAAGTAAACTGAGAGAACTCTTTGCTGCTTGTACCAAAACGTAGACTCAAAGGTTGGATCCTTAATGGATGGCCAGATATTTGTTCATATTTCTGTATTCACTGAATATTTCCTGTATGTCAGACACTATCCTAAGTCACAAGATATATGCAAACAAGATTTAATCCCTGCACACAAGGAATTCACAGTCTGGTTGGGGAGATGGATAAATAAAGAGATATTTTCCATAATAGTATGCCTTAGTCTAGGATCATTAGTTACAAGGTATAGAAACCAACTCAAGCTAGCTTGAATTAAGAGAGATTTATTTATTGTAAGGATGTGAAGAAATTACATGGAACCCAATAGCAGGAAGTACAGCCTCACTAGACTAGAAGGACAGCTTCTCTCTCCTTCTCTTTTCTCCATTACTTCCTCTCCACATGGTTTCAAGTCTTTGTATGTGCTTTATTTTTCTTTCTCTGAGAATGACTTCCCTGCTCAATCATCTCCTTATTCATTCAGGTTAGCTGCCCAGATATCAGCATCAGAACTGGAATCCATACAGCTTTATAACTTTGACTTTCTACATTTAATCGATTCAATCTCTGGCTCCCAAACTCCAGATTTTCAAGAGAGAGGCTCTCATTGGTTCAGTTTAAGGAAGATGCCTGCTCTTGTTCCCATAGTGTCCTGGAGGCTGTAGGCAGTACAAGTTCTCCGAGATGAGCACTTGGGTGGGAGGAAATGATGGGCATAACTAGACCCAGTGGGTAAGTGGTAAACAGCTTTCTATTTGTTTTCATAGTTTTATATTCTAAAACAAGTTTCTTTCTCTCTCTTTTTTTAAGGTTTGAATGTTTCAAGATCAAGAACTCAGTAAACTACCATATGCTTTTTACCTTAGTTCTATTCAGTTTAGTAGTAACCACAGTAAGTCATATTTTGTTTTTAACATATTAAGCATTGAACTAGCCATGTATGACGTTTGGCACATTCTGCTTCCAGTATTTTGCTTCATGCTGTTCAAACTGAAATGTTTCTACACTAAACTCACAGATGTTGCTCCTTCGTTTCTGGTTTATTTTTTATTTGTTTGTTTGTTTGTTTGTTTGTTTAGGCAAGGCAACCCTTGCTTGACCTCACAGATTGCAAGGACCTTGTCAGTTTACAATTTCTTATTTTTTATTTTTTAAGCTTACAGCACCTGGTCTTCCTGGGTGGTCTCCCATCCAAGTACTAACTAGGTCCAACCCGGCTTCTTTGTTTCCCGTTTAGGTGTTATTTCTCAATAAAAAGTTGGAACAACTTTTTTAAAAATCTGGGTCTTTTTTTAACTGGGGAAAAGTCAAAGGCAAATATTTAGTAGCAATGGAAAAAATTAACTTTTTCTCATGGGTGGACATATTACCTTTTATTTGTTTTTAAAAAAAGAGAGATTGGCTTTGCTCTGTTATGCCTAGTATGACTATTTTAATGGTTAGCCTTTTTCTAATAAGTTGAGATAGCTGATCTCTTCTGGCCCTACCCAAGTGCTTCTTTTCTCTCATGTGAATTCCATTTTATGTAAAAGATACTCATTTCATCAAACTTTTATTGCAAACCTACCATATCAGGCAGTAGAAAATACGAAGATGATTAACAAGTAGTTACTGTGCTTGAGGAGTATATTTCTAGTAGGGAAGTAAAACATGTAAACAAAGATTGCGTTAAAAAATAATTGCAGTAATAAAGGTAAAGACTAATATGATGATGAGATCAAGAGGATCAATGAGGATAGCTTGAGTGGGCCAAGGAAAACTCCAGAGAGTAGATACTTGAGCTGAGTTTTAATGGATGATAGGAAGTTCGACAGGCTCCTGGGCAAGAGTGTGGTGAAGCATTTCTAAATAAACTATGACATTGTCCATAGGCATTGAACCTTGGAACAGGTAATGGATTATCATTTTTTTAAGTGCTCACTATGTGCCAGATGCTGTACTGAGTACATTTATTTTCTTATTAAATTATCACTGCCAGTGGAATGGGGAGAGATTTAATTAAATCAGCACAACCAATAAGAATTAGGAGAGATTTAATATGGCTGGAGCATATGTTAAGTGGTGAGGAGTGAGTTAAGTCCAATGACTTAAATAAATGTCAGATCATAAAGACCCTTGTATACCATTATTTGTTTGGATTTTTATCTTCAAGGTAGTGCGGAGCCATTAATTGGTTCAGTAGAGGAAAAACATAATTAGATACATGTTTTAGAAAGATTCCTTTGGTTATGGAGGATGGATTAGAGGAGTAGGAAGCTAGACCCAGGACCTTTTGCATTTGCTTAGGCAAGATATGACTCAGACTAGAGTAAAATAGCTTTGGGGATAAAAGCTGTCATAAATAACAGCCCATAGGACTTGTGACTCCCTAAGTATAGGGACTAGGAATGGAGTAAAAAGAATTATGTAGAATGACTCCTTAGTTTATGGCCTGGTTACATATTAGGTCCTTAACCAACTTAGGAAACTTGGAAGAAGAGAAGATTTTGCAGGAAAGATGATGAGGTTTATAACATGGGAGTAGGGTTAGATTAATTTATTTTGGAATGAGTTGAGATTGAGGTGCCAGATAGTATTGATACCTGAGGCTTAACAGGTAGTCTGGGTTAAAGATGTGGATTTGGGAGTTGTCATGTAAACAGATGGTACTATGAATGTGGGAATAGATGAACTGGCACAGAGATAATAGCATAGACCATTAAGATGACCAGAGATACAACCCTATAGAACACTGACATTTTTTTTTATTATTAGAGATAAGCAAAACAGTATTCATTTATGATACTATACCCTAAAAGTTACACTTGATTTGTCCATTTGACAGTCAAAGCACGTCAGTATGCAAACTCTTTTTATGATAAAATTAGGATACCTCATTTCATAATGCGTAAGGATTTCAATAAAAATCAACATTTTTAAATAAATATTATATACATTTAAGGTGTCCAACATAATTTGATATAAATATACATAATGAAATGATGACTACAGTCAAGCTAATTAAAATATCTTCACATAGTTACCACTTTAGTGTGTGGTGTAATAGGAACACCTGAAATCTACTCTCAGCAAATTTCCAGTATTTAATCCAGTATTATTGGCTATAGTCATCGTGCTGTGCATAGGCACATTGACATTTGAGAGTCAGGTGGAAGAAATGGAGCCTGTAAAGGAGACTGAGAACAAGTAATCAGAGATGTAGGAAAACTAGGACAGTCTGATATCACAGAGTACAGAGAGATTTCTAGAAAAAGTACCAGATTAGTTGCATCTAAGAAGATGAATAGAATGAAGATTGAGGTTTGACCCATAACAAAATCAATTCTAAGACCAGGTGACCTTAATAAGGATACCATCAGCAGTAGATGGGTGGAGGCAGAAACTAGGTTTCAGTGAGTTGAAAAGGTGAATAAGAGGTTGAAAGAACACAGCCTATTTTCTTGTGCTTCTTCATTGCCCTTCATAGTCCTTTGCATAAACTACATACTTGTTAATTGTGGGAGAATCCTAGACTTTCAGAGGTGAAAGAAAGTCTTGTAATTGTGTACAAGAAGAGAATAAAGTCCAGAGAGCTTTAGTGACTTGCCTGGCCAACCAAGTTTTATTGGAGAATTGAGAATCAGATCTGAGTTTGGACCAACACTACTTATAACTGTGGGACCTTGGGCAGGTTACTACTGTCTGCTTTAGTTTTCTTCATTTGTAAAATGAAGATAATAATAGCATATATTTTATATTAGTTGTAAAAATTAATACCTGGCAGATAGTAAGAACTTCATAATTCTTTTGCCCTAAAAAAATGTCTTTAAGAGGCATGCTCTTCTGCATTGCTTTTATTAGTAACAATGAGAAATCTGGAACTAGAAAAAAGGAAATTAGTATTTTATGTATCAAATTTCAGAGATTAAAGATATTCTGTATTCAGTTTAGAGTTACAGATGTAATGTCTCATACACATCTTACTATTAGAGCTCTATGAATACTTAAAGGAAATAATCTCTTGTAGTAAGGTAAGGAACTTCCTCTAGGAATAGGAAATTTTGCAGCCAAATTATAAAATTATGTAAAATTTGTGAGATAAGCACTACATTAAATAAGGATATAGAAATATCTAAGCACAGTTCTTGCTGTCAAATAGATTATTTCCTTATAGGTGAGAGAAACAAATAAATACCATGAAGTTTATACATAGTGAGGGTACAGAGGAGGGTGAGTGGTTGCTTCTGAATGGAGAAAGAATCAGAAAAGGCTTTAAGAATGAGGTATAGTTTCAGCTGAATCTTGAAAGATAGGTGTTTGCAAGCAAGGAAGGATTTGTGAGCAAAGTAAAGAGTAGCCTTTTTAAAGATACAGATGCATGGAGCTAGAACATTTGGGGAAGTATTGTACTTTCTGGATCATAGGATGAAAAAGGGACAAGAGGAGGGCAATGAGACCAAACGAATCATGGAAGGCTTCGAAATTTGGACTTTGTCTTGTAAGCAGTGAGCATCATTTCAGGGTTACGATTTGAATTTTGACTCCTCTCTACCATGTCGTTTTTAAGGTCTACTCCTATAGGGCAATAATATCAACCACATGACACTGGAACCTAAAACTAGGGTTTATGTAACTGAGAATGCATCCAGGTGAGAGAGTTTTAGGTTTTTTGACGCAGGAGAAAGCATAAGAAATTTGTTTTGCATCTTTTTACTTACTGAGCACCTAGTATATGCTAGACACTTTCACGTATTTTAGCTTATTATTCCTCTTCACTATTATCTAGATAAGGAAAAATTTGTCTTTCGGTTAAGTAAATGCCACTGACTTACTCAAAGATTATAGCAAGCAAGTAGCAGAGTCTGAAATTTAACTACTGTCTCTAACTCTAAGTTCGGTGTTTTTTCTACTGTAGAACAGATCTGCTACAGGGATTGTCAGCATAACCTCTTCACCCTTAGGAGTATCTGTGCATCTTTGCCCCTTCTTGATGCTGATGCAGAGGCCAAGAGGCCAGAGTCATCTGCAGCAGCTTTGAAACATGTAGTTTACCATGGTAAAGATAACACTGGGGAGATTCACCTGTAGGTACTAGCCCTCTTGTGGCATGCCACCTAATCTGATTGGTTTTCCATGAGTGGAGTGAGATCTAAGTAGCAGGACTAGAGGAGCAGGAGAGGTTTGGGATTTGCAGAACTGTTAGAATAGATTTTCTTTTCCCTCCATAATGTACTTTATTCATATGTGTTTTAATATTTTACAGGTTTACCTTAAGGTAAAGGAGCCTGTATTCCATCAGGTAATTCTTAAAAATTATTACACATTTGATTGTTTAACAATACTTTCCTGCCTTATATTTTCCTTTTTTTGGTAAATTACATGCAGATACAACTTCTGAAAATGAAATGGTAGATGTGTTAAGACTATTTTTAAAATAGAGGTTGCAAACTCAAGTGCTTACAAGAGCCAGGTGGAGGTAACAGGAATATACCTGGAACAGCCAATGCCCAGGACCAGCTGGCTATTGGTAGTCAGAATGCAGTGCAGCATAGTTCTTATAAGCAGAAAAAAACAAGAAGCATTATGCACATACACATATGAAGTCTTTTTTATGATATGATTTTCTTGAAAAGATAGACTGAAAATTCCTTGAATATTTTCCTCCTTATATATATATATTAATAAAATTGTTGAGGTGGGAGGTTATTTAGATTAAGGGAAGCAAATCAGGAAACTTTACTGTAGGAAATAATGATGTAAGTGCATCCCATAATGAAACCAGGGTGAAATAAAGTAGCAGACCTTAAATAAAGAAAACTATTGGTTATTGAGTGCCACCATATGCCTAGCACTATGCCCATTACTACACAGATTCTAATCTACCCAGCAGTCCTACAAATTAGGGATTACTGTCCACTTTTTAAGACAAATGAGTTTAGAGATATTAAGTACTTTGCCCCAGGTTCACACAGTTATTAAGGAGCAGAGCCAGGATTGTAGCCTAGATTTGTTTGACTCCTGTCAGCATTCTTTTAACAAACTAGCAAATAAATATAAAGAAATGAATCAGCACATATTTCAGGAGTATCAGAGGCCTCGTAGTTATAGAATATATTGTGCTTATATAAAAAATGAAGTTCTTAGAACTTTTAAAACCGAAGCTAGACAATAATCATCAAACTGAAATCTCGTTTTTAAAATAAATTTCAAACCATGTTATTGCATCTTGCTTTTCTACAGGCTAGATGAAGCTAGATGTACTAAGGTGGATGATACAGGAGAAGACACCCTCACTTTCCTGTTTATTATAGCTTAGAGTGATGTCATTATGTAGTTACCCCCTTTATTTAAAAAGATTTATTGACACTATAAAAAATGAAGAAGTTTATTTATAAGAAGAATACTTCCAGTTTCTATAATTTGTTTGCTTTTGAATGAAAAATTCTAACCACAAAAATATAAAATTTGGAAATTTGAGGTTAAGTTTTGTAAACTTATAACCATCAATTTTCCATTTTGTATTTTAGACCTATTTGACACTATTTATATAATAAAAGTAACTATTGATATAATTTCCCATAGTGGAATTTCCATGTTTTTTCAGTAATATTTTCTTTTCTGTGTATAATGGCAAGGTTTGCTAATAGGATGGGAGGCAGGATAAAAGCTTATAGCTATGGCTTATATCCTGGGATCAGAGATTAAAAATCAGGATAGAGAAGTGAAGAAGTACAGGAAAGCTTGGGTTGAAGTGGATAAGTAACCTGAAAGTAAAAGACATTCATTCATTCAACAGATGTCCACTGTATACCTTCTCAGCACCAAATTCTAAGCTGGAAGTTGGGAGTAGAGAGGATTAGACCAAGACTTTAAAATCTAAAGTCAGGCAGACCTGGATTTCAGTCTAATCTTTCCACTTACTAACTTGTATACCCTTGACAAGTTACTTCTTTGAGCACCCGAAGTGCCAGGTGCTATATTAGGCAGATAACTCTTAACGAGCTTCTTAAACTGTATCTCTAAAATTGGTATAATACTTTCCTAAAGTTGTCTGAGGATTAAATGAAATAACACATGTAAAAAACCCTTAGCACATAGTAAACACTCAGTAAAGATTAACTGATATTATTATACCAAGGCAAATAAGATAGAGCTGCTGGTTTCAAGGTGCTCACTATCTAGTCAGGAAGATAGACCTGGTAAAAAATATTTGCAGTATATATGTTCTTTAATAAATACATAAAAGTAGTGCTAATGTAGATAAGGCCACAGTCTACTAAAATGACTCAAGAGAGGATTACATAATACATCTGTTGCATATAGCTAAATTATTACTTGCTCTGGTATTAAAAAAAAAAGTCAGGGAAAATGCCCCACTATTGTCATACAGTAGCATTTCTCACTACTTCGTAAAACTTAATTTGAAGAGGCCTTCACCTCAAATGTCTAATCTAGAACATCCTGTGCTGATCCGTTAAGTAATTAAAATTGATACTTTCTATTTATACTGATGGTTTAAAAAATCTATTTCTAATTATTTCTGAGTATCTTAAGAGAACTGCTTTTTTCTTAGAATATTATATTTGTCAAAGTTTGGAGTTATTGCTTTCATTCTTTCATATAAACTGTTGATATTCTTATGTATAGAAACAAAAATTCTTTTGGAATTTGTAAGTAGAAAATTGTTTTGGAATTTGTGATAAGATTTACAGTAACTTTCAGGATCTTAAAAATAATGGAAAAGGAGGGAAAAGCAACATTGTCCAATGTTAAGGAGCTCTGGCTAGAGAATTTAGAATCTTGATTTCTTACTAGTTTGATTTCTTGAAGTTTGGAATTTTTATTTCTTGCCACTTTATTATCCACGGACAGATTTCTTGCTGTGCCTGTTCTTCAGTTTCCTCATCTGTAAAGTCTTCAAATAAATATAGTTCACAAGGATAATATAAAAATAATTAATATAAGATAATAAAGGCACGAGGCAATAAACATAATACAGTGTGATAGTAAAAGTACATAGTGAGGGGGTGGCTCCATAGTGGAGTGGTTAGCACGTCTGCTTTACACGCAGGAGGTCCTGGCTTTACGCCCCAGGTGGAGCCATGAACCATACCCCGGGTGCACCAGGCCCCGGCTGTGCCGGCCCCCACCCCCGCCCCCACCCCCGCCCCCGGCACCCCCACCCGCCAGGTGCACCAGGTGTGTCAAGCCCCCCCCCCCCCAATGCACCCCGAGGTGTACGAGGTGTAAGCAGCAAGCATGTGGGAGGGAACGGGAACACCCTGCCTTCAGAGATCCAATTCTTATGGGGAAATGGCAACATCTGTAGGTCAGGGATGGATGTGGGGCAAAGGGGAATTAAAAAGAGGAAAAAAATAAAAAATTAAAGTACATATTAAGATGTAAGATGACATGTATAAATATCTGCCTATGATAATCATGGAAAGCTTCTGAAAAGAAATATTTGATTTGGGCCTAGAGAGGTAAGTAATGATATACAGTTAGAAGGAAAGAGTTAATAAACACTTTAAAAAAATATTTGACACAACCAGCATGATTGTCTTACTGACCAAATTTGCTTCCCAGAGGGAGAAAATACTGATAACAGTTGCGCTTTACTATATTAAATCCAAGGTGTTCCAAACATCTCCAAAAGAGAGCCAAATGCAATTATTTAATTTGGTGGCCTTGCAAAGGGTAATACTCAAATCACACAGCTGCCACATTCATTAGAAATACCAGTATATCTTAAGGAAACAAAAAAAGCATGCATGAGGATAAATTAAAAGAACATTTAAGAAGTTAGTGAACCCTCTTTAAGCAGCTAATTGACAAATCAGTACTTGAATATCTCAAATGAGATCTCATCTAATGTCTCAAAGAGTACTATTGCTTAAAGTCTTTCTGCCAAAATAGATTCTCCTAAAGATTGTTTCTAGATATGACATATCAGTATTTTATTACTGTTCCTTCTAATTTGACCCTCAAGGTTTGCAAGAAAGGACACATTATATAAACAGTTGGAAAAATTGTTTATTTAAATTTTATTGTTTCATTTGTGCCATTTTATTACATATTAGGGATGTAAGGAAACTACTATGTAAGCACACTTGGAAAAGAAGCAAAAGAAACTGGCATTTCAAGTATCTATTATGTGCTAATTACTATGTATTCTTTCATATAGTTTATAACGATCGACTTACCTATTATCTTCCTAAAATATCAACAAACCTGCAAACAAATTATCTTTATTTTGTAGGCGAGATAACAGTCAGAAAGGTTAAATATTTTGCCCAATGTTTCTTGCCTAGTTAGTGGCAGAGCTGGAAATTGAACCCTCAAGGTCCTTTTTATTTCAAAGTCCATATGTATTCTGTGATACGATGATGCACTTTATAGCAGATTACTATGGAATCTAATTTATTATCAGAAAAATGTTTTTAGAAAGAACGAAAAATGCTATTTAGATTTTAGTACAATGATGAACTTACAGAAAAAATGATGAAGACTTAATATGCAACACTTAGGCGTAGCTATGCTTTACTTAAGGTAAACCAAAATTCCGTTATCAACTTTAGAAACTGCCTGAAGTCAAATATAAGTAAAATATTTTGGAACTAAAAAGAGATTAATGTCTATAGAAGGATTTCAGGAAGGCTTCACACAAGAAATGACATTTGAACAGGATTTATTTGACCATAGAACTCTTTTTATATAGAATATTTCTTGATATCACCCAGCACAATAGTATTCTGGGGGATACTGTTTGGGAAATCCTGTACTAAAATGCAAGATCCTCTAGAACATTAGAAGGGAAAGGAAGATGAACCAGTTAGTGAAGCACTGGATATCATGCTAAAGTTTGGATCTTATGCTTTTGTCATTGACAGAGGTGTGACATGATAAGATCTATTGCAGATAATCTGACAGTTTTATGTAGAATAAATTAGAAGGCTGTATAGTTGGGGCAGAATTATAATCTTAAACCAGTCTAAATATCTACAAAAACTATATTTTTACCCATAGACTATATTGCCTTTTGAGACTTGTATAATTGTTTTCTAGTTATAAAGTAATATCTACATTTGTCTTATTAGTATTTAAACTATCATATAATTATGTAGAAGCACCAACCTTATATTAGAGTAACATATTAACTTTTCAGATAAAATGCCTCTTGCACCCCTATTTTGACTAGAATTATAGGAATATGAAACCACTATCACCTTGCTCAGTCACTTCATTTTACAAGTGGGGAGTCCAGGCCAAGATAAGGAAGTGACTTGTTCAAGGTTATATAGTGAGGCAGTAATTAGATGGCAGAAAACTCTAGATCCTCCAACTGCAGCTCTTGGCTTTATCTGTTAGAGGTTACTTACTATGTTTGGATAATTGTTTGTTATTAAAATAATGAGTGAATATTTTACAAAATCCAAATGCCTAAATCCCATTACCTATCACCACCATGTATTCCCACTCACTGGGGTTTTATATAAAAGTCCTTACCTACCTTCCACTCTGATTAACTGCACTTGGCCACAGGTGAGCTAAGTGCCTAAGTATTCTAACAGATTAGTATAAAATTCTTTATTGTTTAAATACAGCAGATTCTAAACGTCATTTCATTCAACATCATTCCTTATACTTTGATCATATGCTGTAGGAACTTTTCTCTTGCTTTTATCAATTAGCCTGTAGTAAAATTGGTTTCATTATATGTCATTTTGCCTGTTTCAAGAATCTGTGAACTTTAAGTGAAGACTTACTCTATTTTTATTTTTAAATAATATCAAACTTACAGAAAAGTTGCCAGAACATTACAGAGAACATTTTCCCCCTGAACCACTTGAAGGTATCTTATCAAAATGTTGGAGCATGTTGTAGCGTGATCATTTAAGATAGTGTCTACCATACTTCTCCATTGTAAAGTTACTCTTTGTGCCTGCATAATTAATAAGAAATTTGTAGAAAAGTACCCTGAGACTTATGAAAATTCTTTCAATTATTAAACTTTCAATTTATTTTTTATCTCTATGGACTAATGTATTCCTATTTTATCCAAGTCATGATTTGTTACTATCATTTATTTGGATACATAATTGCCTCATATTTGGCCAGTGGAGCCCTTTCAAGTTGGTTTCTGTGTCCTTTTGACATGTTCTCATTATTTTTTGAGTATTCCTTACATTTTAGTATAAGATGTTCTGGGCTTATCTTGCTCTTCCCCTACCTCAAGCCTGAAATCAGCCAAATCTCCATGGAGCCCTGGTTTCTTTTATTGGAAAATGGAATTGAGAAACCAGATCCAAGTGCTAGATTTGATTACACATGTGTCTCCTCTGTTAGACTCACTGAGCTCACTAAAGTCAGGAATAGTGTGCCTTTTCATCTTTGAATGATAAATGCCTGGTCCAATGGCTATCACTGTCAATGTTCAGTAAGTACTTGGCGGAAAATAAACTGGTTGGTTATTTGGAACTTTTCTCAATTACTGATTTATTCCAAGAACTAGACCATAAGGAATGAATCCTAGAGAATGTTAACTCTGAGGAAATATTTAAAGTCAGTCTCTCTCAGTATCATCAGAATAATTTTTGTATATGTACCCTTTCCAAAGTCCCACACTATAGCCCTGTCCCACTTAATTTGCCCTCTTTTACCTCTCAGTTTCATCCATCTTCAAATGTTTCCACATTTTAATGCAGCTCACAGAACAAAACATTTGTCCTTTTCTGCTTTTCTCATACACTTTCATTTTCTTTTTTACTGATAAAAACACAGCCTGCTTTTTTCCTAAGCTATAGTTTCCTTGAGAATAAATAGCAGGTCTCCGTTTATACACAGCATATTTCTAGGATACTTTAGCTGATAGAAAACACTAATAATATTTTCATAGTCTTTGGAGCTTGGAGGCTGAAAAGTTATTAAATATGGAAAGACAAAAATTTTAAAATATTTTCAGATGAAAATTAAAAGGAGCAGAAAAATATTCTAGTATCTATATTTAAAATATGACTGATATTATAGTATGCATAAAGTTACAAAGGTCATGTGGCCACTTCTAGCTGCAAGAGAGCCTAGGAAGTCAGCCTTTTATAGCTAGACATAATAAAGAGAAGTACATTAATTTAAAAAAGCCCCATGGTACTGCCAGGGTATAGATCCTTCCTTATCCATTCAGTATATTTAATATACTCCCTGAACAATCCATTTCCCTTGACTTTTGTATGCTGATGATTCATAAACCTGTTTCTTCGGCTCAGATTTTCCTCCTAAGTTTTAAACTCAGATATTCCTCCAAGGGGGAGGGGCAAGGGTTGGATTGGAAAGAGAAACATGCAGCACTTCTCGGTATTAGGAGAGATGCATTTCTTAACCTGAGTGGTACTTTCCCAGCTGTTGGCTTTATATTTGTTTAGCTATACATTTATATTCTATGCAATTTTTTTGTATTTACTATTTCATAATTTTAAAAGTTCAATTTCTCCACTAGGTTCAGTTTTCCAGGTAGTAGTAGTACCTACCCATTGATCAATACAGAAGAGAAAGATAGTTGATAGAGCCAAGTCTAGGAAGATGTAGGAGTATATAGACTAAAGAACCCAAATTACATTTACCTCAGTCAAAAAGAAATGGGCATCTCTTTGGAGACAAATGAGAGAAAGAATCCAGAGAGAGGATGCATATATGAATGGAGAAACGTTTAGGAGAAAAGGTTAAAAGAGTTCATATTTATATTGTTATAAGTAGAATCATTTGCTGAAAATGAAGCTAAAGAGAAGGGAAAGATCTAAGGAATGTGAGGCAAAATTAGGTTAAACACAATTTTAAATATCAGGTTTCAGCAGATATTTAAAATTGTGTTTAACCATTCAGAATTACAATGGACACAGGACTTCTGATGTTATTTACAAGCAGGCTCTTAATTTTTCCTTAAAGGTTAGTATGACTCTCAATTATGTAATTACATATTTTTAAAAATTCTGTTCTTTAAAATGTAATTTACATTTAATTGGGAGGGCTATTTTCATGTGCAAAATATACTCCCTTTGCTATAGAATAATGATTTTACTAACTTCATTTTTCCTTTCTTATTCAGGTCATGTATGGAATGTTGGTCTTTACATTGGTACTTCGATCTATTTATATTGTTACATGGTAAGTAGTTTGGATCAGCAACACTATGATTAGAGTACATTCGAGTGGTAAATATATTACCTAGATCGAAATAACACATAAAATCCAACTCCAGTAGGGATATTGATTGAAAACTATAATCCAACATTTATTCTGGTATATTACAAAGAATGCTAGTTCTTTAAGCAAGTTGGTAGTAGGCATGTGAAAACAAAAGCTCAAAAATTAAAGAAATTTGAGGAAAGCTGTATATGATGGCTTTCTTTTGAATATTTATAATGTAAGTATATTAAAGGCCTTTAAAAATCCTACTGCAAAAAAAAAATGTTTTTACGTTTCTCAAACCACTTCACTAAGGAACTCTTTAAGGAAGGCTATTAATGTCACAAAGAATCAATGTTCCAGAAATATAAGTTAGGAAATAGGTATAATCTTTATAGAGTTTATGAAGATTAAATAAATATTCATGTAAGTACCTTACATAGGCCTGGTGATACAGTAGGTGCTCCATAATAAATAGTATGATTCGTAGGGTTTTTTTTTTTTATTATTAAACTTATTATTTTGAGGTAATCGTAGAAGCCCATGCATCTGTGAGAAATAATAGAGATCCCCTGTACCCTTTATCAATTTCCACCAAAGTACATCTTATGAAACTATAGGACAATATCACAACCAGGATTTGATATTGATAGAGTCAAGATAGAGAACAATTCCATCACAAGGATCCTTGTGTTGTCCTTTTATAGTCCACCCACTTCCCTCCCAACCCCATCCTCTCAACCCCCTATCCTTATCCCTGGCAACCATTGATCTGTCCTTCATTTCTATATATTTTTTTAATTTCAAGAATGTCATATAAATAGAATCATACAGTATATATAAACTTTTGGATTGGACTTTTGCACTTTGCATAATTCACTGGAGATTAATATAAATTGTTGAGTGTACCAGTAGTTCATTCCTTTCTATTGCTGAGTAGTATTCCATGATATGGATGTACCACAGTTTAACCATTCACCTGATGAATGACACCTGGATTGTTTCCAGTGGTCAGACCATAATGAATAAAACTGCTATGAACATTTGTTTACATGTTTGTGTGTGAATATAATTTTTCATTTCTCTGGAATAAATACCCAGAGTGGAATTGCTAGGTTCTGTGATAGTTGTGTTTGGTTTTTCTCAAAACTGCCAAACTGTTTTTCAGGGTGAGTCTACCATTTTACATTCCCACCAGTATGAGTGACTCGGTTTCTCTGCATCCTTGTCAAAATTTGTTGTTTTAGCCATTCTTATGTATATATACTGATATCTCATTGTGGTTTTAATTCTCATTTCCCCAGTGTCTAATTATATTGAATGTATTTTCATGTACTTATTTGCCACCTGTATATACTCTTCGGTGAAGTGTGTGTTCATGTCTTTACCCATTTTCTAATGGAATTATTTCTCCATTTCCAGTTAAAATTTGAACATTCTTTATGTATTCTAGAGAGTGGTCCTTCATCAAACATGTGGCTCATGAATATCTTCTCTATCTGTACTTTTTCTTTGCATCCTCTTCACAGGGTCTTTTACAGTGTAAAAGATTTTAATTTTGATGAAGTCCAATTTATCAGTTTTCCTTTTATGAATCATGCTTTTGGTGTCAAGTCTAAGAACTCTATCCCAAACCCTACATTTTTCTATGTTTTTCACTAAAAGTTTTATATAGTTTTCCATCTTACATTTAAGTAATGATTTATTTTGAGGTAGTTTTCATATAAGGTGTGAGACTTGGGTTGAGTTTCGTTTTTTACCTATGGATGTCCAGCTGCTCCAAGATCATTGATTAAAAAGGCTATCCTTCCACCATTGAATTGCTTTTATACATTTCTCAAAAATTATGTGGGTATATTTGTAAAAATCTGTTCCTGGGTTGTTTATTCTTTTGCTTTGATCTGTGTGTCTTATCTCTCCATCAGTGCCACACCCTCTTGATTACTGTAGCTGTAAAATAACTCTACAAATCATATAAACTGATATTTCTCACTTTTTCAGAATTGTTCTGTTTGGGTTCCTTTGCCTTTCCATATAAATTTTAAAATAAAATTGTCTAAAATCTTGTTGAGATTTTGATAGGAATTGCGTTAAACCTGCATATCAATTTGCAAAGGATTGACATCTTTACTATGTTGACTCTTCCAATCTATGAACATAGTGTATCTCTCCATTTATTTAGATCATCTTTGATTTCTTTCTTCAGCATTTTGGAGTTTTCATTTTTTGAGCAAGAGTAAACGTTATTATATTTTTAAATTTTTGTGTCCACGTGTTCATTGCTATTATATTGAAATACAGTTGATTTTAGTTGTTTGTCTTGTATTCTGCCACCTTGTTGAAAACATTTCTGGGAGACTTTTGAAAATTCCTTGAGATTTGCTGCAAATAGGGACATTTTATAGCATCTTTTCTAATGTATGTACTTTTGATTGTATTTTTTGCCTTATTGCCTTTACTAGAACTTTCAGGATTTTTGTTGAATAAGAGTGGTGAGAGCAGATATCCTTACCTTGTTCCCAATCTTACGAGAGAAGTATTTAATCTTTCACTATTAAGTACAATGTTAGCCGTGTGGTTTTTGTAGATGCTCTTTATTAAGTTGAGGAAGTTGCTCTCTATTCCTAATTTTCTGAGAATCTTTTTCATGAATAGGTGTTGAATTTTGTCAGATTCTTTTTCCATATCACTTGATTTGCTCATATGACTTTTTTCCTGTAGTATATTATTATGGTTGTATTACGTTGATTGATTTTCAAATATTGAACCAGCTTTGTATTCTTAATGAACCCTTCTTAGTCATGGTGTAAAATTCTTTTTATGTATGCTAAATGATACTTGTTAATATTTTGTTAAGGATTGTTTCATCTATATTCATAAAAGTTTTATTTTCTCGTATTGTGTTTGTCTAGTTTGGTATGAGGGTAATAATAGCTACATAAACTGAATTGAACAATCTTTCTTCCCCTTCTATATTCTAGAAGAAATTGTGTAGAATTGGTGTTAATTCTTTTTTAATTATTTGATAGAATTCTCCAGCAAAACCATCTGGGCCTATAATATTGGGGGAAGGGGCGCAATTTTAAACTGTGAATTCAATTTCCTTAATAGTTACAGAGCTATTCAGATTTATCACTTTATTGAGTGAGTTGTGATAGTTTGTATTTTTCAAGGCATTGGTTCATTTCACCTAAGTCAAAATTTGTGTACGTAGAGTTGTTTATAATATTCCCTTGTTTTCCTTTTGATGTCTGCAGGGTTTATAGCAATATCCTGTTTTATTCCTGATATTGGTAATATGTGAGTCTCTTTTCTCTCTGTCAAGCTTGTCAGAACTGTGTCTATTTGTTGTGGGCTTACTTTGCTCTTCTTTTTCAGGGTTCTTTTTTCAAGGATCTTAGATTATTGATTTGAGAATTTTCCTCTTTTCTAGTAAGCATTTCATGCAGTAAATTTCCCTTTCAGCACTACTTGAGTTGTGTTCCACAAATTTTGATATTTTGTATTTTTATTTTCATTCAGTTTCAATGTATGTTTTTTAGTTTACCTTGAGACTTCCTCTTTGACCCATAGATTGTTTAGAAGTATATTGTTTAGCATTCAGGCATTTGGATATTTTTATTGACTTCTAGTTTGATTCTCTTATGGTCACTGAACATATTCTCTATGATTTAATTTCTTTCAAATTAGTCAAGGCTTGTTTTATGAGCCAGGATATGGTCTATCTTGACATATGTTCCATGTGTGCTTGAAAAGAATGTGTATTCTGCTGATATTTGGTGAAATGTTCTGTTAACATCTATTAGGTTATGTTTTATGGTTTTGTTAGTGGCCTGAAGACTACCCTCAAGTTCAATAATTTGCTAGAAGGACTCACAAAACTCAGAAAAACTTTTATACTCATGATTACATTTCATACTGATATATAGTATGGCCCAGGGCCCCAGGCAAACAAAAACAGGCATTTACCATTCATTAATCACTTTATTAGCATATGGTGTGGCCCAAGGTGTCAGCTATACAGAGACACTCTTTTAACACAGGATATTCCAAGAACTCAGAGGTTATCTCCTAGGAACCAGTCAAGGGCCAATCCTTTCCTTGGAATGTGCAGTATTTGCATAACCCAAGCTCACTGAATTATCCATTTACTTCACAATGGTGGTGTTGAGTTCTTTTCTATCTTTATTGATTTTCTGTCTAGTTGTTCGGTCTTGTTGAGAGGAAAATGTTGAAATCTCCAAATAAAATTGTGGACTTGTCTTTTTCTCCTTCATTCTGTCAGTTTTTGTTTCATCTTGTCATTCATCCCATTTTGTAGTTCTGTTGTTTGGTGCGTAGACATTTAGAATTGTTATGACTTTTAGTGGATTGATCCTTTGTCATACTGTAATGCTCTTCTCTTCTCTCTTTGTCTCTGGTCATTTTCTTTGGCCCGAACTCTATTTTATCTCATCTTAACATAGCCATATTAATAAAACTTTCTTTTTATTAATGTTTACATGATATACCTTTTTTGTTCTTTTACTTTCAAACTGCCTATATTAGATATGAAGTGAGTTTCTTTTGGATGCCATATAGTTGGGTCATGATTTTTAATTCACTCTTCCAATCTCTTTTAATTAGTGTATTTAGTTCATTTATGTTAACATAATTAATATATTAAGGATTATCTCCCAAGTTTTTGTTTTCTATCCTGTATAGTTTTTTTGTTTTCTTTTTTCTATCTTTCTGTGAGTTACTCGAACCATTTTAATATATCTATAGAGTTTCTGAATGTTTTTCTTTCTATAGCTTTCTTAGTGATTATTCTTGGTATCATATATACAGAACATCACAATCTAATCGTGTCAACATTTAACTAGTCCCAGTAAAGTACAGAAACCTTACTTCCCCTTTACATACTTATATTAGTTTCCTAGGGTTGCTATAACAATGTAACAGAAGCTGGGTGGCTTAAAACAACTGAAATTTATTGTTTTACAGTTCTGAAGACAAGAAGTCAGAAATCAAGGTGTCACTAGGGCCATGCTTCCTCTAAAACCTGGAAGGGAATTCATCCTTACCTCTTTCTAGCTTTTGATGGTTTGCTGACAATCTGGGATTCTTTGACTTATATCTGCGTAATTCCAGTCTCTGCCTTTGTCATGACATGATATTCTCCCTTTTTCTCTGTGTGTTCACATGGCTGTCTTTATATAAGGACATAAGTCATATTGGATAAGGACCCTGCCCTACTCCAGGGTGACTTCATCTTAACTCATTATATTTGCTATGATTCTATTTATAAATAAGGTCACATTTTGAGGTGCTAGAAGTTAGGGCTTCAACATCTCTTTTTTGAGGGGAAAAATTCAACCTGTAACTGCCTTTTCCCTTCCCCATTGAAAATACAATTATCCTAAATATTTTCTTTATATACATATATAACCACATCAGACAGTATTATGATTTTTGCCCCAACAATAACACATAATTTAGAAACTCAACAGGAAAAGGAAAATGTATTACATTTGCCTATATTTTTACTCTTTCCTTTTGTATTCCTTTCTAACATTCTAAGATTTCTTTTCTCGTCATTTCCCTTCTGTTTAGAAATTTTCCTTAACCATCCCTTTAGGGTTAGTTTTTAACGACATAACTTCTTAACTTTCCTTCATCTGAGGATATCTTGATTTCTATTTCATTCCTGAAGGATATTTTCACTAGATATAAAATTCTAGGTGATAGTTCTTTTTTTCAGAACTTGAAAAAAGTTGTGCTATTTCTTTATGGCCTTCAAGTTTTCTGATAAGAAATCCTGTCATTCAAATTGCTTTTACCCTAAAATACAGGTAAGGTGTTTTTTTCTTTCTCACTGCTTTCAAGTATTTTTTCCTTGTCTTCAGTTTTTAGAAGTTTGACTATGGTGTGTCTTGTTGTAGATTTCTTTGGGATTAACCTGTTTGAGGTTGGCTTCTTGAATCTGTGGGTTTATAGCTTTTTTATAGTTTTTTTTTTTTTTTGAGGGAGGGGGTGGTCACATTTGAAAGTTTTCAGTCATTATTTCATCAAGTACTTTCTCCTCTCCTCCCAGAACACTGATAACACAAATGGTGGATCTTTTGTTATAGTCTGACAGGTCAATTACTGCCATATACTAGTAGGATTCCAGGTTTCTCCTTGACCTCTCTTGGCACACATTACTGCTGGGCCGGGGTAGAATTCCCATTTTTCACTAGGCCTTCCTGATACCACCTTGACTGGGAGGGGCAGGAGTGCCTAATTATTCCTCACCATGTGGCCTCCACTGATACTTCAATGATATGACCTTGTTACCTCTGGCCATCAGTGAGATCCGACTCTCTAGTCTGTCTCCTCTGACACCACTACAGTGGGGAAAGATAAAAAGACCATGTTGTTACCACATGAAAATGGAAGTCCAGCCTCCCCACATGGTCTCCACCGATAATGCAAGGAGTAGAGAGCACATTACTACTGGGTAAGGATGAAAGTCTCAGCCCTTTCCTGCTTGCCCTCACCCTGACAAGAGGTTATGGCTCCTCCTTATCGCCTAAAGAGGAGGAGAGTCTAGGCTCCCAATCAGCCTTTGCAACATGGGTGAGGGAGGCCATGTTTTTTTCTGTGATATTTAGCTATAGAATAGTGGTTATGTTTCTAAACTGTGTTTCTTAACTGGTCCTTTGGCTAGAAAACAGACTTTTGCTGGGCTATTTTTATTTTTTTAATTTTTTTATTTTTTATCTGTGCTTAGGGGCATTTCTGGGTTTCTGGCTACTCCAATTCCAACTCTGGAATATGTGAGACAAGAAAATACATGGAACTTGTCACTGTGGTGTTATAATGGTCCCAGAGCCTTTAACCAATCTGCCCTCTTCTCTTCACCTTTCAGAATCTTCTTAATATCTATTTATATATAATGTTCATGGTTTTTAATTGTACTTAATGGGAAGAAGAAGGGAAAAGTATGTCTGTTTTATCTTCTCAGAAGTGGAAGTCCATAGTTTATTTTGTTTTTAATATAGGCACCCTAGGGAAATGTAAATAAGCATAAAACACAGTTCTTGACTTAAATCAAGTCTGGTAGATAGGATACTGGTACGTTTAGAAAGACAAATGATGGACCTATAAAAAGTACAGAACAGTGGCTATCCTATAAAGTAAAAAACATCTTTCTTCCATCTGTCTCGTCATAGCTTCTTTCTTATATTTCCATTTCTTATATCATTTCATTTAGTATGGTTCATTGTTTACTTAATGTGTCTGCCCAACTAGATTGTAAGCTTCTTAAAGTCTTAGTTATCTTGCTAACCCATGGAACTCAGAATAGTGCTTATTAGTGAAGATTTTTTTGAGTCTGAAACTCATAAAACTTCTGTTTCTTTTAATATTTTTGACAAGATATCTGAAAATTACTCCTGTAAAAAAACGTTAGAAATTCTGGGTAAAATATAAGAAGCATCCTTTAAATTCATAGCTGAGCTCAAAAGAACTTAAATTTTAGAGCATCAGATTCAAAGAAGGAGGTGTAAATTAGACAAATGAGTTCTGAGATCATGATCAATTTGAAATGCATTTGTAGATACCAGGAAATCAGAACGTTAGATTTGAATAGCTTTAAGGGAGATATAAGGCAAAGCTTTTGACATGTTTAAAACAGGCTGTTAGAACTGCCCCACCCCCACCCCCGACCACCACCATTCACATGTAGACATAAGACAGGACCATCAAAGAGATAATTTGTCAGTGAAAGGCTGGGCTAGAAAAAATTTGTTTCTCAGTAACTTGTCTTTTAGTCTCAATTTTAGGTAGGAAAAATTATTCCCCTGAGAATTTGTAATCACTGATCTTCATTCACACAGGTTTGGGTTTGTAACTTTCATTGTCTTAGAAACCTCAACATGTAAAATTAACTCAAACTGATCCAACTTTCATAGAGCCCCAGTGTATCTGAGAAAAAGAAAAGCAAATTATCTGTAAAGAAATGTACCCATAAGGTAGGCCTCTCAGGATTTCCACAGACTGGAGATCAAACATTTGCATACAATCAGTAATTCCAAATCCAGAAGAAGAAATTAGCTACCATAAGCAAAAGTCAAGAGAAAAAGAAAACAGGAGAACTAAACTCCCCAAATCAGATGCTAAAACAAAGTAACTATTTTTTAACAATATTTAATGGAATAAAAGAGAAATGAAAATGTAACTAAGGAACAGTAGAGTATCAAAAATGAAATTCCAGATTTGAAAAAGAATTAAAGAACATCTGACATTTAAAAAAAATCCTTGCAATAAAAACTCAATGGATAAATTAGAAGTAGATTAGACATAGTTGAAGAGAGTGTTAATTAAAGTGGAAGTCTAAAGAAATAAACTAAAGCATCACAAAGAGATAACATGTCTAATTGCACTTCCAAAGGTAGAGAATAGCATAAATGAGGAAAAAAGAGATATTCAGAGATAATAGGTGAGAATTTTCTAGAATCAATAAGACATGATTCCTCAATGTCAAGAATAATTCCTAAGCAGGATAAATGAAAGCAAATCTTTCTCAGGTGTGGAAGATAGATAGCTCACTCAGCATTATTCCAGCTTCCTTTAAGTGTGCCCTCCTATAGTGGAGAGACTTAAAAGCTGAGCTATGTTTCCCATATTTTCTTTGCAGGTAAGGTTCTAAATACATTCAGGTTCTGCCAATTATATGTATTCACATGAGACTAGAATTCAGAACTAAGTCAGCTTAGGGAAGAGAAGTGGTAGTATGTAAGGCAACCATTTACTGTTGTATATCTAGGGCGTGCATACCATGGCTCTAGAACAAACAAGTGGGATGCCAGCTTCTTGATCTGTGAGTTATAGCTAAGATGGTATGTTGCTGGATGCAATGTTTTATCCAGAGGTTTTCCAGTTCTCCAGCTTCCTAAATGTGGGGGGAAAAAATGTTCCTTTGGCAAAATAATTCTGTGGTTGTGTTCATAAACCATTCCTGGAGAGCTTAAATCTTGTTCATTCAGCATTTCGGTTGGAATTTAAAGTATTAAAATTTTTTCTGCTTTAAATAGAGATAGTTTCTGCAGTTGATTCCTGAAAAGCATGCTGAAATTGGTGAAATCCAAAGTCAAGGATCTTACAGACATCCAAAGATAAAAGACCTATTACCAACAAAGGAATAACAAATAATCTACTATCGACAGCAACAGTGGAAGCCAAAACACAATAGACTATTATCTTCAAAGTGCTGAGAGAAATTAAACATCAATTTAGAATTGTATACCCTAATATCTTTTAAGGACAAGGGTAAGATAAAGACATTCTGAGACAAAAATGGAAAAATTTTACCATTACACCTCACTGAGAGACCTTCTTTCTAAAAGATACTTTTATAAGAAAGAGCTGAGACACAAGAAAGAACAGTAAAAGAAAAAATGGTCACCTATTGAACTATCTGAACAAAATATTATGAGTGTTTAAAATAATACCTAATTTGAGAGATTAAAAATGTGGAGCTAAAATGATGAACAGAATAACACATAAGATACATAGTTCCTAAAGTCTTTTTTATTTGGGAAGAGGGTACATACAGTGATTAATTTTAGATCTTACATGTGCATTTTTGGTAAACACTAAAAACAATAATTGATTTTATAACTTTCAAAAACATGAAAGAGGAAATAGAATTATGAAAACTGAATTTAAAAATCTCAGGGAAGGAGGAAGGGGAAAGGGAAGCAAAGTTGGGACACATATAAAGCAGAAAATAAAGGGGTAGAAATAATTCAAAATATATCAGTAATAGTAAATATAAACAGACAAAACTAAGCAATTACAAGACAATAGACTGCCAAACATGGAAAAAATGTCCAACAATGTGCTGTTTATAAGAAACATGGTTAGAACATAAATGCACAGTAATTTTGAAAGGGTATAAATAATATATATATCACACAAATCTTGACTAAAAGAAAGTTGAACTAGCCATTCTAATAACAGACAAAATTTAAGGCATTATTTACAACAAGTGTTCACTATATTATTATCAAGATTCAACTTCTAGGAAACAAGTGACAATTTCTAACTTGTATAGAAATTTTAAGCAAAAATTGACAGAATTACAAAAAAGAAATAGGTAAATACTCCAATTCTGCTGAGATATTAACACAGTAACTCAGACCCAGAAAATGCGAACAATGATATAGATAAAATTTGAATAACATAATAACAAAACCATCTAATACATTCAGCAATTAAAGAATGCATGTTCTTCTCAAGCATATATTGAATGATTATGAGATCTGTCAGATACTAGCTTTAAAGCAAGGTTTAACAGACTTTAAAGAATTGGTATCATTCACAATGTATTCTCTGACTATAGTACAATTATTTAAACAGGATTCGTCAGAATATCCCATATATTTAGAAACTTTATGAACCACTTGAGCTACATTCTACTTTGATTTGTAGTATTTTCATTATGGTTCCATTTTAAGCATTTTGAAATTTCTATTCTGACTTTTTTCCCTTGTATTCAAAGAATGATTTTAAGGGAAATCTATAGCCTTAGGTGTTTACATTAGAAATAGAGAAGTTGAAGAATATTGAACTAAGCATCCAACTTCAGTAATTAGAAAGTAGGTTAATAGAATAAACCCAAAGAGAAATGAAGAATGGAACTAATAAAGGGCAAAAATTAATGAAGAAGAAAACAAAGGTACAATATTGAAGATCAACAGATACTTAATTTTGCTCACTTCTAAAACCCTACCAAGACTACAACAAAGGAATCTATTTTTAAAGCATAAAGCATATTCACAAGGAAAAGACTTAATAAAATGTAGAAGCTGAAAAATAGATGGATTACTGCTAACTGCCTTAACTAACCCCCCAAAAAACAAGTCATAGGCCAAGAACCTCCACTTTACATCAGAAAATTTCTCAAGTATCAGGCATTAACAGCAACAGACATTTTAGACAAGGAGATGAAGGAGGGCTCAAAAATAGAGGATAGGTTAAATGTTTTAAGAAAACTTAAATCATTAGATCCTCTTACCTACTCCATACCACTGAGCAACTGCAAAAGTTTGGAAGTTTATTCTGTAGAAAGGGTAAACAATGTTTCTAGATTGGATATTACCAGGCACAACTGAGCACATGAATACTATACTGAAATCAGGGAAATTGGGTGATCTTATACATTCTGAATGCTGAATGCAAAGACCTATAGGCAGAAAATTGAAAGAATCTTCTTTTAGGGAATGTGAGTACTCTGAAAAGACCTAAAGGTACTAATATTGGCCCAACAAAATACCCTATAGTGAAATTACTACTCTAAAGACCTTAACCATACATTTAGAGTTTGTCATCACCTTTTTAGTTTCCCACTCTTAAGAATGAAGAAACAGTACCAGACATATGATAAATGCATCCAATATGAAAGACAGGCCAAAACAAATAATAAAGGAAAAAGTCAACATAGAGGAAACAACTTCAAAAACAAAGAAGAGGAAAACTTGAAATCAAGAGAAGAACAAATATTTATTAATATTTCTAGAAATATACTGCACCTAAGAATCAAGAGTAGGATACTATAAGAAGCAATATTCAGATAATCCCTAAAAAAATAGAATGTAAAAATATGATAAAATGAAAAACTAAAGTGAAAGGTTTGAAAGATAAATGAAGCTACTGGCATCCCTCCTCCTAGACATGCACCATGATTCCATTATGGTCCATCACCCCACTCCCCCATTCACCAGCAGGAATCCACCACTCAAGAGGCGTGAAATCCATGGTATGGCTGAGTAAACAGGACATTGCAAGGCCTCAGGACCCTTAGGCTCGCTCACCACCACTGCGGTGGAGAAGCAGCAAGGTGTTTCCTCAACTCTATGTGCTTCACAGCAGAAAGGGCAGAAGCAAAGACAGACAGACACACCCTGGGGGCCATCAGGATGATGAGGGGAAAATGGAGACTAGAAGAGACTCAGTAGAAATATTACTGGGCCAGAAGTACTAACATAAAAAAGGGGACAGGGCTTCAGAGAAAATGGGATGCAATCATCTGCAAAATATTTCAAGAAACTATTCTATAATTGAAAGACACGAGTTATTAGACAACAAGAACCCATTGGCTCTTCAGCACAATAGGCGGAAATAGACCCATGCCAGTTTCAGAATTCTAGACAAGGAAGATTTTGCAAGTTTATACAGTTAGAAGGCAGATATACATATAAAGGGTCAGAAATCAGATATCTTCAGACCTACCAAAGCAAAACTGGAAGGTAGAATTTTAACCTAGAATTCTATAGGCAGCCAAACTATCAATAAAGCATGGGACAAAATATATTTTTATGTATTCGAGTTCTCAAAAAACTTACATATCATGAACTAACTATTGCTTAAAAACCTGTTGTTGGATGCATTTGAACAAAATAAGAGAATAAACCAGAAAAAAGGAAGACATGGGAAACAAGACATAGGAAATCCACTACAGAGAAAGGTGAAGGCGTTTCCCAAAGTGAAGGTGAAGGGAAAGGATTTCTCAGATGATAGCTATACACTAGGCAGGCAGCCAGTTGAAAATGAAGCAGCGTGACTCCAGACACATATGTTGAGGGACTTTTGTTTTGTAGACTCTTATACCTGATAATATATGGGTAGTTTGTCCCCAGAAGTATATCTGTACTTAGCTTGCATGGACCATGTGCTGATGAAGTTCTTGCTCTCTCCTGCGTACCCTGCTACCTGGATAACCAGACATGCATTTCACCTCACAGAAGAATTTTGCTTTGAACTACTGCTGAAAGCTGAAGATTGGCCCTGGTAAGTAAGCCTAGAAGCAGAAAATAGTGTCCTGCACCCACTGATCGTATTCCTATAACATCTCAGCACCCAGTCCACACTACAACCCTGCCAGATGCCTTCATTCTGTTGAGCCCTGTGTTTTCTGGGAATCATTCTTGTCTCCCCCAAATGGGGCTATGATAAACTCTTAAAAGCTGAAGACAGATTACGATTCTCTTAACCTCATCTTCTCTGAGAACCTTAATCAAACAGTGGCAGTAATGTCATTTCCATACACAGCCAGGTTTATGTTTTTCTGATGACTTTTAAACTAATCACCCTTTTCATTCATTTATATGCAAATACTTATTGTTAAAATAACAAAAAACTTCAGAAAATCTTTTCTTGTCATTCACAATATTAAAAAACAAAGGAGAAAACCTATATGACAATAACAATAGATTTAGAGAAAGCATTCTATAAAATTCAACAGCTATTCATGATCTAAAAAAACACAATTCTTTACAAACCAGTAGTAGAAGATAACTTTCTTAAGCTATAAACTCAACACATTTAGTCATGAAATGTTTTTAAAAATTATCTTTAAAATCAAGACAAAAGCAAGGATATATATATTATCACCATTTCTATTCAATATTATACTGGTAGAAGTCTTATCCAACATGGTATTTGCAATGACATGATAATATACAGAAAATATCACAGGACATGTACCAGAAACAATAAGTGGAATTCAACAGGGCCACCAGATTCAAGTCAATATTCATAAATCATTTTTATGTACCAGTGCAAACAATTGAAAATAGCATCAATAAACAACAAATATTTAGGGGTTAAATTTAGCAAATATATGCAAGACCTGTACATTGGAAACTATGATGAACGGGTTTTTTTTGCTGAGAGAAATTAAAGAAGACCTAAATAAATGGAGATATGTACCATTTTCATAGATAGAAAACTCAGTATTATTAAGATGTGAATTCTTCCCAAATTGATCTATAGGTTCAGTATGATCACAAAATCTCTGCAGGCTTTTTGTAAAAATTGAGAAACTGATTCTGAAATTTACATGGGAAGGCAAAGGACCTCGAATAGCCAAAACAATTTTGAAAACAGTAAAGTTAGAGGACTTACACTACTTGATTTATTCTGTGCTATAATAATTAAGACAATGTGATATTGGTGGTAAGAATGAAATATAGATCAGTGGAACATCTAAAAATAGATCCACACATCTATAAACTTTCCAAAGTAATTCTGTGGGGAAAAGATAATCTTTTCAACAAATTGTGCCGAACAGCATGATATTCTTATTTTAAAAGTGAACTTAAACTCACACCATTACAAAAATTTACTGGAAGTGAATCATATCCCTAAATGTATAAGCTAAAATTATAAAACTCTAGAAGAAAATATAGAAGTCTTTGCAGCCTTTAGTTAAGCAAAGAGTTATTAAATAGGACAAAAAAAAATGCAGACTATAATGAAAATATTGATAAATTGAACTTCATCAAATAGCAAACTTTGGTTCTTCAAGAAATTGTAAAGCAAATTACAGACTCGGAGAAAATATTTGCAAAATATATCCAACAAGATTTAGAATATATAAAGAATTCATAATAATAAGGCAAACAACAATTTTTTAATGGGCAAAGGCTCAACAAATTGTATCGGAGAAGATATATAGATGGCAAATAAGCAAGTGAAAAGATACTCTATAACATTAGTCATCAGGGAAATGCATATTAAATCTACAATGTGATACTACTACACACCCATTGGAACAATAAATGAGGATGTAGAACAAAAAACTCATACACTGCTAGTGGTAATATAAAATGATACAATTGCTTAGGAAAAGTTTACCCATGCCTTATAATAGTTTAACATTCACCTGCCATACATTTCAGCCATTCCTCTCCTAGCTTTTTACCCAAGAGAAATGAAAGCATATGTCCACACAAAGACTTATGAATGTTCATAGCTGCTTTGTTTGTTCTAGCAAAAAACTGGAAACAGCACGAATGTTCTCCAACATTTGGACAGAAAAACAAATTGTGATATATCCATACAGTGGAGTACTACTCAGCAATAAAAGAAAATGAATTTTGAAATAATTATGCCAAGTGAAAAAAACAATAAAGAGGTTATACTATATTATTCTATTTATATAACATTCTAAAAAAATGCACACTCAGCTTTTGGAAGTGATGATTATGTTTATTATCTAGAATGTCGTGTTGGGTTCATGGATATATATAGATGTACTCATCAAATGTACACTTTAAAATATATACAGTTTAAGTCCATGATACCTCATTGAAGCTATCAAAAATATACTACTGTTAGTATTTCGAGTCACCAAGCTTCATTTTCTCATCAGTGAAATGAAAAAAATAATACCTGCCTCACAAGGTTTATTTGAAGATTTTATGTGTGTGTGTGTGTGTGTCTATGTGTCTGTTGTATAGCGTGTATAGTGTATATCTAATTTACTCCGGTATCCAAAACAGAGCAAGTGACTCAGTCTGTGTTAATTCTGTTGTACCACTCCCCTTACACTTCCATGAGACTGCCGAATTGTTGAGGGCTTTCAAATTACCTTCTTGATACATTTAGCAAAGTCCTAGTGGCACATTCTCTTTCAGGATCTTTTAATGGCTAACTGTAATAGGCAAATGTATTAGAGAATTTAATAGATGGGTTTGTTTTTTAAAACTATCGAAAACCTTTCCTTCTCATGAAAATGATGACTTCAAGCTCTGATTATGACATGACTTGACAAAATTTTATTTTGCTTTGCTTTTTATTTTCCCCCACAGGGTTTATCCTTGGCTTAGAGGACTGGGTTATACATCCTTGGGTTTATTTTTATTGGGATTTTTATTATGGAACATAGATAACATCTTTTGTGTCTCATTGAGGTAAGATATATTTTTAATCTTTGAGAAAAATTTTTGGAAGCAATCAACTAAGCAGAGTTTCATAGGCATATAGAATTATTAGTGCCCTGATGTGAATTTTTGCCATCGTTGAAGTTAAAAAGATTTGTACAACACAATAAAGTTAAATTCTGGGAAGACTTACTTAAATTACCTAAAAATCTAGGTCTAAAGATATTTTGTAACATCCGTAGGGATTTTTAATCAAATGTTGACTAGGTCTTTGAAATCTATCTGCCTAATTTGCTGTACTGAAGAAATAAGAATGATTTGTAATAAGCATTTGAAATATATGTATATAATTTTGTACTTTAATGTGCTTAATATTGTTTTCTAAAAAAGGCAAGTGTTCATTTTACTATCTTGTCAGCAATTGTGCATTGACTACAGTTTGATTCTTGGGTCCCTGGACCCTCGTCTGTCACTAAGACACTCTCTTTCTGTGTCTCAGTTTTCATAAAATGAACAAATTAAATAGGTTACACTAGTGGGTCCTTCCAACTCAAAATTCTGTGACCTAAACAGTTTTATGTAAACACAGAGGCCAGTAGAATGTATTGAAGAGCACCACAGAGAGGCAATCAGCAAAATTCAGACTGGGGAAAATCTGTAGGACGAATGACCTGGTCTCTCCAGCAAATTAATTGGAGTGAGGGGGAACGGGGGGAGGGGAAGGCAGGAGTTAGGGGAGAAGGAACATATAGATTAAAAAAGAGACTTAAGAGCTATATCAACCAAATGTGATATATTGACCTTTTTTGGATTTTGATTCAAACAAACCAATTATTAAAAAAAAAAGTTAATGAGATGATTAGAACTTTGATTGGTAACTGAATATTTTATGATATTAAGGGATTAATAATATTTTAGGTGTAAAACTGGTATTATGGTTATGTTTTAAAAAGGTTTTAATCTTCAAGAGATAATACTGAAATATTTAGAGATAAAATGATAGATTTGCTTCAAAATAATATGGGGCGGGGGAGAAGTGGATTAGAGTTTAGATGATACAAGATTGGCCATAAGTTAAAATTGCTAAGCTGGATAATGGGTACATTATTTTGCCTACTTTTGCACATGTTTCAAATTATCCATAATAAAAAGTTAAGTAAATTGAGATTTTAAATGTACATAAACAAACAAGTAATACACTTTGCTCAGGAAACAAAGATCTAGTTGCGTTGTTCTGAATCAGTAATACTCATCAGAAACCCCATTGGAGCTTTTACACTGTTGATGTAAGTCCTCCTCTGGGTGAGGGCCACTAAGAAACAAAGTAGGTTTCTAGTTTAGAAATAATGATTGTCTTAAAAATTCATGGAGATATCTAGAAAAATAATTTGGTGTTTCACATTGACTTTTTTCCCTTCTACTAAATGAGACTATTAATATGCTACACAATCAAAATATCTAGAATTTTAGACTTGGTTGTACCACCAGCTGAGTGACTTGAACAATTCAGTTAACCTCTCCGAATTTTACATTCCTCAGATGTAAAGCAAAGCTTATAATAGCCACCTCAGATATTCGCTATGAGATGAAATAATAGATACAAAAGGACTTTGTATACTGTGTGGTGCTCTTCTAAGATTACGGTTGTATGCAGGGCATAGGAAAAGCATTTATCTAGTTTCTTAAAGTGAATAAATAGCTAAGTAAACCAATGTTTACCAAAGAGTGTTCCAGGAAGCACTTGTTCCATAAGGTGTCGATATTACTTGAGTAAAGGGTCCTGTCAATTAGTAGGTTACCTGAAAAAAAAAAAGAAGATAAACTCTTTTAGTTATGGTAGGACTTTTCAAAGTTTGTTATCTGTTAATATGCATCACAGATTGCCAAAAGCACAATAAACTATGTACTATTTCCAATATTTATTCTGACCACAGAGTCCTTTTCTTTGTAGAACTTTTGCTAAGAATACTGTTCTTTAAAATACACTTTGGAAAACAACAGCAGACTGCAACAGGCTTAGAAATGAAATAATTGCCGTATTTGAGAAATGGCATTTCAAAGTTTTCTGAGACTGTCAGCATTAGTTGCTGAATATTAAAAAAATAAAAATAAAAAATTAACATGGTGATTTTACCCCACTTTCCATACAGGAACTTTCGAAAGAAGGTACCACCTGTCATAGGTGTTACCACACAATTTCATGCATGGTGGCATATTCTAACTGGCCTTGGGTCTTATCTTCACATCCTATTCAGGTAGGAAATAGAGGCTTTTTAAAACTAATATTGCGTGTTTTTTTCTATACTCTTCAAATAGGCTGATGTAAATATAAAATGTCAGAGACAGTATCAGAAACTTATGTTCCAGCTTTGCCTCTGCCATTGCGTGACCTTAAGCAAGTCCCTTCCTCTCTCTCTCAAGGCTGGTTTTCTCATCCTTAAAGTAAGACAGTTATACTAATTGACCTCTGACACATGATCTATTTAATGCAAGTAAGATGTAAACTTTTTTTAATAATAGAATAAAATATCTCCATTTCTAGTTGATCAGCATATCTTATTTTATAGTGAACAAATATAAGGGGGAAAGAAAAGCAGCCAGACCCCCTGAGTAGGGGAGTGGAAAAGCATGAGTCTGAAGTCCGCAGCTTAAGTAGTCTCTTTCCTTGTCACATTGGTTGCCACTTTTCTGCTGCTTCCCTAGTAAAGAATCTGTTGGCGGTCGGCCATTAATAGCAAAAATTAAATCAGAATCCTTTCTGATCACCCTATTCAAATAATACTTCCATATCACTCTCTCCCCCCTTATCAGGCCTTATTTTTCTTCAAAGCATTTATAACCAGTTACATATTTATTTACTTGTTTACCTCTCCCAACTAGACTATAAGTTCCTTAAGAGTAGCTGGGACTTTATCTTATTCACTGTTAGTCTTCCAAATGCTGAGAACAATGAACACCCTATCACATAGTACACACTCAATATATATTGTTAAATGATTTACTTAGTGAATATGTACATATTGATCTCTTTACCAGGGGATAAGGCTAAGTTTAATCTCAAATTCTCAAGAATTGAAAGAGTAGAAATCTAACTTTGGGTAGTGAACACATGATGCAATATATATATGATGTACTTTTGAATTGTACACTTGAAACATATTTGATTTTATTAATGTCACCCAATTTTTTAAAAAAATAGTAATGATAAAGAGAAAAAAGAATTGAGAGAGCTGATATATGTGTAGAAAGGGGGAGAAAATTTTCCTTTGAATCAATGTGAAAATTTACTTAAGCGAAATTTTTAGAATACCTCCTCAAAATAATATTTGCATCTCACCTATCTGGAGATCAACTTGTTTAGGCAACCTGAATTATCTAAAATTTAACTACCTGAGAATTATATAAAAAGAACTTCTGGACAACTAAATAAGAATCACTGAATTCATGCTATGAAAAGCTCAAGGTTATTAAATTCTGACTCTAAGTATATATACTTTTTGCAACTTCTTACTACATTGATTATTTGGATTCTCAGCCCATAGCATAAGGGGAATATCTAATTTAAAAGGAAAGGGATGTGAGAGAAAATGTTTGGGGAAATTGACAAATGATAGAAGAAGAGAAACAAGAATAATTATAAAGCTGACCCAAGAATTAAAAATGTAGGACCTTACCACTGCCCAAGAAGTCCCAAGAACAATATCTCAGTGAAATATAATACAGTAATGAATTTCTCTAATACTCAAGAGGAGGTGAAATTATACTTATATTCTATTTTAAAAGGCTAGGATATCCCACTTTCTCCTTCCCTTTTCCATTTTCCTTTCACTTTCTTTAGTCCTGGTGTGGAAACCCTTCAAGAAGGGCACTGAGGGGGAGCAAGTGCTGTGTAAGATGGTAGCATTCAATGTCTAAGGAATAGGGAATGAGGAAGAGGGGTCAGTGGTTTGCAGCATGCTGAGCTTCCAAGAAAATCTGGCTGTCTTAGGGAAGGGGAAGGGGCTGCTGTGCAGGGCAAAGAAGCAGGGTGATGAGGGGAAGGGGTGTGGAGGGGATAGATGGAGATGGTGGCTTGAGTTGGGAAATAAATGAATTGATTAAACAGAAAGTAGATATCTCGAGAATAACAAAAGCCTGAATTCTCCACTGTCTTTGAAGAGATTTACAAATATGGAAAGGGGAAAACCTAGAAGGAACTCTTAGCGGGTAAGATTGGAATTAAAAGGATTGGTATGAACTCATGGGTGTGTGACACACATATATACACATATGTACACACTCAGAAATAGAAAAAGATGATTGTGTTGTGTAAATTATAAATATATGTATACATATGTTTGCACATACATATATTACCTAGTTCTATCTCCTGTGATAATTTGAGTATCAAAATTAAATAGCAAGACTTTTAACAACCTATTGAACAAAAGCAGAATCTGTGAGTGCATACTAATATAAACAAGTGAATAAATAAATGAGGAGAAGCAAAAACTGTTTCTTACAGAAGAATACCAAGTAACAAATGGAAACAATCAGCATTTGGCAGCCATCGTAGGGGTAGTCAATAGGCTTTAGTTACCAATGGATGCTCTGGCTGATAGGTGGAAGTTTAATGAGGAACACATACTGGTGTGCTTCAGAATGTCTTCCCATGACACACCAATACAAGGGGTAAATGGCGACTTTACAGTGTAGAAAACTGTCAGCAACCAACTTGACTATGCATCTAAGTTTAAACATCACCCATGATGGAGCAGGTCAGTATAGTGTGTCTCCTGATGTAATGCACTGAGATGAGCTAAGCATCATTTCTGTGGCATTCTTGCCAAAAATGCATGGCCTGGGTCTGGTCGTAAGGAAGCATTGATGGACCCAGGTTGAAGGTTCTTCTACAGATTGAAAGTCCTATACGCTTTAAGACGATCGGGTACGTGAGAGACAAAGAAACACTTGAAAAACTGTTCTAGTTAGAAAATAAATTGTTAAGACATTATATGAAAGCTAAATGGAAAGCCTATTTCTGATTAGTAACCTGGATCAGAAAGAAAAAAGAAATTGTTGGGACAGTCAGCAAAATTTGAATGAAGTCTTGACTTGGATGGTAGTATTGTATTAATGTTAATTTCCTGGTTGGAAGAGTTGTACTGAAGTAATTTAGGAGAGTTTTTAGAGGAAACATCACTACAGATTCTGCACATATGAGAAGATATTTTTAATATTTTATGTGATAGGTACTTTTGTTTATGTTTGAAATGTTTCATAATAAAAAGTTTGAATTTTAAGCTTATAATTTCATCCGGACTAGGCATTTGACATCCGTTGCCTCCTTTAATCTTCAAGGCAGTCCTATAGGGAAGGTATTATTTTCCTTGAGGAAAGACAAGCTCAGAGAATTCAAGTACCTCACACATGATCTTAGTGTTATCGCCTGGAGTTGAGCCCAGAGTTTTCTGTCTCCCCAAACTAATCTAGTTAGTAGTCCTCGGAAATCACCTAATATAAAATCTTCATTTGATGGTAAAGGAAACTGGGCCCAGAGAGAAGTGAGTTGCTCAAGGTCACTGGTTAGTTAGAGTATAGTATATTGGCTAACAATTAGATAGAACCTAAATTTGAATTCTATTTTTTGCATTTAATAGCTGTGGCACCTTGAATGGAACATTTGAACTTTAAGACCATTTCTCAAATGCAAAACAGGAATAATAATACCTACCTAGTAAGGTGTAGTGTAAGAATGAAATGTGTATAAAGCTCTGGGTCCAGTGCTTCCCCATCATTGAAGGTGCATAATAAACAGTCGGGAGTGCTGGAGGTAACAGCAAGGGTTGAAATACAGGGCTTCTCTACCCCAGTCTAGGATTATTTCCTAAAGAGAAAGGAAAAAGTGGCAACTTTGTTTTAGAGATTAATATCTGAAAAACTGTCAGATAAGGTATATCTGACAGTTATAAGGCAGTAGAATATTCTTTATAATACTTGATGCTCCTCTTTACAGTTCTGGTTTTGGAAAGAGTGGCATCATAGCCGCATTAAATTATGCAAATTCAACTATACATGCTCTTTCACCTTTTTTTCCCGTGATTTTTTAAAAGAGAAAAATTTTCATACTATAAAATTCTATTTTGCATATGTACATGATACACTGTATATTAATATACAAATTTAATAGTGTACTATACATAAAACTATGTATGCTGTATGTTATAGATAGCTTAATGAATTCAGGGATAAATTTTACTTTACTTTTGCTGTACGCACTAATTTTAGAATATGATATCTTCAGAGGTGATTCATTTTCAAGGATACTAAGAAGACTCTGTTACTGTCTTGGTTATTTCATACCTTGTAGAGGATTACAATATCAATAATAATTTCCAAAGCATTCGAAGAACACTCTACTTTAATCCTTACTACAGTATATCTGCAGAAATGAAACTGGCAATTGTGATATAAATCATATCGAGCATGAGTGGAGAAGGCTCCCTACTAAACTACAAACATCCTGAGGTCATAGTCTGAGTCGATCATTTCTCTGTCTTCTTAGCATCTTGCCAAGTGTTCTGGACAGAGTAGGCGCTCAAAAATATGGTTGCTAAAAGAACAAAGGATATACCAATGTTGCTTGTTCTCGTATATACAGAAACACTATGGTTAAATTTGTCAGTAAGCAGTGTGCATGGATTAAAAGTCAATCTGAAGAGCTTTCCTTCCTCTTTTATTTCAGTATATATACAAGAACGCTTTACCTGAGATGCAGGCCAAAAGTGAAGGTAAGTCTGCTGCGTGTGTGTGTGTGTGTGTGTGTGTGTGTGTGTGTGTGTGTGTGTCTGTGTGTGTTGGAAGGATGAGATGGAGGCGGAAGAAGCGGGTGAGGTGGGGAGGTAGTGGAGTGAGTACAGGCTTTGGAACCAGATACCCTTAAATCTTAATCTCGCACCCACTGCTCTATGACCTTAGGCAGATCTCTTTAAGCCTTAGTTTCTTCAACAATAAAATGGAGCTGTTAATAGCTATATTAAAGATTTGTTTTAAGGATGATTTAAATGTCCAGCTCCATGCTAGTAGATGCTTAATATATTTAAATAAATGAATTAAAAATAGTTTCTGTGATCTGGGAAAGGCTTTGGAACCAGAGCCTTTTGAAGCCTGGAAAAAATGGGCTGTGCTCAGGCCGCTACTACCAAGACAATACTAGCAAACCTACCAAGCACTATAGTCATAGCTCACACATGTGTTTTTTTTCATTTTTTCAGGGAACAATTTTATCTTCTCTCATTTTGTTCTAACTTGTTTCCAAACAGTTTATCTTCGGAATCTGGCCAGTGATCCTGTTTGAGCCTCTCAGGAAGTACTGACGAATTATACCACCCAGAAAACAAAAAAACGCACCTATCGCAGACCTGGCCAAATGAATAAGGAAATCCTTAAAGACCTACATGTTTAAATATAGCATGACCTTCACAGCAAGGAAGTGACTTTCTGACTAACGCTGCCAGCTACACGCAGAATGAGAAATGGGGCTTGTTGGATATTTAGCTCATGTCTTGATCTCATTTGTCCTCCTCCTAACCCTCACCCTGACATGTTTAAAAAGAAACAGACATGATGTATATGTATATACTTGAATGCTAGAAAAATTGAGCTTTTCTTAATAGGCTAACAGTTTGTGCTGATCATAGGAAATTAACTTTTTCCTCTTCTCTGACAAGGGTTGCATGTGAATTATACTTAATATTTGATTAATGAAAACAGCTAGGCTGGCAAAACGCTATATCCAAATGGCCAGCTGTCAGCCAGCACTTAGCTGTATCAGCTTTGATTTATATTTTTGTTATAGTAACCTCATGGATGGTTTTCTAAGGTAAAAAAAAAAAAAACAAAAAAACAAAAAACTATCAGATGGTAGTTCTTCACTGTCTGCCTGTGCGCTTAGTCGGAGTATCATAAGCCAGCTCAGACCTGCCACTGTGTTCTGTCCTTGTCACATCCCAGCTCTGTCATGTCTGTGTGTGGCCACAGCCAATCGGAGTAGGTGGATCATCTTATAGCCTTTACAGAGCCCACAAAGACACCTGTAGAATGTTGTATCTCCAGCCAGTTAAAGGTGGTTATTTTCTTTCCTTTGATCTTTGCAGATCTTTAAGTTGTTACTGTTTTTATGGCTAGGCAAACATTAGTGGTGAAGCCTACTCATATTGCATCTTCCTAGCATAATTTATTTGAAGTTACCAGTGAATGTTATTATACTCTGACTTTTTAAATTATGCAATATTTTCCAGTTTTCAGAGGCCATGGTTATGCCCAGGGAAATGTGTTAGGTTGACTAGAAATAAATGATCAGGATCCTATTTATATAAAGCTTATTAGAATACCTGCTCCTTAATTTTTTGAAAGAAATAAGTATAAGGGTTAAAAACAGCTCTAAACTTACTTGAACTTATAACAGAACTTCCAAAAATTAAAGTGCTCAAAAAATGGCAGCAGAATCTCATTGTAAGGCAGATAGTTCTAATTTGGATTTGAGTGTGTAACAAATTGTATCACTTTTCACAAACATAACACCTATCTAGATTTAAAAACCTGATTTGACAACTTTGCTCATATATCATTGTATTTGTAGTTCTACACCATTTAGTACTTTTATGACTTTTTCCTGGTTATACGTTATTATAAAATTCAGATGGTTTTAACCACATGGTGATATTAACCTATATACAATCCTGAGCTACAGCTTCAAAAAGAAACTCACTTTTTTTTTAAGCAAATGTATTAAACAGTTCAGTCATTTTTCCAGTATTTAGTAAGTAGCTTTAGTACAAATTTAAAACCAATACAATGGTGGTGTTTTCTTCACCTGCTGGCCTTAGTTTTAGTCCGAGTTCTATTTCCCTTACCTTAGCATACCAACATGCACTTAGGCAGATACTTCCACCTACATTTATGATCCTCCAGCAAGAAAAGCACTTGCCAAAACATAAATCTAAAAGAACTCTGGTTGTGCCTTAGGAAAATATGAAACTCAACAGATCTAACACACAGCCCATAAGACTGTTCTTTCATTTATTACAAGATTCTGACTTCTGGCTACATTTTATGTGCAGCTACCTTACATTTTTAATGAGTTCATTTGTTTCGCACCATTGTCTTTTGATATACTTCTGCATAAAGAATACGTATATAGGAACAAAGGCACATTCTTCATGATAATGCTGCTAAACACTGGGAGACTGAGATTCTACAGTATTAAAGTCAAATTAAGGGGAGAGCATGCCCTGATATAGGCCCTCTAGAGCAGTTTGTTGAATGACTGATTCAGACACCACTTGTTGAATAAAGTTGTCCAGCACCTCACTGGGGAAGCATGGGCCCCATTGGGTGACTAGTAACACTATGGCCAAATTTGCAAAGACCCTTGTTTCTGTTCTGAAAATAGCATGAAAGCTCAGCATAAAACGTTTTAAAAGTTTTGAGCAAAAAGCAGACTAATTCCAGGCTCTTTAATTTTCCAAGTTAGTTTGTGCCTAACACATGGTTCTCTTTTCAGCAACCCTTGTATAAGCACACTCAGGACTTTGCACTTGTGCCATATCGAGTATTATGGAAATACTGCCAACCTTCAGGATATTGCTAAATCATCTTTGTTTCAATGGCTTTGTTTTTTTTCCTCTTAGGATTCTGGGTGGGCATTACAGAGTTGGATTACTACTATCCGCCTCCCTTTATTTTCTTGGATGACTTGCTTGCTGTTAACTAGAGTGTACAAAAAACCTGTTTCCTGCTGAGCAAATAATGGTTTGTTTGCATATCACCTGATGTGAAAGGTGTTCATCTGTGAGCCTTATAACAAATTATATTTTAGAAAACATTAATACTTTATAAGGATGTGAAAGAAGCAATGTTGCTTGTACATTTTAGTATCCTTCCTCCTATGCTGCCATTTTCACTGTGGAAAATGGAAAACAATTGGACTTTTTTAATTTTTTTAAGAAAAAACTAGGTGAAGATGGTTGTGTTCATCTGACTGATCACTCTATCCACTCCGCCCCACCTTGGTGTTTTGTGAAACATTGCCACCACCTGAAGTGATCTCTTTTATCCTTGTGATATTTTATAAATTGATGCTTAACTGGAGAAACATAATATACGAATGAAAACCCCAAAGAGTGATATTTGGTTTAGCAGAATTTGATCAGATACTATGGTTTAACCTTACTGCAAAATTTCCAGGACTGTTAAAATCTGGGCTTTTCTTACACAAAGAGGATGTTTCTTATACTAAGGAGAGGGGGTGTGAGTCAAAATAAGAGACCAAAAATACCAGGTACAAAATGCATGAAAATCTAAATGCCTGAAAAAACTAAGTTCTGTTTTAATGCAGAATTTAGCCGGTGCCCCTAAAAGTATTTAATAATTTAGTTTAAGGTTTCCTTGTGAGTCATGTGGGTGCTGTATTACTTTGCTCTTGCAGAAAATCATTTGTTGCTAAGTTTAACAGTTTTAGCTCTCAATTCCACATTACATGACAAGAAATTCTTTTAACCCTGTGGTTTATGATGTGCTGCTGGATAAACATTTGTATAAAACAGGTGTTTCAAAGAGAACCAGTTATAATTGGAATTTACAACTATGTGGTGATTTGCAGATCTAACTCTGTCTTACATTTTGCAACATATCAGTGCCATAATATAATTAGTTTGATCACTTTGTCTTGTTTTTTCAGTGTCTAAAATTACAGCTTATTCAATATGCTGTAAGTATTTGGAAATAATGACAAAAGTTTGGCCAAAAGTAGTTAAAGCTTTTTTGGGGGAAGGCTGTAAAGCAAAAACCAAGAATGGTCATGACCCATCTGACTGGAAAAATTCAATACTGCTTTTTAAACTGTTGCACTTCCTTTAAGAATTAGGAAATTGTTTATTTTAATGTCTAACTGTAGTTGCTAGAGAGAAATTGCCAATATCACTGAGGTTTATGTGAGCATGCTACTAGACTTGACAATTTCACCTTTTGGAGAGGAAAAACCTTTCCTCTACCCTCTTAGATTCAGTAGTTGGAGGCCTGACAAAAGACAGATTGATTAACAAGGGAAAAGTGAGATTTTTGTTCACATATGTATGTAGGAGATCAGAGAGAAATATGACTCAAGAAGTCAGAATTTGGGGCTTATACACCATCTTAATAAGAGAAGGAAAGGTAAAGAATGGGTACTATGGAAAAACAAATGACTTTTAGGAAAGATAATGGGCCCTTAGGAGAATAGATGGCAGATAATGATAGTTTTGTGACAATGTCTGTTTAGGTGTGGTGCTGAAACTCCAGGGGAGAGGATTTATGACAGTTGAGTTCTTTTGGGAGGTTCTGTGTTTAGGCAGATAAAAGGAGTTCAGCAAGGGGGCGGGGGGGGGGGGTGGTGGGTGGGCAGGAACAGGACTCTTTCTACATCTGTTGATTCCTGAATGCCTTCAGCTCAAAATAATTTTTATGCCACAGTGGTGTGTTGTGGACCCCTTTATTTCCCAACTAAAACTTCCTAAGTGTCACAGACCAGAAGCTGATTTGGTAGCTGTGGAGAAATCTCTTAGGATCTAGAAACAGAAGACATAGATTTATGGAGAAACAAAAGGAAAATAAAAATTAATAGTGGGAGCATATCATAAACTAATTTTTTTTTAGTCCAGAGGGCAGTCAATCAAAATGATTTTTAAGTGTTGGTCTCAAAGCATCTTTACATGGTGGAGTAAGGGTGGTAGTGGTGGTCTCAGTCAGGGTTATTTCCTGGATCTAAAGGACTATGTTCTGGTGAACTTCTTGAGCGCATTAACTGTTGTAATAAATCTTTTAAAGTTATATCAAGTCGTCTGGCTTCAGCTTGCAGGGCTTCAGGAAAAGGGCGGGTTTAGTTTTAAGCGATAAGATGTCAGGAGTAGAAGAAAATTAGAAATGTTAATTACTGACGAAAATGCACAAGATGGCAGGATCCAGCTTATAAAGGGGCAAAAATAAAGAATATGAACAGAACTAGAAATATGTTAATCCACAAGGGCGGGTTATACTCGTCTATTGAAACATAAAATTTCCCTCTATAATCACCCCCATTTTTATTAAAGATAATCAAGTTAAGACTACTTTTGTTTGCAAAACAAGGCTAGTCTCATCAAACTAGGCCTGATCGTTTATATAAGTACAGCAATAATAGTGACTGAAGACGTAGGCCTTTTAAAGTTTGTTTTGCTGGAACTTTTATTAGGACTCTCAGGTTGAACTTTTAAAAGCCTCCAAGCTAGGAATGCAAGCCGAGAACTCACCATCAGACTTCACTTTCAGATTCGGATGAATTCCTTCTTTTCACAGTCCCCAAAACAGTCTAAGCTTCCTGGGCCTGCCAGGAAGTGGCCTTTCTTACTTACTTGTAAGGCCAGGAACCCTGTAAGGGTACCAGGCCAGTTTTCTAGGAGACCTTTGTAAGAACGGCTCCTTTAAGTCAAACTTAGTTCCTTTAAACTGGTCATATCTGATTCTATGCACATATTCTCAAATGACATTCCAGTTAAAGCATAGGTAATATAACCAGAGTTTCTAATTGTGTCCTCTTACAAGGAGAACAAATTCTTACTGAACTTTTTCAAATAACTATGTTGCCATGAAAATAAGAATATTCAAGAATAGTTTCCAAATTTTGGAGGAATAAGGCAAGAAGAAAGTACTTCATTCAAAGATATAATCTGCTAAATTGCTGTAAGTTATAGATATCTTAAGAGAAAGGGGTTTCCCTAAATTTTGAAAATAAAACATTAAAGAACAAGCAGTACTCTGAGCAAAAGTCATGGAAGAACTCATAATTTATCGGTCTACTCAGTCCTGTATGATAAATTCATGTCTTTATTAATTTGAGGTTAGTTTTATGAATCTATGAGTTGCTTCATTAGTTCTGGAAATAATTAGTCTAGTAGTAAGATCTTAAAGTTGAATAAGCAAAGACATCAGAAGCCTGTACCCTGGAGTACCTGCCGTAGTCCTTTCCATGGATCTCTGAGACAGTCTTTTTTTTGAAAGATGAAGGCTATAACTGATTACAAGCATTTTCAGGAAAGCATCAGAGTAAGACAATATCTGCAAATGACAAAAGACTTAAAATGCCCGTGGTTAAAGATCTCATGAGAATTCATTGTAACACAATTGAGAAGGAAATTTGGTTGTCTGTGACATTCAACATTTTAAGATAACCGGAGTTATGGCTGATCATGTTATCCAGGACATACCATGAACAGCTATGACACTGACAAGTTTCTAGAAACTTTATACAATTTCTGAACTAACAATAATAATACCTACCCATACAAATATAAGCTATAGAAGGTTAAGGATCACTTCTTATTTGCCAATGCTTGCTATGCAGTTTAACATATCAAATAAAACTAATCAGTTTAGCATCACTCTTTACAAGGCGGAAAGAACAAATCCCTTGAGATTTTCCAGGGGCCCTCTGGGAAATCTGAGGTCAAGAAGACTTTATTTAGAATTTGATTTTGGGAAGTTGTCAAAATATTTGAACACTCAATTAAATAAGGTCACTGTGAACAATACTTTAGTTACCCGGGTAACCAAAGTGACAATAATTAGTCTCATTTAAAACACCAATAATCCAAGAAACTTTGTCCTTTTAACAGAGGGAATTGCAACCTCCCATTTTACATGTGTACACTATTGAGCTCATTTTTTAAAATTATAAATAAGTGCATTCATTCTTAGCCAGCTTGACCACTTGAATGAATAAGATATTCTCCCACCGCCCCTTCCCTTCTCTTCCCCTTCCTCCTCCTCCCACCCTTACCGTTTACAACTTTCTATACCCATTCATATTTTCTTCACTTTCCACTTTCTCATTCTGGAACAGCCTTTAACCTCTAAGCAACTGCTTTAGGACAGAAAACTCTCCTTTTTTTCCTTAAAAACGTCTTTTATTCCTTTGAGACTATTCAAGATTATGTCCCTTTTTGTTGCTAGTGTTTTCGCTTATGTATATTAATTAGAATTCTTAACCCTTAGTAACCTTAATTTCCAGTGTAAATGAAGCAGACAATTGTGAACTGTCTGTCACATGTCGGCATTCTGTAGATGAGCACATGTATAAATACACCACCTCAATTTCTAGATGTATATGTTTCTTAATAGTACAATGTTTGTGGTGAAAACATGTTTATTAATAGACCCAAATATCTTTAGTCTCTGTAAAAATAAGTCAAAAGTAGATAAATTTATGTTTAGTAATTAATGATTCATTATTTTTATCTTATTTGGAAATGATCTATACCCAGATATAGATACTGTTTCACTTGAAATTCAAACTGAAGATAAAACTCTGGCTTTGGACCATAAACTTGCACTTTAAGTAATGAAACCCTAACATCATTGAAGGAAATGTGGAAAACGTAAAGGATAGCAAGTTTCATCAAACATCATTTCTCTCTCTGATAGGCAATAAGAGCAGCTAAGGAGAAGACAGCTTACTAAAGCATTTAAACAGAATAATTAGCTGCAGAATGCCTGTTGTTTATGCACATTCAGCCGTCTGGAATAAGCAGTACTGTCCCCCATTTAGATACGCTTTAAATATCTAGTACTGTTTCAAGAAACCTTCATTTATCATTAAATTCAGTAAATTACCTGTTTTGATTGGCAGCTAGTGTGGAAAATGGTTGATCATAAGAATATTTCCTGCTAGAAAACCCTAAAACCTAACAAGAAATTCAATTACAAGCATGCAAGTGACCTAAAATTGTCCTGCTCTGGTTAGCTCAGTAGCTGGCAATATTCCAGCACCAACAGCAGGTCACACTTCACTCACAGTTCCTTTCAACCTTCATTTAACAAGACCTGCTTCATTTCTTTAAAGAGCACAATGTTGATACCTGAATTAAGTCAAATATTCACAAAATTGTAAGTCTTCTGAAATTTCTGGCAATGTCAAATCTGCAGATCATCACTTTTAAATTGAATTTGCGGAGGTAACAAAGGTTGCAGCAGGACACATTTATTAGAGAAATCTTTAAGTACATACAAATACTCATTCTGAGATCATATGCACCTAAAAGGAAATGATAAAAAATATTCTATCAAATGGCTCCTGATGAGGGGTAGGCAAACTATAGCCCACAGATCAACTCCAGTCTGCAGGTGTATGGCCTGCAAGGTCAAAATGATTTTTATATTTTAAAGGTGTCATTGAAACATACAAAAAGAATATGCAATGGAGATGCATGTGACCCACAAAACCTCTGGTTCTGGGAGTTTGCCTCTTCTCTAGACCTTCAGCAAGTGAGCTGCATAATGGAAGTTCCGTCATACCTCCCACTGCCCTTCATAGCAAGGTAGTGATTCCACTGTGTATTTGTCAGAATGAAATATTTCACACAATTAAAACATGTCTCACTTTTTTGTTGAATGTAATCATGGGATTTGTTTAAATATTTACACTATAAAAACATTTCTCCACATCAGTTTTACTAGACTGCAAACTGCTGCAAAGTACCTAAACCTTTGAAACAATTACATGATTTGTTTTCATTATAAAGGAAATTCCATTACATACTTTAAAATCCAAAAACCCGAGTTGCTTTTAGCTTTTGAGTTGACTTTCAGAAAGTTGAGATCTTAGACCATTTTTCTCATGCCATATAAAACATGTTATATAGTAGTTGTCAAGGAACTAATAAGTTATCATAGTCATGTACACTTTTTTTTTAACTTTCCAAGGGAAAAGTTCATAGTCATTTTTACAGTCATTGCTTCTTTTTGTCTCTTTTAGAGTTAAATTATTTAATTCCAATTAACATGAGTATCTTAACAAGTAGATATTATCAATTTCTGTTAAATGTCAGGCATTTCCATACTTCTAACATTTCTGAATCATTTATCAATGTCACTAACAGGTAATTGTTCAACTTAATTTATGGTTTCCTAGTTTCATTTTGGTATAGATATTTGTTCTAGCAATTATCTAATGAACATAGGTTGTACTATAAAGGAAATAACCTTTTCAAGTGATCTCAGATCTGCTTATTTTTTTTACTTGATTTGCCAATGACATAATCATTTTTCTAGAAGACAGAATTATGTAATTTTTTCTTATCTGCTATAATCTAGGCTATATATTTCAGCATTAATTACCTCTCTATAGGTGAAAGATTAAATGATGTGGTTTCAAATAAGACTTCTGGTAATGTTTTATCCCTGGTCCATATTTAATATATCTATACATTTATATAAAGGCCAGGCCACCATGGTTAGTTGAACAGTTGTGCACTACACAAAGGCACTCAGTTGAGGGCTGGAGATATCAAGGTGTGTGCCTTGGGAGGGTTGCATCTCAGGACACACCTTATTCCAATTTCCGAGGGAAAGGGGCCATATAGGCCAGCAGCAATCCTGTTCACCGGAAAGGATGTTTAGTAATTACGTTAGAATTTTTTTTTGTCATTAAACCATACTGCAGTACTTTTTACCCAAGCCTGGGTAATTTACAAGGCTAAAAACTAACAATTTTTCAATTAAACATTTATGATCTATAAATACAGTGTTCTCAGCTTTAGGAGCTCTGGAGTCAACACATGAACCTTCCAGCTTCACACAGTGAATGGGGGTGGGTCAGAAACAAACCAAAAAAAGTACCACTTAAGCCACGTATGTCTATGATTTCTGTCTTTGGCAATGACCAAAGTGCCATCTACAAGGTATAAAACAAATAAGAATTTCCCACAACTCAACGAGTTTTCTAAACCACAACTTCTAACAATTAGCTTTCCTAGTTAAGCATGCTGGGATGGGTACTTTCCATCACTGCTGACAATATTGTAGATTCTTCAACTAGTCCTTCCTTTGTGTATCAGAGAGGGAAAGCCTTACCTAGATCAACAGATAGATGCTGGCAAGAGGTAAACCAGGAACCCTTGTCTGACAGAGAACACAAGTAAATTTGCAAAGCATTTTGAACAGTGCTTTGAAAATGGGATGACAGAAAAGTTAGGATTGCTTTAATTCCACCTGTGAACAACACACACCTTTCTAAACCACTTTTTGCCACACACCCCACACATGGAGAGGCATCGTTTGATTGAGTGAATCTTTATTAATCTTACTCCAGGCTCCGCTCTGGCATATCTGAGATTTTATTTTTCCTTCTTCATCTTCTCTTGCTTCAGCCCTGGACTGGAATGCAGAATGGGTCTACCTAGGTGAGAGAAAGCAGGGCCTGTCTCACTTGGCAGGGTAGCCTAGTGCCAAAATAGGGCTTGATTCACAAAGGAAAACGTGGAGAAAGCATTAGAAGAGAAGATTAATCTCCTGAGCCCTACTGTGTGGGGACCGTATGGCACTATGCCATCCATTCAACAACCTTTGGAATGCTGTGTCAGGGTTAGGTGCTAGGGGTACCGTGGGGAACAAGGCAGACACCCTGTCCTATGGCACTCTTAGAGTCTAACGACACTCCAGTTCCATCTGGGATGAGTGTCATGGAGAAAGGGTATTGAGAGCTCTGGGCATGTGCAGTAGGAACTGGAGGGCTTCCCTGAAGATGAACATTATGTTAAGAACTGAAGATGAGATGAAATAGGAAAGGGAAAAGGCTGGTTATAGCAGAGAGCAAGAGGACGGTGTCTGGAGATACGGGCAGGAATTAAGTCCCAGAGGGCTTAGAAAGTCATGGTAAGAATTTGAATTTGGAAGCTCTTGAAAAGGTGGAAAATGGATTAAAGGGAGCAGGTGTGGATATAGGGATACCAGAAACGACGAGACTGCAGTAGTCCAAGGAGAGAGAATGGAGAGTAGCACTGAAAGTGGAGATAGAAAATCAAATATATCAGAGTCGTATAGGAAGCAGTAGATTTGGGATGAGTTACTAAGTTTGGAATTTGTTGAGTTTGAAGTCTGTGAGATATGCACAGCAAGTCCTTGAATAATGTCATTTCATCCAATGTTTCATTATAATGAGAGAGAAATGTGATTCCTGGCCTGGGCCACTGTGTGGCACCTACACATTCTCCCCATGTCTGCGTGAGTTTCTCTGGGTGCTCTGATTTCCTCCCTGTCTGAGGGTCACGCAAAGGTGTAATAGCCACTGTAACAAGAAGGTATCTTCAGACTGACAAGTGAAGAAGGTAACTCTATAGACTGTAACAAAATTTAGTAATTATAGGAGTGTTGGAGCAGACGAGCCAGCAATTCTGCACACATTATCCTTTGCTCCAGACCCGTTACAGCATATCAGAAATATACTGCAGAAACTTAACTTTTATTTACATCAATTAGCCTATGGTAAAATTGGCTTCCTTATACATCTTTTTGCTTAAAGGCAGTTTCCAAGAACCTATTGACGCTGTTACATGAGGGCTTACTGTATCCTGGTAGAGCGCTTAAGGAGAGAATAAATTTGTGGATCTAGAGCTCAGCTGAGAGATCTGGGCTAAAGATATAAATTTGAAGATCAAAAGCATATATAATATTTGAAGCTATGTGAGTGGATGAGATTATGGAAGAAAAGAAGAGAGTCTCAGACTAAGTCCTAGAAACCAACCATTTAAGGATTAGGGAGAGGAATTTTGAAGGACAAGTGCACCCCAACCAAGGTGAATCGCCAGTCACTTGGAAAGGACACCTGGAGTGAGAGCCCGAGTTCTAGTTCTGTGGATGCCAGCAGCTGGACTGGGGGCAGCTGTGAGCAGAGCCCTTCACGTGCATGAGGGGTGAAGGGCAGTAACACTAACCCAACACTATACCGAGGCAGCAGGCTCTGAGTTGGAACCCAATAGCGTTAGTCCTGACAGGGTGCTGTTACATACTGATGTCCAAAGGTCTGGCTTGGGATTCTGGTTCTCCACGGAAAAGCTGTGTGATTGTGGTCAAGTCATTTAACTTTAAACATTGAATTCTGCATTTGAAAAATGTAGGATTGTCTTAAGGGTTAGCACCATAGTGTTGTCTGAATTTAATTATGAGTTTTCTGAATAGGATCCTCCCCCATGAGAGTGCCTGGTCTGGGCTTGCCAGGGGTACCTCAAAACTTCTGGACAAACCTGAGGAATCAACCCCTTTCCAGATCCTCCCACTGACCAATTTGACCTGAAACAAGGGACCATCCTATTTGTCTCCCCTTCCTGGTAATCGGGTACTTACCTGTGCCCACAGAACCTGTTTGTGTTGGGGTCGGGATAGGTTCTTCTACCTTATGCCACCAGTATTTCAGACTAGGGTGTAGCAGAACGAGCGCTGGACCCGACCAAGACTTCACATTCACACTAGGTCAACACACCTGCCTACTGTAAAAGGGGCCGCTGAAAATGAGTCAGGACTGCTTTAATGCCATTTCTGAACAGTACACATTTTGCCACACCCACCCACCACATACATCGAAGTTCCTTCCCGGCCATTTCAGAACTGTTCTGGATGTCTCAGCTGCCTGTCCTAAAGGCTATTCACTTTACTCCAGTAAACACCCCATTTAATTTTCTTTCCACTTCAATTCATCCACAAACTTCCCAAAAGGCATTTCCGCTAAGGAAAAAAGATGAGTTTTTAGGGGGCTTGACAAAAATGAGTTAACAAAATTAAGTCATTAGCCATCCTGGACAGATATCTGCTCTGTGCCAAGCCTTGGGCTCTCAGCCATGAGTGGGACACAAGTTGCTCTGCCTGGAGAGGAATATGGTCAGGTCCCTCCCTGGGGCTGCACCTTTGCCCTTATTTGCCCCGGATTGATTGATTGATTTGGAATTGCAATGATCTCTTTATTTTTTTAAATTAACTAATTTTTTATGGTGACATTGGTTAACGAAATTCAATAAGTTTTGGCTATACATTTTAACAGTATTTGCCCCAGATTTAATTGGCACTTCCATCCTCTTTCAGTCCTTCATGCTTCTACCACTCACTCCCCCACCCTAATTCTTATCCTTCTTTTCATCCAGACATTCCCCCACCCCAAGGTCCCTCTAAATTAGCAAGAAGTACAAGCCTGAGAGGTGAACATTCTTACAGAATACCCAATGAGTCACCAAGTTTCAAGGACACCATTCCTGCCATTTTGACAGCCCCTGCCCAGTTCAGACCTGAGCCTCCCCTCTTTCCCATGGACCACTGTACCGGTCCCCTGGGTTCCCTGTCTCCAGTCTTGCCCTCTCCAGCATCTATACTACCATGTGGGCTGCTATAACAGACTCTTGAATTCAAAACAGATAAGGACTTGTCAAAACTTTCAAATGATCAAGTTAAAACAGCAGGTATGGCATTCAAGGCCCTTCTCGGGGTACCTGTAATTTATCTCTGCACCTTCAACTCTCAATATTTATTCCTCTAACCACGTTAAACCTAGAACGTGTCCCAGATATGTCCTATTCATTCCCAGACAGACCTCTGCACCTCTGCCCAGAGTGCCCTCTCTGCCTTTACACCACTCCTTCTGGGACAACTTACCTCCTCAAAACCCATTAGCAGGTTACATATGGACACACGTTTTGGGAATTCCTCCTCATCCCTTGTATCTCGAGGTCTTGTGATTTGGCTTTAGCCAACAGAATGTGGTGTCAGTGACATGGTGCAAGGTCCAAAGTCCAGGTCCCGAGAGGTCTTGCAGCCTCCGTGTTTTGCCGTCTCGGAACCCTGAGACCACCGTGGCAGGAAGCAGCCCAGGCCGCAAGAGCACAAGGAAGGCGAGGCCCACCATGCCGGCTGAGCGGCTCCCAGCTTATGCCTGAGCTGAATACAGCCACACTTTTAAGGACCCATGTGATCACATGGGGCCCACCAAGATAATCCGGGATTACCGTCATTCTTAAGGTCAGCTGATCAACAACCTCCATTCCATCTATAACCTTAATTCCCCTTTCCCATGTAACCTAATGTGTTCAAAGGTTCCAGGGAATGAGGTGTGGACATCATTTGGGGAACATTATTCTGCCTACCATAGTGTCCAATGAATATTTGTTGAATAAATGAACAATAATGAACAAAAATTGATAAAAGAACAAATGTGCTTCCTTCACTCAGACCTCCCTGATGTGGACTCTCATTCTGAGTACTTATCATTAATCCTGAGTTCCCTTTCCTGTAGCTGCCATTTCTCAAGTGCTGTAACAGTCAAGAAAGCAAGAATGCTGAGGTCAGGAGAGGATACCTCCGAATCCTCTGGAAAGTCTGAATTCTGCGCTTTGACAACTTCCTCCCACTTCCCCGACAGGCAGGTGGATTATCCTCACTTTACAGGTAAAGTAATTAAGATCAGAAACTTCGCAGCTCAGAAGGGTCAGAACGCCGCAGTTAGAGGCCTGCTGGGTCACTGTGGGTCCTGGTCACTCCATCTCTAAAGCTGGGCTGCTCGTGTCACCGGGCCACCTTCGCCCTGCCCGGCTCATCGGGCTCTTGCTCCCTACGGCCGCCAGGGGGCGCGCCCCGCACGGTTTCTGCGCAAAGGCGGGCGGCGTGTCCGTGGGCCCAGATTTCTGGGCCCTGGAGAACATGTGCTGCTACCTCCCTTTAACCCGCCAGCGTAACTGACCTCATGAGCAAGGAAAGTGATGGGCTTGTCTCACTCAAACAGGGATGCAAAATCCTACACGAAATGCTAGCAAGAGAATGTGGCAGTATGTAAAAAGAATAATGCACATCAGCAGCTCGATGGGTTTATCCCAGAAATTTGAGGTGGCTTTAGCATTAGAAAAGCAATCAGAATAAATGAATAAAAAAGGGAAATCTGTCAATGTGGTACATCACATCAAGAGAAAGTTGAGTATCTCAGATGAGGGAGAAATTTTTTTTTTTTATATATAAAATTCAACATCCATTCATGATTTTAAAGAAATCTTAGTATAAAGCATTGAAAGAATTTCCTTTAAGATTTGGAAGAAGACTGAATGTGCCCATCTTCAACGCTGTTGAGGACTTGAGAGCACAGCAAGGTTAGATAAAGATTCAAAAATATAATGACTTGAAATAAGAAAAAACTATCAAACCTCAGAGGTTTGCAACCCTGACAAATCCAACTTCCCCTTTCTCTAACAAATTGCTGTCATACTCCCTATCCTGAAGTGACATACTTAGATAATGTAATGTGTCCACACATACATATTTCAAAAAAATCAATATAATTCTTTAATTTTAATATAAAAATTTAGTAAAGAAAAATACTTTAAAATAAAATAATTTGAATTTTGATGCATAAATTCTTGGACACTACGAAAAAAAATCCGTTATAAATATCCAAATCTCCCTATTAGGGGTCAGTATACCTCACTGAGAACCATTAGTTTACATATAAAACCTACCAATTATATATATATATATATAATTGATTAAATTAATGAAAAATGTATCAAGTTTTCCAGATACAAAATCAATGTACTAAAATCAATTTAATGTCTATATAGTGGCAACAAGTAGTCAGGAAAAGTCATTTCTTTAAAGCAGCATTTATAATAGAAAAAAAAAAAAACCTTAGGACTGAATCTAAAAGATGCAAGAAAATAATTAAAAAAAAATATTTTAAGATATTATTTTATACATCTAAATAAAGGTAGGGTGATATCATGTTACAAAGCACCTCTGAGCCCTTGATTTCCTTGGATACTCACCCCAACCAGGTAACAGGGGTTATGATCATCTCCACTGGCCAGATGTGGAGACTGAGGCCCAAGTAGGGGAGTGACCTGCCCAAGGTCACACAAGTCTGCTGGGCCTGGGCCTCCTGCCTGCCATTCCTGGGCCCTGACCATAGGCCCCAGAGGCCATGTCTGATGTCCACTGCACCCAGAGTCCAAGCATCGCAGCTGCACAAGGCCAGGGGCCAGGTCTCCAGGCTCCAGACTGAAGGAGGCAAACAGCAATTTGGCGGTGCACACACACAGCCAGAACATGATCCATGCCTCAGTGGAAGGAGAACCTCCTCAGCCCCACTCATCTCACTGGCACTTGGGAGGAGGAGCCAGTAGCCCTGTAGGCAGGAAGTGAGAGTGGAGCTCAAAGGTAAGTCCTCACCTCGGTTTCCCCCACCCGAGGCCCTACCGACCCACTCCCTCAGACCCAGAAGAGCAAATAACCATTATGGTGAGACAGGATGGCACTATTTGATGACTCGGTTTATGAAAATGAGCCTGAAGAGCCCTAAGAGATGGCCTCCTTCCCCCTGCTCCCAAAGAATGGAAAAGGAGGCCCAAAGAGGAACAATGACCAGCCTAGCGTGACACAACAAGTCTGTGGCAGAGTGAGGAGGCCAGGCTTGACCCAGCTCAGAATTCAGCTCTGAGGAGGAGACACTTTGGGGTTTGAATGACAAATACTGTGAGTGTTTGTCTGCCTCTGGACCTCTGAGTTCAGTCAGGCAGGGCTACATTTGCCTGTGTAAGGAATGACACTGGAGTCTGATCAGGCCCATACTGGGAGCCCAGGGGAAGGACCCCCAACCTCGTCTGGAGCAGCAGTTTTCAAACCATGAACCGAGACCCATGAGTAGGTCATAAAATTAATTTAGAGTCTGAAACTCACATTTAAAAAATATTTAATAGAACAAAATAGAAATACCAAGTGAATCACATATGGTAGAGACATAGGATCATGATATAAAATGTAATTCTAATTGTGGTTGCCAGCAGTCTCGTAACAAGATTACTGGATTCAAGATCAACATACAAAAGCCAATAGCATTTCTCTACACCAAGCATAACCAGCTAGAAAATGTCATTTTTGTAAAAGATAACATACATATGTGATGTCTGGAACTTCCTTTCTAATGGTTCAGAAAGAAGTATGAATGTGTGACTGTACGTGAAAGAGAGAGGGAGATGAAGTGAGTGTGGCAAATATTAACGACTGATGAATTCGAGTAAAAGATAAAGGGTATTCATCGTTCTTGCCACTTTTCTCTTGGTTTGACATTTAAAAAAATAATAATTTGAGAGAAAATATCACTTACAATAGCAATAAAAATATAAAGTATCTAGAAATTAAGTGAACGTACAAGGCCTCCATGGAGAAAAATATTAAGCTCTAATAAAGGGCACAGACAATGATCTGAATAGAAAGATAATTCGTGTTCTTGGATGGAGCTACATAATATTATAAAGATGCCCATTCGTCCCAAATTAATCTTTAAATTCAACGTAGCCCTCATTAAAATGCCATTATGATTTTTTTAAGGCACTCAATAAGTTTACTCTAAAACATAAACAAATAGCTACGTCGCTGTTAAAATTAAGAGTTAGAGGCGACATTTGCCTTATTGGATAGGACCGCAAAGCCGTGGCAATACAAACAGTGTGGTGCTAATGCTGGCACAGACCCCCAAAAAGAGGTGAGCTCAGAGGCAGCCTGTAGGTGGGAAACTAACACGCAGGACGGATGTAGATCTGCAGTCCGTGGTGAGCTTGCTCTGCGAAGGAAGTACCACTGGGGCCTTATCTAACGCTGCATTTAAGAATGAACTCTCACTGGATTCTGGCCCGACATTTGAAATGTACAACTATGAAAATAACAGAAGGGAATATAGGAGAACATCTCTGTAATCTAGGGGTGGGGAAAGAGTCTTTAGACAAATTTCAAACTCATAAGTGGAGGATTTTTAGAAGCTCGAATTTGTATTTTTTTAATTTTTAAAAAATGTTCAATTACAGAGACGTTCAATATTACGTTAGTTTCACAATGCTAGAATTGAATGTATCTAGATTAAAGATTTCTGTTCAATGAAGAACAAAGATAATAGAGGTTGACAGTGAGAGAGACATTTGCATGACCCCAAGCCAGCGACAGATCAACAACCAGAATATATAAACCGAAAGAGAAAAGCGGGCAAAGGAGGCAGCACCCATGTTCAGAAAGGGAAACTCAGAAATGTAACAGCACACGAGGAGGTCCCCCAAATTATTAACGATCACAACAAAGACCAAATGAAAACGAGAAAGCTACACTTACAAAGTACAAGAAAGTCCAGGTGTCCAACGCGACCTTCCCATATCTGAACCCTCAGAAGAAAGCCACAGGCAGCCACTTCCAACCGGAAAGTGCTGTGACCAACGCAGCTTCTCTGCATGGCAGTGGGGGGACTGGTTCACATGGTCACTTGAATATTGCATCCCAAAACACCAGGCCTTTGGAGCCTCCATTTTTGAGCCACTCCCCAAGCCAAAGGGCTTCCTTTAGGGTCCTCAAACAAGAGCTAGGCAATTAGATCTGCTGAGATTTTAGAAGAAATCATTATTATATGAGTTTCACCTGTTACAGGAGCAATGATGATAGGGGTTTTCTGGCCTGGTGCAGAGAAGGTTCTGTCGCCAGGGCTCTGGTGGTGTCGGGGGTATGGCATCCCACAGAACTAGGAAGAGGGAGGTGGATCAGCTCTGGGTGACAAAAGGCTCTCCCAAGTAGCGTGGAAAGGGCTGCCCTGTAAGGGCATTAGCACCCAGTTACAGGGAGATGCAAGCAGAAGGTGGACGGCCATTCGAGGAGCCTATAAAAGTGTCTTTTCCCTGGGGGAGAGAGGAGGAGGAGGAGGAGGAGGGGAAGAGCACAAGCATGGGGTCAGACAGGGCAGGTTTGGATCCCAGTTCTGCCATTTCCTAATTGTGTGACTAGAACATCTCCCCGAGGCTCAGTTTTATCTACAAAATAGGGCTAATGAGGGCTCCTGAAGAGGGTGGTTATAAGAATTAAATGGGAAAAGTCCCTACACAGCTGGCTGCATGATGGCACCATTTGATGACTCAGTTTATAAAAATGACCAGCAGGGTCCTGGGCCCAAAGCAACACCAGAGCCCCACCCCTGCCCCAAACCTGTCAGGAGGCCAGGATCTTCATGACTTGTCTGGAAACCTCCCTCTCCCCGCTTCAAGAAGACTAGGGCCAATGCCTCCCCTACCCCACCAGGCTGGGTGCCCGGCACAGGCCACCTGCTCTCTCTAGGCTCCTTTCTTCACCTGCCAGAGATGGGCGCTGAGGTGGGCCCTTCCAGTGCTGACATTCTAGGATGCTGCGGCATCTAATTAGCCGTGTGTATGTGTCTCTGCTTCCAGGGACCCAGCGTCTTCGCAAAATGAGGTGTTTGGACTAGATGAAAAAAACATCAGCTAAGCCATGCTGAGAGCACTTACTCCAAGCCAGAGGCCACTCCAGGTCCTTACTCGATAAGGCCATTTAATCTCCACAATTCCACAGTGTGAGTGCTGTATACTGACTGATTTTACAGGTGAGGCAACTGGGGCACAGAGAGGTTGGGTTGTTTGCCCAAGGTCACACAGCTAATATGAGTCCAGGTAGTGACTCCAGAGTCCATGTTTGCAACCACCCACTAGTAGCTCCAACACTCTAAAATATAAAAGGGGGCCTGCGTATCCTCCTAATTCTACCATTCTGGGGACTGAGGCAGACATGTTTTCTCAGACATGGCCCCAGCTCCACCTTTGAAAACGTGGGAGTTGTCCAGCCCCGACACAGTGCTGCTAAATGCCCTACATGATGAGGCCTTACTGGGCCCCATAACTTGCCTGTACCTGATCACCACACACTTCTGCTAGAAGCTCATTTTACAGACAGGAAAATGAGGCTTGGAAAGGGTAGAGGACTTACCGGGATCCCACTGGGCAGAGTGAGGACTAGTGCCAGAGCTGCCTGGCTTCACCAAGCACATTCTTCCCCAGAATGAGCCTCGGCCCCTCAGAGACTAAGCCAGTAACTCCGAGAGAGGCAGCATGAGTTTAGGGCTCTGGAAGAGACACAAACGACCTGGTGGGAATGCAGAAGAGGGTGGGGTGGGGTGGGGCTTGCTGGTGGAGACAAGGCATGAGAGCCGAAGCCTGATATCAGGAGTTGCCTGTGGAGAGGAAAGGAAGAGCCTTTCAGATGGGGGCAGATAGCATCAACAAGGCCTGAGGGCGGGGGTCTCAAGTGCGCTTGAGAGGAGCACTGAGGGCCAGGGGAGGCTCCAGCCCAGGGCACAGGCAGTGGAATGGGGTAAGGACCAGTGGGGAGTCAGGCAGGGGGCACAGACTTGGAACATGGTTTGGGGGGGGAGCGTCATAGCTGCATATTCGAGTCTTCTCTGGTTCGGTAAGAGGCTCCCGAGGGGCCTGGAGTTACATCCAGGGGAGAAATATCTGGACAGAGACCATGAGGTGGTGGAAGAGACCCAATTAGTCTGAGTGACTGAGAGGTAGATGAACTCATTAATGGAGACTGGTTGCCCTGAAGGGGGAAATGAGTGGGCCCGAGTTTCTCCATCTGCAAAGCGGGCTGATACAGGTCTCTGATGAGCAGGTCTGCGAGGTGAACAGATCAGAGCGTGGCTGCCTTGCGGTCCAGAGCGGTGGAGGGGAAGTCCGCGGTCCCTGAGCCTCTACCGTGCCCCAGCACTGGTCACTCACGAACCTCAGTCTTATTCCCCAAACATGCCCCTCCTGCTGTCGTCCTATCGCAGCACGCGTAAATGCTCAATATGAGCCTGGAGCCAGCTTTCCCCACCTGACAAGGGCCCGCTTTGCGCCTCCACCCCGAACCTTGACTATGGAGGTGGACATGGAGATGGACATGGTGACGGGGAAGACACAAGCGCGCGCCTCTTCAAGCCCTCCTTTTCCCAGCCCGCCGCTCGGCTGCCCTCCCTCCTCCCGCGGGGCTTGCACGGAGCCCTCCGGCCCCTGCCGACCTGGACTTAGCCCTGGGGGATCCCGGAGGTGTTCCACGCGGACAGAGCGAGGTCGAAAGGGAGGGAGGGAGAACAAGAGGGGTCAAGCTGAGCCGCGCGGACCCCCGAGTCCCCCTCCTATTCCTCAGGGGGAGCCCTGCAGCCGCTTCCCTGTGTGCTCGCCCCACAGCGCGGGGCCAGTTCGCATGCGCAGCCACCCTGGCCTCCTGCCCCACTGGAGACCACGCCTCTGTCCCCAAATGGGCGGAGGCCGCGGGGCGGGGCCGGGCGGGCAGCAGCCGGGGAGTCCCAGCTCGAGCCCCCGCCCCAGGCCGGCCCCAGCCAAGCTGCAGCCGGAGCCGGAGGTGGCTGCCCCGGTCCCGTCCTCCGATCCAGCGCCGGCGCCGCGCCTGCATCCCGGAGTCCGGCCCGACCCGCGGCGGCGCGGCAGGTAGGAGGCGCTGCGCGGAGGGAGGCGTGTGCGAGGGCGCGCGTGCTCATGTGTGTGTTTCGCGGGTGTGTGTGCGGGTGCAGCGCGGGCCATTGTGAGCACGGATGTGGGGGATACACATCCCGCAGGCCAGGGAGAAGGGGGTGAATGCTGGCCTTCAGCTCCGGGGGGTGGAGGCCTGGAGGATCCGCCTGGGCTCCCGGGGTTCGTCTCCACCCAACCCCCACTCGCTGCGAGGGGCCTCCCCGGCCCCCTCCGCCACGCCTCCAGGAGTTCCGGGCGGTTCCTAGTTCAGACTCCGGGATTTAACCCCCGATGTTTGGCCGTCTCTTCCTCACAATTTCCCTTTCCCGTTCCTTTTCCAGCCCTCCACTCATCAATTCCATAACCTCTCCTGGATGCCCTTCCGACCCACTTCCATCCCCTGTCCCTGGTGGCTTGGGAATGAGGCAAAGCAGGTTCCCTTCCTGATCCTCCTCCCAGGTTGAATAGGGGCCTTTTTCCTGGGCTCCTGGGCTTGGGTGTGGTGTGAGGGGCGGGGGGATCTGGGAGAGAGCGGATCTTGGGCTTTTCTGATCCTCTTCTGCCCTTCAGAGGTGGGGGTCTGGGGATGACAGTCCTAGGGTCCAGAGGTGAAGTGGGATAGACCATTAACAAGGTGTCAAGTTCTCTCCAGGCTTCATTTTCTGTGGTGGGATTCGCCCCCACCCCCCATCCCAACTCACAGGGGTGAGGAGAGCGGGCACAGAGAGGTGAAGTGCTACTCTCATGGCTGTTGAGCCAGAATTCGAACCTGGGTGGGCCAGGCTCTTAAACCAGAATCTTCTCCCTGCACCTGCAATGGAGAGAGGATTGCCAAGGCCAACTGCTCCTTGGATCCTAGGGAGGAGAAATCTGAGCAGACTTCCTGAAAGAGAGGGGGATTAAGGGTGGGGTTCAGCCTAGCCTTGGGTGCGAGGCCTTCTGGTGGAAACACTGAGTTCAGGTTCAAGGATTGACACCCCCAGGGTCTTTGGGCCTGGTCCCGCTCCAGTCTCCAAAGTCCTGGGGCAGTGGGAGACCTGGCAGCTATCTGTGGATGAGGTAGGGGGCGAGCTAGGGTAGGCCCAGCTGCTGCTGCTTCAAGCCCAGTCTGGTGCCAGGACAAAGAGGTGCTTAGGCGGGACATGCCCTGAGGAGCCGCTCTACTGTTGAGGTGGATGGGTCAACAGATAAGCCCTCGCCCAGGGTTACACCCCTCTCTGAGAGCCAGGATGTGGGCCAGTCCCTGCCTGGTAGCTGGGGGAAATTTCACTGCAGATACACAGGTGCTGGGTCTCCAAGAATGAAAAGTTCACCAAGCAAAAAAGAAAGGACAGGGTACTGCAGGCCCGGGGAATAGATAGGTAAAGGCCTGGAGGTTTGAAATTGAGTGAGTCCATGGGAAAGGCATTAAATAAATCTGCACTTGAGACTGGTCATCTTTGGCTGCTGGGGAGCCCTCTTCCTCTCTCCCTTCTCTTCTCCCCTCCCCAGCTCTGCACCTCCCACATTGAGGTTTCTATAACAGGTGGGGGTGAATGGGAGGTGCTAAGGGGTTGCACAAGGCCCCAGCTTGGGGAAGAGTGGGGGCAGAGGAGCCTTCTCTGGGATGGGGCCACCGCTGGGGGTGGATAAGATCTGGGAGAAATTGACAAGATGGGAGTTAGACATGGTGGTTGCAAGAGGCCCGTGGGCTTTTGGGATGACATCCAGGATGCCGCTGCCAGGCCAGTGCCGTCTCTCGCTGCTCCTGCCCCTGCTTTCCTCATGGGCTCTCAGGACAGCTCTGAATCCCTGGTCCCTGAATAGGAGGGCCTCCTGGACCCCCGGCAGGCACGGGGAAGCCTTTTTGCAGGACCCCTTCTACCTGCGGGGTCATCGTGTCTATGCTTCTTCCTTGCTGAGACTGGCTCTGCACGTGACCTTGAGGCAGAGAACTTCCTCTGTCTCAGTTTCTTCTTGTGAGAAATGGGCATAAATGCTGCCTAATTGCAGCGATTTGGGGAATGATTAAGTTAGTGTCACTAAAGCACTTTACTAGTACATGGTTTTTGGTAGACATTATAGTAATTAACAATCAGCATCACTTAGTCCCTTCTTCCTCTGGTAAGGGACAATCTAGAGGAAGGAGGGGATCACTTTCAGAGAAGGGGGGTGAAAGGAAACAGGGTCTCCCACGGAAGTGGAAGCTCCTCTTGGTATCAGTGGTCGTGACCTTCTCAGACCCCTCGAGTGGGTGGTCTCACTATTTGCCTGACCAAGTTCCTGGGCCTCCCAAAGTCTCCTAGCCTCTAAATGTCATAATAGAAAGCTCAGTGGGCCTTAGACTCCCCCAGCCTCAAATGGTAGGTCTGCAAACCTCTCAGTCCTATGCAGCTCCCCCAATGTCTGGGGCCTAGGCAGACGTGGAAGTCTGCCTGTCTGTAACTGGTCTTTTCACCTCTTTCCCTGCCTTTTTCTGCCCCTATGTCTTCAAGTGTTGTGAGTGCCTTTAGAGGCCCCTCTCCTCTACCCTTCAAGCTCTTCCAGAGACCTGTGCCCTTCCTGCTCAAAACATTCCTTGGTTGGCAGTAGTCCCCCCAGCCTCTCCTTCAAGCTGCCCCTCTGCCTCCCCCTTCCCGCAGCTTCTCTTCTGTCCTGGGCTTGTCTTGCTTCAGTTCAGGCCAAGCTGCCAACTTCCCTTTGGCCTCAGGCCTTGCCTTTCCCTGCTCACTAAAGGCAAAATCGGCCAAGTCCCGTTGGGGTTCTAATCCAGGATGTTTTAGGAAGCCAGACTCAGGCTCGGACACAGGAAGTTGTAGGATGAGCATTTGCTTGCTCCCCATTTTAATGTATTTCCAGGGGACCCAGCCTTCCTGGGGCTAGGTGTGTGAGGGTGCCTGTGGCTGAGGCTGTGGTGGAGTGTGTGTGTGGGCTGTGGTTTTCTGCCACAACAGGGCACGTGGACGGTTGTGGGAGGAGGGACTGATGGCCAGAGCAGACAAAGCCCATCCATTGGTACCCAGCCGACTGTCGCTGTTGAGCGTGCCCAGTGATGGCTACAGGATCTTGAGGCCTGGAAGATGAAAGATGGAGGGCCTGCTTGTCTGCACTGCCTGCCCCTGCCCAGCCAGCCTCTGCCCGTGTACCATTCCCCACTGTGTAACCTCTGCCAGGCAGATAAGGTGCGACCCAACTGGTTTGTTACTAATAATAGTAACCGAGACACTGAATTTTGGGGTGACTTCGTTTACATTGGAGCAAGTCGAAGTGTAATAACTTCATCCTCACGCACTCACTTCCTTGAGTGGAAGAGAGGAGTGGGGCCACACACCTGCCCACCCTGTTCTTCACGAACAGTAGTAGTTTTCTACCGCTGCTGTGACAATTAACACAACGAAGTGGCTTAAAACAACACAAATGTATTCCCTTACAGTTTTGGAGGTCACAAGTCTAAAATGAATCTTATGGGGTTAAAATCAAGGTGCGGGCAAGCTGGTTCCTTCCGGAGGCTCCAGGGGAGAATCCGTTCTTTGTCTCTTCCAGCTGCTAATGGGAACTGGCATTCCTGTGACCTCATCTCCCCAGTCTCTGCTTTCATCATGGCATTGCCTTTTCCTCTTGTGGAGTCAAATCTCCCGCTGCCTCCTTTTGATAAGGACACTTGTGGTTACATTTAGAGGCCACCTAGATAATCCAGGCTAAAAACCCCATCTCAAAATCTTTAACGACATCTGCAAACTCTCTTTGCCATACGTATAAGATAACAGTCACAGGTTGCAGGGATTAGGATGTTGATGGCTTTGGGGACCATTATTCTGCCTACCACAGGAACCAACTGCAATGTCGTTGGAGGCACCACCCTCAGAGACCCCTCTCCCTGGCACCCATGGCTGTTGGCTTCCCCCATGAGGCCATTCTCAGTGTCTGTCTCCTCCCAGCCTGGGAACTGTTGTGGGTAGGGCCTGGGCCTGCTACACCTCTGGGCCCAGAGCCCAGCCTGAGACCATGGCAGCCAGAGCACAGGGATATTTGGAAGAGAGAATGTGCCGGCCTGTCTCCACGGCTTATCTCAGTGACCAGACACAGTCTTGCATTTGACAGTATGTTAGGCCTTTAGAGTAGAGTGCAGCTTATTTAGCTGTTCATTCAACAGACCCAGTGCTTTGCAGAGGAGATCACTTGATCTCCACCCTCACCCTGTGAGGGCAGGAAGCTGGGCGGGGAGCCCCATTTTGCAGGTAAGTATACCAAGGCCAGTTGAGACTAAGCCCTACCTGGAGCAGAGGTGCATGAGGGGAGGCAAAGGTGGGGGCAGGCTGGACAAATAGCACGGAAAAGACCTTCATTTTACAGATGAGAAATCTGAGGCACAAAGAATATTACCGTTTTTTCCCACCCTTGCCTCGGTGTCCCCATCTGCGGGTGAGGGTATCGATGGGACATTCGGGGGCTCTGATTTGTTCTCTGCCTGGGTGTAGGGAGGAGGAGGCATTGGCTTTCGAGGCCACCGTGGGCAGGAACGTGACATGGCGCAGAGCTGTGCCTGGAGCCTGGAGGTGCTGCCAGCACCCCACTCGCCCGGAGGTGTGGTTGCTGTCTTAGGTGGTGAGCCTCCTGGGGTCTCTGCAGAAGGACCCCTCAGCCAAACCCCCAGAGAACCCCTGGCCTGCATGCTGCAGACCCTGCCCAGTGTGGGTCTCTGTTATACCCGCACGGCCAAGGCCACGCTATCTGGGGTCCTGCTTCTCTCTCAGGGGCAGTTTCTACAGCCTGGGCTCTCTGCCTGCAGCCTGGCCTCCCTCTATCCTACCTTCTCGTGAATCATCCGGTAGCCCAGCTCCCAGCCCCACACACTCTCGAGCTCGTAGCTGGGCGCTCAGGGCTGCCGTAGCCGGCCGTGGCAGTGTTTCCGTGCTACCCCCTCCCTCGTTCTCCCCTCTCCCCTGCACCCTGCCCCCTCCCCGCCTTGCCAAAATGGTTTCTTCCCCTAGAATGTTCCATCCTCCTTTAAACCTTCCACTTCCATCTCTCGAAGTCACAGTCTACCATTTGAAGCCCTGCTTAGATGCCACCTCCTCCATGCAGCCTCTCCTGCCTTGTCTGAATGAATCACTCTCCTTTTAGAGCAGATCATTCAGCCTGGGACCAGTGTGGCTGTCTCTTTCCTCTGTTAGGCTGAACGTCAGGGCAGAGCCCTGCCCGACCCCTCGCTGCCGCATTGTACAGGCACAGAGCAGGCATGAATGAAGGATGGGGCTCCCAGGGGCTAGTGAATGGGTCAGTGTCTTTGCTTGAGTGGTGTGCCGTTAGAGCAGAGTTTAGCCGTGAGACAGGCTCCTGGCTCTGCCCTGAGTGCGCCTCTTCCCTCTCCAAGCCTCTGGGCCTCAAGTGTACAGTGAAAACAGTACAGCTCATTTCTGAGGTTGTGTAAGGGCTAGGAATTGAGCCTCGGTTTCCCAGTCTGAGAAATAGGCACCATTTCACCAGTTTTCAATCTTGAGGCTTAGAGGCAAGTAGTGCTAGGGACGGAGACTCTGCCCATGCAAGAAGCATGAAAAGAGGCTGTCCTGGTGACAAACCCCGCAGATGGAAACGAGCAAGAAGTGTCCCCCTTCCCACCGTTCATTGGTGATAGCCTACAGGCCAGAGTGGGCAGGGGCTTGCCCGAGGTCACAGCTCAGTGGAGCAGAGATGGCCTCAGGGACCTGTCAAGTCTCATTTTGTCAGGTTGTTTTCGCTGTGGAGAGTGGCAGCAACTGCAACCTAAAGCTCCAGGTGTCCACCCTCCCCATGCCCCCCACCCCTCACCTCACCCTACCAGTAGGACAAAGAATAGTTCCTGCTGCGGGCTCTCAGCTGTATCTGCCCCTTTCTCATGGTGCTGAGCTGGGAGCCCTGGGATAATGTGACCACTGACTTGCGTCTCTGGGGAAATAGGACTTTCAGTGCCCACACCAGCCAGGGGTGCTGCTCCTGCCTGAGGCTGAGTCTGACCACCACCGCCACCCCCACTTTCCTGCCCAGGGAAGCCCAGCCTCTAGGAGTTTGACCAGGTTTTCAGCTTCTTCCTGTCCCTGCCCTCACTGGAGCCCTCACTGGAGCCCTCACTAGAGTGCACTTTTGGAGGTTCATCTCCCAGGTGTGCCTTCCCTACCCAGGCTTCCCGTACTCCCTTCCCCCAACAGCCTGTGTCGGGACCCAAATCCCAATGAAGAACAGCTGTGGGGCAGAGGCCTTGGCACTCAGCCAGGCCGCACAGCAAGCTTGGCCTGGACGCCGGATTTTCCCTCAAAACGCTGCCATGGGGATGTCAGTGCCTTAGGACCACTGTCCCCCAGGACCAGGGAGAGGACCTATACCCCATACCCCTGGCCCTGCCCTCCAGGCCATTTGTGTCTCCTATAGGGGGAGTGACTTATCAGGTTTATGTGCTAGAAAGATCACCGCAGCTGGGTGGAGACTGGGTTGGACATGAGACAGAAATGATAAGGGGAGGGGAGAAGAAAGACAGGATTTCCCAGCCCGGTGCCAGCCTGCCCGGCGTTGGCTGGACTGACTCACTCGGCCTGGCCCCTGGCTTCGCTGCCTGAGCCCAGAACCCGAAACCCCGTGGCCCCAGCCCAGCTCTCCCTCCACATACTCCTCCCCCACCCTGCCATCCAGTCCTCAGTACACAGTATATGGGGGAGATGGGTCCTGGGAAGCCAAAATATACCCACGATAGGACAGAGAATACCTGTTAAGCATGTTATTGAATTGTTGACTTGTGGGGCAAGAGGAGAATGTGACAAAAAGGGAATGAGAACCTGGACAGAAACAAAAGCCCCAGATAACCAGGAAGTTACCAGACTCAGGCTCTGCCCTTTCCAGGGCCCAGGTCACTGCCTCCGCCTCTTTCCTCAGCATCTGACCCTTCATCCGGCCCCTCCACCCCAGCCCTGGCTCCCCTCTGTCTTCAGGAAGAGCCCTGCAGAGTATCTTGTCAGCCTTCCCCACTCAAAGCTCTGCGGCCTGGCCGTCCAGCTGTTATTCGGTGCTCTCCCTGCACCTGGAGTGCATCCTGCCTGCTCTGCCCTCCCTGCCGAGTCCCACCTAGTCCCCAAGCCCTGCTTAGGTTCCTTCTTGAAGAGCCACCACCATTCTTCCCACCTCTATAACCCTACCTGCAACATGCCTTACTCCTCGGAGCACTGACCACTGTGTTTCTGGTTTAATTCTTGCTCCGTGTCTGTGACCCTGTGCCTCTTCTCCCTTAGGACTGTCCGACCCCGTCCTTGTCAGCTCAGGGCCAGCCCCGAATGGGTGTCAGTGAAGATGTGCATGTTAATAGACTGCGTCCCCTGAATTATAAGACACAGCTCATAGGTCTTTTCCTTATTTATGTTCCCTGGAGTGGGGTGTAGTGGGAGGTCGAGGAAGGGAGGGAAGGGAGATGGGGGGCTTTATCGCCAGGCTATGGGTGTGGGGCATCTTTGGCTTCTTCCACGACATCTGGACGATACCCACTCTGCTGGTTCTGTGCTGCACAATGGGCCCCTGCCATGGGATATGAGGACTTGGGGCACAGAAGAGGGACCCCTCGCAGGCCTTTCTTTGTCTTCCCTTTCACCACCGTAACTGCTGGCCACAGAGTTGAATCTCTATCCACTCAGGTCCTGTGCATCTCCCCATCCCACCTTCCCTCTGGGTCTTCTCAGTTTCTCTACCTGAGCACTGTGTTTGCCTCAAGACTGAGAATGTCTCCCAGGGATGGTGTCTGGGTGGCTAGTCCCTCCTCAGATGCAGAGGAAACCTTGGAGATGTGCTTGGTTGAGGAATGGGGGCATCCCCTTCACCTGTGGGATGCCCTCTTGGACTTGAGCACTCCAAGTGTAAAAGCCACAGTGTTCTGAGAGATGGAGGAGGCTCACAGAAGGTCACACAGCCTGTGTATGACAAGGCCAGGCCAAAACGAATGCTCTGACCCAGCTCAGAGCTCCTTCCCTAAAAGTATGTAGTGTCCAGCCGGATGGGGCCAGAGCTATGAGGAGCCCAGAACCGGTGGGATTGGGGTCACCAGATTCAGCCAACCCTTCTGCCCAGGGCCACTGCACTGGCTTTTAGACACATTTTATTGAGGCATAACTCAGCTATAGAACAGTGCATAAGTCACAGGTGCACAGCTCAGTGACCACACCCATCCATGTAGCCACCACCCAGATCAAGGAGCAGCATTACCAGAAATGCCGTCATGCCCCTTTTGGTCACTACCCGTAAAGGCAGCCGCTCTCCTGCCTTCTAGTCGCCATAGATGGATTATGCCTGCTTCTTCGTGTAAATGGAATCGCAGTTTTGCTTTTCTCATTTAATATTATGCTTGTGAGGTCCATCCATAGAGTTTTAAGCAACAATAATTTGTTTATTTTCATTACTGTGTAATAATTCCATTACAACAACATATTTATCCTTTTTGTTGTTGCACATTTGGGTTGTTTCTTGTTTTTAGCTATAACCAACACTGTGATAAAATTCTCGTGCTTGTTTTTGGTGAATATGTGCATGTGTTCCTGTTTAGATAAACCTAGGAGTAGAATCACTGAATGATAGAATATGTGTTTGTTCAGCTTTAGTAGACATGGTCAGATGATTTTGCAAAGTGGTTGTACCAATTTGGGTGAATGGTGGGGGAGCGGGTTTCGCTTTAGCCATTCTGGGGCTTGGTATCTCATTGTGGTTTTAATTTGCATTTCCTTGATGATTAATGAAGTCGAGCACTTTTTTAATGGACTATTTGGGTGTGCTCTTTTTCTTATGTTTTCTTCAAAAATCTTTATTATTTTATTTTTCAGTTAGATTTACAATCTATGTGGACTCGTTTTTGTGTATAGTGGGAGGTAGGGGTCAAGATGAAGCTTTTTCCGTGCGCGTAGCTAGTTGACCAAGCACCATTCACTAAAAGACCATCCTTTCCCCAATGCACTATGGTGTCTCCTTTGTCATAAACCAGGTGTCGTCCTGCTTGCGTCTTCTTTCTGGGCTTTCTGTTTTGTTCCATTGGTCTGTTTTTCTACCCTGTGCCAATCTCACACTGTGCCAATTACCGGAGCTTTGCGGTGGGTCTTGTTAACTGCTAGTGCAAGTTCTCCAGCCGTTCTTCACATGGCCTTGGCTACTCATGGCCCTCTGTCTGCTGGCTTCATTATCCCACCTCTCAGAGGAGAGCCCCCAAGCTCAGCGAGGTCAGATGATTTGTCCCTGCCACACAGCTCTTCCTCCTCAGCACCCTGCCCTCCATGGCTTGGTGTACACTAAAGGTTCCCGCCTACACCACTAGGAACTTAATAACTTTCTTTAAATCAACTTCCTTTTTTCTTATTTCTTAGTAGAAACTGTGTGTCTACTGTAAATGGAAAGTCAGTGTTACTCTCCATAACTACAGAGTAACTGGAAGCATCTTAAAGATCAAGTAAAAACAACAGGAAAATTTATTTAGCTCCAGCCAGGTGCTTTGCCCTGAGCCTGAGGCCCAGTCCCCCCTTGTTAAATAGTTGAGCAAAGGCCATGATGGATTAAAGACTCGCTGAGATCAAATTGAGTTCTTCTCCAGAGAAAAATGGCTGGGAGGTAACTTTTTTAAATGACTTATTTATTGCCACATCAGAGTACCTCCTAAAATGTTAGTAGTATTAACCTGAAGCCCTGCTTTGGGGAGCCCTAATGTGATAAGGAGTCTGGAAGCTCAGAGTCCTGCTAATAAGCCACATATTTCGGGCACGTTCCTTGATGTTCTCATCTACAAAATGGAACTAAAACTCTCTCTTCTCTTTCTGCCTGGCTGTGAGGGCTGCCATGTCCAGGGAGGTGTAGGCTCCCTCCTGCAGCTGCCTCAGCGTGGCCCGCTGCACAACGAGCCCTCTCTGCCCCAGGCACAGCCAGCCTGTCCGCGCTACCTCCGGTAGATCCAGGGAACGGCCTCCTGGAAGGGGATGCACACCGTTTCCCAAGCAAGGACAGAGACTCTGGTAGGGCAGGCCCATGGCAGATGCTGCTTTCTTACTCTGCCACTTAGAGGCTAGAACCAGGTACGCTGATAGGGGTTAGGGACTTGCCCAAGGACACACATCACTAAGTGGTGCACCTGGGACTTGAACTCAGGTCTGACTAACCTGCAGGAAGACTGTGTTCTCTGAGCATTCTGGCAATCCCTCATTCTGATCCAGCTCAGCACCCCATGCTCAGTCTATAGGGCCCCACTGTGCCAGGCCAGGTCTGAATCGCCTTGTAGTTTCCCGCCATGAGCTTTGCTTGAGCTGTTCCCCCTTCCTGGAAAGGCCTCTCTCGCCTAATGGACAGCCAACTTCTGGGGCCAGGCCTCCGTGACAGCTTCCTTGCATTTCTTGCTGGAACCTCTGAAATGGCACATTCTTCATTTTGCTTTGTATCTGTCGGCCACACTAGATCATGAAGTTTCTTGGGGGCCGGAACACTGAATTGTCGTACCTCTCCTGGATGGGGTCTGGAGACCTTGTAGATGTGCCCAGGTGTTGATATTGACATCCCCCAGGGGCACAGTGCCTTAAAGTGTACAAATGTGGTGGTGTCTCATTTGCTCCTCCCAGAGGTCTTGGCGCATCAACTCTTCCTTCCAGAAAAGGACCATTCAGACTAGAGAGTCACCGTGGCCTGTTCAGGGTCACACAGCTTAGGGGGACACTGGGGAACTAAAGCCAAACTGGAGGAGGGCTGGGCTGCAGCACAGAGCTCCAGGGCTGCAGCAGCGCCTCCCCCTGGACAATGAGGGTGTGCGCACCAGCTAGGACTCAGCCTTCAGGATGGGGAAAGGAGAGAGGCCTGGTCTCGCGGAAAGGGGCGGGCCATGGCCTTCGGGAGGTCTGAGAGTAAGTGAGGCTCTGATATGGAAAACTGACCCTCCGTGGGAGTTGCTGCCACTCTTTGAGCCTGTTTTTCCCATCCATGAAGGAATTACGCCTGTATCACCTGTGTTGGTTCGTTCGACACAAATTCACTTAATTGGCCCCCTACCTCCATGTTGGACTCTGGAGATACAGAGAGGAGCTGGACAGGGGTCCTGCCCCAGAGGGCATAGGCTGGACTGGGGAGACGAACAAGTCATGCAAAGGCAGGGTGCAATGCAGTGCCGGAGGCTGAGGGAAGAGCGATGTCGGGCAGGTGGGAGGTGTTTGGGCTGAGTCTTGAAGGTGGCCAGGGGCTCTCCCGGTAGGTATGCACGTGGGGCAGGAGCAGTGTGTGTGAAGACCTTGAGTAAACAGCTTTAGGGAACTGTGAGGAGCTGGAACTCCAGGGTGGAGGATGGGGGGGGCAGTGATGAGGGGCAGGGTGAGATTGACAAGGGGACAGGGATGAGGGCGGGCTGAAGGGTCTCTGGGAAGCTCGGACAGTCCTGTTCGTGCCCGACTCAAACGCAGAGTAAAAAAGTTCTGAGATGGGCAGTGCCACTGCCCTAAGCTCAGGCCCAGAGAGAAGAGGCCCAGTTTTCCTGACTCTGGGTGTGTCCATGGCCTTCCATGGTCATGTCTGGAGCTATGGGGAGAGAGCAAAGCTCACAGGCTGGTGACTCTGCGACCCTGTGGGGGTATTGACCCAATGGATAGTGTAGGAGGTGACCTTGGGGCAGGTGGAGGGCGCAGGAGGGTAGTCGGCATGAGGTGCAGCCTGTGCAAAGGCCGGAGCCAGAAGAGCCGGGCGTTAAGTAGGCCAGGATCAGCCTGGCTGGCAGGAGTGAGAGAGCAGAGATGGATGAACTGGGTCAGACCCTCGGCCAGCCAGGCCCGGCCCAGGTTCTTCCAAGCCCTGGCCCAGCTGAGCTTTCCCCTCTCGACTCCCACCTCCCCAGGAGCAAGCCTTCCCAGCAGTGCTGGCTGCTTTGTGGCCTGGAGGGTCGCCAGAACCCTCATTCTCCAGCAGCCTGGCTGTATGACCTCAGCTAGCTTTCTCTTCCTCCCTGGGCCCTTTGGGCTCTGAACACTGGAATTTCTAGAGCTGATTTCTGGGCTCCTGCTTTCAGCTTCTTTGATCTAATTCTCGCAACTTAAATTGCTTCCTGAGAGGCCCTGCAGAAACCGGAAACGTGATGCTAATGACTCTCCTGGGTGGCTGTGCTCCAGAAGCCCAGGGGCTGGCTCCCCCTTCCCGCTTCTCTTTCCCCTGGTCTCCAAGGCATTGGGGTGAGTGGGAGGGGCCGGGGTTGCTGGCCTTCCTGGGGAGAGGGATGAGCTACCCAACACTGTTTGAAAATACTATACACAAACCTCTAGCCAGGTGGTTTGCACATGGTAGGTGTCAGAGGAATGGAGGCTCTCTCCCAGGAATGAGACGTAGCTTGTCCACTTCTCTTGCCTTTTCCCTCTGGCCTGCTAAGCAGTCTCCGTGGCTCTCGCCTAATTGTAATGGTATCTTCCAGTTATTGAGCCAACATTGCTCCCATTGGGGAAATGAGAAAATGGGGACTCAGAGAGGTTGAGTTCCTTGTTTAAGGCCACACAGCAGGTGAGTGGTGCAGCTTGCACTGGCACGCACATCAGTCTTGCTCTCAAACTACCTCGCCTCAGCTTCTCTCAGGCAGGCTGGGAAGTTGGGACCTGTGTTTGACAGGGTTGCAGTGTTGCCCTTGGCAGGCCCCAGAATGGACAGACTTGGGGAGCGTGGAGCTCTGCCAGCAGCCCAGATGGAGTCTGAGATATGGGGACATAGATGGCGCTGTCAGTTAGGCGACTGGCTGTCCAAGCATCTGTCAGGTCATCTAACGTGTCAGGCCCTGCTGGCTGTTGCTCCTCACCCTACCCTCCCCTCCTGGAGGTTTTTCTGGCCATGTCAATTCTGTCCATGTCCCTTGTGTTTGGCTGGCAAGTGGCTGGCTACAAGATTCAGGGCACTGGGCTCACCTGGACCTTCAGGGGCTGAAGGAGGATGCTGGCATGTACGGCCACCTGCTGTATTAGGCTCTGTGCCTGGGGCTACACATCCAGGAGGACCAAACCAAGTCCTCTGGGGCTTCTGGTCTCATGGTGTTTTTTTGGTCCTGTTCTCTGGGCTGGGGAATCTGGGGGAGGTGTGGGGAAGATGAGTAGCTAAGTTTGGGATTCGTGTCTATGAGGGGCCCGTGGTCCTCATAGGAGGTGGGTCAGTTTGGGGTCCAGGCTAAACACGGGGGTCATCAGCAGGAAGCAGGTGAGTAGACAGACCACCAGGGACCCCATGGGGGAGGGAAGGTCTGGGAGTAGGGAGGGGTCGGAACCAGTGCCAGATGTCCCTGGATCCCAGGAGGAGGAGGCTGTCGAGGAGGGTGAGGCGCAGCTGCTGCATCTGGGAGGCTGTCCTGGGAGAGTGGCTTTGGAGATTGGGAGGTCCTGGAGGCTGGGGGCCGGGGTGCAGATCCTCTGGGGAATTAGGTCATTGGGATTAAGGAGCAATGAGAGTGCTGCCTGCGGACTGGAGACATTTATTCCAGAAATGCTGGAGGGAGGGGGCAAGAGAGGATGAGTGTGAGTGACGGCTGGATGGAGCCCAGGTCAAGGTTTTCCACACACGGCAGAATTGTGCCGGTCTAGACTAAGGGGTGATGGTCCGGAGGAGAGACTTGGAGACAATGCCGCTGCTTTCCTCTGGGTGTGACACCAGCCAGGGAGCTGTGGGTCATCTGGATTCAGCCCGGGGAGGTTTAGGGAAGGCTGGTAAAGCAAGGGAAGTGGGCTGTGGGTACCGACCGACAGTCCTGAGCACCACGTGGTCGTGCCTTTGGCTTGTTGGCTTGTGGGCCTGGTGTCATCTCTAAGCATCAGAAATGAGAGAATTCAGGCTGTGGAGTCAGACCAGTTGGTTGCTGTTCCTGCTCTGTGTGTACCGGCTGCGTGACCCTGGGCAGGCCGCCCCTTGTCCCACCGAGCCTTCATGCCTGACCTGAATGATGGGGATGAGGATGCCCACTTCACAGGGCTGCACTCAGGGTCTCCAGTCCTCAGAAAATGATTATCTTCTTGCCTTCTGTCCTCCCAGGTGCCCCCGGAACCACCCACCCGCCCGCCCAGCCCTCCGCTGCCCCGTCTGGGCCTCCGCTCCCAGGGCAGTGGCCGCCATGTTCTCGTGCATGAAGCCCTATGGAGACCAGAACTACTCAGCCCTGAAGCGGGCGTGTCTGCGCAGGAAGGTGCTCTTCGAGGACCCCAGCTTCCCAGCCACTGACGACTCGCTGTACTACAAGGGCACCCCAGGGCCCGCCGTCAGGTGGAAGCGGCCCAAGGTCAGTGTCTGCCCCGGGCTGGAGCTGAGGCGAGCAGGCCCAGACCCACCCAGGCTCCAGGTGACAGCAGGGTGGCCGGGAGGCCTCATCTGAGGCCCCATCTGAGGTCCCAGGTAGCCTGGAGCGTGGAAGGCCTGATGCTGGGCCTTCCTGCTGTGGAACTGATCTGGACCCGGAGCCAGGAGAACGAGCCTTAGTCCCAGGGCCCATTGACATAAAAATGAGGTGGCATGGATGTGACTTTTTTTTTTTTTTTAATGAAATGTCGAGTAACATTCAAGTGTAAGGAAGTTACTCTGCTGCTTATTATCATAACGATTTTGAAATAGTTATTGGCTGTAAATGAAAAGTATAATGATGATTAATCAACAATAATAGTAGTAAAAAATAATAGTACCTCATAGAGTTGTTGTGAACAGTAAAAGAGATGATTCATGGAGAAGTCTGGCGTGGAGCCTGGCGCCCAGTACGGGCAGCTGTTACAGTCACTATCGAGAGCGGTGAATTATGCAGCATCTGGCTGGCTGCTCCCCCTGCCCGGGCCCTGGTCGCTGAGGCCAGAATGTGTTTAATGGAAGTGCTGGGCCTTGTGGCGTGATTTCATTCTTTTTAACCTTGATTCCTGAGTGTAAGAATGAGTACTCCTTGGGTCCTGGGTGACCATGGGGGAGGCTGCTGGAGGTCACCGCCTCAGGCCTCTCCCCAGTGTCCACCACTGTGCTGGTGACGCTGTGAGAGTTGGTCACACAGGAGGGACTTTAGTGCAGGAGACCGTGCTGTGCCCACGTGCTTGGGGCTGGGAGGAGACTCTGCCCAATAATTGGAGAAGATGTTTGCCAGGAAGGGCTGTGCAGGCGGAAGGCACAGTGCGAAGAAGGCACCAAGGCTTGTTACCCTCAGGCTTCTTTGGGACATGGCAGTGCCGCTGAGCACAGGCCATATGGAGGGGAGCGCTGGGAAGAGGAAGCCAGAGTGGACCCAGCCGATGGACTCCAAGGCTGCAGGAGCCAGCAGGGTGCGACAGGGTCGGATTACAAAGCTCCCTCCAGCCCCCTGGACATTTTTGGAAAGTGAAATTTCGTTTTCCCGTTCCTCTCCTAGGCTATGATCTCAAGTCCTTTCTAACTGAAAACATCCCGTGTATTTTCTTGGCTGGATAAGGAAGGGAAACTGAGGCTGAGAAGGAAAGGAGGGTGCCCCCATTACTCAGGGAGCTGGCAGCAGATCTAGGTTGCGACCCAGGATGCCTGCCACCCCTGGCCCCCCTCCCTGACACCAGATAAAGAGTCCCTTATCCCCATGAGCCACAATAGAATTTCTGTCCCCTGACTCGGTTCTCTGAAACTCCCAGGAACCTCCTGGCCAGGCCTCAAGATTCCCGCCTCTTGGGTCCCCCACTCCCACGCCTTCCTATCTCTCTTTTGTCTGGTGGATGGAGAAGGAGGCCACTCTCAAAGGGCCTTTGTGAGACCTCAGGCTCAAGTAGGTGGAGGGCAGACACTCGAGCTCTCGGCCCTCCTCCCACTCCACCCCCTCGCTGCCCCATCCTCACCCTCTCCTGCCATCACGCAGACATTTTAGATCCAGGCTCTGAAGGAAGCCGGTGAGGCCAGGCTGGGAAAGTTTGGACTTGCTGCCAAATGGCATTTGGAAGAAATGCCAGGCTGGCCGGGCCCAGCAGCCCCCTGCTGTGTGACCCTGGTGGAGTCACCTGCCCTCTCCGAACCTCTTCCCTTGCCAGTTCAGGAGTCCCGCCACCCTGTCCTCTCCTTCACTGCCTTCCTCCTTGCGCTTGGTGCCTGGTCCTCTCTAGACACTGAAAGAGGAGCAGCAGAGCTGCCCCTTCCCTGGATGTGGAGGCTGGTGACAGACAGCATGAGGTGGTTGGTGCTGAGATGGGGATGTCTGAGTGGAGCCCAGGGGTAGGAGCGGGGGATCGGTTCCAGGTTGAGGAGGCGGCTCAAGGCCAGGCATGGCTGAGTGGTGTTGGGTGAGGAGGTGAGACCCTGTGGGCTGTGATGGGTGGTCCATGTGTCAGCAAGCCTGCTGGGTGGCGGTAGGGCCAGTGTGACTGGCAGGCCCTCACTCCACTGACAGGATGGGTGGCTGGTGGAGCAGGAAGTCGGGCCTGGCTTACCTCAGGCGGGTGGGGTGGAACTGGCCCAGTGGGGTGACTGTTAACTCCCAGCTGCTTGGCCCTTGGCCAGTCAGGTGGAACTTTGGCCCGAGGCAGCTGTGTTTCTTTGGAGTCCCACTTCCTGGGTTCTGTGACCTGACTTTACAAATAGAGCAAAAAGCCAACGTTCTCGACAGCCCAGGGGAGGCCCTTCTGCTCTCCCACTCGCCTCCCTCCCCTCTTTAGGGCAGTTGGTGTTGGTGTCGCGGCATCTGTGTTCTTGGGGAACCCCTGAACCAGCCTTGCTACCTGCCGGCCTCCCTCTGTTTTTCTCCCAAAGTGGAAGGAGGAGGCTGGTTTTTGAGCCAGATGGACTTAGCCTTACCTTATGGGAGGTGCGACTTTGAACAAGTCATTTCTTCTCCTTTGGCCCTCTGTTGTCTCATCTGTAAATGGAGAGAATAATTCTTGCCAATTATGGTTCTGGAGGATGAAATGACTTGAGGCCTCTGTGGTGTCACATACATGGCAGGAAGATGACAAATGGGCTCTCTTCTCGCCCGCCTGCCAACGCTGTGTTGGGGACCCAGAGCTGGCCCTGCCTGGGAAGTCCCATCTCTTGTGGACTCTGCAGGTGAGGGGCCGAGCTTCATCTTCCTCGTCCTTGTCTCCACCCAGGGCACCTGCCTCAAGCTCACACCCTCCTCCTCTCCCCCATTGTTTGTTTATTCCTTCCAGTTCAGTAATCATCTGCTGGCCTCCCCAACAGGCCTCTCCAGGGAGATAAGAGAATGGGACTGTCAGTAAGACCTGTGATTCACAGGGAATCCCAGAGGCTGGACGTAAAGGGGCGAGGAGATGGGGAGCTCCCTCCTCTCAGGCCCAGGGCATGAGTGGGATCCCTTCCCATCTCCGCATGGGCAGAGGACCCTCCACCCCCTGTCCAGCACTCTGCCTCCCCTCCTCTCTGGAGGCGAGCCTGCAGGTCCCTTGGTGCAACAAAGAAGGGAACACGTAGGAGTCCTACAAACAGAGTTCCGTTCCGGAATCTTGCAGAATTCTCCCAAAGTGGCCCGCCAGTCCCCAGCCCCATGCCCGGGGCTCGTGCTCCTCATACCAGCACCTGGTCCCGCTCCTTGGCTGTGCAGCACCATAGCTCACTTATGCCACCAAACAGGCAGTTTGCACTGAGGCCAGGACCTGGGCCTCTGCCCTGCCCAGGAATGATCCTCTCCGTGGCATGTGCTCATGGGATGGCCATGCGGGGAGGGGGAGCATGGGCTAGGGAGGCAAATCTGTTGCGGGGTGGGGGGGGGGGAAGGGGGACAACTCCTGAGAACACTGCCCTGGTTCCCATCCCAGGCAGAGGTCCTGCTTCCTTCCTCAGCCTGTCGCCCTGCTTGCTTGTCTGGTTGATTCCTGCTGTGGCGTTAGATTGCAGGAGCAAGGCGACTGGGGTGAACGCGGATGGATGGGGAGGCGGGAGGGGCGGGAGGTGCCCTGGATCCGCTGCCTGCTACACTGCTGTTTGCACACCCAGCCTGGAAACCTGAAGTTCTTGTTATGCCGCTGAGGGAGGTGGTTATGAGCTCTGACCTGTGTCTGGTGGTGCTGGTCTAATGGCTGGGAGGGGCTGAGAGATCACTGCAGGTCCAGGAGGCTGTGCCCCAGAGAGAGGTATGTTGACCAGAGGAGCAGTCACCCTTCAACCCCCACCCCAGCCCTGCGGGGTAACCTGGCCCCAGGCTCACAGCAGGTGTCTGTCCAGTCCAGTCCTGCATGCCACTTCCGTCTCCCTCCCCGGGCTCCCGCCCACAGCCCCAGTGGAACCTGCCAAGCCCTGCTCTTGACAGTGGAGGTGGGCGGAGTCGGGCCCGGGCCCTGCCCTGGAGCTTGCAAGCTGACAGGGAGACCCCAAGACAAAACTCAGTGCGGACAGTGATGGAAAGAAGCACAGGTGGCTAGGAGCCCAGGGGAAGATGGTGACGAGGTGGGAGCTGGATGTGTCTCGGGTGGATGTGGAGTCCCCATTCCCTCTGGAGCCTCTCATGCAGGCTCCGCCGGCGTCACCACCTCCAGGCATCCTCCTCTGATCTCTCTGGATTCCTGCCATCACAGCTGTGTTCTCATGGAGCGTCACAGTCTACTTCCTCCTCCAGGGCCCTGCCTGTGGGCTGGGGTCCTCCTTGACGCGCACTGCGCTCTGGTCCTACCTGGTGGCCCAAGAGAGGTGGAAAGACAAGCCCTGTCTTGAGAACCCTGGCCCTTTGGTGGTGAGGGTGAGAGTCTGGGTTGTCCTTGACTCGTCGGTCTCATTTCTATATAGTGAGACCTCCTACACTAGGCTAAGGACAGGTGCAGGGGTTGAGTGAAGGAATGGTGGCTCGTCACTCATAAATCCTAGTCCACCTGGAGGCTCTGGAGCTGACTGCCTGAATTGGAATCTCAGTACACCTCTTCCTAGGTGGCCCTGGGCAAATTTCTTAACCTCCCTGTGCCTTGGTTTCCTTACCTGTAAAATGGGGATGCTGACAGTACCCGTCTTACTGGGTTGTTTTGCACAGTGCCAGGTGATTGTTCCACTCATGGTACCCCAAGGTGGCCTCTGGACTCCAAGACAGGCTCCAGGTGCCACCATCCTCAAGTAGTTTCTCTCGGTTAGAGCTGGTGAGCCTGGCAGTGGGGACTCGCTCAGACTGCCACCTCCTCTCTGCTCCTCCCAGGCTGGTGGGTTTGCCCCCGGTCCCTGTTCTGCCACAGTGAGTCAGGGCAATGCTGGTCCTCGAACCTGGTGGGCCTCCTGACTCTTGAGCTCAGTCTCTGCTTCTCAGGGTCAGGGTTGGTGTCTGGGGCCAGAGCCCTGTTCTGGGCTGAGACAGTTGCTGCTCCACGGGGAAGAGCGGTCTGGGCGGGGAGCCCAGCAGACCTCACTTCTGTCCTGTAGGTTTGCTTACTTGCCTCGTGACCTCAGGCCTCACTGCCTCCTCCTGAGCTTTAGTGTCCTCCTCTGTGGAATGGGCGGTCTTGTCTCTCTGTCCAGGGCCCTGGCTGGGAGGATCCGCTGGGAAGGAGCACCTCGGGGGTCTCTGCTGCAGACCCTGGTGACGCCAGGCAGCGGCTGTCTTTCTTCCCATGGTGGGCTGTGGCTGGGGCCCTCCAGCTATGAAGCCCCCCTCCACTCCTGTCCTGCCTGCCCTTCCAAACCCGAGGGAGGCAGGTGCTGAGTCATGGGTGTGACCGGCTCAGGGTGCTGGGCTGGGAGATAAGATGACAGCAGTAGGGAGCGGGGCTAGGCTTCCTGACAGTGGCCTCACAGGGTTTCCGTGGCCTGGGATCCTATTCCTGCAGGCTCTGCTCTGGGGAAGCTGCCTTGCAGCTTGGCCCTGAAGACCCATCTAGACCTGCTCATGTCCTTAGGGGAGTGATGGCTCTCAATGCGGCCCTGCAAAACACTGGTTTTCCCAGGCAGAGATGGCAACAGGGATTCCAGATACCTAAGTGAGAACGGCTAGCCCTTTGCCATTTTCCCCTGCAAGCGCTTTGCCTCCATGAGTTATAGAGCTCTTATACAGTTCTGCAAGCATAATAATCTACCTCCTTTGTGCAGGGCAGGGAATGGAGGCTCAGAGAGGTTGAGTCACTGACCCAAAGTTGCACAGCCAGTAAAGGGGAGCGGGAATTTGAATTCTGTCTTCCTGACTCTGCTACTCTCTGCTGGTCGCCTGCAGTAGGACTTCAGTGGCTCTGTTGGGATTGAACTAGCTTGGGAGCACCTGCCGAAGTGGAGACAGGCCCATGCTATGCGGCTGGGGCATGTTATTCCACTTCTCTGGCCCTCGGTTTGCTCATCTGTAAAGTGAGCACAGTGCACACCTCTCAGGACCATGGTGAGGACTGAGCGTAGTGCCAGCAGGATGCCTGGCACTGGGAGGGCATCTCTCAGTGTTTACTTCCCCCACCTCCCACTGTAGACCCTCTCGGGGAGCAGGCACTCTCCCTCAGCTCTGTGGGGTGGAGATGCGGATCAGCCAAGGGGAGGGGCCTGGGGTGGGCCCTCTGGGAGCTCTATGGGTGTCTGCTCGGCGTGACGTTTGCTTTCTGTGTGCTCTTGACAAGTCACTGCCCTCTCTGAACTTTCACTCCTTGTCCATTGAATGGAATAGCAGTGCCACGCTCCTCAGGCGGATGAGGGTCAGATGAGATAGCCTGAGGACGGGCCCACACGGGGCCTGGCACGTCAGCTCCCTGATGCTCCTCGCCCTCTGCACTCATCACACGTGCTTTGGGTCTGTGTTTCCGCCCTGCACCCTTCACCCTGCTTCGTGGCCGTGGGCCCCTGAGGGCTGGATGGCGTGGGCACTGCAGGGCTGCTGGTGCTGAAGAAGGACGTGTTGGTCAGGGAAGGATGTGCAGGGCAGGAGGGGGGCGGTGGCCCAGGGTCCAACCCCTTGAAGTCCATCCACAGCACTGGTTCATTGCGGAGGCTTTGGCAGAAGAGCAGAGCTCCTCAGCCAGGCGAAGGAAAAGGGCCTTCCAGGCAGCACCTGGGGGAAACTGGGTTTGGGGAAATCGACTGGCCGTGAGGGGACCCCGGTCTGCAAGGGGAGACAGGTGAATCTCCACGCTGACCGCAGGGTCTCTTGGCTTCTCCGCAGGACATCTGCGAGGACCCCCGCCTCTTTGTGGACGGCATCAGCTCCCACGACCTGCACCAGGGCCAGGTGGGCAACTGCTGGTTCGTGGCGGCCTGCTCGTCGCTCGCCTCCCGAGAGTCACTGTGGCAGAAGGTGAGGCCCGGGGGTGGAGGGATCACCAGGGAATGTGAACTCAGCCCGCAGCCCTCGCTACCTGACAGGGGAGATGCAGCCTGACTTTGCGGATGAGACTGTGGAAACCTGTGTAGGAGCTGGGGTGGGGGGAAACCGAGGCTCCCAACATTGGCCTTCCCCTCACCTGCCAGCTTAGGATCCCTGGGCTGGGTGCTGGGAATCTGTGTAACTCCCAAGGGGATTTATATGTGTCCCCTCCCCACTGTGGGGGCTCACAGTGTCCCTGGAGCCACTTGGCACAATGTACCTAAAAAATGTGGAAGCTGCCTGAATCATGTACAGTGTGCCGAGATCACTAACTGGGCCTCAGGAGACCCCTGCCAGCACAAGTGGTGTGACGTGGCCAGTTCTTGCCGTTCTCTGGGCCCTGATTTTCTCACTTGTTCAGTGGGAGTGACCCATGATTCATGGTTCCAAGCTGCTGATGTTCTAGACCAGTGCCAAAGGGTTTAGATTGCAAAGGATAAGCTCTAGGCTCTGGTCCTGGCACTTTGCCCTCTTGTGGCAGCACTTGGTAGTGCAGCCCTTAAACCAGACCCCCACAGCCTCCCTTCCTGTGGAGGCGGGAAGGCTGGAGTGGAAGCTGGACTTGTGCTCTCTAAAGGATTATGGGCAGGGATTGCATCCTGGGTTTCCATGCCAACAAATACAAGTCATTGCCTCTTTCTCATCCCTGCCCTTCCTGCTCTTCCTGTAGGGGTGAGCTTAGAACTGCGCATCTCAGTCTTACAAGCTTAGGTACGAGCCCCAGCCTCACCATTTGGTAGCTTTATAAATAGCTTCAAGTTACTCATCCAAAAAATTCAGGATATCAGGGTGGCCCCCTTCTCAGGGAGTTGTGAGGGTGAAAGGAGACACTGTACTTAAAGGACCTTGCTCAGTGAATGATAGCTGGGTTCCAGTGTTATGATAATTAATATTCACAGATAGTAGTGAGTACTCTTATGTCAGCAGGACACAAGGAGCAGAGCGAGTGTGTTCTTGTCCTCTGATACATCCCTCAGCCATCAGAGGGAGCTGTGCCCTTGGCTGAGGCTGGGACTGTGGTGGAGCCATGATGTCATGTCTTCTGAATGGAATGTGACCCTCAGAGCCACCCCTGTTTGGGCATCCTCAGGGCCTGGCCTCTGATGGGTCTGTGGGATTGGGATAACTGCAGGCTGTAGGGCCCTTGCAAAGGCCACTGCTGCATCCCGTAGACGCAGGTAGTCATGGGGCATCCTAGCTAGGAGGGCCTCAGAGAGCCACGCGTGGGATCATTTCACTCGTGGGCTTCAAGGCCCAGAGAGGATCGGGGCCCAGGGCTGTTCTCCAGATGTAGGGCTGTCCTCATCTTTCTGCCTCCAGATTCCAAACCCCTTCTCTGAGCCGAGAACAAGGTCCCCTGCCTCTGAGTCCCACCATCAGCGAAGTCAGGGCTCAATGTAGGGCTGGAGGTGGCGATGGGAATCCTATAGTGCTGGCTCCACACCCCCCATGCTGCCTTATAATTGCCTGTTTTTCTGTGGTCTCCCCTCCCAAGTGAGTTCCCCATGGGCAGAGCTAGACCAACTTATGTCTTCCTGCTGAGCCCAGCAGGAGCCTGGCACAGAGAAGGCTCAAGAAAGTTTTGAGAATGGAGCCCCTCCCCAAATTGTCAGACTCAGCTACTGGCCAGCAGTCTCACTCCTGTAGGCCTCCTGCTGTGTCCCCTCCTGAGGAATGGGCTGTCTGGTCATTTGTAGGGAGGAGCTTCAGCTTGCTCCTGCCCTGGGCCTGGCCCCTGCTGGTCCCCTGGTATAGCTCCTCATCTTGCCAGTGAACCTAGAACCTGCAGGGGAGGCCTGTCATTGATGTAGTATGACTGGCAGCCCTGTGTTTGTCTCTGGGCCGAAGGTTCCTCTTGCAGGGCGTTGGGGCACCTGGTTTGGCTGGAGGCTTCGAGGGCCAGGAGGCTGATCTCTAGGAGCTTGTATCCTCCGGAGGCTGCAGCAGGGTGGGGTGCTCTGGACTAATTACATTCTGCCTCCTGGTGCTGCTGTGGTGACAGCCCCTGGGTACCGAAAGGAGGCACGAGGCCCTGGGGAGCTCATTACTGTGCCTTACCTCCCCTCCTGTCCCTGCTGACCGGTCCCTGTTTGTTGTCACCCCTCACCTCTGGGCCTGTTGCCCTGCAGGGCCTCCCCTGCCCCACCCTGTTTTCTCAGGAGAACGGGAGTGCTCAGGCTGACCTGCACCCCTACTCTTTCCACCCACCTCACTCTGGGGGTGCTGAGCCTCTGATGCGGGGCTCACACTCTCAGCACACATGCCTCCTCCTCCAGGAAGCTACTCCTGTACCTTTAGTTCTTGATGCAGCCTGGGGCCGATGATTTGAAGCCAGCCAGACCTGGGTCCCTTGCTAGCTGTCTGACCTTGGGCAGGTCACATTCCTTCTCTTGGCCTTTCTGGTTCACAGGGTTGCGAGAGGATTAAAGGCACCTGTGGGGGGCAGGCCCCACTGCATAAGGGGCAATCCGCACCTGTTAACCCGTGACCCCCACCCTCTGGGTTCCCATCTATTTCTCTATTCTGCCAGACACCTCTCAGCAGCAAGTCTCCCCCGCCATGAGACCCCTCCCAACTGACTGTGCGTTCCCCCAGGGCAGGGCAGTAGACTTTGGGTAGACCAGAAATCAGGATGTGATAGTAGGGTGGAGCATTTGCCTAGGCCTGGCCTGGCCCCAGCCACGGGAGTTCACCTCCCCCAGAGCCTGGCGCAGCTCCGGGCATGAGGGCAGGCCTAAGCCACGGGGTGCCCAGCCCGGGGAGGGTGGTGGTCAGCTGTGCCCTGGCCGTAGGAAGCAGAAGTGAGAGCAGAGTCCCAGTGGAGTGCCTAGGTGTCTGAGAGTCAGTGCTGGGGGTGGGCAGTGCTGGGGTGGGGCCTGGAGGAGGCACCTGGTGGCAGGACCTGGCTGTCTTTTGGTTCCACTTAACTGTTCCCCATCTGGCCTCTGCCCCTCTTGTGTGAGCAGTCCGTGCCCTTTAGCTATATAGCAGTGTACTCACCACATGTTAATTGAGCTCCCGCTATGCCCCAGCACCATTCTAGTTACTGGGGACAAAAGATTTGAAAAAATACAAAGTCATTGAAGGTTTTCTTTACCCAGAAACAACCAGTGTTAAGAATTTTCTATATTTCTTTCTAGTCTTTTTTCCATTGGGGGTTAAAAGAGCTGTTTGCTTAGTCGTTTTGTTTTTTCGATACAATTTTTGCATTCATTTATGCAAGTTTCTTCTCTCCTCTGTCATTCCTACATCCAAGCTTTGGTGGACCCTCTCAAGGCATCTCGTGGCTGAGCAAAGGTCCATGGATGGCAGAGGACCCAGTCCCACCTACAGCCTTCTGCCTCCCCCTTCTTCCCTTCCTTCCTCTCTCTGGCTGGCTCTGGTTCCCACTAACCCCCACCTCTCCTGCCCTGTCTGTCTGTGAGGCCCAAGCCCCGGTAACAGCTTCCGCCTCAGCCTCCTCGTGCAGATCTGTAACCCCCTGCTCAGGCTGAAACCAGGCTCTCCTCAGGGCTATGTGGCCCTTGGATCCCCATCAGTAGAAGCTGAACACCTCCTCGCCATGTCCTGCAGACTCAGAGACGAGGCAGGCATTTTCTTCCCTCAGTGCTTCTTCCAGATGGCACCCTCCCCATATAAACCCCTACAGGCTCCTGCCCTTTGCCCTCCCCCCAGCCCCGCACACCTTATCACCACACCCTGCCCTCATCACCCCAGCTTCAGTTCTTGGCAACATCTCTATCAGCTGTCACTCTCGGTCGCCTTGAACTCCTTCTGTTCCCATGGCAGCCACAGCCTGCACCTAGGTCTGCTCTCCCTACAGGTCCTCAACTGGCAGATCAGTCTGTCTGGCCTCGCCTTCCAGGCATCTGCCTCGCTCTTCCACCCCGACACAGTTGTCCCTAAACCACATTTTGACCTTGGTCACGGACTATGCTCTCTCCCCATCTACCCATCTTCTTCCTGTTGTCCTTGGCCTTGGACCCCATGGCTCATAACATTGACTATTCTCTCACCATTCATTCATTCATTTGTTCATCCATTCAACAAGCAGTATCTGAGGCTCTCCCATGCGGCTGGCTCTGTTCTAGGCACTGGCTTAAAGTGAAAAACAAGGCAGACATGGTCTCTGCCCTCTCAGGGCTTACGGTGTAGTGAGCGGGGAGATATCACGGACAAAAACAAATGTGCAAATAAAAAGCAAAATTTAGTTCTGGGAAGGAAAGAAACACTTCTTATGAAGGAAAGAGAAGCTTCCCCAACAGTAACTCCTCAGCCATGTTGTTCCCCTCTCCTCTGCCCCTCCTGCTTCAAAGTTAAAGGTTTTGTGGGAGTCAGGCGCTTTCACGTCTGTGTTCTGTGATTCGCTCAGGCGCTGCGGGGGAATTGCTGCCAACAACCCCCAAAACTGACCCCAGCGCTCAACAGGACCAGGTGTTCTGTTCCCCCTTTGGCCCCGCTGCTGTTTACGTAGTTCAAGATCCCACCGACTGACCTAGCCTTTACCTAGCAGGTGACTGCTCGTGTCCACTAGACCCATCGGCTTGTTTTCAGGTGTAACACGTTGGCTCAGGCCTCTGTCCTCTCTTCTGTGTGCGTGTGGCGTGTCATGGCAACTTCCCCTCTCTCGCACCTCCCACTGTACTCACATACTCCATTTGCCCACATAGAATAGCTGAGCTCCTAGTTCTGCCCGAGGTACTGGGGATATAGACGTTTGTCAGATTCTTTCTCGGCCTCAAGTCTCCTGGGAGAAACTGAGGATTGATACGGGTAGAATAAGAGGTGGGGTTTTAGTAAGAGAAGAACCTGGGCACGTGGCTGCCATGTGGTGCAGAGTTGAGGCAGAGCTAGCAGACAAGGATCATCGGGGCCAATGATCCTCCATACACAGTCCCTGGACCAGCAGCAGCATCACCTAGGAGAAATGCAAATTCCCAGGCCTCCTCAGAGACCTATTAAATCACAAACTCTGGGGGTGGGAGCTAGCTGTCTGTGTTTTACGTCCTGCCGGTGATCCTGATGCTCACTAAACCTTGAGAACAGGGGTCTAGGTCAGAGATGACGGTGGCTGGGCTGTGGCCCTGGCAGTGGGTATTGGTGGTGGTGCTTGGGGGATTCTCAGGGTATCTGGGAGGCAGAATCCACAGGCCTTGACAACTGGGTGTGGTGGGTGAGGGAGAGGCTGAGTCAGGGATGGCTCCAAGGTTTGGCTTGGGTACTTCAGATTTCAAATCAGCAGGCCCCTCTGGTCCTTGTTCCCCCCGCCCTCCTGCTGGGGGGTCGTCCAGGCTCTCCTTCCATGCCTCCAGTGAGGGCCTGCTCCCCACCTCCATCCCCTCTACGGCCTGGATGCAGTGCTCCCTTCTTCATAAACAAGTGAGCTCCGAGCCCATCCATGGAGGTGGTAGTCAGGGTGGTTGCCACAGCAATTGACATCAGCGGTCTAGTCCCCGAGGAGCCTGTCACCCTCCTGCCTGCTTGCAGTGCCTCCATTAGCGCTTCTGCGAAGAGTGGAGAGGAGGCATTTGGGGACTTCCACCCTCATACACATCCCACTTTGAGAACTGGGTGGGGCTGGAAAGGACCAGTGGCCAAGAGGTGTCAGGGTAGGCGGGGCCCCTCTTCGGTGGCCTCTTGCCTTGGCTGCGAGGCCCCAGCACACTCGGCTCCCAGGCGTCCTCAGAGGCAGCAGCAGCAATTGGCCATGGCGGAGGATGGGCCGAAGCAGCCCCAGCTCACCATGCCGCTGGTCCTGGACGAGGACCTGACCAAGCAGATGCGGCTGCGCGTGGAGAGCCTGAAGCAGCGCGGCGAGAAGCGCCAGGATGGCGAGAAGCTGCTGCGGCCGGCCGAGTCCGTGTACCGCCTTGACTTCGTCCAGCAGCAGAGGCTGCAGTTCGAGCGCTGGGACGTCGTGCTGGACAAGCCGGGCAAGGTCACCATCACGGGCACCTCCCAGAACTGGACGCCCGACCTCACCAACCTCATGACGCGCCAGCTGCTGGACCCCGCTGCCATCTTCTGGCGCAAGGAGGACTCGGATGCCATGGATTGGAACGAGGCTGACGCCCTGGAGTTCGGGGAGCGCCTGTCGGAGCTGGCCAAGATCCGCAAGGTCATGTACTTCCTCATCACCTTCGGCGAGGGCGTGGAACCCGCCAACCTCAAAGCCTCCGTGGTCTTTAACCAGCTCTGACAGCAGCTGCTCCTTGCTGCTCCCTGCTCTCGCCCACCTGCCCTGTCCCCTGCCTGTGCCCTCTTCCCCAGGTGTGTATTTGGGGACATTTTTCTAGTTGTTGGCCTGGACTGAGCTTGGCCAGGACCCCCTCAGCCTGCATCTTTCCTCGTCTCCTTTCGCCGGCCCTGGCACTCCTGCTGACGAAGAAAAAAGATACAAGCCTCTGTAGTTAGAAGCTGAACTGGCTACCGCTGCTTCTGCTGTAGGCCACAGGCTGGGGCTAGTGCAGGAGGATGGAGGGGCCATGGTATCTGCCTTCTATCCGTCTCATCGTCATTGTCATCATCTAGAGAGAGAGAGACTGAAGGAGAGCAGGAGAGAGACAGACGCAGACAGAGAGAGAGAAATCCAAAGAACCAGCCATCAGGCTTCCTCTGGAGACAGGCAGACGGAGACGGCAGAGCAGCCTCCTTGGGGAATCCAGTAAACAGGCATTTGCTGCCCACCTGGCCACAGCGCCCTTTGTCTGGAGGTGAACACCCAGCCTAGGGATCCAGGAAGGCGCTGGTCCTGGCGCGGGCCTGGCAGGGTCCCACGATGCCTCTGGGGCCCTCAGGACATCGGGCAGGGTGGCGGTGGGTGTTGGTTTGAGCAGTGGTGGGTGCCCGGCATGTGGAGGCTGTGCAGTCCGACTCTCACTCTTCTGAGAATGACCTCAGGTGGGGAGAAGTGAAGGGGGCATAAAAAAGTCACATAGAAATGTATCTATTTATACATATACGTATATGTTGAGAGAGAGAGCATGCTCTATTCATTTGGATATATTCTAGAGGCTGTCCTGCCCCACAGACAAGTCTGATTTTAGATAAACTACTGTATAATTGCCCAGCTGGTTCATGGGTGGCCCTTAGCGCAGGGGCTTGTTCAGATTGACCTGGGGAGACGGGGGTGGGGGGGGGGCACGTTCCTGAGCTGGGAGACTGAAGTTCATCCAGTGAAGTGGGAACAGTGTAGTAAAGGGGTTTCTCTCTGCCAGATGAAAGCTTGATAGAGGGGTCCATAGCCCTGGAGATGCGGACAGTAGGTTCTCTGGGGCCTCAAGTGTCCCCTGTTGGGATGTCAGGCTTCTTCTAGTTCAATAGTCAGAGAAAGTTAGTGTTTCATCTGGGGGCATTTCTAGCATCTTCGGTGGAGCCTAGGGGTGGGGTGGTGCAGCCTGGTAGGGCCGTTGTGGCCGCCGATGCTCAGAAGTGGGCTGGAGGTGGCTGTGTGCAGCGACAGCAGAACACTGGCCTTGGCGGCCACAGGGCACAGCCCACTCACCCAACAGGAAACCGAGAAATGATTATCAGCAGACTCAGCTTCAGCGCACCCCACCCCCCGCCACCTCCAAGCCTCACTGCTCTTCAGAGCACCCTAGGCCCAGCGAGCCCCCTTTGAGAGAGGGGAGAGACCTGCCTGGCATCAGCTGAGGGTACCTCAGGAAGTGCCGCCAACACCCTGTCTCAAGACCAGTCCTGGTTTCTGTCAGGGTCATGCCCGTGACATTTCCCTCATGAAGCAGGGGAGCGGGGTGAGGGGCGGGTGGTGCCGGGAACAGATGCACTGAGAGAGATGGAGGGTCAGTGCCATCCCCACTGGCCGGGGCTGCGGGGAGGGCAGGCCCCCGCTTCGGAGGCGTGCACGCAGGAGCAGGTGTGGGAGTCTGGGTTCTTTAGGCGGGAGATTGGCTGTGGTGTGAGCTGGGTCCTCTCTAACTTGCAGCTCTGGCCTGTGCTGGGATGTGCTTAACGTCCTGGCACTGCCTGCCTTGCTTTCCCACTGACCACTGGGGAAGGCCAGACCCCCAGGGACGGCTCTGCCCTCTGCCTCTTTGCTTGACCTCTCCTTGCAGCCAGGGGGACCCTCTTGGTGCAGACTGCCTATACCCCCACGCTGCTCCACCACATCCTCCCTGTGAGTGCCTCTGCCTTGCTCTCTCTGTCGCTCCAATAAAACCTGTGTTCCCCTGCCTCAGGTGGTGTGTAGTCTCTCGCTGTGACCCGCCCCCACGCCTTCAGGGGCTCTGACTTAGCCCCACCCCCTCAGCCCTGAGCACCTAGGCTGCCGCCTGCCCTGCCCGGGAGTTCTCCCACACTCCCAACCCCTCCTCCTGCCGCTTTAGAGGATGAGGCCCAGAGCAGTCAGGTGAGTGGCCCAAGGTCAGGCACCAGTTTGGAGTTTAGAACTAGGTCTCTGACACCCAGCCAAGAACTGACACACAGACAGGTTTTTCTCCAGTGGTCCCCAGACCAGCCTTTGTAGGGGGCATGGAGAAAGTCATGCTGAGGGCCAGGGGAAGGCTCCATCTGGTCCTCTGCCAGTCGGGCCCAGAGGACATGGGTGGGGACACACCAAGCCATGCTCAACCTTGCAGGAAGGCCGGGCAGGGGGAAGACGGAACAGAGGAGTAGCCAAGGTGGCGGGGACTGGGGGGTGGTCAGGCCTGTGCTCAGGTTTCATCTGGCTTGGGTCACCAATTTGCTGTTTGTCCTCAGGCAGCCCTTGGCCCTCTCCCAGCCCCAGACTCTCTAGAAGGAACAACCTGGTTCTGTGAGTCCTTTCCAGCCCTGTCCTGCCGACGAGAAAAGACAGATATTGCTATAGCACCTTGTGCTCCACTTAACCCTTCAAGCTTTCTCTAGTTCACTCAGTTTTTGGACAGAGAGGACAGAGGCCCAGAGGAGGAGGTGGCCTGCCCAAAGTCACAGCGTGTGGAAGGGCCAGAGAGGGTGTGTGTGGACCAGGATCTAGGTCCACGGACCTTTGGCCCCATGACACTGGTCCCCTCGGATGGGCAAGGGCGAAGCCCCCACCCCACCTACAGGACCAGGCGCAGGAGAGGCCAGTTTCTTCCCAGAAACCCAGGTCAGACTCTGCTTCAGAGGCCACACGGGGTTTTGCTTGGGAACAACCCCTGCTTTGAAATGCTCCCCCAGACAAATCTCACATGCCTGTCCTCCAGCCCAGAGGCCTCCCAGAGCAGCTGCTGCTGCCCCTCGTTGCCCAAGCCTTGCCCTTCCAGCCACGGCCTCCGTCCACTCCTGAAGACGCCTCTGGGAGGGTGGAGGAAACGGAGACGGAAGAACCAGCCCTCCCAGCCCGGACAGCAGTACAGGCCTGGTTCCACTCCCAAGACAGGGTCGGGAGAAGTGCAGGGTCTGGGAAATTACCCATTTTCCTTGGAAACCACGAGAAACCGTAGAGCAAACAGACCTGCCATTTCCTGAGATTCGGCCTCCCACTGAGGCAGTGTGTGGAGTGGTGAGGGACCTCGCCCTGCTCTGCCACCTCCTGACCACCCGTGTGATCCTGGGCATCTGTGGGCGGGGTAACAACGGTGCCTCCGCGGCAGGGGCGTCGCGAGGATGAGCCGAGTCGATGTTGGTGAGGCGCCGAGCTTCACGAGCTGGCACACGGGCGCGCCGAGCTTCGCGAGCTGGCACGCGGGCGCCCGGTTTCAGTTTGCTCATCGTCACGCTCCCGGTCCCTGCAGACACGTGGTCTCACTTTTCATGATTTTTCTGAGAAGAGGGTGTTAGGAGAACGTATTTATTGAGGAGGAGTGCAGGGTTCAGAGAGGTGAAGTGAGTTGCCTGAGACAACTCAGCAGCCCGGTGACAAGGGGGGCCAGGCCTGGTTCTGTGGACAGAGGGAGTGGTCACGGGGAGTAGGTTCTCCTCACCACCAGGCTCAGAAGGCCCAGCCGAGGGGACCTGTAGCCCTCATGGTATAGCTGGGGAGCCCAGAGGGAGGGGCTCTGCCCTGGGACCGGGGTTCCCGCCTAGGTCTGAGCATCTGGCTGTGCTCACTGCTTGCCCTGTGCGCAGGACTCCCCGGCGCCCCCTGCAGGTGCGTCGGTGACCTGCTCTCCAGGCGGTGAGCCAGGGGGCTTGCTCTCCTTAGGGGTAGGGTGTGGCACCCTATGTTCTTGGCCTCTTCCAGTCATGGCATCTGAAACCTGGGAATTTGAGGCTCTTGGAATCAGAAGCTGAGAACTGAGGAACTTCAGATGCTCAGAACCAGGGACCCTCTAGCTTCGAGGGCTTATAGAGGCCTTGTGGCTCTATAAGCCACACCCAACTTGGGTGACATAGGAAACCCTGTCACCTCTCCACAGCCCTGCTGGCCTTGATCAGAAACGTTCCAGGCTGGCCCTCTGGGGTCTCAGACAGTGAAAAACTCACTTGTTATGCCATGCCCCTGCATGCACATGCACGCGCGTGTGTGTGCGCACACACACACACACACACACACACACACATTCACTCAAGTGCACTCACACCCGTGCACCTGCGGGCACATGGGTCCTGAGCAATGCTGCCCTCCGTGGGCTCCCTACCCTCCCTGTCTGTCCCGTCTCTCAGACACCTTGGCAGAGTCTCGTCAGGCCTGCCCCAGCAGGATCTGAGCCCAGCCACTTGAATCTGAGCTAGAGTCCCCCAGGGAAAATGTCAGGAGCACTCCAGGGGCTAGGGGTGCCATGGGGTGCTGTGGTGAGCCCATTAGTGGGATCTGGAGGTTTCTGGGTGGTTCTGTAGTGAGTGTCAGTTAACAGGGCCACTAGGTGTGGGGTGGGGTTGGGGGGGGGCCCCAAATCCCACATAGTCGTTACCTCCTGCCTGCTCAGCCCAAGTCAAGGCCTCGACCCCTCAGGCCTAGCTCTTCCCACCTGCACAGGGGGCTGTTGTTGAGGGTTTTCTTTCTCCTCTTGGCAGGAAGATTGAAGGTCACTTCAGCCCCAAGGTTTGTGATTTTTGTGTGAGGGCACCACACACTAGGTACACCAATGGAGACGGCTCATCACGTGTGCACGGCCCTCCACAGGTTATGCAGTACTTCCAAGGCCATGGTCCGCTGTTGTTCTCACCACAGTCCTAGAGATACGGTAGGTAGATGCAGACACCGACACTTAGAGAGGTGGCCTAGTCAAAACTTAAGTCCCTGCCAGGCACCACAGTTGGTAATGTGATGTCCAGTGGTATGTACAAGGTCACCGACCAACCAGGCCTCGTGGCCAGTGCTCAGGGGTTATCCTTCCAGAAAGCCAGCTGTGGAGCTGGGCCAGGCCCTGTGCTGGGTGCTGGGGGTCTGGGTGTGTGAGTGAGACACAGCCCTGCCCTCCAGGAGCTCAATGGTGCCTAAGGGGAGTGTGGGGTCAGGCAGCTCCTGCAAGCTGCTGCTCAGCCACCCCCTGAGGGACAAGGAACTGTGTGGATTGGGCGCCTGAAGAGATGGCCTAAAGCATCACAGAGTGTACATTCCTGTGGGTCCTGAGAGAGGCAGAGTTCAGGGGGGAGTGAGGCTGAGAGTCAGCAGAGCTGGCCCGCAGGGCTTCGAGTGTTGGATCAAGGAGCCAGTGCCGCTAGGAATGCATTTCAGCTGCAGACAAGGGGAGACAAGGGACGGCCTGATGAGCTGCCCGTGCCCATCCCTCCGCTCCAACAATCTCAGTTCCTCCCTCTCCTCCAGGCAGCGTATCATTTGTTCGGAAATATTTCTGGATGCATTTCTGAATGATAAGGACTCGTTCAAAACAAAACAAAGTGGAAAAATCCTAACCATAATACCATAGCACAACTAAAATAATTTTCCAATAATTCCTTAATATCATGAGATACCCAGTGAGTGTTCCGGTTTCCAATTTGTGCCACAAACTGTGTGCATTTTACAGTTTGTTTGTTTGAATGAGATCCAAGCAAAGGTCCATAATTGCAATCAGTTGGTTCCATTTCATCTTTTCATTTTATCTTTGCAATTTATTTGCTGAAGAAATTGGCCGTCCCGTGAAATTTCCAGCTATGATAGTCTCCCCACCCCCACCTCATCAGCAGTTTCGCTTTCCGTGGTCGGCTGTGGTCCTGAAATATTAAATGGAAAATTCCAGAAATAAACAATTCGTAAGTTTTCAACTGTGAGCGGTTCTGAGTGGTGTGATGAAATCTCGTGCTGTCCTACTCCGTCCCGCCGGGACGTGAATCATCCCTTTGTCCGGTGTATCCACTCTGTATAAGGCGCCCGTGTGTTACTCACTTCGTGGCCATCTCAGTTATCAGATCAACAACTCTCATGGTTTCGCAGTGCTTGCCTCTTACTGTGCCTAATTCATAAGTTAAACTTTCTCATAGGTATGTATGTATAGGAAAAAAACATAGTATGTATAGGGTTCAGGCATCCGCTGGGGGTCTTGGAATGTATCCCTGATGGATTAAGGGGGGCAGGGCTACTGTATCTGGATTTTGCTGGCTTTGTTTTCATGATGTCATTTAACATGTTCTCTGTGCCCTGCATTTTCTATAAGCTAGGACTTAGTTCTAGAGGCTTCATAAGGCTCAGGCACAAATTTTATTTGGCATGACTGCTTCATAGGTGGTATTCTCTTAGGAGGCACATAATGTCTGGTCGTATCTCTTTTTTGTGATGTTGGAAGCCCCGATTGTATAAATTCATTACTTGTCAGTGGTTCTAAAATGTGGGAGTCTCATTTCTTAGCTGGAATTCATCTCCAGATACAAACTTCTTTTCATCTGCTATTAGTTATCCTCTGGTAGAGTTTGTATAGAAAATGCAAAGTAAATCTTCCATTCTTTCCCTTAATTTTCCTTCAAAAAAAAAAAATGAGTTGATTCCTTGCCATCCTCTAACAGTGACTAATTGTGTATCATCATGATCTCATGGATGTGAACATATCTGATGCGTTTCCATCCACGGAAGTTGTTATCCTTATTGCTGCTCAGATTGGCCTGTCTTTGGCCAGTGGGAGCCTTTTCAGGTTGGTCCTCAATCTTTTAATGTGTCCCAGGGACTTTGGTTGTTTCCTTGATTTCCAGTGTGACTGAATGTGGTGTGGAAGGAAGCTGAGTTTATGTGCCCATGGAGCTCTCTTCCCCGGACAGTCTTATCTCTCTTGCTTGTACCTCAGTTGACAGCAGAGGGGCCAAAGGGTAAAAAAAAGGTTGGCCTGGGTCCCACCTCCTGCCGGGTCCAATGGCTGTGATGCAGGAGGGGAAGGTGAGACTCATTGGGATCCCTGACTAGATCTCCAGAGCCTGGGGCCTTATTAGCTGCTCCTTGAACCACAGAGGGCTCAGAGCCAAGCCCTGGGTTTAGCTAATTATCCTCCCACGGCCCCAGCAGGCCCTCCCAGCGCCCTGCGAGGGCTCCTCTGCCTCCTTCTCCTGTCCTCCCTCCACCCCAGCTCCCTGGCTTCTCCTGTCCTCCCTCCACCCCAGCTCCCTGCACACAGTCCAGAGCTTTCAGAACCCGGAGGAGCAAAGCAGAATGTAGTCAGTGTTCTCAGCTTCGGACTCTGCCCTTGGGCAGCTCCTTGCTCCTCTCTGGACCTCAGGATGTGCAGTGGGGATGATACCCCTATCTCACAAAAACGTGCCCTATTTTTGACACAACTTTCTGTCCTGAGAGCAAAGCAGGAAAGTGTCCTGGGGTTCAGGGCAGAGGCCAGACTGGGAGTGTTGATTTAGAAAGTACGTGGGGTTGACTGGAAAGGGAGGTAAGGGGGGCATGGAGAAAGAGACCAGACAGGATCGAGCCCTTGCTGGGTTTTAGACACTGCTCTAGGCTAGGAAGCCTTGAATGTGACTCCTGCCTTTCTTACCTGTGCTTATGGGCAGTCTCAGCTGCCGACTTTCATAATATTGCCCCAAAAGGTAGCAGTGAGGGTCAGGGCGATGGAGTAAACAGCGAACTTTGAGCCTGGCACCTAACAGGCTTTTAGTGGCTGTGGTTAGCATTTTCTCTCACTGTGCTTATCATTTTCATTTTCTTGGTTTTGAATGTCCCACTAGGGAACATTTCTCTTTGCCAGCATCCCTGTTGACAGTCCAAGGAGTATAAACAAAAGCATCTTTAATGAGTGTGGGTGTTGGGGAATGACTTTTGGCTGAAGTCTCTGTGCTCCGGCTGGCCCCGGCCCTGGGATTTACAGCCTCCTGATGCATCTCTGGCTCCTCGGTTTGGGTGCCTGTATGCCCTCCCCCACCCCGCCTCACACCTGGGAGTGGTTTTCTTCTAGAAACAGCCACCCATGGTCCTGATAGGCTTGGCTCCTCTGATCCTTTTCTTTCCCTGCCCACCTCCTGCTGCCTAGATCGCCTCTATTTGTCTATATCCACTTGGAGGATACACGCTGCCAGCTCTCAGGACACCTGCTCAGAAGCTGCTGCTGGCCCTCTAGGGTCGGGCCCACCATTCCTTTCTCTCCACAGCCCCACATGCACCTCATGTCAGCCTCAGCATTTGCTGGCACGCCTGCCTCTCCCACCCTACTGGGAGCCTCACAGGGGCAGAGACTAAGTCTGATTCATCTGGGTCCTCAGTGCCAACATGGGGCGAGGCGCAGAGAGGTCCACAGTGATAAAGAATGTGCATATATTCAGCTGTGTGACCCTGAACAAGTCATTTGCCCTCCCTGAACCTCAATTTTCTCATCCGTAAAGTAGAGGTGGATAATAGTATCTACTCATGGGGTTATAGTGTGAATTAAACTGAGATAACTCATGGCAGTCACATGCTTAGCACGTGACATTTCCAAGATACTCCATAAATTATATTATTAAGAGTCCCAGTCAATGCCTATGGATTTATTCATTCAGTTAACACATGTTTACTAAGCCACCTCTCTGGGCCAGGCTCTGGGCTAGGTACTAGGGGATAGCAGTGACCAAGACTAATGTGTCCTTGCTCTCAGAGAACTGGCATTCCCGTGATATCAGAATTGTACACAAGGGCACACACTTGTTTAATTGCAATTGGAGTAAGTGTCTCAGAGACCATGAGACTGATGGATGGGGGTCCTGACCTGGTTTGGAGAGTCAAGGAGGGCTTCCTGGAGGAGGAGGGCAGACCTTAAAGGACAGTGAGAATCAACTGGAGGAAGAGCAGGTGTAGAGCTCTGGCCAGAGAAAGAGCCTGAAGCAAGGATGGGGAGTTGGCTGGGGAGTGGTTAGAGAAGCAAATCTGGGAAGTGGTGATGGGGGCAGAGCACCTCAAATGTTTGGACCTTATTTCCTAGGGAAGTGACATAATCAGAAAGATAATTCTGCTGCTGTATGAGGCGGGGACAGATATGGCTGCTGATGCTGTTACCGAGAGACGGAGCAAGAAAATGGGGGATGGGGCCAAGGATGCAGGGGGATGGAGAGGAGGAGATAGATTTTAGCAGAATGTAGGATC